>NC_090421.1:13399759-14000176 GCF_036365525.1 Heterodontus francisci | reverse complement strand
ACTCCCTCAACACTGCCCCTCCAACAGTGCAAACTCCCTCAGCACTGACCCTCCGACAGTACAGCCCTCCCTCAGTACTGCCCCTCTGACAGAGCAGCACTCCCTCAGTACTGCCCCTCTGACAGTGCAAACTCCCTCAACACTGCCCCTCCAACAGTGCAGCACTCCCTCAGTACTGCCCCTCTGATAGTGCAAACTCCCTCAGCACTGCCCCACCAACAGTGCAAACTCCCTCAGTATTGACCCTGACAGTGCAGCACTCCCACAGTACTGACCCTCCGATAGTACAGCACTCCCTCAGTACTGCCCCTCCGACAGTGCAGCACTCCCACAGTGCTGACCCTCTGACAGTACAGCACTCCCTCAGTACTGCCCCTCTGACAGTGCAGCACTCCCTCAGTTCTGCCCCTCTGACAGTGCAGCACTCCCACAGTACTGACCCTCTGACAGTGCAGCACTCCCACAGTACTGACCCTCTGACAGTGCAAACTCCCTCAGTACTGACCCTTCGACAGTACAGCCCTCCCTCAGTACTGACCCTCCGACAGTACAGCCCTCCCTCAGTACTGACCCTCCGACAGTACAGCCCTCCCTCAGTACTGACCCTCCGACAGTACAGCCCTCCCTCAGTACTGACCCTCCGACAGTACAGCCCTCCCTCAGTACTGACCCTCCGACAGTGCAGCACTCCCTCAGTAATTCAGTGAAAAGTCTGCTTTGATTGTAAGCACAGGTCTCCGTGTGGGGCTTGAATCTTGACTTTCTGACTCAGAGGCGAGAGTGCTACCAACTGAATCACAGTTAACACCTTGCTGTGTGTGAGTTCAATTGTCTGGTGAGATATTCAGGTGACAGCAGGCACCATGCTGGGCCGAGATTCCTTCTCCTGCTCTGTGTAGCAAAATCGGAACTCATCTTTTCTAAACCCATTTCAGATTTCAATGTAGGTGAGGCACGGAGGAAATCTGCTCTCTCCACAGCCCCTGTACTCATTCGAACTGGAAAGGCCGTATGGCAGCAGAACATAGATACAAGTGAGAAAGATTGGTTTGCTGTTTTATTGTCGTTGCAAGGGATCAGTGGAGATTTCATGTTTTTCCTTTTAAAGTTACTTCAGAAGGTGAAGAGACCATCCTTTACTGTCTTCCAATTTCCAAAAAAAAACAATTCTGGTCACTTTCATTGTTCCCAGGAATGGTTTCCGGGCTGCTTTTCATTCCCAGAGGGAGGGGGCGGGGCTTGTAAAGAGAAAGCTCTGGAACAATCTGTGAATGGTCAGTTTTGCTGTCAATCAAAATCTCTAGACTTTGTCAATGGGGGAAGATATCCTCTGTGGATCTTTCAATTCAGCTGCATTACTGCTCTCTGTTCATATTGAGCACCCCAGAAACAACCATTTATTGTCTAAACAGTGGCAAGTTCTGGGAAGACTATGTCATTATTCTTGTTTGGAGGGAGATTCTGAAGATAAAAGTCCTGAATTTAACTCCTTATTTAAGCACATCCTTTTGGTGACGCGACATTCTGATGAAGAACCAAACAAAAAAAAGAAACATTCATCTGAGGACAGAGATAGTCTTTCCAAATCCTTTCATTCGAAATATGCTCTCTTCCAGCCCAATAACTTTCCATTTTACAATAGTGTAATGTATAACTCATTGTGAGCAATGCCCGTATATGTGTGTGTGTTCGCTCTCTCTCTCACACGCACACAGCCTCTGTATTTTAGCAAACACTCAAACTTTACCTGAATGAAACTTTTAGCAGTTTTCCTCTAACCTTTATTTATTTAGAGATACAGCACTGAAACAGGCCCTCCGGCCCACCAAGTCTGTGCCGACCATCAATTTATACTAATCCTACATTAATCCCATATTCCCTACAATTCTTCTACCACCTACCCACCCTAGGGGCAATTTACAATGGCCAATTTACCTATCAACCTGCAACTCTTCAGCTGTGGGAGGAAACCAGAGCACCCGGCAAAAACCCACACGGTCACAGGGAGAACTTGCAAACTCCGCACAGGCAGTACCCAGAATCGAACCCGGGTCCCTGGAGCTGTGAGGCTGCGGTGCTCACCACTGCGCCACTCTTGACATAATTTTCAAACAAACAATCGAATAGGCTTCTGGAGGCTGAAGGGAAACATTTGAGCTGTTGAGGTGACTAAATGCCACTGCTGCATCTTGAGGAAGTGCGCACATTGCACGTGCTCAGACTGCATGATCTGCCTTCAGTGAACAGGGCCCCAGCTTTGGACATGAGGTGAAATCCAAACCTTTGGGAGAAGCTGAGGCCTTGAAGTAAAATCTCTAAAAAGAAGACAGGACGACCAATGAAATGGGCAAATTTAGTGAAGGTATGACGTATGTAGTTTTTTAATGATGTATTTTACTTTCTTTTCTTCTTTATTCACCACTTTGTACTCTGAGAGGAGAAAGGAAACCTTCAGTACAAATAGCTCCCTTATCGGTTTATCCACCAATTTGTCTGTTCATCTGTCTCCCAGTCTCTTTGTCTTTAGTCTCTAACAGTCTCTCTGTCAACAACAACAACTTGTGCTTATATAGTGCCTTTAATGTAGTAAAGCGTCCTTTCGGGGGACTGTTATCAATCAAAAATATAACACCAGGCCACATAAGGAGATATTAGGGCCTCAGGTTTTTGGAGGGTAGAATGTGGGAGACCAGCCATTGGAGTAGTTGAGCCTAAAAGTAACAAAGGCATGAATGAGGGTTTCAGCAGCCGATGTGCTGAGCTGTCGTAACCCTGTGACGGTTAATATTTTATTGGTGGGACCAATCCCAAGCAGCTTTCCTGCTTCTGGCCTCTCTCTCGCCCAGCAGCCTGCATTAAGAGCCACTTTTATAAAACAGCTGGAGCATCGTGTCCAATTCTGGGCATCGCACTGAAGGAAGGATGCGAAGGCTTTGGAGATGGTGCAGCAGAGATGTACCAGGGCTGAGCAACTGCTGTTATGTGGAAATACAGAAGCTAGGTTGGGTCTCCTTGGAGCAGAGAAGGTTAAGAGGAGATTTGATAGAAGTGTTCAAAAGCATGAATGGTTTTGATTGATTAAGTAAGGAAAAACTTTGCAGTGGCAGAGAGGTCAGTAACCAGAGGGACACAGATTTAAGGTGATTGGCAAAAGAACCCAGCGAGTTGGTGTGATCTGGAATACGCTGCCTGAAAGCCTGGTGGAAGCAGATTCAATAGTAATTTTCAAAAAAAGATTTGGAAAAAAGGAAAAAATGTTCAGGGCTTTGGGGAAGGAGCAGGGGAGTGGGAATAATTGGATAGTTCGACCAAAGAGCCAGCACAGGCATGATGGGCCAAATGATCTCTTCCTGTGCTGTATCATTCTATGATTCTATGACCTGTGCCATATCTCCCCATGTAGAGCTTCTGGTTTCTCCCCTCCTGGCTGCAGTTTTCCAACTGTCTTGGCAGAGCAGGCTCGATGGGCTGAATGGCCTACTCCTGCTCCTATGTTCTCCTCTCTGGGCCCTCACCTCTTCCTACCTGGCCACAGCCTTTGACTTTTCCCCAGTGCCCCACTGCCTCTGGAACCAATCTCCCTTCTCCTGGTCTCATATCAGGTCAGGTAGCCGGAGCGTGGAGTATACAGGAAGATAGGCACAGGAGGAGGCCATTCAGCCCCTCGAGCCTGTTTTCCCCACTCAATGAGGTCATGGCTGATCTGAACCATGGTGGCAGTAGCTTCCCTCAATTCCTTTCCCCAAGGCCTGGCTCCCAGGTTCAACAGGTTCAGCCCTGGTTTGTATTGGCTGATGACCTCTCCCTACCTGTCACTGTGTGGGTCCAGCCTCTCCCTGCTCTGTCCTAGCCTTCAGCCCTCAACTCCCAGCCCGCTTGAGCCCTTAGAGCCAGGCTTCGGACTCACAATTCCTCTCTTATCTGTGCAAATTGCAGCAGTTTACCCGACGTCCCAGTTCCAGATGACAATGGCTTCAAATCCAGAGCAACAACAGTGGGAAGGAGAGATACAGCCCAGACCAGACTTTGGCACCATGTTCTCTTCCAGATCCCGGTTCTTTCCAACCTGCGAAGCCTTCCCCAACTACACCCTCCCTGCCCCAACGTCCTAGGCCCTGTCCTTCCATTCCCAGCCTCCGCTCCTTCCTGTCAGCTGTGGCTCAGTGGCTAGTGCTCTTGCGTCTGAGTCAGTGGGTTCAAGTCCCACTCCAGCGACTAAAGCACAAAATCCCGACTGACACTCCCAGTGCGTTACTGAGGGAGTACTGCACTGTCAGAGGTGCCATCTTTCAGATGAGATGCTTAAACCAGGTGGCTCCATCTCCCCTCTCAGGTGGATATAAAAGATCCCTCGCACTACTTTAAAAAAGACTTGCATTTTTATAGCGCCTTTCACGACCATCGGACGTTTCAAAGTGCTTTGCAGCCAATGAAGTGTCGGCATTGTTGTAATGTAGGAAACGCAGCAGCCAATTTGCGCACAGCAAGCTCCCACAAACAGCAGCGTGATAATGACCAGATCATCTGTTTTTGTGATGTCGATTGAGGGATAAATATTGATCAGGACAATGAGTGCAATACCATGAAAGATCAACTCATTGCTGAAAAGAAGTGAAGAACATTCCTGAATATGATCTCTCATATTTTCAGTTCAGTGATCAAGATTCACTCCCAGAGAATCCAGGCATTTTGGATTTCCCTTCACACTCCAGTAACGTGCATTAAGTGATGCTTTGTGGATAGCTGGGTGTGTGAAGCTGGACAGACAGGCATAGTGATGATGTCCCTGAACTTGTAATTCAGAGGCCCAGGCTAATGTCCTGGGGACGCGGGTTCAAATCCCACCACGGCAGCTGGTGGAATTTAAATTCAATTAGTTAACTTTAAAAAATGTGATAGTTGCAATAATGGTGCTATTAAACGGTCATCGATTTTTGTTAAAAGCCCATCTGGTTCACTAATGTCCTTTAGGGAAGGAAATCTGCCGTCCTTACCTGGTCTCGGCCTACATGTGACTCCAGACCCTCAGCAATGTGGTTGACTCTTAACTGCCCTCTGAAATGGCCGAGCAAGACAATCAGTTCGAGGGCAATTAGGGATGGGCAACAAATGCTGGCCTTGCCAGCGACGCCCACATCCCATCAAAGAATTTTTAAAAAGCACAAAGGTCTCTTTGTAACCAAGGCTGCATTCATTCAGATATATCAGGTGATCGATGTAGCTGAGCCCAGACAGATCAGAAACCCCTGAAAAAACTGGTGGGCCTAACTATCAGTTTCCATGGTGGAGCACAATGTGGGTGGGCTCTTAAAGGGACAGCCACCACATAAGCAAATTCACCTCTTGAACCATCAAAAACTGAGCACTAACAACCCGGGCTGACTTTCTGAACAGCTTAACGGCACCAGTCAAATCGCGGGCGGAGGAATATCTGGCCAACAACCCGCTTGGGTTCAAACATCATTCTGGCCAACGCTCGTTTGCGCCCTGAGCCCTGACCAGCCAGCACGAGGAGCCCGAGGAAGTTGGAATTTCTGCTGCAGTGCCTGCCATTGTGCACACTGCAAGTTGTTTCGACAACTCTGACAGGAAGTCTGTGGGACGGAGGTGTGATTCAGTGTCTCTCTTATTTTCCTGGTGCCAGGTTTTGCATAAAACAGCAGCAAAAGAGAGCAACGCTTCGAATGTTGTCTTAACCCATTTTTCCACTGGCAGTGCTGGGTATTACTACACAGAGCAGTGTCTCGATACCGCCTCCTGTTTCCCCCCCCACACCCCCCCCACCACCACCAACCCCCTCCCCCTGCCTCCCTGGGCTCTTCTGATTTTTTCACCTGCCATCAGCCTTCCTTCTTGTGGTCTGTACTGAACAAGTACAGTGGAGGTTTTGTTTCTGACCTCTTTCACGCACTAAACACTCGCCTTTCTGGTGCAGCAGCATCTTATCTCTCTGTATGCAGAAGGTTGCTGTGCACTCTCTGGATTTCTTCAAACTGTGCAGTTCCTCCTCCAGCTCAGGCTGCATTGTAGATGCTGCACTGCAGCAACAGGCCAGCCTCAGACACTGAGCTTGCTGAAGGTAAGATGCTCTTTGTGCCTTCGCTTCCCATCTGCACTGCGATGACTGGCGAGGGGTCGTACCCACGATGCCGCCACTGAATTGCGGGTTCAGCCCCGGCTCGGAAAGAATGATTCGTAAAACGAGCAAACTTTCATCTCATTTCATTTTCTCGAAGGATGTTAATGCATGAGCAAAGAAAAACAGCTGCGAGATTTTGCAGCTGAGATTGAATTGTTTAACAATCTAGCTGGTGGGTTTCTCAGCTTTCACAGTTACCAGCAGCAGGTCTGTCTGAGAGATCCAGTCAGTCTTTTCAGGTGTTATGGGGCCGCTTCGCGTCTGCAGTTCCATTCCCTTCGAGGAGTGGGGTTTTTGTGGAGATGCTTTTTGTTGATTGGGGTTGGGTGTTTTCCAGTGTGGACTGTCTGAGTTGGGTGTGCTGGAATTTTGAAAATAACTCCCCACCCCGCCCTCAACACCCTGAGCTTTGAAAATAGAAATTCATTGTCTCGTTTTTAATGATTGCACTTGGTTGAAGGTGGCGAAACTACTCTTGAAGGCAAGGATTCGCACCTGCGGTTTCGTGCTTTGCCGTTCACCCTAATCCTATTTCCATCCTATGATGGATAGTGATCAGGAGCACAAACGCCTGCTGATTTTCCCCACCTCTCTAAGGCAGGCTCGCTGACGACCAATGCTAACACTCCTCGCATCGCCTTGACTGAGACCGGCCAACGTAACCCAAAGCAAGGAACATATCTGGGACCCTATGGGCCTTATAGCTCAATGCTGTACATTGAGCTATAGGAAAAGCTCAGGAAATTTAGCTCGCTCCAGGATCCATTCAGAGCTCAGCATGAACTATACTTCATGACTGGGGCTGACCTGACTGGAGGATGTCCAGCTGGTCCCAGGAAGACAGTTGGTCTGGGTTTAGAACATAAGATCATAAGAAATAGGAGCAGGTGTAGGCCATTGGGCCCCTTGAGCCTGCTCCAACATTCAATAAGATCAGGGATGACCCGATTGTAGCCTTAACTCCACTTTCCTTTCTGCCCCCCCATAACCCTTGACTCCCTTGTAGATCAAAAATCTGTCTAACTCAGCCTTGAATATATTCAATGGCCCAGCCTCTACTACTCACTGGGGAAGAGAATTCCAAAGATTAACCACCCTCTGAGAGAAGAAATTCCTCCTCATCGTCTTAAATGGGAGACTCATTTTGAGACTGTGCCCCCTAGTTCTAGATTCCTCCACGAGGGGAAACATCCTCTCAGTATCTACCCTGTCAAGTTCCCTCAGAATCTTCTATGTTTCAATAAGATCACCTCTCATCCTTCTCAACTCCAATGAGTATCGGCCCAACCTGCTCAACCTTTCCTCATAAGACAACACCTTTATCCCAGACATCAGCCCAGTGAACCTCCTCTGAACTGCCTCCAATGCAAGTACATCCCTCCTTAAATAAAGAGACCAAAACTGTACACAGTGCAGTTACAGTTGCCATTGCTTCCTGCAGATGTGATGCAGAGAGGGGTAAGAAAGATTCAGACCCAGTCCTCACTCAACATAGAACTGAGAGGTTCTACCCAGCAAGAAAGATAAAACAGGCTGGAACTCTTTCTCTAGAGGGGTGACCTGATAGAAGGCTTTAAAATTCTGAAGCAGCTTGATGGAAACATCTTCTCCATGTCTATTCTACTTGTGGATGAGACCAAAACTAGGGGCCATAAATATAAGACAGTCACTCATAAATCCAATAAGGAATCCAGGAGAAACTTCTTTACCCAGAGAATGGTGAGAATGTGGATCTCGCTGGGAGTGGCTGAGGCGAATAACAGAGATGCATTTAAGGAGAAGCTAGATAAACATACGAGGGAGAAAGGAATGGAAGGATATGTTAATAGAGTGAGATGACGTAGGATGGGAGGGGACTCAAGTAGAGCATAAACACCAGCATGAACCAGTTGGGCTGAATGGCCTGTTTCTGTGCTGTAAGTATGACGTAATGTTATGTAATGTAGCACGGGAATGGCTGCCTTCTTGGTCACAGTTGATGGATGAGCTGGGAATCCGGTAAACACGGAGTATCTTGAAATCCGACAGTGGGGATGAAAACTATGAGTTATTTCACATTGTTCACTGCAGCTTGGAGATGCTGGACAATGACTAGCCCCGGTTAGGAACAGCTGGTTCCCAGTCACCAACATCCAGAAGGGTTTCATTGCTGAGGCGTCAGTTGTCGCGCTTGGAGCCGGCGCACGAGGTTTCAGCTGCTGAATCCAGCGGCCTTATCACTGTGGCCGAATCTGAGAGCCAGAGCAGTGGCTCGATGATCCTGCAACCTGGACTGTGGAGCTGGATTCAGTCATGGGGAAACACTGGGCATTGACCCAGGGGCCTGCCCTACAATCCAACCCAAACAAATGTCAAAATAAAAGTGACTCCAGATTTCTGGTAAATAAAATGAGGTCGAGGTGTGGTAGTAGAGAATGTTGTGGAAACAGTCGGTAATGGAGGGAGGGAGGGTGGGGAGAGGAGGAGGATTAAAGAGAGAGAAAATAAAAGCAGTGAGTGACAGGCCTGGCAGCAGCAAGTACTTCAAGCACAAATCAAAGAGCTTTGCATTGTGATCATTGGATAAAACCTGTGACTTTGCAGTAGAGATTAGAGTCTGACTGCTGACTGTACACATTTCAATTGAACGCTCTATCTCTCTCTCTTTCTCTGCTGGTGTAGGAGCTGCGTACTGAAGCCAGTCCTGTGAGGAAGCACCCAGCAGAAATGGATGAGAAAGTGTGGACGACATTGAGCCCCGACGAGTTTGTTCAGCTTCACAAGTACATTGAGTGTAAGTCAAATCATGCCACCTGCGATTCTATCTGGCGGGTGCCACTGTGCCCTCCTGGACCTTGTCCAATAGCCAGAGCTTCTTCACAGTAATTGTACTGCTGTTCTTCATGACTGGGGCTTGAATCAAATATTTTGAGTTTAAAGCCTAAATTCTCGCAGTGCGCATTGACTGGATGAAGAGAAGGCGGAGAGGGAGGGGAAGGGGAAGAGAGGTCACCCACCATTACCCCCAGACCCGCTGCCAGTGCGGAGCAGAAAATCACAGCCAACGGGCCCACAATCTTCCATTCGGTGCTGCCCACAGGTAAAGTCCCTCATTAGCAGCAGGGACTGGGAGAAGTACCCCGTGAATGGCACGATCAAAGGTGCAGTTCCTCAACATTGCTCAGCTCAGGCTGAATGCCCAGTGTGTGCTAGGTTAGCTGGTCTCGGCCAAGGTGAAGATAGGGGCGATAAAATGACACATTGCTCCAGGGCTGGAGAGGGGAAAATGAGCCAGGATCCCCCTCTCCTGATCGCTAGTCACTGCTTCTTTTTGGAATGCGTCTGTGAGAGTTTGTGCCTGTCTGTGTTTGTGTGCATGTGTATGTGTGTGTTTGCCTGTGTGTGTGCCTGTGTGTACATGTGTCTGTGTGTATTTGCCTGTGTGCATGTCTGTGTGTGTCTACCTGTATCTGTGTGTGTGTGGGGTGTGAGTGTATATTTATCTGTATCAGTGTGTGTGTGTATGTGTGTCTATCTGTATCAGTGTGTGTGAGTGTGTGAGAGAGTATCAGTCTATCTGTATCTGTGAGAGTGTGTATGTGTGTCTATCTGTATCTGTGTGTGTGTACGTGAGTGTCTGTCTGTATCTGTGTGTGTGAGTGTGTGTGAGAGTGTGAGTCTATCTGTATCTGTGTGTGAGTGTGTGTCTATCTGTATCTGTGAGTGTGTGAGAGAGTATCAGTCTATCTGTATCTGTATGTATGTCTCTCAGTATGTGTGTGTGTGCGTATGTGTGTCTATCTGTATCTGTGTGTGTGAGTGTGTGAGAGAGTATCAGTCTATCTGTATCTGTGAGAGTGTGTATGTGTGTCTATCTGTATCTGTGTGTGTGTGCGTGAGTGTCTGTCTGTATCTGTGTGTGTGAGTGTGTGTGAGAGTGTGAGTCTATCTGTATCTGTGTGTGAGTGTGTGTCTATCTGTATCTGTGAGTGTGTGAGAGAGTATCAGTCTATCTGTATCTGTGTGAGAGTGTGTGTGCGAGAGTGTGAGTCTATCTGTATCTGTGAGTGTGTGAGAGAGTATCAGTCTATCTGTATCTGTGTGAGAGTGTGTGTGCGAGAGTGTGAGTCTATCTGTATCTGTGAGTGTGTGAGAGAGTATCAGTCTATCTGTATCTGTGTATGTGTGTGAGTGTCTATCTATCTCTATCTGTGTGTGTGTGTCTATCTCTATCTGTGTGTGTGTGTGTGCGTGCGTGTATGTGCACGTGCGCGTGTGTGAGTGTGTGTATCTGTCTGTATCTGTGTGTGTGTGTGTGTGAGCGTGTGTCTATCTATCTGTGTGCGTGGTGTGATGTGAGTGTGAGTGTGTGTGTCTATCTCTATCTGTGTGTCTATCTCTATCTGTGTGTCTATCTGTATCTGTGTGAGTGTGTGTGTGAGCGTGTGTCTATCTATCTGTGTGCGTGGTGTGATGTGAGTGTGTGTGTCTATCTCTATCTGTGTGTCTATCTCTATCTGTGTGTCTATCTGTATCTGTGTGAATGTGTGTGTGAGTGTGTGTGTCTATCTCTATCTGTGTGTGTGTGTGTCTATCTGTATCTGTGTGTGCGAGTGTGTGTGAGTGTGTGTGTCTATCTCTATCTGTTTGTGTGTGTGTCTCTATCTCTATCTGTGTGTGTGTGTGTGTGTGTCTACCTCTATCTGTGAGTGTGTGTCTATCTCTATCTGTGTGTGTGTGTGTGTCTATCTCTATCTGTGTGTGTGTGTCTACCTCTATCTGTGAGTGTGTGTGTGTGTGTGTCTACCTCTACCTGTGTGTGCGAGTGAGTGTGTGTGTGTGTCGATCTCTATCTGTGTGTGCGAGTGTGTGTGTGTGTGTGTCTATCTCTATCTGTGTGTGCGAGTGTGTGTGTGTGTGTGTCTATCTCCATCTGTGTGTGCGAGTGTGTGTGTGTGTGTGTCGATCTCTATCTGTGTGTGTGTGTGTGTGTGTGTGTGTGTCTATCTCTATCTGTGTGTGCGAGTGTGTGTGTGTGTGTGTGTGTCTATCTCTATCTGTGTGTGCGAGTGTGTGAGTGTGTGTGTCTATCTCTATCTGTGTGTGTGTGTGTCTATCTGTATCTGTGTGTGCGAGTGCGTGTGTGAGTGTGTGTGTCTATCTCTATCTGTTTGTGTGTGTGTCTCTATCTCTATCTGTGTGTGTGTGTGTGTGTCTACCTCTATCTGTGAGTGTGTGTCTATCTCTATCTGTGTGTGTGTGTGTCTATCTCTATCTGTGTGTGTGTGTCTACCTCTATCTGTGAGTGTGTGTGTGTGTGTGTCTACCTCTATCTGTGTGTGCGAGTGAGTGTGTGTGTGTGTCGATCTCTATCTGTGTGTGCGAGTGTGTGTGTGTGTGTGTCTATCTCTATCTGTGTGTGTGTGTCTACCTCTATCTGTGAGTGTGTGTGTGTGTGTGTCTACCTCTATCTGTGTGTGCGAGTGAGTGTGTGTGTGTGTCGATCTCTATCTGTGTGTGCGAGTGTGTGTGTGTGTGTGTCTATCTCTATCTGTGTGTGCGAGTGTGTGTGTGTGTGTGTCTATCTCTATCTGTGTGTGCGAGTGTGTGTGTCGATCTCTATCTGTGTGTGTGTGTGTCTATCTCTATCTGTGTGTGCGAGTGTGTGTGTGTGTGTGTCTATCTCTATCTGTGTGTGCGAGTGTGTGTGTGTCGATCTCTATCTGTGTGTGCGAGTGTGTGTGTGTGTGTGTCGATCTCTATCTGTGTGTGTGTGTGTGTGTCTACCTCTATCTGTGTGTGCGAGTGAGTGTGTGTGTGTGTCTACCTCTATCTGTGTGTGCGAGTGTGTGTGTGTGTGTCTATCTCTATCTGTGTGTGTGTGTGTCTACCTCTATCTGTGTGTGCGAGTGTGTGTGTGAGTGTGTGTGTCTATCTCTATCTGTGTGTGTGTGTCTATCTCTATCTGTGTGTGTGTGTGTCTATCTCTATCTGTGTGTGCGAGTGTGTGTGTGTGTGTGTGTCTATCTCTATCTGTGTGTGTGTCTATCTGTATCTGTGTGCGTGTGTGTCTATCTGTATCTGTGTGTGTGTGTCTATCTGTATCTGTGTGTGTGTGTGTCTATCTCTATCTGTGTGTGTGTGTCTATCTCTATCTGTGTGTGCGAGTGTGTGTGTGAGTGTGTCTATCTCTATCTGTGTGTGTGTGTGTCTATCTCTATCTGTGTGTGCGAGTGTGTGTGTGAGTGAGTGTGTGTGACTATCTCTATCTGTGTGTGTGTGTCTATCTGTATCTGTGTGTGTGTCTATCGCTATCTGTGTGTGTGTGTGTCTATCTCTATCTGTGTGTGTGTGTCTATCTGTATCTGTGTGTGTGTGTGTCTATCTCTATCTGTGTGTGTGTGTCTATCTGTATCTGTGTGTGTGTGTGTGTCTCTATCTCTATCTGTGTGTGTGTGTCTATCTGTATCTGTGTGTGTGTGTGTGTGTCTATCTCTATCTGTGAGTGTGTGTGTCTATCTCTATCTGTGTGTGTGTGTGTCTATCTCTATCTGTGTGTGCGAGTGTGTGTGTGTGTGTGTGTCTATCTCTATCTGTGTGTGTGTGTCTATCTGTATCTGTGTGTGTGTGTGTGTGTCTATCTCTATCTGTGAGTGTGTGTGTCTATCTCTATCTGTGTGTGTGTGTCTATCTCTATCTGTGTGTCTGTGTGTCTATCTCTATCTGTGTGTGCGAGTGTGTGTGTGTCTATCTCTATCTGTGTGTGTGTGTCTATCTCTATCTGTGTGTGTGTGTGTGTGTCTATCTCTATCTGTGTGTGCGAGTGTGTGTGTGAGTGTGTGTGTCTATCTCGATCTGTGTGTGTGTCTATCTGTATCTGTGTGTGTGTGTGTCTATCTGTATCTGTGTGTGTGTGTCTATCTGTATCTGTGTGTGTGTGTGTCTATCTCTATCTGTGTGTGTGTGTCTATCTCTATCTGTGTGTGCGAGTGTGTGTGTGAGTGTGTCTATCTCTATCTGTGTGTGTGTGTCTATCTCTATCTGTGTGTGCGAGTGTGTGTGTGAGTGTGTCTATCTCTATCTGTGTGTGTGTGTGTGTCTATCTCTATCTGTGTGTGTGTGTCTATCTGTATCTGTGTGTGTGTGTGTGTGTCTATCTCTATCTGTGTGTGTGTGTCTATCTGTATCTGTGTGTGTGTGTGTGTCTCTATCTCTATCTGTGTGTGTGTGTGTCTATCTCTATCTGTGTGTGTGTGTCTATCTGTATCTGTGTGTGTGTGTGTGTGTCTATCTCTATCTGTGTGAGTGTGTCTATCTCTATCTGTATCTGTGTGTGTGTCTATCTCTATCTGTGTGTGTGTGTCTATCTGTATCTGTGTGTGTGTGTGTGTGTGTGTGTGTGTGTCTATCTCTATCTGTGTGTGTGTGTCTATCTCTATCTGTGTGTGCGAGTGTGTGTGTGAGTGTGTCTATCTCTATCTGTGTGTGTGTGTGTCTATCTCTATCTGTGTGTGCGAGTGTGTGTGTGAGTGTGTGTGACTATCTCTATCTGTGTGTGTGTGTCTATCTGTATCTGTGTGTGTGTCTATCTGTATCTGTGTGTGTGTGTGTCTATCTCTATCTGTGTGTGTGTGTCTATCTCTATCTGTGTGTGTGTGTGTCTATCTCTATCTGTGTGTGCGAGTGTGTGTGTGAGTGTGTGTGTCTATCTCTATCTGTGTGTGTGTGTCTATCTCTATCTCTGTGTGTGTGTGTGTGTCTATATCTATCTGTGTGTGTGTGTGTCTACCTCTATCTGTGTGTGTGTGTGCGAGTGTGTGTGTGAGTGTGTGTGTCTATCTCTATCTGTGTGTGTGTGTGTGTCTATCTCTATCTGTGTGTGCGAGTGTGTGTGTCTATCTCTATCTGTGTGTGTGTGTCTATCTGTATCTGTGTGTGTGTGTGTCTATCTCTATCTGTGTGTGCGAGTGTGTGTGTCTATCTCTATCTGTGTGTGTGTGTCTATCTGTATCTGTGTGTGTGTCTATCTCTATCTGTGTGTGTGTGTCTATCTGTATCTGTGTGTGCGAGTGTGTGTGTGTCTATCTCTATCTGTGTGAGTGTGTCTATCTGTATCTGTGTGTGTGTCTATCTCTATCTGTGTGTGTGTGTCTATCTGTATCTGTGTGTGCGAGTGTGTGTGTGTCTATCTCTATCTGTGTGAGTGTGTCTATCTGTATCTGTGTGTGCGAGTGTGTGTCTATCTCTATCTGTGTGTGTGTGTGTCTATCTGTATCTGTGTGTGTGTGTGTCTATCTCTATCTGTGTGTGTGTGTCTATCTGTATCTGTGTGTGTGTCTATCTCTATCTGTGTGTGTGTGTCTATCTGTATCTGTGTGTGTGAGTGTGTGTGTGTCTATCTCTATCTGTGTGTGTGTGTCTATCTGTATCTGTGTGTGTGTGTGTCTATCTCTATCTGTGTGTGTGTGTCTATCTCTATCTGTGTGTGCGAGTGTGTGTGTCTATCTCTATCTGTGTGTGTGTGTCTATCTGTATCTGTGTGTGTGTGTGTCTATCTCTATCTGTGTGTGCGCGTGTGTGTGTCTATCTCTATCTGTGTGTGTGTGTGTCTATCTCTATCTGTGTGTGCGAGTGTGTGTGTCTATCTCTATCTGTGTGTGTGTGTCTATCTGTATCTGTGTGTGTGTGTGTCTATCTCTATCTGTGTGTGCGAGTGTGTGTGTCTATCTCTATCTGTGTGTGTGTGTCTATCTGTATCTGTGTGTGTGTCTATCTCTATCTGTGTGTGTGTGTCTATCTGTATCTGTGTGTGCGAGTGTGTGTGTGTCTATCTCTATCTGTGTGTGTGTGTGTGTCTATCTCTATCTGTGTGTGTGTGTCTATCTGTATCTGTGTATGTGTGTGTGTGTCTATCTCTATCTGTGTGTGTGTCTATCTGTATCTGTGTGTGTGTGTGTGTGTCTATCTCTATCTGTGTGTGTGTCTATCTGTATCTGTGTGTGTGTCTATCTCTATCTGTGTGTGTGTGTCTATCTGTATCTGTGTGTGTGTGTGTGTGTGTCTATCTGTATCTGTGTGTGTGTGTCTATCTCTATCTGTGTGTGTGTGTCTATCTGTATCTGTGTGTGAGTGTGTGTGTCTATATCTGTGTGTGTGTGTCTATCTGTATCTGTGTGTGTGTCTATATCTGTGTGTGTGTGTCTATCTGTATCTGTGTGTGCGAGTGTGTGTGTGTCTATCTCTATCTGTGTGTGTGTCTATCTGTATCTGTGTGTGTGTCTATATCTGTGTGTGTGTGTCTATCTGTATCTGTGTGTGCGAGTGTGTGTGTGTCTATCTCTATCTGTGTGTGTGTGTCTATCTGTATCTACGTGTGTGTGTGTGTGTGTGTCAAAATCTATCTCTGTGTGTGTGTGTCTATCTCTATCTGTGTGTGTGTGTGTCTACCACTATCTGTGTGTGCGAGTGTGTGTGTGTGTGTCTATCTCTATCTGTGTGTGTGTGTCTATCTGTATCTGTGTGTGTGTGTGTGTGTCTATCTCTATCTGTGTGTGTGTCTATCTGTATCTGTGTGTGTGTCTATCTCTATCTGTGTGTGTGTGTCTATCTGTATCTGGGTGTGCGAGTGTGTGTGTGTCTATCTCTATCTGTGTGTGTGTGTCTATCTGTATCTGTGTGTGTGTGTCTATCTGTATCTGTGTGTGTGTGTGTCTATCTCTATCTGTGTGTGTGTCTATCTGTATCTGTGTGTGTGTCTATCTCTATCTGTGTGTGTGTGTCTATCTGTATCTGTGTGTGCGAGTGTGTGTGTGTCTATCTCTATCTGTGTGTGTGTGTCTATCTGTATCTGTGTGTGTGTGTGTGTGTCTATCTCTATCTGTGTGTGTGTGTCTATCTGTATCTGTGTGTGTGTGTGTCTATCTCTATCTGTGTGTGTGTCTATCTGTATCTGTGTGTGTGTCTATCTCTATCTGTGTGTGTGTCTATCTGTATCTGTGTGTGTGTCTATCTCTATCTGTGTGTGTGTGTGTCTATCTGTATCTGTGTGTGCGAGTGTGTGTGTGTCTATCTCTATCTGTGTGTGTGTGTCTATCTGTATCTGTGTGTGTGTGTGTGTGTCTATCTCTATCTGTGTGTGTGTGTCTATCTGTATCTGTGTGTGTGTGTGTCTATCTCTATCTGTGTGTGTGTGTCTATCTGTATCTGTGTGTGAGTGTGTGTGTCTATATCTGTGTGTGTGTGTCTATCTGTATCTGTGTGTGAGTGTGTGTGTCTATATCTGTGTGTGTGTGTCTATCTGTATCTGTGTGTGTGTGTCTATATCTATCTGTGTGTGTGTGTGTCTACCTCTATCTGTGTGTGCGAGTGTGTGTGTGAGTGTGTGAGTGTGTGTGTCTATCTCTATCTGTGTGTGTGTGTGTCTATCTGTATCTACGTGTGTGTGTGTGTGTCTATCTCTATCTGTGTGTGTGTGTGTCTACCACTATCTGTGTGTGCGAGTGTGTGTGTGAGTGTGTGTGTCTATCTCTATCTGTGTGTGTGTGTCTATCTGTATCTGTGTGTGTGTGTGTCTATCTCTATCTGTGTGTGCGAGTGTGTGTGTGAGTGTGTGTGTCTATCTCTATCTGTGTGTGTGTGTCGATCTGTATCTATCTGTGTGTGTGTGTGTCTACCACTATCTGTGTGTGCGAGTGTGTGTGAGTGTGTGTGTCTATCTCTATCTGTGTGTGTGTGTCTATCTGTATCTGTGTGTGTGTGTGTGTGTGTCTATCTCTATGTGTGTGTGTGTGTGTGTGGATCTATATCTGTGTGTGTGTGTCTATCTGTATCTGTGTGTGTGTGTGTGTGTCTATCTGTATCTGTGTGTGTGTGTGTCTATCTCTATCTGTGTGTGTGTGTGTATCTCTATCTGTGTGTGTGTGTGTCTATCTGTATCTGTGTGTGTGTGTGTGTATATCTCTATCTGTGTGTGTGTGTCTATCTGTATCTGTGTGTGTGTGTGTCTATCTCTATCTGTGTGTGTGTGTCTATCTGTATCTGTGTGTGTGTGTGTGTCTATCTCTATGTGTGTGTGTGTGTGTGTGTGTATCTCTATCTGTGTGTGTGTGTGTCTATCTGTATCTGTGTGTGTGTGTGTGTATATCTCTATCTGTGTGTGTGTGTCTATCTGTATCTGTGTGTGTGTGTGTGTCTATCTCTATCTGTGTGTGTGTGTCAGAGTGTGTGTATCTATCTGTGTGTGTATCTATCTGTGTGTGTGTCCATCTGTATCTGTGTGTGTGTCTATCTCTATCTCTGTGTGTGTGTCTATCTCTATCTGTGTGTGTGTGTGTGTGAGTGTGTATCTCTATCTGTGTGTGAGTGTGTGTCTATCTGTTTGTGTATCTATCTATCTGTGTGTGTGTCTATCTCTATCTGTGTGTGTGTGTGTGAGAGTGTGTGTATCTATCTGTTTGTGTATCTATCTATCTGTGTGTGTGTCTATCTGTATCTGTGAGAGTGTGTGTCTAGCTCTATCTGTGTGCGTGTGTTTGTGTGTGAGTCTATCTGTATCTGTAATCAGTGTGTGTGTGTGTGGTGAGCACGTATCTATCTTGAAATGTGGCGGGAATTTTATGGGTCCTGCAAGAGTGGCTTTCATGCTGGCTGAGGTAATTTAATTTGGCGTGAGCCGGAATTTCGCACTCCTGACATTGTTTTTTTTTTAATTTGAGATTAAATCAGTGGTGTGTTAGCAGCAGGTTGGAGTTCACCCCATCCTGTGGCAGGTTACACCTTTCCATATATTTGCGTAGTATGAATACTCATTACCTTATCACTATTATTCAAATTTTAAGTCCTACCTGCTAGATTAAGTGTGCAGCACATGGGAATCTCGTGGCAACCGGTTCACGTTCGTTTAAAGGTGGCACGTGCCAGCGTGCTTTGTGCAATTGTGTCTGAGGTCAGTAGCTGTATATTTTTTGAACTCTTCGGCACAAGGAAGACCAACATTGGAATGGAAGTTTGGCTCCAGGCTTAGGACCATCAAGGACGATTCTTTTGCAGTGATGGTGGGGAAGGCATGGGGGTACGGGGTACAGGGTGGGCTATCAAGTGGGTGGAGGCGTGGGGGAGGGTATGGCATAGCGTTCAGAGTGCGTACTAGGTGGTTTCTTTGTTGCTGTTGGTTGGGGGGTGGCGGCGTTTGGAGAAGACAATGAATGTGCCATGACAGGCCTAAAGGGAGGGGTGGGTGCTGTCAATGGCGGGGTCCTGTGGGGCAAACTCAGGGCACTGGCTGGCGGAGGGAGCGGTTACAGTCACAGGGGGCAGTTGGATTTGGTAGGAGGGGTTGCAGGTCGAGACTTAGGGTTGGTATTCGATGGAAGTGGAATGGGACTCGGCACTAACATTGAAGTGGAGAACTGGAGGAGCTAGGATGAGAGTGGGCATACTGATGGTGACAGGTGTTGGCACGGGGAGAGAGATGGCATGTATAAGTTAATAGTGATCTGGAGAACAGTAATGCGGGGAGGTTCAAGGGTCAGAGAGGGAAGGTTGAAGGTAGCGTTGGGTGGGTCAAGGGTGCTGGATGCAGGCTGGAAGGTGGCAGGAGGAGAGTGGAAGGTGGGGTAACCTGCCTGGAATGTAATCCGCACCATTTTTTCAAATGAGAGTATAAACCGTGTGGTTAATCTAGGAATGTAAATCAAAGTGGGAGGACACCAGTGATGGGTGGGGTGGGTCTTGTGGACAATGTTATGCACATACAAACTATCAGCTCATGATTACAATGGTTGAGTGCCGTGGCAAAACAAGGTTGCAGTTTCATGCTCGTCTCATTGCAATAGATGCAAAGCTGCAAAGACACGGGTCTCATACATCCAATATTTCTGCTACCTCGGGAACAACAGCAGAGGATGCGACTGAGGAGGGCTCTTGCCACTCACTGGCTGCTGCCACAATGCCAGCAGCAGGCAGCGCAGGAGGGGGAGGCTGCTCAGAATGATGCCATCCAGGGAAGACGGGCGCTGGCGTGTCAGAGTATCCTCAGCACAAGTAAGCTTCACAGTGTGCCAACCATAGGGCATCCATAATGAGAATGTATCAAAGATTAAAGCAATTAAATGTATTGATATATAATCACATTTCTAGATAATATATTTGATACACCCGTGCCACCTTTACGCTCATAATTCTTTTAGTTTGTGCTTTTTACCACTGCACTTTTCTGCGACCCCGACATTAGCAGCTGAGGTGGAGGCAGTCTGATCAATGCGCTGCCCTGTTGCCCTGGATGACTGTGGTGGGCATCCTATGGTGGAATGGGGCCTTGAGGGCTCCATCCTACTGGGGGTCTCCAGCACTGGTGTAGGAGCATCCCCCTTGGGGTCACCTGCAAGCGGTAAGGGGGTCAATGTTGGGGGGGGAGCGGGGGGAAGAAGAGACGGCGCTTACCCTGGGGGTGCCCTGAGAGGAAGGCCCCGGGGCAGCTGGCATGTACTCCTCCTCCATCCGGGTGCACAATGGCACCTGCCTGTCTCCCTGAGGGGAAGAGGCACCTGGAGGGAGGTCCAGGTTCCTTGTCCTCCTCTCACTTCGGCACTGCTGCACAGAGCCCATGGCTACAGCGATGGAATGAAGCTCAGAGTGCATATGGGTTGAGCGTTCAATAAGACTCGCCATGGATCTTGCCAGACTCTCCATTGCGAAAGCCACATGCTCATATGCCTAAGACATGGCAGACGTCACAGACATCATGGCACGCATGGACTCCTCCATTGGCACGTGCAAAGCCACGGATGACCTCAGGCATCTCCGCCATATTTTGGACCTCAATTAGAGGATCATCATGAGCATGGGGCTCAGCACGGGCCTGGTCCCCAGCAGTTCTCCTATTGTCAGGGTACCCGGCTGGCACATGCTCCCTCAGCTGCTGGGATGTGTCTGTGTCGTGCACACCAGATTGTGACCCTGACTCTAATTGCAAACCCCGCAACGGACCGTGTGGATGTATCTGTGCTGGCGGAGGTGGAAGGGGAGGCAGGTGATGGTGCACCCTCTGGGGCATTGGCGGTGTCTCCCCCAGAGGTGGGTCTTTAGCTTGATGGCATCCCATCAATCAATAATGGACACATGCAGTGGGAAATAAATAGAAGCATATTAAGCATCATCACACCATTAGATTGCCACTTCTTCACATTATCCTCCTCCTGTGTGCACCCATGGCTGCAACATTACAATTGCCACTTCATCCTTACTCCTTGACAATCCTGCCTCGCCATCTGCTACTGCTCTTGCTCCTTCGCCGCCAGCTATTTGAGCTGCCTCCTAGTTTGCTGGGGTCAGAATTCTAATGTCAGGGACTCCACCCCCCCTGTTCTGGCCTGCTCATGTTGATAATGGGTCTGCTTGTCCTGCAGGAGAACCCATCTGGTTCACTAATGTCCCTTAGGGAAGGAAATCTGATGTCCTTACCTGGTCTGGCCTACATGTGACTCCAGACCCACAGCAATGTGGTTGACTCTTAAAAAGATGCCCTCGGAAATGGCCGAGCTAGTACAACGGCAATTAGGGATGGGCAATAAATGCTGCCTTAGCCAGCGACACCCACATCCCACAAACAAATAAAAAAAAGGAGACATTGCTGATTTAATAACATTTGTTTAATAATCATTCATGGGATGTGGGCAACATTGGCTAGGCCAACATTTATTGCCCATCCCTAATTGCCCTTGAGAAGGTGGTGGTGAGCTGCCTTCTTGAACTGCTGCAGTCCATGTGGGGTAGGTACACCCACAGTGCTGTTAGGAAGGGAGTTCCAGGATTTTGACCCAGTAACAGTGAAGGAACGGCGATATAGTTCCAAGTCAGGATGGTGTGTGACTTGGAGGGGAACTTGTTCCCATGCATTTGCTGCCCTTGTCCTTCTAGTTGGTAGAGGTCGTGGGTTTGTAAGGGGCTGTCTAAGGAGCCTTGGTGCGTTGCTGCAGTGCATCTTGTAGATGGTACACACTGCTGCCACTGTGTGTCGGTGGTGGAGGGAGTGAATGTTTGTGGATGGGGTGCTAATCAAGCGGGCTGCTTTGTCCTGGATGGTGTGGAGCTTCTTGAGTGTTGTTGGAGCTGCACCCATCCAGGCAAGTGGAGAGTATTCCATCACACTCCTGACTTGTGCCTTGTAGATGGTGGACAGGCTTTGGGGAGTCAGGAGGTGAGTTACTCGCCGCAGGATTCCTAGCCTCTGACCTGCTCTTGTAGCCATGGTATTTATATGGCTACTCCAGTTCAGTTTCTGGTCAATGGTAGCCCCTAGGATGTTGATAGTGGGGGATTCAGCGATGGTAATGCCATTGAATGTCAAGGGGAGATGGTTAGATTCTCTCTTGTTGGAGAAGGTCATTGCCTGGCACTTGTGTGGCGCAAATGTTACTTGTCACTTATCAGCCCAAGCCTGGATATTGTCCCGGTCTTGCTGCATTTCTACACAGATTGCTTCAGTATCTGAGGAGTCGCGAATGGTGCTGAACATTGTGCAATCATCAGCGAACATCCCCACTTCTGACCTTATGATTGAAGGAAGGTCATTGATGAAGCAGCTGAAGATGGTTGGGCCTACGACACTACCCTGAGGAACTCATGCAGTGATGTCCTGGAGCTCAGATAATTGACCTCCAACAACCACAACCATCTTCCTTTGTGCTAGGTATGACTCCAACCAGCGGAGAGTTTTCCCCCGATTCCAATTGACCTCCAGTTTTGCTCGGGCTCCTTGATGCCATACTCGGTCAAATGCTGCCTTGATGTCAAGGGCAGTCACTCTCACCTCACCTCTTGAGTTCAGCTCTTTTATCCATGTTTGAACCAAGGCTGTAATGAGGTCAGGAGCTGAGTGGCCCTGGCGGAACCCAAACTGAGCGTCACTGAGCAGGTTATTGCTTGCAAGTGCCGCTCAATGGCACTGTTGATGACACCTTCCATCACTTTGCTGATGATTGAGAGTAGACTGTTGGGGCGGTAATTGGCCGGGTTGGACTTGTCCTGCTTTTTGTGTACAGGACATACCTGGGCAATTTTCCACATTGCAGGGTAGATGCCAGTGTTGTAGCTGTACTGGAACAGCTTGGCTAGGGGTGTGGCAGGTTCTGGAGCACAGGTCTTCAGTACTATTGCTGGAATATTGTCAGGGCCCATAGCCTTTGCAGTATCCAATGCCTTCAGTCATTCCTTGATATCACGCGGAGTGAATCAAATTGGCTGACGTCTGGCATCTGTGATGCTGGGGACTTCAGGAGGAGGCCGAGATGGATCGTCAACTCGGCACTTCTGGCTGAAGATTGTTGCAAATGCTTCAGCCTTATCTTTCGCACTGATGTGCTGGGCTCCCCCATCATTGAGGATGGGGATATTTGTGGAGCCACCTCCTCCAGTTAGTTGTTTAATTGTCCACCACCATTCATGGCTGGATGTGGCAGGACTGCAGAGCTTAGATCTGATCCATTGGTTATGGGATCGCTTCGCTCTGTCTATCACATGCTGCTTACGCAGTTTGGCATGCAGATAGTCCTGTGTTGTAGCTTCACCAGGTTGACACCTCATTTTGAGGTATGCCTGGTGCTGCTCCTGGCATGCTCTCCTTCACTTTTCATTGAACCAGGGTTGGTCTCCTGGTTTGATGGTAATGGTAGAGTAGGGGATATGCCGGGCCATGAGGTTACAGATTGTGGTTGAGTACAATTCTGCTGCTGCTGATGGCCCACAGCGCCTCATGGATGCCCGGTTTTGCATTGCTAGATCTTGTTGAAATCTATCTCATTTAGCACAGTGATAGTGCCACACAACACAATGGAGGGTATCCTCAATGTGAAGGCGGGACTTCGTCTCCATAAGGACTGTGCAGTGGTCACTCCTACCAATACAGTCATGGACAGAAGCATCTGCGGCAGACAGACTGATGAGGACAAGGTCAAGTATGTTTTTCCCTCTTGTTGGTTCCCTCACCACCTGCCGCAGAACCAGTCTTGCTGTTATGTCCTTTAGGGCTCGGCCAGCTCGGTCAGTAGTGGTGCTACCGAGCCACTCTTGGTGATGGACATTGAAGTCCCCCACCCAGAGTACATTTTGTGCCCTTGCCACCCTCAGTGCTTCCTCTAAGTGGTGTTCAACAAGGAGGAGTACTGAGTCATCAGCTGAGGGAGGGCGGTAGGTGGTAATCAGTAGGAGGTTATCTTGCCCATGTTTGACCTGATGCCATGAGACTTCATGGGGTCCAGAATCGATGTTGAGGACTCCCAGGGCAACTCCCTCCCTACTGTATACCACTGTGCCGCCACCTCTGCTGGGTCTGTCCTGCCGGTGAGACAGGACATACCTGGGGATGGTGATGGCAGAGTCTGGGACATTGTCTGTAAGGTATGATTCCGTGAGTATGACCATGTCAGGCTGTTGCTTGACTAGTCTGTGGGACAGCTCTCCCAACTTTGGCACAAGCCCCCAGATGTTAGTAAGGAGGACTTTGCAGGGTCGACAGGGCTGGGTTTGCCGTTGTCGTTTCCGGTGCCTCGGTCGATGCCGGGTGGTCTGTCCAGTTTCATTCCTTTTTATTGACTTTGTAGTGGTCAGGTACAACTGAGTGGCTTGCTAGGCCATTTCAGAGGGCATGTAAGAGTTAACCACATTGCTGTGGGTTTGGAGTCACATGTAGGCCAGACCAGGTAAGGACAGCAGATTTCCTTCCCTAAAGGACATTAGTGAACCCGATGGTTTTTTACAACAATTGACAATGGTTTCATGGCCATCATTAGACCAGCTTTTAATTCCAGATTTATTAATTGAATTCAAATTCCACCTTCTGCTGCGGTGGGATTTGAACCCATGTCCCCAGATCAATACCCTGGGTCTCTGGGTTACTAGTCCAGTGACAATACCACTACGCCACCACCTCCCCCTGTCAAATGATGTCTATCATCCCTTGTCTACATGCATGACATCACTCATTCTGGCTGTCAACTGCAGGCAGCATCCAAGCGCAAGCAGACGTCAGACTTACACCTTCTCCACAATCAGTTGCTATGTGGCACCAAGGCTGAACACAAGGCATGGCTGCCCACTGCCAGATATGAAGTTGAACAGAGACCAAGAGATCAATATTTTGTACAGCCTCGGCCACATCACTTACCCTCGCCGATCCTTTTCTGACACTGAACTCAGGTTCTCCTGGTGACCCCACGGTGCGATACTTCCTCTGCTACCTCTGTCCAGGCCACCTTGGTCAGGCGGAAGGGCCTTTTGACTCCATCGTGAGGAACGAGGACCTCCCGCCTTTTCCTGACAGCCTGAACGCTGCCTCCTGGCTGACATTATGGTGATGGGGGTGAGGTTGGCGATGGAGCGATGAGTAAAGGAAAACTGGAACTTGCTGCTGGGGTGGGAGAGGAAAAATAAAGGATAAGGTAGGGTGATAATTAAAAATGATTCAAGCTATATTACTCTTAAATCTGTGCAAAGGAAAAGACAGCATGCAAGCTGGTCAGCATCCATGCTTGCAATGCAGAACGCTTTATAGCCCTGCCGCCAATGGTGCTTTGCAGAGTGATGGCGGGATCAACCAATGAAAAACCGTCCCCACCGCATGATCGCATGTGTCTCCTGTGCCCGCTGCCGGAACATAAATTTCAATATGTGATCACGTGGAAACCGGCAGAAGCGGAAATGCTGCCAATTTCTGGTTCCGCCATTGGAAATGTTCAAGATGCATAAAATACCGCAGTGTGTGTGTGTCTATCTATTTGTGTGTATGTGTGCGTGTCTATATGTGTGTATCTATGTGTGTGTGTGTCTATCTATCTGTGTGTGTGTGTCTATCTGTGTGTGTGTGTGTCTATCTATCTGTGTGTGTGTGTCTATCTGTGTGTGTGCGTCTATCTATCTGTGTGTGTGTGTGTCTATCTGTGTGTGTGGTGTGTGTGTGTCTATCTATCTGTGTGTGTGTCTATCTCTGTGTGTGTGTGTGTGTCTATCTGTGTGTGTGTGTGTGTGTGTGTCTATCTATCTGTGTGTGTGTGTGTGTCTATCTGTGTGTGTGGTGTGTGTGTCTATCTATCTTTGTGTGTGTGTGTGTGTGTGTGTGTGTGTGTGTGTGTGTCTATCTATCTTTGTGTGTGTGTGTGTGTCTATCTGTGTGTGTGGTGTGTGTGTCTATCTATCTTTGAGTGTGTGTGTGTCTATCTATCTTTGTGTGTGTGTGTCTATCTGTGTGTGTGTGTCTATCTATCTTTGTGTGTGTGTGTGTGTGTGTATATGTGTCTATCTATCTTTGTGTGTGTGTGTGTGTCTATCTGTGTGTGTGGTGTGTGTGTCTATCTATTTTTGTGTGTGTGTGTGTATGTGTGTCTATCTATCTTTGAGTGTGTGTGTCTATCTATCTTTGTGTGTGTGTGTGTCTATCTGTGTGTGTGTGTCTATCTATCTTTGTGTGTGTGTGTGTGTCTATCTATCTTTGAGTGTGTGTGTCTATCTATCTTTGTGTGTGTGTGTGTCTATCTGTGTGTGTGTGTCTATCTATCTTTGTGTGTGTGTGTGTGTCTATCTCTGTGTGTGTGTGTGTCTATCTGTGTGTGTGTGTGTGTCTATATGTGTGTGTGGTGTGTGTGTGTGTCTATCTATCTGTGTGTGTGTCTATGTGTGTGTGTGTGTCTATCTATCTCTGTGTGTGTCTATCTATCTCTGTGTGCGTGTGTCTATCTGTGTGTGTGTGTGTCTATCTGTGTGTGTGTGTGTGTGTGTGTGTGTGTGTGTCTATCTATCTGTGTGTGTGTGTGTCTATCTGTGTGTGTGGTGTGTGTGTCTATCTATCTTTGTGTGTGTGTGTGTGTCTATCTGTGTGTGTGGTGTGTGTGTCTATCTATTTTTGTGTGTGTGTGTGTGTGTCTATCTATCTTTGTGTGTGTGTGTGTGTCTATCTGTGTGTGTGTGTGTGTGTCTATCTATCTTTGTGTGTGTGTGTGTGTCTATCTGTGTGTGTGTGTGTGTGTGTGTCTATCTATCTGTGTGTGTGTGTCTATCTGTGTGTGTGGTGTGTGTGTCTATCTATCTTTGTGTGTGTGTGTGTGTATGTGTGTCTATCTATCTTTGTGTGTGTGTGTGTGTCTATCTGTGTGTGTGGTGTGTGTGTCTATCTATTTTTGTGTGTGTGTGTGTGTGTCTGTCTATCTTTGAGTGTGTGTGTGTCTATCTATCTTTGTGTGTGTGTGTCTATCTGTGTGTGTGTGTGTCTATCTATCTTTGTGTGTGTGTGTGTGTCTATCTGTGTGTGTGTGTCTATCTATCTTTGTGTGTGTGTGTCTATCTGTGTGTGTGTGTGTGTATCTGTGTGTGTGTGTGTATGTATGTGTGTGTGTGTGGTGTGAGTGTGTGTCTCTCTATCTGTGTGTGTGTGTGTGTGTGTGTATGTATGTGTGTGTGTGTGGTGTGAGTGTGTGTCTATCTATCTGTGTGTGTGTGTGTGTGTGTGTGTGTGTATGTATGTGTGCGTGTGTGGTGTGAGTGTGTGTGTGTGTATGTATGTGTGTGTGTGTGTGGTGTGAGTGTGTGTCTATCTATCTGTGTGTGTGTGTGTGTGTGTGTATGTATGTGTGTGTGTGTGTGGTGTGAGTGTGTGTCTATCTATCTGTGTGTGTATGTGTGTGTGTGTGGTGTGAGTGTGTGTCTATCTATCTGTGTGTGTGTGTGTGTATGTATGTGTGTGTGTGGTGTGAGTGTGTGTCTATCTATCTGTGTGTGTGTGTGTATGTATGTGTGTGTGTGGTGTGAGTGTGTGTCTATCTATCTGTGTGTGTGTGTGTGTATGTATGTGTGTGTGTGGTGTGAGTGTGTGTCTATCTATCTGTGTGTGTCTATCTATCTGTGTGTGTGTGTCTATCTATCTGTGTGTGTGTGTGTCTATCTTTCTTTTTTTTAATTCATTCATGGGATGTGGGCGTCACTGGCTATGCCAGCATTTATTGCCCATCCCTAATTGCCCTTGAAAAGGTGGTGGTGAGCTGCCTTCTTGAACCCCTGCACTCCATGTGGGGTAGGTACACCCACAGTGCTGTTAGGAAGGGAGTTCCAGGATTTTGACCCAGCGACAGTGACGGAACGGCGATATAGTTCCAAGTCAGGATGATGTGTGACTTGGAGGGGAACTTGCAGGTGGTGGTGTTCCCATGTATTTGCTGCCCTTGTCCTTCTTGTTGGTAGAGGTCGCGAATTTGGAAGGTGCTGTCTAAGGAGCCTTGGTGCATTGCTGCAGTGCATCTTGTAGATGGTACACACTGCTGCCACTGTGTGTCGGTGGTGGAGGGAGTGAATGTTTGTAGATGGGGTGCCAATCAAGCGGGCTGCTTTGTCCTGGATGGTGTGGAGCTTCTTGAGTGTTGTTGGAGCTGCACCCATCCAGGCAAGTGGAGAGTATTCCATCACACTCCTGACTTGTGCCTTGTAGATGGTGGACAGGCTTTGGGGAGTCAGGAGGTGAGTTACTCGCCTCAGGATTCCTAGCCTCTGACCTGCTCTTGTAGCCACGGTATTTATATGGCTACTCCAGTTCAGTTTCTGGTCAATGGTGACCCCAGGATGTTGATAGTGTGGGATTCAACGATGGTAATGCCATTGAATGTCAAGGGGAGATGGTTAGATTCTCTCTTGTTGGAGATGGTCATTGCCTGGCACTTGTGTGGTGCAAATGTTACTTGTCACTTATCAGCCCAAGCCTGGATATTGTCCCGGTCTTGCTGCATTTCTGCACGGACTGCTTCAGTATCTGAGGAGTCACAAATGGTGCTGAAAATTGTGCAATCATCAGCGAACATCCCCACTTCTGACCTTATGATTGAAGGAAGGTCATTGATGAAGCAGCTGAAGATGGTTGGGCCTAGGACACTACCTAGAGGAACTCCTGCAGTAATGTCCTGGAGCTTAGATGATTGACCTCTATCTATCTGTGTGTGTGTGTGATGTGTGTGTCTGTTTATCTGTGTGTGTGGGTGTGTGTGTCTATCTCTATCTGTGTGTGGTGTTTGTGTGTGTCTGTTTATCTGTGTGTGTGTGTGTGTGTCTGTTTAGCTGTGTGTGTGTGTGTGTGTCTATATCTGTGTGTGTGTGTGTCTGTTTATCTGTGTGTGTGTGTGTGTCTGTTTATCTCTGTGTGTGTGTGTGTGTCTATCTCGATCTGTGTGTGGTGTGTGTGTGTGTCTGTTTATCTGTGTGTGTGTGTGTCTGTTTATCTCTGTGTGTGTGTGTGTGTCTCTCTCGATCTGTGTGTGGTGTTTGTGTGTGTCTGTTTATCTGTGTGTGTGTGTGTGTGTCTATCTCGATCTGTGTGTGGTGTTTGTGTGTGTCTGTTTATCTCTGTGTGTGTGTCTGTTTATCTCTGTGTGTGTGTGTGTGTCTATCTCGATCTGTGTGTGGTGTTTGTGTGTGTCTGTTTATCTGTGTGTGTGTGTGTGTCTGTTTATCTCTGTGTGTGTGTCTATCTCGATCTGTGTGTGTGTGTGTGTCTATCTCGATCTGTGTGTGGTGTTTGTGTGTGTCTGTTTATCTCTGTGTGTGTGTGTCTGTTTATCTCTGTGTGTGTGTGTGTGTCTATCTCGATCTGTGTGTGGTGTGTGTATGTGTCTGTTTATCTCTGTGTGTGTGTGTGTGTGTGTCTATCTCGATCTGTGTGTGGTGTTTGTGTGTGTCTGTTTATCTCTGTGTGTGTGTGTGTGTCTATCTCGATCTGTGTGTGGTGTTTGTGTGTGTCTGTTTATCTGTGTGTGTGTGTGTCTGTTTATCTCTGTGTGTGTGTGTCTATCTCGATCTGTGTGTGGTGTTTGTGTGTGTCTGTTTATCTCTGTGTGTGTGTGTGTGTGTCTATCTCGATCTGTGTGTGGTGTTTGTGTGTGTCTGTTTATCTCTGTGTGTGTCTATCTCGATCTGTGTGTGGTGTTTGTGTGTGTCTGTTTATCTCTGTGTGTGTGTGTGTGTCTATCTCGATCTGTGTGTGGTGTTTGTGTGTGTCTGTTTATCTCTGTGTGTGTGTGTCTGTTTATCTCTGTGTGTGTGTCTATCTCGATCTGTGTGTGGTGTTTGTGTGTGTCTGTTTATCTCTGTGTGTGTGTGTGTGTGTGTCTATCTCGATCTGTGTGTGGTGTTTGTGTGTGTCTGTTTATCTGTGTGTGTGTGTCTGTTTAGCTGTGTGTGTGTGTGTGTGTGTCTATATCTGTGTGTGGTATGTGTGTGTCTGTTTATCTCTGTGTGTGTGTGTGTGTCTGTTTATCTCTGTGTGTGTGTCTATCTCGATCTGTGTGTGGTGTTTGTGTGTGTCTGTTTATCTCTGTGTGTGTGTCTGTTTAGCTGTGTGTGTGTGTGTGTGTGTGTGTGTATCTCAATCTGTGTGTGGTGTTTGTGTGTGTCTGTTTATCTGTGTGTGTGTGTGTGTGTGTGTGTCTGTTTAGCTGTGTGTGTGTGTGTGTCTGTTTAGCTGTGTGTGTGTGTGTGTGTCTATATCTGTGTGTGTGTGTGTCTGTTTATCTGTGTGTGTGTGTGTGTCTGTTTATCTCTGTGTGTGTGTGTGTGTCTATCTCGATCTGTGTGTGGTGTGTGTGTGTGTCTGTTTATCTGTGTGTGTGTGTGTCTGTTTATCTCTGTGTGTGTGTGTGTGTCTCTCTCGATCTGTGTGTGGTGTTTGTGTGTGTCTGTTTATCTGTGTGTGTGTGTGTGTGTCTATCTCGATCTGTGTGTGGTGTTTGTGTGTGTCTGTTTATCTCTGTGTGTGTGTCTGTTTATCTCTGTGTGTGTGTGTGTGTCTATCTCGATCTGTGTGTGGTGTTTGTGTGTGTCTGTTTATCTGTGTGTGTGTGTGTCTGTTTATCTCTGTGTGTGTGTCTATCTCGATCTGTGTGTGTGTGTGTGTCTATCTCGATCTGTGTGTGGTGTTTGTGTGTGTCTGTTTATCTCTGTGTGTGTGTGTCTGTTTATCTCTGTGTGTGTGTGTGTGTCTATCTCGATCTGTGTGTGGTGTTTGTGTGTGTCTGTTTATCTCTGTGTGTGTGTGTGTGTCTATCTCGATCTGTGTGTGGTGTTTGTGTGTGTCTGTTTATCTGTGTGTGTGTGTGTCTGTTTATCTCTGTGTGTGTGTGTCTATCTCGATCTGTGTGTGGTGTTTGTGTGTGTCTGTTTATCTCTGTGTGTGTGTGTGTGTGTCTATCTCGATCTGTGTGTGGTGTTTGTGTGTGTCTGTTTATCTCTGTGTGTGTCTATCTCGATCTGTGTGTGGTGTTTGTGTGTGTCTGTTTATCTCTGTGTGTGTGTGTGTGTCTATCTCGATCTGTGTGTGGTGTTTGTGTGTGTCTGTTTATCTCTGTGTGTGTGTGTCTGTTTATCTCTGTGTGTGTGTCTATCTCGATCTGTGTGTGGTGTTTGTGTGTGTCTGTTTATCTCTGTGTGTGTGTGTGTGTGTGTCTATCTCGATCTGTGTGTGGTGTTTGTGTGTGTCTGTTTATCTGTGTGTGTGTGTCTGTTTAGCTGTGTGTGTGTGTGTGTGTCTATATCTGTGTGTGGTATGTGTGTGTCTGTTTATCTCTGTGTGTGTGTGTGTGTCTGTTTATCTCTGTGTGTGTGTCTATCTCGATCTGTGTGTGGTGTTTGTGTGTGTCTGTTTATCTCTGTGTGTGTGTCTGTTTAGCTGTGTGTGTGTGTGTGTGTGTGTGTGTATCTCAATCTGTGTGTGGTGTTTGTGTGTGTCTGTTTATCTGTGTGTGTGTGTGTGTGTGTGTGTCTGTTTAGCTGTGTGTGTGGGTGTGTGTCTATCTCAATCTGTGTGTGGTGTTTGTGTGTGTCTGTTTATCTGTGTGTGTGTGTGTGTGTCTGTTTATCTGTGTGTGTGGGTGTGTGTGTCTATCTCAATCTGTGTGTGGTGTTTGTGTGTGTCTGTTTATCTGTGTGTGTGTGTGTGTCTGTTTAGCTGTGTGTGTGTGTGTGTGTCTATATCTGTGTGTGGTGTTTGTGTGTGTCTGTTTATCTGTGTGTGTGTGTGTCTGTTTATCTGTGTGTGTGTGTGTGTGTGTGTGTCTATCTCGATCTGTGTGTGGTGTGTGTGTGTGTCTGTTTATCTCTGTGTGTGTGTGTCTGTTTATCTCTGTGTGTGTGTCTATCTCGATCTGTGTGTGGTGTTTGTGTGTGTCTGTTTATCTCTGTGTGTGTGTGTGTGTCTATCTCGATCTGTGTGTGGTGTTTGTGTGTGTCTGTTTATCTCTGTGTGTGTGTGTCTGTTTATCTCTGTGTGTGTGTGTGTGTGTATCTCGATCTGTGTGTGGTGTTTGTGTGTGTCTGTTTATCTGTGTGTGTGTGTGTCTGTTTATCTGTGTGTGTGTCTATCTCGATCTGTGTGTGGTGTTTGTGTGTGTCTGTTTATCTCTGTGTGTGTGTGTCTGTTTATCTGTGTGTGTGTGTGTGTGTCTATCTCGATCTGTGTGTGGTGTTTGTGTGTGTCTGTTTATCTGTGTGTGTGTGTGTCTGTTTATCTCTGTGTGTGTGTGTGTCTATCTCGATCTGTGTGTGGTGTTTGTGTGTGTCTGTTTATCTGTGTGTGTGTGTGTGTGTGTGTGTGTGTGTGTGTGTCTGTTTATCTCTGTGTGTGTGTGTGTGTCTATCTCGATCTGTGTGTGGTGTTTGTGTGTGTCTGTTTATCTGTGTGTGTGTGTCTGTTTAGCTGTGTGTGTGTGTGTGTCTATATCTGTGTGTGGTATGTGTGTGTCTGTTTATCTGTGTGTGTGTGTGTGTGTGTGTGTCTATCTCGATCTGTGTGTGGTGTGTGTGTGTGTCTGTTTATCTCTGTGTGTGTGTGTCTGTTTATCTCTGTGTGTGTGTCTATCTCGATCTGTGTGTGGTGTTTGTGTGTGTCTGTTTATCTCTGTGTGTGTGTGTGTGTCTATCTCGATCTGTGTGTGGTGTTTGTGTGTGTCTGTTTATCTCTGTGTGTGTGTGTCTGTTTATCTCTGTGTGTGTGTGTGTGTGTATCTCGATCTGTGTGTGGTGTTTGTGTGTGTCTGTTTATCTGTGTGTGTGTGTGTCTGTTTATCTGTGTGTGTGTCTATCTCGATCTGTGTGTGGTGTTTGTGTGTGTCTGTTTATCTCTGTGTGTGTGTGTCTGTTTATCTGTGTGTGTGTGTGTGTGTCTATCTCGATCTGTGTGTGGTGTTTGTGTGTGTCTGTTTATCTGTGTGTGTGTGTGTCTGTTTATCTCTGTGTGTGTGTGTGTCTATCTCGATCTGTGTGTGGTGTTTGTGTGTGTCTGTTTATCTGTGTGTGTGTGTGTGTGTGTGTGTGTGTGTGTCTGTTTATCTCTGTGTGTGTGTGTGTGTCTATCTCGATCTGTGTGTGGTGTTTGTGTGTGTCTGTTTATCTGTGTGTGTGTGTCTGTTTAGCTGTGTGTGTGTGTGTGTCTATATCTGTGTGTGGTATGTGTGTGTCTGTTTATCTCTGTGTGTGTGTGTGTGTCTATCTCGATCTGCGTGTGTGTGTGTGTCTATCTCGATCTGTGTGTGGTGTTTGTGTGTGTCTGTTTATCTGTGTGTGTGTATCTGTTTATCTGTGTGTGTGTGTCTATCTCGATCTGTGTGTGGTGTTTGTGTGTGTCTGTTTATCTCTGTGTGTGTGTGTGTGTCTATCTCGATCTGTGTGTGGTGTTTGTGTGTGTCTGTTTATCTGTGTGTGTGTGTGTCTGTTTATCTCTGTGTGTGTGTGTGTGTCTATCTCGATCTGTGTGTGGTGTTTGTGTGTGTCTGTTTATCTCTGTGTGTGTGTGTCTGTTTATCTGTGTGTGTGTGTGTGTGTCTATCTCGATCTGTGTGTGGTGTTTGTGTGTCTGTTTATCTCTGTGTGTGTGTGTCTGTTTATCTCTGTGTGTGTGTGTGTGTGTCTATCTCGATCTGTGTGTGGTGTTTGTGTGTGTCTGTTTATCTGTGTGTGTGTGTCTGTTTAGCTGTGTGTGTGTGTGTGTGTGTGTGTCTATATCTGTGTGTGGTATGTGTGTGTCTGTTTATCTGTGTGTGTGTGTGTGTGTCTATCTCGATCTGTGTGTGGTGTTTGTGTGTGTCTGTTTATCTGTGTGTGTGTGTGTCTGTTTATCTGTGTGTGTGTGTGTGTCTATCTCGATCTGTGTGTGGTGTTTGTGTGTGTCTGTTTATCTGTGTGTGTGTGTGTCTGTTTATCTGTGTGTGTGTGTGTGTGTGTCTATCTCGATCTGTGTGTGGTGTTTGTGTGTGTCTGTTTATCTGTGTGTGTGTGTCTGTTTATCTGTGTGTGTGTGTGTGTGTCTGTTTATCTCTGTGTGTGTGTCTATCTCGATCTGTGTGTGGTGTTTGTGTGTGTCTGTTTATCTGTGTGTGTGTGTCTGTTTATCTCTGTGTGTGTGTGTGTGTCTATCTCGATCTGTGTGTGTGTGTGTGTGTCTATCTCGATCTGTGTGTGGTGTTTGTGTGTGTCTGTTTATCTGTGTGTGTGTGTGTGTGTGTGTATCTGTTTATCTGTGTGTGTGTGTGTTTGTCTATCTCTATCTGTGTGTGGTGTTTGTGTGTGTCTGTTTATCTGTGTGTGTGGTGTGTGTGTGTCTATCTCTATCTGTGTATGGTGTGTGTGTGTGTCTGTTTATCTGTGTGTGTGTGTGTGTCTATCTCTATCTGTGTGTGGTGTTTGTGTGTGTCTGTTTATCTGTGTGTGGTGTGTGTGTGTGTCTGTTTATCTGTGTGTGTGTGTGTGTCTATCTCTATCTGTGTGTGGTGTTTGTGTGTGTCTGTTTATCTGTGTGTGTGGTGTGTGTGTGTCTATCTCTATCTGTGTGTGATGTGTGGTGTGTGTGTGTGTCTGTTTATCTGTGTGTGTGGTGTGTGTGTGTCTATCTCTATCTGTGTGTGGTGTGTGTGTGTGTCTGTTTATCTGTGTGTGTGTGTCTATCTCTATCTGTGTGTGGTGTGTGTGTGTGTCTGTTTATCTGTGTGTGTGTGTGTGTGTCTATCTGTATCTGTGTGTGGTGTTTGTGTGTGTCTGTTTATCTGTGTGTGTGGTGTGTGTGTGTCTATCTCTATCTGTGTGTGGTGTGTGTGGTGTGTCTGTTTATCTGTGTGTGTGTGTGTTTGTCTATCTCTATCTGTGTGTGGTGTTTGTGTGTGTCTGTTTATCTGTGTGTGTGTGTGTTTGTCTATCTCTATCTGTGTGTGGTGTTTGTGTGTGTCTGTTTATCTGTGTGTGTGGTGTGTGTGTGTCTATCTCTATCTGTGTGTGGTGTGTGTGTGTGTCTGTTTATCTGTGTCTATCTCTATCTGTGTGTGGTGTTTGTGTGTGTCTGTTTATCTGTGTGTGTGGTGTGTGTCTATCTCTATCTGTGTGTGGTGTTTGTGTGTGTCTATCTCTATCTGTGTGTGGTGTGTGTGTGTGTCTGTTTATCTGTGTGTGTGGTGTGTGTCTATCTCTATCTGTGTGTGGTGTTTGTGTGTGTCTATCTCTATCTGTGTGTGGTGTGTGTGTGTGTCTGTTTATCTGTGTGTGTGTGTCTATCTCTATCTGTGTGTGGTGTGTGTGTGTGTCTGTTTATCTGTGTGTGTGGTGTGTGTGTGTCTATCTCTATCTGTGTGTGATGTGTGGTGTGTGTGTGTGTGTCTGTTTATCTGTGTGTGTGGTGTGTGTGTGTCTATCTCCATCTGTGTGTGTGGTCTGTGTGTGGGTGTTGATTGAGTAACAGGATCAGTCTCTGCTGTGATGGCCTGCAAATGACTACTTTCATCTGAGGCCGGACTGAGCAGAATCTCCAGGCCTTACAATGACTCAACTGTGTGTGACCGTGTTCCACAGATGTTGTTGCCATGGTACCAGCAGGACTGGAGCCATTATTGCCACAGAGTATTTAATTGCTCTGCGTCTATACCCTTTCAACTTCAATCCCATTTAAATCCTAGCCATACATTATTAAAAGAATGAACCTCAACTGTATTTTTGATGGAAGTCTGCTTCACATCTCCACTAATCAGTGTGGATAAAAGTTCCTTTAATCTCCTGTGTTCTTTGTGGGGTCTCAATTTTGTACTTATAGTCTTGTGTCCTGCAATCAGGATTTAAAGGTATGGTTACAGGGCCACTTGTGTGCTCCTTGGGCAGCAGTTTTTGCTGTGTTTCAAATCCGCTTGGATCTGACACTGTTTGAATACCATTTGAACTATAACCCCGATTCAGTATCAAGCCTGCTTTAAAAATTGCTCGGGATGCCTTCTGAGTCGTCCAGAAACAAAAACGTTCCAGTCCATGATGGCACAAAGCTGCTAATTAACCTGGTCTGCAGCTGTGTACAGTCCCAAATTCTACCAGGGATTCCTGTATACGGGGACACTACTGCAAGAGCTGGGCCTTGCTGAGGTGGTGTCACAGCAATATCCCTCCCACCACCCCCTCAATGAATTGGGTTGCTGGGGGTTCTACACATAGCCCCCACAATATACCTCAGACGTGCCTCCTGCCACCGTGGGCCTTTTTCTGACTTTCCATAGCCTCAGACTGTTTCCAGGGAGAGGGATGGGGTAAAATTTTCCCAGCCCCAGGGAGGTGGCTTTGGAGGTTGCCGGCAGGGTGGGGGCGAGAAATTTGTGAGAAAAATGTGTTGGGACAGCTCCCCAACGTGTTCCCGCCTCCTCACAATTTCTCTGGAGCTGGCATCAGGGAGATGACAGCTATCCGCCATGCAGCAGCGGGAAGTCAACGAAGCTAATGATAGCGCCAAGGAGTGGGCATTTTTAGAAGGGATTTCAATTTTGCCGGTGGCGCACAGGACTCCCACTTTGTCCATAGTTTGCCTACTCACAGGAGGAGAGTGCACAGCGGGAGTTTAAAGCACCAGGAGATTCACATGCTGTGGTCACTTTGAAGGCCATCTGCCTAAAGTAGGTTTGCAAATCCAGACGTACACCTGCAGACGGATCCAGCAGATAGTGCTGGGTGTGAAGGATTGGCGGCTGGTCCCCTCATCAGTATCGTGCCTCCATCTTGTGCTGCCCTCTCTTGCTCCTTTCAGCTCATCAGCACACAGCCGGCTGCCCTTCAGTTAGGATGCTCAGATTGGCCCTCCCGTCTAATTGGACGGCGAGCAAGGAGGTGGCCTGTTGATTGGCTGCTTCCCGTAACATTATGCTGGCGGGCGCGCTGCGGCAGGGACACGGAAATGCTCCTGACGTAAGGTTCCCAACTCTCGGAGCCAAATTCAGCCCCTGGAGTCAGTCGCTAGGGAATGGAGTTTGGAACGGGGGCCAAAAACAATGGCTTCATTTTTAATTGGAGGAAATTTCTGCCCATCAGATAAATGGTCAGACAATTTATGGAAACTGCAATCTTTCATCGCGGTCGGCTGGACTGCATTTAAACCCAGTACAAGGTACAACGCCAGCAATTAACCAGTGCAGCAAACAGGCCTGCATAAAGGTGTACTAAACCTTTAAACGGTCATGTCTCAAAGTCCATTTCAAATGTTTGTGGATGACGCTGGAACAGCTCAGATGATCTACAGTTGCCATGAACCTCACATGCACTGTTACGTGGGTGGCTGCATCTGTTCTACGTGACTCTGTGCAGCAAGTTTCAACATTTAAGGTTAAAAATGACAGTTAACAGATGAGCTTGTTGTGGTTGCGACATTACCTTGACATCCAGTCTTGCAGGAAGCATAAGCCACTTAAAACAAACAATCCGTCTTCCAGCCTCTAATTAGCTCCCAGGTGAAACTACAGGGATACAAGAAGCTTAGGAGGCAGCAGTGCAAGATAATGAGGTGAGATATGAGGTCTTCTTGCAGAAATGAGGCAATGGGGCCGAGCTCATGAGGTGAGGTAAAGGGGGAGCCTAGCTAATGAAGTGAGGTAAGGTGGGGCATAGTTACTGAAGTGAGGTAAGGGAGGGCCCAGTTACCAAAGTGAGGTAAGGGAGAGGCTAGTTACTGAAGTGAGGTAAGAGGGGCCTCGATACTGAAGTGAGATAAGGTGGGGGTTTATTTACTGAAGTGAGGTAAAAGAGGCATAGCTATTGAAGTGAGGTAAGGTGGGGCCTAGCTACTGAAGTGAGATAAGGGGGGGGGGGGGTGTCTAGTTCCTGAAGTGAGGTAAAGTGGGGCCTAGTTACTGAAGTGAGGTAATGTGGGACCTAGCTACTGAAGTGAGATAAGGTGGGCGCCTATCTACTGAAGTGAGGTAAAAGAGGCATAGGTACTGACGTGAGGTAAGGTGGGGGGGGGGGGGCTAGTTACTGAGGTGAGCTAGGGGCCTAGCTACTGAAGTGAGGTAAGAGAGACATAGCTACTAAAGTGAGGTAAGGTGGGGGGTGGTGCCTAGTTACTGAAGTGAGGTAAAAGGGGCCTAGCTACTGAAGTGAGGCAAGGTGAGGCCTAGCTACTGAAGTGAGGTAAGGTGGGGCCTAGCTACTGAAGTGAGGCAAGGTGGGGCCTAGCTACTGAAGTGAGGCAAGGTGAGGCCTGGCTACTGAAGTGAGGTAAGGTGGGGCCTAGCTACTGAAGTGAGGCAAGGTGAGGCCTAGCTACTGAAGTGAGGTAAGGTGAGGCCTAGCTACTGAAGTGAGTCAAGGTGAGGCCTAGCTACTGAAGTGAGGTAAGGTGGGGCCTAGCTACTGAAGTGAGGCAAGGTGAGGCCTAGCTACTGAAATGAGGTAAGGTGAGGCCTAGCTACTGAAATGAGGTAAGGTGGGGCCTAGCTACTGAAGTGAGGCAAGGTGAGGCCTAGCTACTGAAGTGAGATAAGGGGGGGCCTCGCGACTGACGTGAAGTAAGGGGGGGGGGCCTAGTTACTGAAGTGAGGTAAGGTGGGGCCTAGGTACTGAAGTGAGCTAAGGGGGGGGGGGGGGTGGGCCTAGTTACTGAACTGAGGTAAGGAGGGGGCCTAGCTACTGAAGTGAGCTAACGGGGGTGGGGGGGGGCCTAGTTACTGAACTGAGGTAAGGGGGGGCCTAGCTACTGAACTGAGATAAGGGGGGTGGGGGGGCCTAGCTACTGAACTGAGATAAGTGGGGGGCCTGGCTACTGAACTGAGATAAAGGGGGGGACCTATCTACTGAAGTGAGGTAAAAGAGGCATAGCTACTGAAGTGAGGTAAAAGAGGCATAGCTACTGAAGTGAGGTAAGGTGGGGCCTAGCTACTGAAGTGAGGCAAGGTGAGGCCTAGCTACTGAAGTGAGGTAAGGTGGGGCCTAGCTACTGAAGTGAGTCAAGGTGAGGCCTAGCTACTGAAGTGAGGTAAGGTGGGGCCTAGCTACTGAAGTGAGGCAAGGTGAGGCCTAGCTACTGAAGTGAGGTAAGGTGGGGCCTAGCTACTGAAGTGAGGCAAGGTGGGGCCTAGCTACTGAAGTGAGGCAAGGTGAGGCCTAGCTACTGAAGTGAGATAAGGGGGGGCCTCGCGACTGACGTGAAGTAAGGGGGGGGCCTAGTTACTGAACTGAGGTAAGGAGGGGGCCTAGCTACTGAAGTGAGCTAAGGGGGGGGCCTAGTTACTGAACTGAGGTAAGGGGGGGCCTAGCTACTGAACTGAGATAAGGGGGGGAGCCTAGCTACTGAACTGAGATAAGTGGGGGGCCTGGCTACTGAACTGAGATAAAGGGGGGGACCTATCTACTGAAATGAGGTAAAAGAGGCATAGCTACTGAAGTGAGGTAAGGTGGGGGGGGTCTAGTTACTGAGGTGAGCTAGGGGCCTAGCTACTGAAGTGAGGTAAGAGGGGCCTTACTACTGAAGTGTGATAAGGTGGGGGCCTATCTACTGAAATGAGGTAAAAGAGGCATAGGTACTGAAATGAGGTAAAAGAGGCATAGCTACTGAAGTGAGGTAAGGTGGGGGGGGGGGGGTCTAGTTACCGAATGGAGGTAAGTGAGGCATAGCTACTGAAGTGAGGTAAGATTGGGGGGGGCCTAGTTACTGAAGGGAGGTAAGAGAGGCATAGCTACTGAAGTGACGTTGGAGAGGCCTAACTACTGAAGTGAGGTAAGGTGGGGGGGGGGGGGGGGGGGGGGGGGGGGGGGGGGTCCTAGTTACTGCAGTGAGGTAAGCTGCGGCCTAGCTACTGAAGTGAGATAACGGGGTCCTAGTTACTGAAGTGAGGTACAAGGGGCATAGCTACTGAAATGAGGTAAGGTGGGGGAGCCTAGTTACTGAAGTGAGGTAAAAGGGCCTAGCTACTGAACTGAGGTAAAGAGGGGCCTAACTACAGAAGTGAGGTAAGGGGGGGCCTAGCTACTGAACTGAGGTAAAGGGGGACCTAGCTACTGAAGTGAGGTAAGGGGGGGGTAGCTACTGAACTGAGATAAGGGGGGGGGTGCCTAGCTACTGAACTGAGGTAATGGGCGGCACAGTGGTGCAGTGGTTAGCACCGCAGCCTCACAGCTCCAGTCACCCGGGTTCGATTCTGGGTGCTGCCTGTGTGGAGTTTGCAAGTTCTCCCTGTGTTTGCGTGGGTTTCCTCCGGGTGCTCCGGTTTCCTCCCACATGCCAAAGACTTGCAGGTTGATAGGTAAATTGGCCATTATAAATTGCCCCTAGTGTAGGTAGGTGGTAGGGAAATATAGGGACAGATGGGGATGTGGTAGGAATATGGGATTAGTGTAGCATTAGTATAAATGGGTGGTTGATGGTCGGCACAGACTCGGTGGGCCGAAGGGCCTGTTTCAGTGCTGTATCTCTAAACTAAACTAAACTAAAGAAACTTAATGATTTAGACGTGAATATAGGAGGTATGATCAGCAGTAAGTTTGCAGATGACATGAAAATTGGTGGTGTCGTAAATAGTGAGGAGGAAAGCCTTAGATTACAGGACGATATAGATGGGCTGGTAAGATGGACGGAACACTGGCAAATGGAATTTAATCCTGAGAAGTGAGAGGTGATGCATTTTGGGAGAGCTAACAAGGCAAGGGAATATACAATGGATGGTAGGACCCTAGGAAGTACAGAGGGACCTTGGTGTACTTGTCCATAGATCACTGAAGGCAGAAACACAGGTAGATAAGGTGGTTAGGAAGGCATTTGGGATACTTGCCTTTATTAGCCAAGGCAAAGAATATAAAATATAAAAGCCGGGAGGTTATGATGGAGCTATATAAAACGCTAGTTAGGCCATAGCTGGGGTACTGTGTACAGTTCTCATCACCGCACTATAGGAAGGATGTGATTGCACTGGAGAGGGTGCAGAGGAGATTCACCAGGATGTTGCCTGGGCTGGAGCATTTCAGCTATGAAGAGAGACTGGATAGGCTGGGGTTGTTTTCCTTAGGGCAGAGAAGGCTGAGGGGGGACATGATTGAGGTATACAAAATTATGAGGGGCATTGATAGGATAGATAGGATGAAACTTTTTTTCCCTTAGCGGAGGGGTCAATAACCAGGGGGCATAGATTTAAGGTAAGGGGCAGGAGGTTTAGAGGGGATTTGAGGAAAAATATTTTGACCCAGTGGGTGGTTAGAATCTGGAACACACTACCTGAAGGGGTGATGCAGGCAGGAACCCTCACAACATTTAATAAGTATTTAGATGAGCACTTGAAATGCCATAGCGTACAAGGCTATGGGCCAAGTGCTGGAAAATGGGATTAGAATAGTTAGGTGCTTGATGGCTGGCACAGACACGATGGGCTGAAGGGCCTGTTTCTGTGCTATATGACTCTGACTCTGTGGTCTAGCCTATATGTGACTCCAGACCCACAGCAATGTGGTTGACTCTTAACTGCCCTCTGAAGTGGCTTAGCAAGCCACTCAATTGTATTCAAGTAACTGGCTCTTCACCAGCTTCTTAAGGGCAATTAGGGATGGGCGATAAATGTTGGCCTTACTGATGACACCCTCATCCCATAACTAAATTAAGAAAAATTACAAGGAGAGGTTACACAAGTTAGAGTCGTATTCCCTGAAATTTAGCAGGTTATAGTAGGATTTGATCAAAGTTTTCAAGATATTAAGAGGATCAGATTGGGTAGAGAATAAAACTGTTTCTGCTAGTTGCTACCCAGGTTAATAGGGCTGTTAAGAAGGCATATGGTGTGTTAGCTTTTATTAGTAGGGGGATCGAGTTTCGGAGCCACGAGGTCATGCTGCAGCTGTACAAAACTCTGGTGAGACCGCACCTGGAGTATTGCGTGCAGTTCTGGTCACCGCATTATAGGAAGGATGTGGAAGCTTTGGAAAGGGTGCAGAGGAGATTTACTAGGATGTTGCCTGGTATGGAGGGAAGGTCTTATGAGGAAAGGCTGAGGGACTTGAGGTTGTTTTCGTTAGAGAGAAGGAGGAGGAGAGGTGACTTAATAGAGACATATAAGATAATCAGAGGGTTAGATAGGGTGGATAGTGAGAGTCTTTTTCCTCGGATGGTGATGGCAAACACGAGGGGACATAGCTTTAAGTTGAGGGGTGATAGATATAGGACAGATGTCAGAGGTAGTTTCTTTACTCAGAGAGTAGTAGGGGCGTGGAACGCCCTGCCTGCAACAGTAGTAGACTCGCCAACTTTAAGGGCATTTAAGTGGTCATTGGATAGACATATGGATGAAAATGGAATATTGTAGGTCAGATGGTTTCACAGGTCGGCGCAACATCGAGGGCCGAAGGGCCTGTACTGCGCTGTAATGTTCTAATTCTAATTCTAAAGGGGGGGGGGGGCGAGCTACTGAAGTGAGGTAAGGGGGGGCCTAGCTACTGAAGTGAGGTAAGGGGGGGCCTAGCTACTGAATTGAGGTAAGGGGGGGCCTAGCTACTGAACTGAGATAAGGGAGGGGGGGCCTAGCTACTGAAGTGAGGTAAGGGGGGGCCTAGCTACTGAAGTGAGGTAAGGGGGGGCCTAGCTACTGAACTGAAATAAGGGAGGGGGGCCCCAGCTACTGAACTGAGATAAGGGAGGGGGGGGCCTAGCTACTGAACTGAGGTAAGGGAGGGGGGGCCTAGCTACTGAACTGAGATAAGGGAGGGGGGGCCTAGCTACTGAACTGAGGTAAGGGAGGGGGGGCCTAGCTACTGAACTGAGATAAGGGAGGGGGGGCCTAGCTACTGAAGTGAGGTAAGGGGGGACCTAGCTACTGAAGTGAGGTAAGGGGGGGCCTAGCTACTGAACTGAGGTAAGGGGGGGCCTAGCTACTGAAGTGAGGTAAGGGGGGCCTAGCTACTGAACTGAAATAAGGGAGGGGGGGCCCAGCTACTGAACTGAGATAAGGGAGGGGGGGCCTAGCTACTGAACTGAGGTAAGGGGGGGCCTAGCTACTGAAGTGAAGTAAGGGGGGCCTAGCTACTGAACTGAAATAAGGGAGGGGGGGCCCAGCTACTGAACTGAGATAAGGGAGGGGGGGCCCAGCTACTGAACTGAGATAAGGGAGGGGGGGCCTAGCTACTGAAGTGAGGTAAGGGGGGGCCTAGCTACTGAAGTGAGGTAAGGGGGGTGGTTCCAGTTACTGAACTGAGGTGAGAGGGAAACAGGGTAGCCTACCTCAGAAGCAAAGGCTTAATTGCTGCAACCAGCAGCAGAATAATGATCAGCTCTGTCCAAAAGCACAACATGAAAAACCAAGTTTAAGGCAGGCACATGGTAAAGAATAAAATAAGATAATTCTGCCATTAACACTCTCTCTGGACAAATGCTTTGTCTTTCACCACACCCATTAATACTCCCTTTGCCTTTGTCCCAGGACATCTCTCCTGCCCTCTACCCTATCACACACCTTCCCTTTTGTTCTTCTTCCACCCTCTCCGAATTCACTTGCTTATAACCTTTTACATTTCTAATATCTGCCAGTTCTGATGAAGGGTCACTGACCTGAAACGTTAACTCTGCTTCTCTCTCCACAGATGCTGCCTGACCTGCCAAGTATTTCCAGCACTTTCTGTTTTTATTTTATTTTTATACTCACTTGAGTTTAGAAGATTGAAGGATGATCTAATTGAGGTGTTAACGATGATTGAAGGATTTGACAGAGTAGATACAGAGAAAGTAATCCAAAGGAACTGGAGGAACCAAAAATCAGGAGGCATAACCTCAAAGTTAGAGCTAGGCTGTTCAGGGGTGATATCAGGAAGCACTTCTTCACACAAAGGGGAGTGGAAATCTGGAACTCTCTGTCCCAGAAAGCTCTTGATGCTGGAGGTCAAATGGAGCTTCCAAAACTGAGACAACTGGGGAGGGCCAGTTGTTCAGACTTCATTCCCCGACCCAAACTGCAACCACATTTCCTCTAGGACCCCTGTGTAAGGGGGTCAGATTGGCGAAGTTCATGTCTCAATTACTTTGCATGTGGGTCTCCAAAGATACTTGGGGTCCTGACTGAGGCATGGGAGCAGGAAGTCTGAGTGTAGGGAGTTCCTACCCCTGGCTCCTGCCTACCGAACCCAGCCCCATACTCCCAATAGCAACAACAATTTCTGTAGCACCTTTAACATAGTAAACCATTCCCATGTTTTTTTAAAATTCATTCATGGGATTTGGGCGTCACTGGCTAAGCCAGCATTTATTGCCCATCCCTAATTGCCCTTGAGAAGGTGGTGGTGAGCTGCCTTCTTGAACCGCTGCAGTCCATTTGGGGTAGGTACACCCACAGTGCTGTTAGGAAGGGAGTTCCAGGATTTTGACCCAGCGACAGTGACGGAACAGCGATATCGTTCCAAGTCAGGATGGTGTGTGACTTGGAGGGGAACTTGCAGGTGGTGGTGTTCCCATGGATTTGCTGCCCTTGTCCTTCTAGTTGGTAGAGGTCGCAGGTTTGCAAGGTGCTTCAGAAGAGCGTTACAGTCATAGAGTCATACAGCATAGAAACAGGCCCTTTGGCCCACCGCGTCCATGCTGACCATAATGCCTATCTATACTAATCCCACCTGCCTGCATTAATTCCATATCCCTCTTTGCCTTGCTCATTCAAGTACCTGTCCAGATTCCTCTTAAATGTTGCTACTGTTCCTGCCTCCACCACCTCCTCAGGCAGCTCATTCCAGATACCCACTATTCTTTGTGTGAAAAATTTACCCCTTTGATCCCCTTTAAACCTCCTCCCTTGCACCTTAAATCTATGTCCTCTAGTTTTAGTCACCCCGACCATGGGAAACAGACTCTGACTATCTATCCAATCTATGCCTCTCATAATTTTATATACCTCTATCATGTCCCCTCTCAGCCTCCTTCGCTCCAGGGAAAACAGACCCAGCCTATCCAATCTCTCTTTATAACTCAAGCCCTCCAAACCAGGCAACATCCTTGTGAATCTTTTCTGCACCCTCTCTAGATTAATCACATCTTTCCTGTAGTGCGGCGGCCAGAACTGCACACAGTACTCCAAATGCGGCCTAACCAACGTCATATACAACTGTAACATGACGTCCCAAATCTTGTACTCGATGCCTCAGCTGATGAAGGCAAGCATGCCGTACGCCTTCTTCACCACCCTGTCTACCTGTGTTGCCACTTTCAGGGAACTATGTACTTGCACCCCAAGGTATCTCTGCTCAACAACACTCCCCAGGGCACTGACATTCACTGTATATGTCCTGCCCTGGTTTAACTTCCCAAAATGCATCACTTCACACTTGTCTGCATTAAATTCTATTTGCCACTCCCTTGCCCACTTTCCCAGTTGATCTATATCCTGTTGTAACCTTAGACAACCTTCTTCACTGTCCACTATACCACCAATTTTGGTGTCATCTGCAAACTTACTAATCATGCCCCCTACATTCACATCCAAGTCATTAATATATATGACAAACTACAGAGAGCCCAGCAACGATCCCTGCGGCACACCACTGGTCACCGGCCTCCAATCTGAAAAACAACCCTCCACTACCACCCTCTGCCTCCGATCACCAAGCCAATTTTGTATCCAATTTGCTAGCTCACCCTGGATCCCATGTGTTCGAACCTTCTGGACCAGCCTACCATGCGGGACCTTGTCAAAGGCCTTGCTAAAGTCCATGTAGACAACATCCATCGCCCTGCCCTCATCAATCTTCTTGGTCACCTCCTTGAAAAACTCAAACAAAATTTGACACCAAGCCACATAAGGAGGGTTTAAGGAGCATCTTAAAGGAGGAGAGAGAGGTTAAGGAAGTTAATTCTAGAGCTTAGGACCAAGGAAGCTGAAGGCATGCCAGCAATGGTGAAGCGATTAAAATTAGGGATGTGCAAGAGGCTGGAATTAGAGGAACCACGGATTTCTGGAATTGTTCTCGACTACTCTAATAAATAAGGGCTGGTTTTCCGCTCAGTCATTCCCACCAGGTAGTGACTGTCGCCAGGAATGCTGGTTGGGAATTTGCCGGAGCCCTGGATTTCTTACCCATCAACATGGTTTCCCAATGAACAGTCCCGATGATGACCACCTCTCACTGGGAGCCTCTGATTGGGGAATCAGAACTTTAATTAACATCAGTGGGTTCATGTCATTGGTTCAAAATGAAACCAATCCTATCTTTGGAAAGTAACATTCTGCCCCCACCCATGCCCGAAAACTTCCTTTAATCATCTTTGCTTCCAATTAGAAAAGAATATGATTTCTGTTTACAGATTCAACAAAGAAGGTGAAAGATGTTCTGGCCGAGTTTGACGGGAATGGTCGTCTATCCAAGTACAGCACAGAACAGGTGAGGCCTGCAAAGACTCACAGCCAGTCTCGCGACCAACACCACGGAGTGGGTGATAATGCCCCCGCCACACGTGCAGCCAGTGCTGTGCCCGGATTCACTTGTGTGTCCCAATCATTCAGTGGGTAACTGCAGGGCCCCAAAATTATGACGGGGTCATTACCAAACCCAGGGTAGGCCGCAGGCACCTGTATAGGCCCAGGGAAGTCGGAGAGGCACTGTGCCACTCCGCTCGGTACTGGCGTTCCCAGATACAGAGCAGCCAGACTCTGCAGTTCCTAAAGGAGTTATGGGCCTGTTTCTGGACAATATGGGATCTGATCCAGGAAGAACAACCAGATCTCTTCTCTATACTGAGGCTTTTACTAGACCCATAATGGATCCTAACCCATGGTCAAAGTTCCTGGGGAAGCCTGGAAACTCCACTTGGCACATGCCTAGCTTGAGGTTGGTGGAGGGGAGGTCTGGGCACTGGAATTTCACAGCCTCCTCTGAGCGAAGCAGAATGCAGTGATTCCGGGCCCTTTCTCCAGCCATTTTGCAAGTCTGAAGCTGGAAGTGAGCCTGGGGCTGGATTAGAATTTCAGCCACCCCCGCCCGCATGAGGACAGGTTGAGGCTCAGCAGGGACGTTCGCAATAGTTGAATAGCTTGCCAACACTCACTATCTGGTTTCATATGTGAAGAAAGGTCACTTAGGTGCAATAACTGAGGGTGGGTGTTCAGTACCTGTGGAACTTGAACCCTGGCAAGAGTCAGTACCTTTGAGAGAGCAGCAACAATAAGATCTCTTTGAATTCATTGCTACTCAGCAATAAGGAGCTGAAGCTATGTTCTCTGATAAGTCACCCTTTTATAAAATCAACTCCTTCACATAAACAGACACAAAGACTACGATAAAGACAGCTTGGGTTTGTTAAGGGCAAATCATGTTTAACTAACTTGCTTGAGTTTATTGATGAAGTAACAGAGATGGTTGATGAGGGTAATGTGGTTGATGTAGTGTACGTGGACTTCCAAAAGGTATTTGATAAAGTGCCACATAACGGGCTTGTCAGCAAAGTTGAAGCCCATGGAATAAAAGGGACAGCGGCAGCATGGATACAAAATTAACAGAGTGACAGCAAACAGAGAGTAGCGGTGAATGGTTGTTTTACGGACTGGAGGAAGGGAAAAAGTGGGGTTCCCCAGGGGTCAGTAGTCGGACCACTGCTTTTCTTGGTATATATTAATGACCTACACTTGGGTGTACAGGGCACAATTTCAAAATTTGCGGATGACACAAAACTTGGAAGTATTGTGAACTGTGAGGATAGTGTAGAACCTCAAGATGACATAGGCTGGTGGAATGGGCAGATGAAATTTAATACAGAAAAGTGTGAAGTGATATATTTTGGTAGGAAGACCGAAGAGAGGGAATATAAAATAAAGGGTACAATTCGAAAGGGGGTTCAGGAACAGAGGGACCTGGAGGTATATGTGTATAAGTCATTGAAGGTGACAGGACAGGCTGAGAGAGTGGTTAATAAAGTATACAGTATCCTGGGCTTTATTCATAGGGGCATAGAGTACAAGAGCACGGAAATTATGTTGAACTTGTATAAGACACCAGTTTAGCCTCAGCTGGAGTATTGTATCCAATTCTGGGCACTGCACTTTAGGAAGGATGTGAAGACATTGGAGAGAGTACAGAAAAGATTCACGAGAATGGTTCCAGGGATGAGGAATTTCAGTTATGAAGATAGATTGGAGAATTTAGGACTGTTTTCCTTGGAGGAGAGAAGGCTGAGAGGTGATTTGATAGAGGTATTCAAAATCATGAGGGGTCTGGACAGAGTAGATAGGGAGAAACTGTTCCCACTCATGAAAGGATCGAGAACGAGAGGGCACAGATTTAAAGTAATTGGTAAAAGAAGCAAAAGCGACATTCGGAAAACTTTTTCATGCAGCGAGTGGTTAGGATCCGGAATGCACTGCCTGAGAGTGTGGTGGAGGCAGGTTCAATTGAAGCTGTTGTGGAAATATTTAACCACCCTCAAGTCCACAGAATTAAAGCAAATGAAGACTTTATTTCAAGCATATGCAAGGGAGAAGCTTCTGGTAACCCAAAGAACTTCTCAATGATACAGAGTTTACAGCACACATTTATAGGATATAATAGTCATTACTCATTGATCACACTAGCCCCAACGCATACCAGGTTTACGACTTGATCAATGAACTGGATTGTGTGGCCCCCAACAAATGTTTCCTGTTATCTCAGCCCCCAACCTTGATGCTGCTAGTTCCCATGGTTTATTGTTGCTTGTCTAGTCTCCAATTTCCCCTTATCTCTTTTCTTAGTGAAGCAAGGACAGCATGTTTACACAGGCTGTTTGAGGAAATTAAGTACTGAGTTGTACAATCCCAGAATAATGGTCAAGTATCCCATCAGGCCAAAGGGTCCCTCACAACTACAGTGTTTCTTCTGAGATCATTAATGCATTCTAATGCTAAATCTACTAATGTCGACCCTTTGGCCCCACTTCAAAGCATTCAAAAGAGGATTAGACTGTTATCTGAAAAGGAAGAATGTGCAGGGTTACGGGGAGAAGGCAGGGATGGCAGTCGGTGAGATGCTCATTCGGAGAGCTAGTGCAGACACGACAGGCCGAATGGCCTCCTTCTGCACTGTATCAATTCTGTGATTCTGTGATAACTTTTGAAGACATACTGCAGACAGTCTCCAGGGAGTTGTTACTCAAATAGAATCCAAACCTGGACAAGAGGCCACCTTGAGCCAAATTTACCTACCTGGTCTGGAGGTTCAATTCAGCCGTCTCACACTAGTGGACAATCCACAATGTAAGAAACACATTTGCCTTGCCGCTAAAAGTGCACCCGAGAGAGTCCCGCTGTTGTGAAGCTCAATTCCATAGCAACAGAAGAGATAAATTCGGGACGGTTTGCAAAGAGCTGCTCTAATCAACTGATGCCCCCAGTAAATAGAAATCAAACTGTTCAGAGATTTCACGCATGCTTTAGCATCCTCTTGTTTATTTATGTCCTGAATAAAAATCTGATAAAGTTTAGTTTGTGAGCGTGGACAGAGTGATAAGGAGCTCCAGAAGAGTTAAGGGGTAATAATGCAAATGTAGGAAAGCTAAATTAAAACCAGAAACTGCTGGAAATGCAAAGTAGGGCCATCAAGATCTGAAAGGAGGAAAGACAGGTTAATGGTTCAGGCAGAGAGCCTGCAGCAGAACTGACAGAATCCCAACCAGTTCTGATGAAGGAACGCACCCAACATGTTGAGTTTCTCTTTTATCCAATTGCTTTTTTTTCATTTCCAAAATATACTTTATTCATAGAAATCTGTAAAAAATACATGACCAAACAGTTCCAGACAGCACCAAGTCAAAAATTACAAACATTGCAAAGGAGACCAGTTTCTTTCAATACAACCATGAGTTGCCTCACAACTCTTCCATTTCATTTTTCATGCCATATACATTTTACAGCAAACAAAAATTTTCCCAATACAGTTCGAGGGGTTTTCCATGGATCCAGCCCCTCAGTTCAGCTTGGTGGGAGGACCTTACACTGTGGTCTTTCCCCATTGAGCTTTTGCTGCGGCTGCCCCAAGCTGTATTGCGTCCCTCAGCACATAGTCCTGGACCTTGGAATGTGCCAGTCTGCAACATTCGGTCGTGGACAACTCTTTGCGCTGGAAGACCAGCAAGTTTCGGGCAGACCAAAGGGCGTCTTTCACCGAATTGATAGTCCTCCAGCAGCAGTTGATGTTTGTCTCGGTGTGCGTCCCTGGGAACAGCCCGTAGAGCACAGTCTCCTGTGTTACAGAGCTGCTTGGGATGAACCTTGACAAAAACCACTGCATCTCTTTCCACACCTGCTTTGCAAAGACACATTCCAGAAGGAGGTGGGCAACCGTCTCTTCCCCACCACAGCCACCACGAGGGCATAGTGCAGAGGGGGTGAGACTTCAAGACTTCGGGCGTGCATGAAGGATCTGACGGGGAGGGCTCTTCCCACCACCAGCCAAGCTACATCTTGGTGCTTGTTTGAAAGTTCTGGTGATGAGGCATTCCGCCAAATGACTTTGGCGGTCTGCTCGGGGAACCATCCGACAGGATCCACCATCTCCTTTTCCACGAAGGATAGGTGGTACGGCACGGTCCAACTGGATGGAGCGTTCCGCGGCAATGTGACCAGGCCCATCCTTCGCAACACCGGGGACAGATAGAACCTCAGCACGTAGTGACACTTGGAGTTTGTGTACTGGAGGTCTACACACAGCTTGATGCAGCCGCACACGAAGGTAGTCATCAGGATGAGGGTGACGTTGGGTACATTTTTCCCGCCCTTATCCAGAGGTTTGAACATAGTGTCCCTCCGGACCCGGTCCATTTTAGATCCCCAGATGAAGTGGAAAATGGCTCGGGTGACCGCCACAGCGCAGGAGTGGGGTATGGGCCAGACCTGCGCCATGTACAGCAACAACGTGAGCGCCTCGCACCTGATGACCAGGTTCTTAGCCACAATGGAGAGAGATCGCTGTGCCCAAATGCTCAGCTTGTGTTGTACCCTGGCTACTCGCTCCTTCCAGGTTTTGGTGCACGCCCCAGCCCCCAATTGTGTCCATCTCCAAACTGCTGCTCTGGCTAAAACCAACAATTGAACCTGGGACCTTCTAGCCTATATGACTCAGTATGACACCTCAAGGTGGCTTTACCCCATAGGCCATTTGGGAAACTGGAACATGAATTTACTTGGGGTTAAATTGGACAGGCCCGAAGATGGACGCAGGGATCGCGCTGTGCGATCACCCTGTGCCCATTCAGTGTAATGCAGCCAGCGAGTCAACTTCATGCTGCCAGCTCATTATAATGCTTTCTGCATGCAGCCAGTGTGAATTGCGCTGTTCATTGGCTGCATCCATCAGCAGGGGGCCCAATTTCATTACAAACTTGCACTACTTAAAGCCAGCCGGCACCTCTTAAAGGGGAGGTGCACTGTGGCAGGAATAGGTGCTGGGGCCATTCTACAAGTGAAAGTGACCTGGGAAAGAGTAAAGAATGGCTGACCATGGGAGAGAGCAGGCCCTCAGGTTTTCAGACACTGCACTTGAGGAGGTGGAAAGGAGGAGAGATATCCTGTATCTTCAGTGAAGCAGGAGGCCCACAAGACACATGATGACAAGGCACTAGGAACAAATAGGTAACAGGTCAATGCCAGGAGTTTAGCCCCAAGGACCTGGATACAGTGCCACAAGAAGTTAAATGACCTTAAATGAGTGGTCAAGGCCAGTGAATGCATCTTCAAATACCACATCCTACCAACTAGCCTCAACCACTGCTCAATTCACCACACTACCAACAATCTCCATCAATCAGAACTCATATCTGACATTCATACACTTCACCTCACCCTCACACATATAGCACTATTGGAAACCTCACACTCACATCTCACAGCTTGCACACACTGCCAGCCACATGACAGCCACATCACCCACACCTATTGCACTCGACAAGGTGACACACAATTGGAGACAGCAGGAACTAACTGGAGCAGATGGAGAGGCGTACCTGCATGTTCTAACCCCCACAGAGGAGATGGTGCTTACTATTATTGGAGTGGCCATAGCTGAGGCCATGGCCAGCTGTGGGGCTGAAACCATCTAAGGTGATGGTATCCTCATAGCAAATCCTCCTTCGCACATCCCACCTCCCCATTATCCCACCTCTAGACTTGACTATTCCAACACACTCCTGGCTGGTCTCCCAGATTCTACTCTCTGTAAACTTGAGGTCATCCAAAACTCTGCTGCCCATGTCTTAACTCACACCTAGTCCTGTTCCTCTATCACCCCTGTGCTCACTGACCTACATTGGCTCCCGGTAAGACAGCGCCTCAATTTTTAAAATTCACAACCTTGATTTCAAATACCTCCATGGCCTCGACCCTCCCTACCTCCGTAATCTCCTCCAGCCCCACAACCCTCCAGGATCTCTGCACTCTTCTAATTCTGGCCTCTTGTGCATCCCCGATTTTAATCACTCCACCACTGGTGGCCGCACATTCAGTTGTCTAGGCCCTAAGCTCTGGAATTCTCTCCTTACACCCCTCCACCTCTCTACCTCGCTTTCCTCCTTTAAGACACTCCTTAAAACCTACCTCTTTGACCAAGCTTTTGGTCATCTGACCTAATATCTCCTTATGTGGCTCAGTGTCATATTTTGTTTTATAACGTTTCTGTGAGGCACCTTGGGATGTTCTATTGCGTTAAAAGCGCTATATAAATATAAGTTGTTGGTGTATTAAAGTTAATGAATGCTTCAGTTGTTTGATTTTTAAAGGGCCTCCAAGAGCTGAGATTTCTCCTCCTTCAAAGGGGTTCCAATGGACAAATAGCAACCCCCCCCCAAAAGAATCCCAAGAGATGAGTCTGTCCCTTTAAACTGGATCATATTTCCTTTATAAAGTGGTCCCGATGCTTGAGGTGATCTTAAAGTGTGCAGGTTTTACCTATTTCCACCGATTTCTTTTTCTCTGTTTGCAGCACATTGATTTTGAAGGATTTCGAACATTCATGAAGATCTACCTAGATGTGGAAGACATTCCCAATCAATTTTGTCAGCACCTCTTTAGATCCTTTCAGACAAAGCCAAGTGAGAAAGGTGAGAGCAGCTTTAAAGTCTAACATCTATAGGTCATCAACATATCCATTGGCTTTACAGCAGGCCTGGAACAGTTTGTACTGACTGTGTCAAGCCTCACAACGCATCCCAATCAAATCACCACATTTATACTGGGTTAGCATCAGCCCCATTTTGTGCTTAACAGTTCCTATGGATAATCCCATTGGATAACATTTACAGCAAATCACAAGCAATAATATTTACAGATAACAACTACAGAGAATCCCGTGGGATAGTTCATACGGATATTCCCATGGATAACAACTGCAGATATTCCCGTGGGATAGCATTTACAGCAAATCACAAGCAATAACACTTACAGATATTCCCGAGGGATAACACCTACAGGGAATCCTGTGGGATAACACCTACAGATATTCCCGTGGGTTAACAATTGTGACTATGGTCCTTCATCAGTCACCCGAGCCATGCTCTCCAGCCCATTATTTGGAAATCTGCATGGCAGGTTTGTGAGTACACACCTCAGTACAGGAGTGACTGGGAGATTTAGCAACAAAATGATGCATAAGAATCTCATTCAGGGCATACAGGAATATTGCAAAATTACAGGCCAGGAAATGTGACTTAATCCCAACCCCATCTTCCCAAACCTAGTAAAGTCATACAACCCCATTTGCTGTACTTTTTGGATGAATGCACCAGATCACCCCTGTGCCTGAAACCTTGGCATAAATCATCCAGTACAGGAGGAGGCCATTCGGCCCTTTGCGCCAGTGCTGGCTCTTTGAAAGAACTATCCAATTAGTCCTCCCTGCTCTTTTCCCTTAAGCCCTGCATTCTTCCCTTCAAGTATTTATCAAATTCCTTTTAAAAGTTACTATTGAATCTGCTTCCTTCACCATTTCAGGCAGCGCATTCCAGATCACAACAATTCACTGTGTAAAAAAAAAACAAATCCTCCTCTCCCCTTCTGGTTCTTTTGCCAATTTATCTTAAATCTGTGTCCTTTGGTAACCGACCCTCCTGCCAGTGGAAACAGCTTCTCCTTATTTATTCTATCTGAACCATTCATGATTTTGGACGGCCAAATCAAATCTCCACTTAATCTTCGCTGCTCAAAGGAAAACAATCTCAGAATGTTCATCTGACAATTTAAACGCCCTTCTTTCCCTTTTGCACACCTTTATTCTTGTTCTTTTCTGGCAGGCTGTTCAGAAGGGCAACATTGCACATGACAAAATGAGGAGTTTAAGTTGTCATATAACATTCTGAGGTAGCTACCGAACAGATCTGGGTTGTCCCCATCAATGTTGGCTATTCCAGTAGATGAGAGTTCTCTGAGGAGATGGATCTCCCAAGTATATTGTGCATGCATTTTATAGCCACCATCTTCAGTCCCCACCATCTTAACAAAGCCACACTAAACAACACTTTCAGAATATTAAACCCGCAATCATTTCATCCCTGCACCTATATGTCTCTACAATGAATATCTGTATCCTGTTAACTGAGCTCAAAATACCATCCTTCATGTTTCTTCTCTGGGCTCATCAATATGTCAAAGCTAGACCAGAATGCATGATTACATTCATCGTAGGATTGTGCTATACTGACCTAACCCCTATAAGCCCCTGCACATTACTTGTGGACTTTTAGTGACTGGGCCCTGCTTCCCCTCCTCCCATTCTCCAACTCTGTCTAAGAGTGAACAATAAACACAGCCCAAACTCTCTCTTTCTGTCTGCTCTGTCTCTCTACCCAAACTCTCTATCTGTCTACCTGAACTCCCTATCTCTCTACCTGATCTCTCTACCTCTCTACCCAAACTCTCTCTCTCGCTGCCCGAAGTGTTTCTCTCTGCCCAAACTCTTTCTGTCTGCTCTCTCTCTGTCTGAACTCTCTCTCTGTTCCGCTTGGTGGAACACCTCCACTCAGTCCGTAAGCATGACCCCGAGCTTCCGGTTGCTGGCCGTTTCAGCACACCCCCCTGCTCTCATGCTCACATCTCTGTCCTGGGATTGCTGCAGTGTTCCAGTGAACATCAACGCAAGCTCGAGGAACAGCATCTCATTTACCGATTAGGCACACTACAGCCTGCCGGACTGAACATTGAGTTCAATCATTTCAGAGCATGACGGGTCCCCCTTTTTATGCTCAGTTATTTTTTTCTTTTTTTTCGTTTTCCTTTTTTATTTGTTATTTTCTTTTAGGTTTTTCAGTTTGTTTAGTTTTTTGTTTTTTTAATGTGTTTTTTTATGTATGTGCTTGGAGTGCTCTGTGCTTTGTCTTCCAGCACACCATTAACATACCGTTCGCTTTTGTTCCATGACCTCCTGGTCAGTTATTCTCTGTGACCTTGTCCTATCAACACCTTCTCCTTTGTTATCTCTTGCTCCACCCACGCTTTACTTGCTTAAAACCTTGCACATTTCTAATATTTGCCAGTTCTGAAGAAGGGTCACTGACCTGAAACATTAACTCTGCTTCTCTTTCCACAGATGCTGCCAGACCTGCTGAGTATTTCCAGCATTTCTTGTTTTTATTTCAGATTTCCTGCATCTGCAGTATTTTGCTTTTATCTCTCTGTGTCTGAACTCTCTCTCTTTGTTCGAACTCTCTCTCCTTCCCCGAACTCTCACTTTCTGTTCAAATTCTCTCTCTCTATTTGAACTCTCTCTCTCTGTTCAAAGTCACTCCCTCTCTTTGAACTCTCTGTCTGCTCTCTGTCTCTCTCTGTTCAAACGCTCTCTCCCTGCTCAAATTCTCACTCTCTCCTCCTGACCCTGTAGAACTGTCACTCCCCTCTTTACAGGACTGTTCCCTTTCTGCTGTCACTTGTGATGTGAACTCTAAATTACAAATGATTTCTTTTCCAATTTCTGTAGACACTCAAAACTCCAAAACAATTGATCCAACGGTGCCCGAGGTGGTCTTTGTGAAGGACGTTGTCTGTTATTTATCCTTCCTGGAGGGTGGCCAACCTGAAGATAAACTCAAATGTGAGTTCAGTCCTGAAAACAAAATTGTTTTGGATCTTTTGAAAATTAACAGTTAAGGAAATATTTGTTCAATGAATGACTTTTACACAAGAGTGGCAAGATAATGGCTATGTTACTGGATTAATATTAGGGCGGCGCAGTGGTTAGCACCGCAGCCTCACAGCTCCAGCGGCCCGGGTTCAATTCTCGGTACTGCCTGTGTGGAGTTTGCAAGTTCTCCCTGTGTCTGTGTGGGTTTTCTCCGGGTGCTCCGGTTTCCTCCCACATGCCAAAGACTTGCAGGTTGATAGGTTAATTGGCCATTATAAATTGCCCCTAGTATAGGTAGGTGGTAGGGAAATATAGGGACAGGTGGGGATGTGGTAGGAATATGGAATTAGTGTAGGATTAGTATAAATGGGTGGTTGATGGTCGGCACAGACTCGGTGGGCTGAAGGGCCTGTTTCAGTGCTGTATCTCTAAAAAAAAATAATAATCCAGAGAAATTGAGTTTAAATCCCACCACGGCTGTTTGAGAATTGGCAGTTGTTAAATGATTTGCAAATTTTTTTTAAAAAGCTGATAACAGCAAATGTGACAATGAAGCTGTTGGACTGTCATAGAAACCCAACTGGTTCATTAATGTTCGACCAGGAAGGAAAGCTGGCATCTTTACCTGGTTTAGCTGATCTGTGACTTCAGTCCCTCACCAACATAGTTGTTTCTTAACTGTCCTCTGAAGTGGCCTAGTCACACACTCAGTTGTATCAAACTGCTATCGGGGTTCAGGGAGAAGGCCCACCATCATATTTTGAGGGCAGCTAGAGATGAACAACAAATGCCAGCCTTGCCAATGATGCACACACCCCAAGAATGAATTAAAACATGTACTTTCATTAACCACCACTAGAGGGTTTTGTATGGGAAGCCAATAACCTTGAGTGGCTGATTTTCATTGGTTCAGAAACCAAGGCCAAGGGTGAAGGGTCACACTGTGGGATTTAAAAGGCTTTGCATCGGACTGTTTGCTGTTATTTATCCATTCTTGGAGGGAGGCTTGCCTGAAAACTGGAGAAGGTTTGGACTCCCACAGGTTTCAAATGTAGGGTAGGAGTACTGATTGTCACACAATGAGAATGCAGGAATGAGATAGATGGACAATAATCATTGTCAATAAAACAGAGACAGGAAAAGTTTCAGCAGATAGGGGGAGGTTGAAGGTGAAAGGGAAGAGAAGGATTGCACATCTTTTTACTTGTAATCTGTCGAAGATGTTTGCAGACTCTCGCCAACTATGGGAGCAGTGTTTGAAACTCGAATGGACTTTGAATTTACACAAGGCTGTTCGTTGCGAAGGGGGAAGGAAATGATTGACTCGAACAGGGAAACAAAACTTCTTGAGGACATCTTTAGAATTGAAGATGTGGGAGTTTCATTTACAATCGGAGGAGATAGTGAGGTCAGGAATGCCAAGAGGTGCAGGAGGACTAAGGGTAGGGCAATCAGTGGGAGAGGTGAAAGCTTCTGGGGCAAATGAAAGACATGAATAAACAGTATCTGAGGGATGAAAAATCATTGACTCATTGAAGACCATCCAGTGATTTAACCAGTACACTTCAAGAGGACAGCTTGAAGGCAGTTGACCAAGGTTGAGTGGAATCATCAACAATGTGATGGGTAGGATTGGATGGCGAATAGAGAAGGTCAATGATCTGAAAAGAGAATAGAGTGGGAGAAAGCATAGATTCCTGAGGAAACCCTTGAGTGAATGAAAAAGAGAGCATGAGCTACCAGAGGAATATGAGGGAAAAAAAACTAAAGGGTAAATTTGATGATCCCACTCTTGCAGCAGAGTGCCAATGAATCAGGGCTATGATGTTGTTGCTTCATCTCCAACCCACACTCTCTTTGTGAATGGCTTCCTCTCCGGGAACATGGGAATGTAGAATTTGCCCTTCGTATATATTGGTGAAAGTGTGCTAGACTCTGCCAGGCTTTGGCTCTGCCAAATTGACCAGAAATGAATTAGCAAAGTATTCAAGAGCAAAGCTCCAGGAGTGTCTAAACATGGGCAATAAACCATACTCGTAAACATGGCTAGAATGTCTTTCGACACTGAGTACCAAATGAGACAACACTTTCCTGCAGTTACTGACCACCAGCTTTTCAGTTCAACATTCCAGGGATTACAGTAAATGTTGTGCAGATGAGCAGGGCCCAAACTACTGTAACAAATACACAATAATATGACATACACTGAACCACTGGATAGAGCATACAGCCTGATATTTGCTCACTCACAGCTACTTAGGCAGGAGAACTGCAGGAAGAAGTACATTTAACTCCCAAGATTTAAAAAAAAAGTTCTGAGTTATCTGTTCGCTGTGTCGGTGATTTCACTGTTCACACTGGTGATTTCGCTGTTCACACTGGTGACTTCGCTGTTTACTGTGTCGGTGATTTCCTATTGAGCTGGATCACTTATTGTTTTGCTGCTTATTTTCTGATTTTTCTCAGCTGTCCTCGTGATATTCCTGCAAATAGGGAGGGTTAACTGTGGAGCTGATATTTTCCCTCAAGCACCTCACCTTCCAGTGTCATTATTTACGTGTGAACCATGACAGTGAGTTTCAGGAGACCATCCAACTGCAGAGGATAGTGAACTCTCATTGGATCCTGTCCTCATCCAGCAACTACATATGGTCACTTCCAGTCACGGTGCTGATCAGGAGCACATACTCTGGTCACCTAGCACCCAGCTGCAAACAACTGGCTCAATCCAGATCGACGATTGATCCTGAAACGTTTCTGATCTGTATGGCTCAGAGAAGCAAACTTTACCTGCGAGTTAATGAAATGGAAGCAGGTTGTCTTCATGAGGTGATGCCTTCTTGCTAAAAGCAGAGTCTAATATTCTTCATGTGTTTCTGTTTCCTTAACAGTTACGTTTAAATTGTATGACACCGATGCAAACGGACTCCTGGACAGTTCTGTAAGTTTTGCTGTTTGCTCAGGGTATCAGTACATTGCACCTCTAGGATATGTTTTATTTGTTACATATGTTGTGCACACCTTATTTGGGAATCCCACCTCTTAGCAGTCACTCTGGAGCAGCATTATTGGTGATTAAATCTCATGTCACTGCCAGTATTACGAGGTGACGAACAAGACTAGTGTGAGTTGACTCATCTGCCGTCCTCTGAGACGTGCTGCATCTCTCCTTGATTCCCTCCCCACCCTCGATGACATCTCCGATTGGGAAATCATGGGGAAGTCGTTGTGATCCAGGGCCATCCCATCATATGCAGGCTTGAGCTTCCAACCCACTGATTGCATTTGGAGGAGGAATCTCCTGTGACAAGTCCTCTGGTCCTCACTGGAAGAAAACAAAACTACACAAGGAATGCTGACAGCAGCATGTCCTCACAAGCAGGAAATGTTCACAGATGCAAATTTAAAGGAACATAATTCTGGGGATGTGGGCGTCGCTGGCTAGGCCAACATTTGTTGTGTATCCCCAATTGCCCTTGAGAGGGTGTTGGTGAGCTGCCTTCTTGAACCACTGCAGTCCATGTGAGGTAGGTACACCCAGCTGTTAGGAAGGGAGTTCTAGGATTTTGACCCAGCGACAGTGAAGGAACGACGATATAGTTCCAAGTCAGGATGGTGTGGGGCTTGGAAGGGAGGTTGCAGGTGGTGGTGTTCCCATGCGCTTGCTGCCTTTGTCCTTCTAGGGGGTAGAGGTTGTGGGTTTGGAAGGTGCTGTCTAAGGAGCTTTGGTGCATTGCTGCAGTGCATCTTGTAGATGGTACACACTGCTGCCACTGTGTGTCAGTGGTGGAGGGAGTGAATGTTTGTGGATGGGGTGCCAATCACGCAGGCTACTTTCTCCTGATTGGTGTTGAGCAAGTGGAGAGGGAAGTATAGATGATGGACAGGCATTGGGGAGTCAGGAGGTGAGTTACTCATCACAGAATTCCCAGTCTCTGGCCTGCTCTTATAGCCACAGTATTTATCTGCCTGGTCTAGTTAAGTTTCTGGTCAATGATAGCCCTCCAGAATGTTGATAGTGGGTCATTTAGTGATGGTAATGCTGTTGGTTAGAACTGCAACTAATTCTGGAACACAGGTCTTCAGTACTACAACCGGGATTTTGTCAGAACCCAGCACACAGCACACAGCTGCTTTTTTGATGTCACCTGGAGTGGATAGAATTGGCTGAAGACTAGCTTCTGTGTTGCTGGGGACCTCAGGAAGAGGCTGAGATGGATCATCCACACGGCACTTCTAGCTTCAGCCTTGTCTTTGCGCTGATGTGCTGGGCTCCCCCATCATTGAGGATGGTGATGTTCGTGGAGCCTCGTCTGGTTAGTTGTTTAATTGTCCACCACCATTCATGACTGGATATGGCAGGACTGCAGAGCTTAGATCTGATCCGTTGGTTGTGGCTGGATGGTAATGGGAGAATGAAGGATATGCTGCGCCATGAGGTTACAGATTGTGGTTTAATACAATTCTGCTGCTGATGGCCCACAGCGCCTCATGGATGCCCAGTTTTGAGCTGCCATATGTGTACACCCTGAGAGAATAGGTTGTCAGTTGCAGGCTTCACTCCTGACAAAGCCTCGCCCACCAAGAGCTCAGATTGGAAATTTCGAGGAGTCTGGTGCATGTCTTTTCTGGCCATGATATTGAAGAGTGGTAAATCCATATTGGCATGTGCCCAATTTTCTGCTAGATGCTCAGCAGTGTTGAATTCCTCACACACTACTTTATAGCAGCAATATCTGATCTGATGTGTTGCTCCTTCTGTCTTCAGGAAGTTGATCGGATCATTGCCCAAATGATGCACGTGGCAAAGTATTTGGACTGGGATGTGACAGAACTCAAACCTGTGAGTCTTTCGTGTGGTTAACCCTAATGTCCACGAATGTAACAACACCATTAACCCACTGGTTAAACATTTCTGCACCCACTTGTGTAAGAAATGGATTAACTGGTATTGAACCAGTGTTATCTTGTTTATTACAAATATTGAAAGGATGAAATCAGTAGGTTTGGAGCCACTTCTCCCCTTCTCTCCCATTCTTTCCATTCTCTCCCCTTTCTGAGCCCTTCACTTTTACACTTCACCCCAATTGTGCATTTGATACAGACAAGATAATCAATGGTGGAGAGGGAAGCAAAGTTAACATTTCAGGTCTGTGACCTTTCATCAGAACTTGCAAAGGTTAGAAAAGAATTAGGTTTTCAGCAAGTGAAGGAGAGGTTGGGTGGGGGAGAGAACAAAGGGAAAGGTGTTTGATCGGGCAGAGGGAGATTAAATAACAAAGCTGTCCTGGGACAAAGGCAAAGAGTCTGTTAATGCTTGTGGTGAAAGACAATGCATTAGTCCAGCGAGGGTGTTAATAGCAGAATAATGAGCAGCTCTGACTACATAAAAAGCAGGCACGTGGTTAAAAAATAAAATATTAAAAAAAAGGCCAGTCATGCTCTGAAGTTATTGAACTCAATGTTCAGTCCACAAGGCTGTAGAGTACCTAATCGAAGAATCAGGTGCTGCTCCTCGAGCTCGCGTTGATGTTCACTGGAACACTGGAGCAGGCCAAAGACAGAAATGTTGACATGAGAGCAGGGGGAAGTGTTGAAAAGGCCAGCAACCAAGGCCCCAAACACTCCTTTCAGGTGAAGCCGCAATTTCCTTGTACTTCTTTCAATATAGTATACTGTATTTGCTGCTCACAATGCCGTCTCCTCGACGTTGGGGAGACCAAACGCAGACTGGGTGACCGCTTTGCTGAACACCTCCGCTCAGTCCGAAAGCATGACCCTGAGCTTCCGGTTGCTTGCCATTTCTTTTCTAACCTTTGCCAGTTCTGATGAAGGGTCACAGACCTGAAACATTAACTTTGCTTCTCTCTCCACAGATGCTGCCAGACCTGCTGAGTATTTCCAGCATTTCTTGTTTTTGTTTCAGATTTCCAGCATCTGCAGTATTTTGCTTTTATTAAGATAATCAACTGGTTGAGTTTCCTCCGTTCCATTAATCTCACTTTCGAACTTATTTCGCTCCATTTAGATTTTAAAAGAGATGATGAAAGAGATTGATTATGATGGGAACGGCACTGTTTCATTGGACGAATGGATCAAAGGAGGGATGACAACAGCTCCATTATTGGTCCTTCTCGGACTGGAAGCTGTAAGTAATATATCAGCACTGAGCTATTTGAAGGTACATTGCTGTTTGCAAGGGGTGTTCTGGAAAGCTAATATTGCTGAAACAGATCAGTTCTCAGGGGTTTTCAACATGTACTGGGGCTGTGTAGTGCCTCCTAATAAGCACGTTTCTTTCCACAAGACATCACAATAAGAGACACACAAGTGAGGTCAGTGTGAGTAATCAGATGAGCAAAGCAAAGTGAAGCATTGACGACAGCAGAATCCCAGACAGTGGAAAGAGTTGGGAAAAAAACTCTCACCTCCTCCCTCACCCCACTGCTCCCCAAACACTCTCATCCCCATCCCTCCTAAGAACACACACAGACACATAGAGACACACAACTAATGCTGCAGCTGGTGGCTGCTGCTGGAGGTGACCATCCTGGAGGCCGAGGAGGGTCGCCTGCCACATGGGTAATTGTGGCTGTGGCGGGAAGAGGCCCTTAATTAGGAATTAATTACCCGGTTAAGGGCCTCAATAGGTGGTGATGCGAAGGCCGTTCACAGGCCTTCCCAGCCTGGACTAAATTTCAGTGGAGGTTGGACGGTGGCGGCAACCAATCACCAACCCCCCCCCCCCACCCCCCGCCACCATCCCACCCAATTTTTCTGCTCTCCCCGCCTCTAAACACGCCGCGAGGGAGAGCGTAAAATTCCACCCAATGTATTTGTTTGCGGGGGTGACTCCACTGCTTATTATTCTGTCCCATGGCGTGGTATCTTTGTTTTTGTTTCTCTGCAGAGTTTAAAGGATGATGGGCAACATATTTGGCGACTGAAACATTTTAATAGACCGGTGTATTGTAACATGTGCCAAAACATGCTGCTGGGGATCAGAAAACAAGGATTATGTTGTACTTGTAAGTAAGTGTTTTGCTCTGTAATTCCCCTCCTAAACTTCTCAGCCTGTCTTCCTGTCTCATCTCCTTTGTGACACTCCTTAAAACCTACCTCTTTGACCAGGCTTTTAGTTACTGGTCCTAATATCTCCTTATGTGGCTTGGTGTCAAATTTTGATCGATGACGCTCCTGTGAAGCACCTTGGGATATCTTCTGCCACATTGAAGGTGCTATATAAATGCAAGTTGTTGTTTAAAAATATCCGCTTAATACAAGAGCCTTTTTTTTTTTCTAGTTCTGTCCTATACTGAAGGTGCTGAATCTTGCTGGGTACAGTGATAGTCACTGCAAGTACTGGAGGACTATCAGTAGGCTAATTGACCAAGGCAAGGGGGCGATTGTGGCCCAGGCTAGTCTTGTCCTCACCTCATATTCGCACAGATAAACTTTCCGCCAGAGTTCACTGGATGGCCATCAGACCTCAGCAGGGTTTTCGTTGCAGCAGCCTAGAGATGCAGAAGCCACTGGCCTGTAGCCCAGGTGATAACCCTGGCTGCAATTGGCTCATTCAGCTCTGAGCAAGAGTTCAAACTGGGATCTTCCTGATCTCTGTGGCTTAGTACTCCATCACATGGTGCATTTAACCCCTGGCTCGGGTTGCCAATGCTGGTTGGACATATTCCTGGAGGTTTCATCACATGACCTCCGACCTCTAACCACTCTGCCTGATTAAGCAGCTGTTTTCCCCCATCTACCACTTCACAGCTACTACCAGGGGATCTATACACAACTCCCACTACAGTCTTAAATTATTTTCTATTTCTTAATTCTACCCATAAAATCTCCACTCCCTGTTTCCCTCTCGTTATATCCTCTCTCATCATTGACGTGATTTCATCCTTAATCATTAAAGCTACTCCTCCCCCTCTACCATTTTCCCTATCTTTCCTGTAGATCTTATAACCTGGTATATTTAGTTCCCAGTCCTGACCGTCTTGCAGTCATGTCTCAGTAATGGTTACCATGTCATACCCTCAAAGCTGAATTTGTGCCTGCAATTCATTACTGTTCATTATACTCGGTGTGTTTGTATAAAGAGTGCTTGTTTATGCCACACACCCTAACCTGTCCTTCTGCTATAATGTTTTACTCACACGTTTCCTATTTCTCTCTCCTGGTTTAATTACTTTACATCTTTTAGTTTTCCCTTCACCTGTGGTGCCTAAAGCACAATTTCTGACTGTTACCCTACTCACTTCCCTTCTGTTTGTTTTTGACCTATTATTAATGCGATCTTTTCACCTAAACCCTCCCCCCATTTACTGGTTTAAAGTCCTTGTGACCGCCCTATTTATCCTTTTATCCTTTCCGCCAGGACCCTGGACCCAACCCAGTTCAGGTGGAGTTCATCCCAATGTACAGTTCCTTCCTGTCCCAGTACTGGAACCTTTCTTCCCACACCACTCCTTCAGCCATGTGTTCATCTCCCTAATCTGCTTATTCCTATGCCAATTTGTACATGGCGGGGGTAATAATCCTGAGATTATAACCTTTGAGGTCCTGTCCTTTAGCTCCTAGTTTCTTGTACTCTTCAAACAGGACCTCTTGCCTACTCTTCCCTATATTGTTGGTGCCAACATGGATCCAATCCTGCCTACAAAGCTTGTTATCCCCTCTAATTATTAAATCCCCTACAACTACCACATTAGGTGTCCCTATCTCCTTCCCCTCCTCCTCCTCACTTTGGACAGCCTCCTGTTCCACATTCTGGCTTTCCTTCCGACTGTCTTTATCCTTATCCTCACAGGTAGCAAGTATATCGTACCTGTTGGATAGGATCAGTTTCTGTGGTTCCTCATTCTGTATCTCACCTGGGTTCCCTTTACTCTGTACACTATCAGCCACACTAACCCCATTCTGAAACTATACCTTTTTGTAAGGTGTGACCTAAGTCTGGAGCAAATTGCCCTGATACTGCCTGATACCTGATACTGTTATGTATCGGAGTGTCTCCAACTCACATTCCATAGATTCGAGATGGGGACATCTACTGCAGATGTGTTCACTTGGGACAGTCTCGCTGTCCATAAACTCCCACACACTGCAGTCCAGACACACAACCTGCTCTGCCATCTCAGTATAGATTATTTATATCTGCTTTTTAGTTTGTTGCAAGTTTTTTTTTCTCTACACACTAACTTACACTAAAACACTGGACAAAATTTTACATACTTGCTCCCTCAAGCCTCATGGACCATGACCCTTAATCTTACCTTTACCCACACTCATAACATTACCCATACCCATACCATTAGCCATACCCTTACCCTTATCCTTGCCTGTACCCTTACCCATATCCTTACTCTTTACCACACTGCCCATCTACTGGGCTGACTGAACAGTGGCATTTATTTGGAGGTATTGGCAGACTGTGCCACCATCCCTCCCTGCCAAGGTGACTAATTTTAAGCATGACAAAGTGAACAGATAATAAAATAACCAAATGCTTTGCTGTTTTGCAGTTTGTAAATACACAGTCCACGAACGCTGTGCCTCAAAAGCTCCTTCATCCTGTATCAGGACTTACGCAAAATCCATAAAGGACACAAATGTAAGACTTTGCCTTTATTTTCTTTGTTTCTGTTTGAATGTTCATTGTTTATTTTCTTCCATTCTTTTTATTCAACTGCCACCCAGCTGGTTTGGAACTTGGCAGCTCGTTTTTGGCTTTGCTGCTCAGATATTTGTGAAAACCAAACCAGACGTTGGGGGTCCATTTGTTGCACTTGCATCTGAGCTTTACGACCTGAGATCTTCGTTCCAGCGAAGGTTTCAAATGACTCTGGTCAGGACAATCCCATCCCTCTCCCCCACAAGACCTCACCCCCTACCCCACCCACTGTTTCAGTTTGTGGGCAAAAGCGATGGCAGCTATCGGGCAGTGCCCCCTGCCATGCCTGATCCAGGTGTGACCAGAGCCCTGGTGTGACTGGTCAGCCAGTTAAGCATTCATTCCTTCCTCATGGAGAAGTGCTAGGCCCTGTTCAAAGCCGTCCCCTCACAATGGGTACGGCCCATTCACAATGACTCAGGAGCGGGACATCTTTACATCGCAAAGTGTTCATTCCCAGGCTTCCTCTAACTTGGAACCTTAAGTGATGAACATGGTAACAAGGGCAACTGAAAGACACAGACATAGAGTCATAACGGCACAGAAGAAGGTCTCCCATCGAGTACATACCAGCTCTCTGTTCACTGTCATCATTCATTAAGATCCACTGAACCTTGAGAGTGTCACTTCCAGTATCCATGAGATTAGGGAGGATCCCTTTTCCAGTGGGTAAGAGAACTTGGCAGACAGCCATCAATCTCCAAATTTGCTCTGTCGATGATGCTGCTGTACATGGTGTCAGCATGGTTGCGTGTGTCACACTCTCTCCTCTGAGTCAGAAGGTTGTAGATTTGAGTCCCACTCCAGAGACTGAAGCATATCATCCAGGCTGACAGTCCAGTGCAGTACTGAGTGAGTACTGCCAGAGGTGCCGTCTTTCAGATGAAGTGTTAAATTGAGGGTCTGGCTGTTCTCTCAGGTGAATGTGAAAGATCCCATGGCACTACTCTGAAGAACAGGGGAGTTCTCCCCAGTGTCCTGGCCAATATTTATCCCTCAATCAACATCACTGAAACAAATGCTCTGGTTATCATCACATTGCTGTTTGTGTGATCTTGCTGTGTGCAAATTGGCTGTTGCATTCGTAACTACACTTCAAAAATTTTTCATTGGCTTGAAAGCGCTTTGGGATGTCCTGAGGTTTCAAAGGCATTCTACTAATACAATTTTTTTTTCATGATTGGCACAATGATACACTATGGGTGGGAATAAAAACAAGTGCAATCGAAGTAACAGTAGAGGCACTAGTAGATCTCTGGTGGCATTGCTCACCGTGTGTCAGGATACAGTGGAGTTGAGCATCATCTAGTTGCCGCAACCTGTAACTGCAGCATTACACGGAGTTGTTTGCACGGGAAATCCCCATTATAACCGAGTACGTTGGGATTTTCAGGGTTAAATGTTGGCATAGAAGGCATGACCAATAATCGTGGCAAAGGGAACTGAAGGTTTTGGACAGGAAATGCACAGAAACACAAGATTCTTCATATAATAGATGTAGGCTTAAAATAAAATGGTTGGCAGAGGAATTTCAGCTGAATGTGATATTAATGGTTCAATGCCTAACACAGACAGTCATTTCTAGGTATCCATACTTGCATTCAGCTCGAAATGGAAACAACAAATGAGCAGTGCAATGGAGTGACCTCTCACATAGGGCTTCGTCCTGTGAAAATGGGTCATCAAGAAGGTGGATAATTGGAGTGCAGATAATGAATGTTCCAGTGTATTGAGAATGACAGCTCAGTTCCTCAAATGGTAATGGGAAGAGAGAGAATTCCAGAATCCCCCGACCAATTTGTGTACCAACATCATAAATACCAACCAGACAAAGTCTTCACAAACATTTTGAAGGTGTCCCAACATAGGGAGCTGAGAGGAATTCCTTTGTAGGTATCAACACTTTCCTCCCCAAACCCCTTAATTTTCTCCCCTTCTTTCCTGAGGATATTGGAGCCAATTTCCCTGTCAATGGTGCCGAGTCTCTGCCTCCTTTGCATTGCTCTTGGGTTTCTGGCACTTATCCTCCCTCGTTTCCCTGTAATTTGGTTAGCAAGGTACCCATTTGGAAAACTGCTCGAAAGACGCAGGCCTTAAGGCCCTGTGTCCAGCCCCTCTGAGTGCAAGATTAAAGATGTTTAGCAAGTGGGTCAGCAGGGAGGTCCCATTTTCCTCCCTTCAGGGATCAGCTGGCGCTTTTGTGGTGACATTCTTTTTTGGATAGGAGTCCGAAGGCATCAACTGTGGCAATCGTTGCTGAGGCCACTTGGGCCTGCAACTGAGGCTGACTTTCCTCGTCCATGCCCTGGTGTTAGCTCTGCCAGGGTGGAGGACAGGTCTGCGCTGAGGGTGTGACTGGGCCATGTAAATGACCAGGCCCATGAAACCTGGACCCACTGAGGCTTGGATGGGCACAGCACTGCACGCAGTCCAGCTCAAGGGCAAAGGGGACCAGCAAAATCAGGCCCACTCTTGCAGGTCCCATGGTGGCAGTATGGTGCTTATCACCAAATCACACCTTGGCCTGACGCCTTACTCCTCTGGCACTTTCTCCTCCTTTGAGCATCTCACCTTGTCCCACCCTCTCACCTCTCATTCAAAATCATCTGTTATCTACTGCCCTCCCAAGCACGATAAAAATTTTCTCACTGAAATATCTTCACTGCTTTCGTCTCTCAGCCTCTGCACTGAAAGACTTCTCAACCTCTGTCCCTAGAAAAAAACTACCCCCTAATTCACTTTCAACTGTACTTTCAAAATCACAACCATCTAGCCTTTGGCCCTCTGTTCACCACAACATTTCTGCAGCTACTGATTTGGCCAACTGCACCCTCACCTCCACCTTTTCCCTAGTCTCCAGTAAAACCATTACTCTCTCTCTCTCTCCCTGGCCATTTCCCCAGTATGGCCCTCATCTCCACTCAGTTAGGTCCCAGGGACACAGACTTGAAAGGATATGGCAGACAACTGGTTTAACCATCCACTGCCAGATCTTTGTCACTAAGATCGAGACCATCCAATCAGCTGCCTCTGCCACATCCCTCCCTTCCACTAGCCCATTGGGCCAAACTTCCTCTAAAGCTCCCCCCACCCTAGCCCTGAACCTGTATCTTTCTCCAGTTTCTCTCCTATCTCCCCTCATGCCCTCTCATCTTGTTCATGAGACCCACCTCCTGCTCCATCGATCCTATTCCCACGAAACTGCTGATCACCCAACTTCCTATCTGGTCCCCATGTTAGCCAATATTGTCAACAATTCTCTCTCTCCAGGTGTTGCCCCTTTCTCCTTTAAATCTGCTGTCATCACCCCTCGCCTCAAAAATCAACCCTTGAGCCCACCGCCCTTGCAAACTACCATCCATCTTCAACCTCCCTTTCCTCTCAAGTTCTTGAACGTGTTGTTGCCTTCCAAATCCATGTCCATCTTTCCCGGAACTCCATGTTTGAATCTCTCCAGTCAGGTTTCCCGTCACAGTACTGAAACAGCTCTTATCAAAGTCACAAATGACATCCTTTGTAACTGTGACAAAGATAAACTTTCCCTCCTCGTCCTTCTCGACCTGTCTGCAGCCTTTGACCACACCATCCTCCTCCAAGGCCTCTCCACTGTCGTCCAGCTGGGTGGAACTGCTCTCACCTGGTTCCATTCTTATCTATCTAATCGTAGCCAGAGAGTCACTTGCAATGGCTTCTCTTCCTGCTCCCACACCGTTACCTCTGGTGTCCTCCAAGGATCTATCCTTGTCCCCCTCCTATTTCTCATCTACATGCTTCCCCTTGGTGATATCATCCGAAAGTACAGCGTTCATTTTCACATGTACGCTGATGACACCCAGCTCTACCTCACCACCACCTCTCTCCACTCCTCCACTGTTGCTGAATTATCAAACTGCTTATCCGACATCCAGGACTGGATGAGCAGAAATTTCCTCCAGTTAAATATTGGGAAGACTGAAGCCATTGTTTTCAGTAATATAAAAGCAAAATACTGCGGATGCTGGAAATCTGAAACAAAAACAAGAAATGCTGGAATCACTCAGCAGGTCTGGCAGCATCTGTGGAAAGAGAAGCAGAGTTAACGTTTCGGGTCAGTGACCCTTCTTCGGAACTGACAAATATTAGAAAAGTCACAGATTATAAACAAGTGAGGTGGGGGTGGGGCAAGAGATAACAAAGGAGAAGGAGCAGATTGGACCGGGCCACATAGCTGACCAAAAGGTCACGGAGCAAAGGCAAACAATATGTTAATGGTGTGTTGAAAGACAAAGCATTAGTACAGATTAGGTGTGAATATACTGAATATTGAACAGCAGCAAGTGCAAACCTGAAGAAAAACAACCTGAAAAAAACAGTGGGTAAGCAAACTGAACAAACTAAGATGAAATGAAATAAATGCAAAAAAAGATTGTAAAAAATGTAAAAAGGAATGTAAAAAAAAGGAAGAAAAAATAACTAAAAATGTAAGTAAAATGGGGGGCTGTCATGCTCTGAAATTATTGAACTCAATGTTCAGTCCGGCAGGCTGTAGTGTGCCTAATCGGTAGATGAGATGCTGTTCCTCGAGCTTGCGTTGATGTTCACTGGAACACTGCAGCAATCCCAGGACAGAGATGTGAGCATGAGAGCAGGGGGGAGTGTTGAAATGGCAAGCAACCGGAAGCTCAGGGTCCTGCTTGCGGACTGAGCGTTTCAGTCCCCGCTCCAATCTCCATTCTCTAGCTACCGACTCCATCCCTCTCCCTGGCAACAGTCTGAGATCAAGTCAGTCTGTTCGCAACCTTGGTGTCATATTTGACCCCGAGATGAGCCTCCGACCTCATATTCGCGCCATCACTAAGACCACCTCTTTCCACCTCTGTAACATTGCCCGACTTCACCCCTGTCTCAGCTCATTCTGCTGCTGAAATCCTCATTCATGTCTCTGTTACCTCTAAACTTGACCATTCCAACCCACTCCTGGCTGGTCTCAGACATTCCACTCTCCGTAAACTTGAGGTCATTCAAAACTCTGCTGTCCGTGTCCTAACTCTCACCCTATCCCGTTCCACCATCGCCCCTGTGCTCGCTGTCCTACATTGGCTCCCGGTCAAGCAACATCTTGATTTTAAAATTCTCATCCTTGTTTTCAAATCCCTCCATGGCCTCGCCCCTCCCTATCTCTGTAATCTCCTCCAGCCTCACAACCCTCCAAGATATCTGCACTCCTCTAATTCTGGCCTCTTCAACATCCCCAATTTTAATCACTCCGCCATTGATGGCCACACCTTCAGTTCCTAGGCCCCAAGCTCTGGAATTCCCTCCCTACACCTCTCCGCCTCTCCGCCTCACTTTCCTCCTTTTAAGACACTCCTTAAAACCTACCTTTGTCCAAGTTTTTGGTCACCTGACCTACTATCTCCTTAGAACCATAGAAATATTATGGCACAGAAGGAGGCCATTCAGCCCATCGTGTCCGTGCCGGCCGAAAAAACTAGCTGCCCAATCTAATTCCACCTTCCAGCACCTGGTCCATAGCCTTGCCGGTTACAGCACCTCAGGTGCAGGTCCAGGTACCTTTTAAAAGAATTGAGGATTTCTGCCTCCACCACGGTCCCAAGCAGCGAATTCCAGACACCCACCTCCCTCTGGGTAAAAAAGCTTTTCCTCATCTCCCCTCTAATCCTTCTACCAATCACCTTAAATCTGTGCTTGGCATGAAATCTCCTTATGTGGCTCAATGTCATACTTGGTTTTATAATGCTCCTGTGACATGCCTTAGGACAATTTATTCCATTTAATGGCACTATGCAAATATAACTTGTTGTTTTTGTTGTTTTCCAGTTTGTCAGATTGATTTTGGACGGTGTAGACTGTCTGATTTTCAGATTGGACCTTGTGGCCCAAGAGTGGACCATCTGGTTGAACAGTGCAAAATCTAATTGTGGACCAAACTGTCTGGTTTTTGAGTAGAATGTCCAATTTGGAGGGGCCTGTCTGGAGGTTTGCACTGGGGAGGAGGTAGGGCTGAGTAGAGGCTGGATGAGGGAAAACCTCTCCGCCTGTCCACCTCACTTTCCTCCTTTAAGACACTCCTTAAAACCTACCTCTTTGACCAAGCTTTTGGTCACCTGACCTAATATCTCCTTCTGTGGCTCAGTGTCATATTTTGTTTTATAAACGCCTTGGGACGTTTTATTACATTAAAGGTGCTATATAAATGCAAGTTGTTTGGGTCCACAGGCAGCATTCTGGTGTAGGGAGTATGCTGGTGGACCTCACTATCTAGGGTGTTCACCACAGAATGGCTTTGTCACTGGATCAATGTGAATCCTGGCTTGTTTGGCAAAAAAAAATTGATTTAAAGAGCAATTCTCTTCAAACATCTTGCAATTCTCGTTTCAGGTCATGAAACACATGTGGGTCGAAGGGAACTGCAACATCACCTGCGGTAGCTGCCCAAAAACCATCAAGAGCTTTCAGCGGCTGACTGGTCTGCACTGTGTCTGGTGCCACAACACTGTGAGTCACTCCTAGTCAAACTCTTCATTCTTAATAATGCTTTAATTTTAGCAATGTCAGTAGCTGTCAGGAATAAAATGTCATTTTAGTGATATCAGTAATTGGTAGTACATGTAACTTCCTGATAAGTCATAATTATAACATTAATTTAAGTCATATCAGTAATTAGTGATAGAAATTACTTTAGCATCTGGGAGAGCAGCAACTGAATAGTTTACAGGTACTGTAGAAGTTATAGCAACCTTTCTAATGTTTGTTAGAGGTTTCTTTAGTAAGCTTTCTTACATGCATAAAGAACGACAGAAAACTAAACTTAGTATGTTCCAGAATAAATGCTAACTCACCGGGCATCGTGTTTGTGCAACATATTAATTGTAGCCCTTGTAAAGGGGCGGCGTCCAGGGCGGTGGTTGCGTAAGGCTGGGAGAGGAGTTCACCGCAGAGACAGGGTGAACGGCTGGCAATCCGGGAAAGGACTGCTGATGAAGACCCTGCCAGTGGTGGCCAAGCTTGGAAGGCCACTTGGCTGTGTTCGGGGAGCCCGTCCACGGCAGCGATCAGGAGGAAGAGCGGCCACATGGTCCCGGCAGCGGCTCCCGCTCACTCGGCGACTCCGCGCTGTTTCCACACAAACTTTCCCCACAACTCTGGCTCGGATCCCGATCCCGATCCCAGTAGTAGTACACCTTTGTAAAAGGGACAATGGTGGGAGCTGATGCAATGTTTTATTACCTGCACCCCCTTCAGCCCCCCTCCCCACTCCCAGCTCACCCCCCTCGCACCCCCTTCCCCCCACCCCCCTTGCACCCCCTTCCCAGCTCCCCCTTGCACCCCCTTCCCAGCTCCCCCTTGCACCATCTTCCCCTCGCACCCCTTTCCCCTGAACCCCTCTCCCCTACCCCCTGCAGCCCCCCCTCCCAGCTCCCCCCACACCCCCTTCCCTCCACCCCTTCCCACCGCACTTCTCCTCCTCGCACCCCCCGCACCCCCTTCCCCCCTTCCCTCCACCTCCTCCCACCGGCATCCACCTACCCCTGTGTAGGGGCCCCAACAACCCCACTGCCTTGTGGGCGTCTCGGGAGAGACCAAGGCTAAAGGAGTAAACCATAACAGAAAATCCGGAGCGGAACCCTGAAAGTGGTCATGTGTCACCTTTGGCATGTTTCCGGCAGTTCCTGCAGCCATACTGGTGCCAAACGTCGTGCTCTGCACTCCTTTGGACCCCACCAGGAAGGCCGAGAGGTGGGTTTTGACGCTTGGGCAACTCACAACCTCCATACATCCGCCCAGGCATGCGCCATGGAGAGGTCACTCCATAGTCGCCTCACAGCAACCAAATCAACACGGAAGGCAGTAGTTACGGGTGTAATTTTAGTTATATTAGTCAACATCATAGAGCCAGATTTTCATTATGGAGGTGGGAAACAGGAGCTGGATCTGGTTTGGGTCTAAAACCTGCCTCCTCTGGGAAGCTGATTCAGATTGAAATTTTCAATTGGGGAAGCCCTTATTTGGTCTGGAGACAGGTTTCCTGTCCTCTTGGAGCCAGTGCGATTGAAAATGGCAGTGGGTCAGATCAAGTGTGGAGCTCATGTAGACTTCCACGGCAGCCATCACCGAGGCTGCTGGTTGTCCTGAGGGATAGATCTGCCTTCCACTGCACCAGAGGGAAGTGAGATGTCATAGAGGAGCTGTAGGCCTGGCACTAGGGGCAGGACAGACCCTCGCTTCATCGATGTTCACCTGGGTCTAATGCTGGAGGCTGTGAGGGAGAGGAGGGAGGTCCTCTTCCTGGAGAGTGGTAGGAGGAGGCCACCTTGTCGTGCAGCAGGGGCACCTCTCAATTCAGTGTTATCTCCCTCCGCTCCATCTTCCTCCTCCTCTCTCACCTCCTGCTCCAACCTCCAATGAGCTGTCTCCTTCCAAGGCCTCACTGTCCTCAAGGTCCACACCTCCCTGGAGGGCCATGTTATGGAAAGCGCAACAGACCACCCCAATGACCGAGACCTTTGCAGGAGGGTATTGGAGAGTTCCACTCGACTGATCCAGGCACCAGAATTGCATCTTCAGGAACCCGATGGTCTGCTCAATGGTTGACCTGCTGAGCAGCTGGCATTGGTTGTTTCACCTCTGTGCCTCTGTCTGGGGTTTCCATAAAGGGGTCAGTAGCCATCTCTTCAGGGGACTTCCCTTGTCCCCTTGGAACCAGCCATGCACTTTGGAGTTTGGAGTGAAGGACTGAGGCAGCCTGGACTGGCAGAGGATGAAGGAATCATGGCAGCTGCCGAGAAAGTGAGCATACACATGGAGGAAGCTCTTTCATGGTTAGATGTTGAGGGAGTGGAAACCCTTCCTGTTGATGGATCTCACTGGCTGGTCATTGGTTGTCTTGCTGGTCACATGGATACAATCAATGATGCCCTGAACCTGAAGGAATCCATTGATGGTATCTAACCCCAATGCCCTCTGTGCCAGCACCGGCTCATCTGTGTCAGAGTGAATGTAGTCCCCTGACCTCCTGAAAATGGCATCATGACCTGTCTGATGGCCTATTGAGCTGCCGACTGTGAGATGCCACCTAGGTCCACAGCTGATGCCTGGAATGACTCAGCTGTATAGAAGTTCAGGGTGATGGAGACCTTGACGGCTGCAGGTAGGAGACTGCCATGGGGGCCGTGAGGCCTCAGGTCATTGTGGATCAGAGCACACAGGATCGAGACCATCTGCCTGGATAGACACAGCCTCCCACAGCACTGGCACTCTGTCATTTGCAGGTTGCTGACTCTTGGGTTGTGCAGCCGATGTCGTGGGTAGTGCCTTCCTCCCCTTGCAGCGCCCCCGCTGTGCTTCTCTGGCCTCCTGCTGTCCGGGAGGTTGCATCTGCCGCAGCTCATCCTGACTGCTGTGTCCAATGTCAGAGCAGCCTGTTCCCATCTGAACTCCCTCAGCTGGGCCTTGAATACTCACCAGGCCTTCCTATGTTAACCCCAAGTGCCACAGTGATGCCAGCAGGCTGATTTCCCTATCGGGTTTCCTGGCACTCTGCAATGTAACATTTAACTTTTCCAACTTCATCAATATCTACACTGAGACACACCTGAGGCAGCTGAGCTTTATTTGCTGTCTCTGCTTGAATTTAATCAGCCCTTCCCATCACCCTCATGTCCCTCCACACTGCTCACGTCTTTACAACCCCATGGCGTTTTCCCCACTCCCAGACTATAACAATAGCTCCCTGCTCCTGACAAGCCTGTTAATGAGCGCTTTAATCAGCTCAACAGGCACTTAATTGGACACGGACGCCCGACCTGTGCCCTCTCTGCCAGCTGCAGTTTAAAAACAGCATCACGTTCCGGAGATGGTGGGAACCAGTGCCGACCTCTGAAAATACGATCTTCAAACCGCGCTTGCCTCCGCACTCACTCTCAACAGGGTTTGAAAATCCGGCCCTTAATGTCTAATTCTTAAATTTAGTTCCATCAGCAATTTTATAAACATCAATTATCCTTAGTAATAACAGGAAACATCTCTGTAGTTTTAGTAATATCAGTCAATTTAATAATAGGAATATTATTTAAAAGCCGAGAAGCTGTGTTAAACTTGTATCGAACCTTGGTTAGACCACACTTGCAGTACTGTGTGCTGTTCTGGTCTCCATTGTTAGAAAAAGGATGTAGAGGCACTGAACAAGGTGCAAAGAAGATTTACAAGGGTGGTACCAGAACTGAGAGGTTATACCTATTTGGAAAGATTGAATAGGCTGGGGCTTTTTTTCTCTGAAGACTGAGGGGTGACCTGATTGAGGTCTTCAAAATTATGAAGGAGCTTAATAGGATAGAGGTAAGGATGATCCCAATTGTGGTAGAGTGCAAAACTAGGGACCACAATTATAAGGTAGTCACTAATAAATCCAATAGGGAATTCAGAAGAAACTTCTTGTACATTTGGGGGAAAAAGAATAGAAGGATATGTTGATAGTTAGATGAGGTAGGGTGGGAGAGACTCGTGGAGAAGAAACACTGGCATAGACCAGTTGTGCCTGTTTCTGGGCTGTTAAATTCTTTGTAATTCTAGTAATATCAGCTCTTTCTGCTCTCTGACTTATTCTCTGTTCATCTCTCAGCAACTCCTGCTCTCCAGCTCATTTCCAAACTAGTCGATCAGCTTGGCTCACTCACTGATTTGAATCCTGGATCATTTCAGCTTTACCCACTCTAGGGTTTAAAAAAAAAGACCTTTGCTCAATTGCTACTAAACATCATAGAGGGCAGCATTAATGGTCAGACGACCCAATTATTTGAGTAGCTAACCTAAATGGATAGCACCAAATAACCTGAATTTCTAGCCTATGTGTACAACTCAGTAATAACCTCCCTTTTGTATTGACAGCTCCACAATGAATGTGTGTCTAAGGAGAAGGATGAGTGTGATTGTGGACTATTAAGGGATCATGTGCTACCTCCCTCCGCCATATATCCTGTGGTTCTGGTAAATATTCATGTCATGTTCATGGTATTTGAGTTTACAGTGAAACAAATTGCTAGGTTTTTAAACCTAGATGCTGCATTGCTGGAGTATTAAGGAAAAGACCTAGGTACAAGGTGTGACCCACCTGGGCTTCCTTAAGAATACTTTGCGTCTCTTTTCACAAGAGAGGGACGATACAGACATTGCACCATGGGAGGAGGGGTGTGAAATATTAGATGAAATTAACATAGTGAGAGGAAGTATTCAGGGGTTTAACATCTTTGAAAGTGGATAAATACCCAGGCCTGAATGAAATGTATCCTAGGCTGTTGAGGGAAGCAAGAGAAGAAATACCAGAGGCTCTGACAACATTTTCTAATCTGCTCTGGCTACAAGTGTGGTGCCAGAGGACTGGAGCACAGTTAACATTGTACCATTGTTTAAAAAGGGCGAAAGGGATAGACCAAGTAATTACAGGTCAGTCAGTCTAACCTTGGTGATGGGATAATTATAGGAAAAAATTCTGATGGGCAGGATAAATCTTCATTTAGAAAGACCGGATTAATTACAGACAGTCAGCACGGATTTGTTAAGGGAAGGTCATGTCTGACTAATATGATTGAATTTTTTGAGGAGGCAACAAAGAGGGTTAATGAGGATTAATTAGTGCCTTTGATGTAGTCTATATGGATTTTAGCAAGGCTTTTGATAAAAGCCTAGGATGGCAGACTGGTGTAGTATAAGGGTCTGAAAGGGTCAACCTTTGCTAGTACTGATGAAAGGTCACAGACCTGAAACGTTAACTCTGCTTCTCTCTCCACAGATGCTGCCAGACCTGCTGAGTATTTCCAGCATTTTCTGTTTTTATTTCAGATTTCCAGCAGCTGCAGTATTTTGCTTTTATCTGAAAGGGTTAATGTTGAGGAAGTGTAAAGAATACCTCCTACTGTGATGATGTAAGAGATCACATGCGAGAGAGACTTGAAGAGAGATACAGAGTGGCTTCAGAGGAGTCACACAGACTGGTGTGAAGTTGTACATAGATTATTAACCTTTATTACATTATAACTAAGTACTCAAGATTAAAGAATCTCTCTAAACTAGACTAAGTATATTAAAAGGGCAGCAGACAAACCAAACATACAACAACTGGTCACAAAAATAAAAGCCCACGGGATCCCAGGCAAAGTGGCAAGTTGGATCCAAAATTGGCTCAGAGGCAGGAAGCAAAGGTTAATGGTCGATGGGTGTTTTTGTGACTGGAAGGCTGTTTCCAGTGGAGTTCCACAGGGCTCAGTACTAGGTCCCTTGCTTTTTGTGGTATATATCAATGATTTGGACTTGAATGTAGAGGGTATGATTAAAAAGGTTGTAGACGGTACAGAAATTGGCCGTGTGGTTGATAATGAAGAAGAAAGCTGTAGACTGCAGGAAGATATCAATGGACTAGTCAGGTGGGTGGAACAGTGACAAATGGAGTTCAACCCGGAGAAGTGTGAGGTAATGCATTTGGGGAAAGCTAACAAGACAAGGGATTACACAATAAATGGTTGGATACTGAGAAGTGTAGAGAAACAGTGGGACCTTGGAGTGCATGTCCAGATACCTGAAGGTGGCTGGACAGGTAGATAAGGTGGTCAAGAAGGTATACAGGATATTTGCCTTTATTAGCTGAGGCACAGAAATCTAAGAGCTGAGAGGTTATGCTGGAACTGTATAAAACACTAGTGAGGCCACAGCTGGAGTACTGTGTACAGTTCAGGTCACCGCAGTATAGGAAAGATGTGATTGCACTAGAGAGGGTACAGAGGAAATTTACGAGGATGTTGCCTGGACTGGAGAATTTTAATTATGAAGAAAGGTTGGATAGGCTAGGGTTGTTTTCTTTGGAATGGAGGAGCTGAGGGGAGACCTAATTGAAGTGTATAAAATTATGAGGGGTCTAGATAGAGTTGACAGGAAGGCCCTATTCCCCTTGGTTGAGGGGGCCACAACCAGGGGGCACTGATTTAGCATAAGAGGTAGGTTTCGAGGGGAGTTGAGGAGAAATATTTTCACCCAGAGGGTGGTGGGGATCTGGAACTCACTGCCTGAAAGGGTGGTAGAGGCAGAAACCCTCATAACATTTAAAAAGTACTTGGATATGCACGTGAAGTGCCGTAACCTACAAAGCTACAGACCAAGAGCTGGAAAGTGGAATTAGGCTGGATGGCTCCTTGTTGGCCAGTATGGACACGATGGGCCAAATGGCTTCCTCTTGTGCTGTAAATCTCAATGATTCTATCAGTTTACGGTAAATTTTCTGGAAGAAGTGAGGGAAACGTTGCTATTTGTGGTGTGTAAATAGAGGGAATTCCTGCCTTGTTCAGTCCAGCATTAATCCTGGCTGCTCCTGATTCTCCCTTTGAGCACTTGCTTAAACAGCAGTCCTGGGTAACACCTCTGCTGAGTTCCCCCACTTCTCTTCAATTAAGTTTCCAGTCTTTTATTCAGTGCCATTAGGATTAGGAACTCCCTTTGTGTGGAGGGACTGCTAATGTCTTAGCCTTAGCTTGCATGCCATTGAGAGCTATCAACATGCTATGTGACATCCACATAGGGCACCATGCCTTATAAACATGTCTGCTTCAAAGCCTTGTACACTCCATCGGAATCTCAACAAATAATTGAAAAAAATCACTGAGTTGGAGAAACATACTGGAACCTAACTGCATTGCACAACAGAGTAGTAGGGTATGAATTTGTGTCTGTCACTATCTCTGTAACCTCCTCCTGCCCTACAACCCTTTGAGAACTCTGCGTTTCTCTGATTCTGGCTATTACACATCACCCACTGCCTTCATCCCACCGCGGGTGGTCATGTCTTCAGCCAACTGGGCCCTAAGTTCTGGAATTCCCTCCTAAACCTCTCGGCCTCTCTCTCCTCCTTTAAGACTCTCCTTAAAGCCTACCTCTATGACCAAGATTTCAGTCACACCTGATAATGTCTCCTTCGTTGGCTGGGTGTCAATTTTTGTCTGATTTTGCTGCTGTGTTATGCCTTGGCACGCTTCCCTACTTGCAGAAATGCAAGTGGTAGTTGTTGCTGTTACAGTCCTCATTATGATCAACCTTGTACACGTTGCAGTGGAGGGGGCAGAATCCAATTCGCCCGACTGTTGAGAGATTGTGTGCGGCGCGCAGAGACGCAAGAAAGCAAGGGCAAGAGCATGCTTGAAGAGGGAAAGAACTTCGCGTCTCTTGCACAGAATGAACGTTTGTCTCACGCTAGCCTTTCCTTTCCCTTATTTTTTTCAAGGACAGGCAGAACAGCCTGAAAAAGAAAGAGGAGGAGGGCTCATCATTTGATACAGAGCAACCCATCACCACAGTGGATGGCAAAGTTCTCCAGGTACTTTACTCATTCAGCGACATCATCAGACCAGCACCACACGATGGCCTCAAACCAGAGAGTTCCCCTTGGCACGGGTTCTCTTGACATTAATGTGGGCATTGCTTGCTCACAGGACTGTTAGATCACCTGTTCTGAGAGGTGCCCAGTTTCACACCATTTCTCCAATACCCCTGTGCTCTATCAGAATGCCCCACACATGTGTTCTCGCCCTTCCTACTGGACATTGTTCTATCCTATTGGGCTCCAGTGATCCTCCAGAAACTTCACAGCAGAGACCTTATAGAGTGCCCTTGTGAGACGACCCCCAATAAGGTCACTGGGCATAAGTCAGGCTCATAAGAAACCAATGCTGTAAGGCAGCAAAAAATGTAATAGTCTCCCCTTGATGCCACTTTCACACTACATCGTTTGGCAGTGCCAGGTAGTGATACAGTGGCTCATCCCTGTCTCTTGATTTTCTGTCTCAACATTCATGTGAGCGATTGGAACCTTTTATATTTTAATATTTATTCGTTTATGGAATGTGGGCATCGCTGGCAAGGCCAGCATTTATTGCCCATCCCCAGTTGCCCTTAACTGAGTGGCTTGCTAGGCCATTTCAGAGGGCATTTAAGAGTCAACCACATTGCTGTGGGTCTGGAGTCACATAAAAGCCAGACCAGGTAATTGGGGGCAAATTTCCTTCCATTCTTCGTTTGGACGTTCAAGTTCCTACCAAAATGGCTATTACGGAGTCTATTTCAGAGTGAAATAGACAATGTAATCGCCTTCCTCTACCCTCCCCTGCAAGAACAACGATTGCAAAGTCCTACCGTTCCAACCATGGATTTCATGTGGCACTGATCTGAATATGATGGTCTTTTGACTCCCTCCCATATGTCTGCAGTGGGTCTGGGCGATTTCCAGTCACTAACCAGCCACGGTCAGTCACTTTCCAGCCTTGTGAATGCACCAGTTTGGAGCCAATGTTTGTGTATCAATCACTCCAATCCTTCTTTGTTTTCTATGTTTTCTTGCTGCACTTGTTACGATGTGGCCTGTCCCAGTTCCTCTCCACCCCATGCACAAATTAAGCCTGTAACATATTAGAAAAGATCTCTTAAAGTCACTTTCCGCATGCACGCTGACAACAGCTGGCTCCACTTCACCATCACTTCTCTTAGTGCCTCGACTGCCTCTGTGTCCTCAGATTGCTTGTCTGACCTCCAGTTCTAGATGAGCCGACACTTTCTCCGATTAAAGGCGGAAGAAGCTGGGAGGCAGGTTCGATTGAAGCATTCAAAAGGGAATGAGACTGTTATCTGAAAGGGAAGAATGTGCAGGGTTACGGGGAGAAGGTGGGGGAATGGCACTAAGTGAATTGCTCAATCGGAGAGCCAGTGCAGACACGATGGGCCGAATGGCCTCCTTCTGTGCTGTAACAATCTGTGATTCTGTAAATATTGGGAAGACTGAAGCCATTGTTTTTCATCCCTGCTACAAACTCTACTCCCTCGCCACCGATTTCATCCTTCGTCCCTGGCCACAGACTGAGCCTGAACGAGACTGTTCATCACCTCCACTGTCCTATCTGACCCCATATTCTCGTCATCACCAAGACCACCTATTTCCACCTCTGTAACATTGCCCATCCCCGCCCCTGCCTCAGCTCATCTGCTGCTGAAACCCTCATCCATGCCTTTGTTACCTCTAGACTCGACTATTCCAATGTTCTCCTGACCAGCCTCTCATCTTCCACCCTCAGTAAGCTTCGGTTAATCCAAAACTCTGCTGCCTGTATCCTGACTCGCACCAAGTTCTTTTCACCTATTACCCCTTTACACACTGATCTACATTGGCTCCCAGTCCAAGAATGCCTCAGTTTTACAATTCTCAAATTCCTCCAGGGCCTCACCCCTCCCTGTCTCTGTAACCTCCTCCAGCCTCACAGCCCTCCGAGATATCTGCACTCCCCTAATTCCGGCCTCTTGTGCACCCCAATTTAATCAGTTCACCATTGGTGGTCATGCATTCAGTTGCCGAGGCCCTAAGCTCTGGAATTTCCTCCCTCCACCTCACTTCCCTCCTTTTAAGACACTCCTTAAAGCCTACCTCTTTGACCAAGCTTTTGGTCACCTGACCGAACATCTCATTATGTGGCTCAGTGTCAAATTTTGCTTTATAATGCTTCAATGGAGTGTCTTGGGATATTTTACGAGGTTAAATGCGAGTTGTCGTGAAAGGGACCTGCACCCAAAATCTTTCGTTGCCCGTCGGACCTGTTATGGAGGCTGTGAGTGAAAGCATTTCCCTGTTTAAAATTGATTGCTGCTGTTCTTGTCCCCATTGACAGATTATCCCAGTGCCTCAAACTCACCCACTGTTGGTATTTGTCAACCCAAAAAGTGGAGGGAAACAGGGTGAGAGGTAAGAAATTGCCTGTGTTGTTAGCTTGGAATTCTGATTCATACAATGTCAGGGGGTGGGGGATGGTGTGTGGGGAAGCTGGTTCGATCTGTGTTCCACTGGCCTGGTCTCACTAACGGCATGTCTCCTGAAGCAAGCATGACGAGGGGGCTGGTAATGTCACTGGATTAATAATCCCAGAAACCCAGGCTAATGCTCTGGGGATACGGGTTCAAATCCCACCACAGCAAATAGTGAAATTTAAATGCAATTAATAAAGTCTGGAATTCAAAAATTAGTCTAATGGGTGACCATGAAACTATCATTGATTGTTGTAAAAACCCATCTGGTTCACTAAAGCCCTTTAGGGAAGGAAATTTTTTTAATAAAAAAAAGCAATGATCAGGCCACCCAAATGCTGGCATTCAGGTAAGTGGTGGGGGAGGGTCTGATGGGATTTTGTGGATGGGAAGGGGGAAACACAGCAGAAGCATGGAAATCCCTTGCAGTGCCCCTGAATATAGTGAGGATTTTTAAAAAATTCTTTCATGGGATGTAGGCATCGCTGGCTGGGCCAGCATTTGTTGCCCATCCTTAATTGCCCTTGATAACTGGCTTGCTAGGCCATTTCAGAGGGCAGTTAAGAGCCAACCTCATTGCTGTGGGTCTGGAGTCACATTTAGGCCAAACCAGGTAAGGACGGCAGATTTCCTTCCCTAAAGGACGTTAGTGAGCCAGATGAGTTTCTACAACAATCGATAGTTTCATGGCCACTGTTACTGACACTAGCTTTCAATTCCAGATTTTTAATTAATTAAATTTTAAATTCCACCAGCTGCGGTGGCCTGTGCACCCAGAGCATTAGTCTGGGCCTCTGGATTACTAGCTCACTGACATTACCACTACACCACCGTCTCCCCGATTGAATTCGCACTGCCCTTCCTGTCATCGTTGTGGCCTGCACTATCTTCTCAATGACAGCCAGACGTGCGTTGGATCTCCAGTTGCCTTTTTAGGATCCGACTGAGCAGAGTTCAGACTGCGTACACTTCGCAGAGCTCAGCTGAAGAGGAGCCAAGAAGTTAGCTCCTTATTGATTTCAGCGGGGCTGGGAGCAGCAGGAGTGTTTTTCCGGAGCTTTGCCAAAATAACCTGGGCCGTTGCCGCGCTGAATCCTCCCCCTCCTCGCATCCGGCCGACCTACCTACCCAGAGCCGGTGGACTGCCCTGAGGTACACATACGTTCGTGGACTGGGCGTCACTCCAGCATTATTGAGCAGGCGATCAGTCGGTGCGAGCACAGCTCGATGTTCTAGCCAGTACACCATTAAAATGGCCGCGGGGGTCCTACCTGTGTGACGGGACCCTGATTAGCAGACATTAATGAGGTGTGCATCTGACTTCATTGTCTGGCTTTCAAATCACCACAGGGCAGTACTGGAGCAAGATAAAGAGCCACTTGGTTTTAACTCCTGTTCTGCCTGCTTTCCACTGGGATTTCAAATCCCCTGCAGACTGCTTCTCCGTTGCCTGCAGCGTGACTGCTCTGTGGAAGCAAAAGGCCTGTTTCCTGATCCAAGATTGGCATCAACGTCCTCCTCGCTGTCCTGCATTGTAAACCTTCCACAAAGACAAAGGGGCTGAAGTTGGTCTTTAACAAGTGCTGTCAGGGGGTGGGGGATGGTGTGTGGGGAAGCTGGTTCGATCTGTGTTCCACTGGCCTGGTCTCACTAACGGCATGTCTCCTGAAGCAAGCATGACGAGGGGGCTGGTAATGTCACTGGACTAATAATCCCAGAAACCCAGGCTAATGCTCTGGCCGTGTACATTACTGTAGAAGATTGGGTGCGGTATAAAGCAAGCTGCTGATTCGCTCCAAGCCCATTTGGTGCCAGGACCAACTTCCGTGCTGGCCCTGCACACTTCAAAGGTGAATGAACCGTGTGGCACTTATCCCCATGGGCACTCTTCACAAGTGTGGCGTGATTGCACAGTTCTGCTGCCGCTTCCACTACAGGCAGCTCACTGCGGCCGCCATTTTGAATGGTACGCTTTTAAATCTAGTAAATTCGGGTGACATTTTCAGCGAAAAGAGTAGGTCGACCCCAGGAATTTGTCTAAATTCGGTGAGGTCTTTCATTAAAACCAAAAACACGTTTAGTCTTGGAGTTTGATCCTATGGCACCATTTTGAAGGAGAGCCGGGGAGTTCGCCTCCCTGCTGTCCTGGCCAATATTTATCCCTTAACCCTCATGATAAAAACAGATGATTTGGTCATTTTCACATTGCTGTTTGTGGGATCTTGCTGTGTGCAAACTGGCTGCTGCATTTCCTACATTACAACAGTGACGACACTTCAAAAAGCATTTCATTGGCTGTGAAGTGCTTCGGGATGTCCTCAGGTGGTGAAAGGTGCTATACAAATGCAATTATTTCTATCATTTAAAGAGTCATCACCCTCCTGCATAGCCTGCAACTCCCTCAACTATTAACATTCCGCTTTTGGGATACTGTGCATGTACATAACCATCCAGTCTGAGCAGGGAATGAAAGCAAGAAATAGAGGGAAAAAAACAAACGTACAGAATTTCACCAGTTTGCAATTCTGGATCCCATGTGGCTAATGATTCATTGAATCAGGGAGTCCACAAAAACAGACACATGGGACACCTCATTCGACTGTGGGGCTGGATTTTCTGTAGGAGGTGGGGCTCCCAACGCTGGGCCGAAAATGCCGGGAAATTCCTCCTCTGCATTTTTGTGGCCCTCTGGAGTGATCCTCCGGTGTTTTTAAATGTAAGTGTCAGGAGGCGGGGATCCCCGTCCCTTTAAAGATGGGCATCCCGCCTCCAAGAGCTGCTGGCCAATCGGAGGGCCTGCAGCTCAGCGGTGCCGTTGGGAGCGGTGGCCACTGCTGGTACTGCAGAGGCCTCAGACCCAGGCCCAGCGGTGGAACCCCGGAGAAAAGGTAGATGAGGCGGGGTCGCCGGGGCCGGTCCGGAAGGCTCCATCAAGGAGGGGCTGCTCTTGCGGTGCAAGGGGAGGGGAGTCCCGGGGAGGTGAATTGGTTTCCGGGTGGGTGTCCTTCATGGGCCACAAATTGCTCATGGAGGAGGGGCCCCCCCCCAAGCCCGCAGGAAAAGCACCTCGTTTTACAAGGCGTCCTCCCCGCACGGCGGAGGCACCCCCCTACCACTGGTAAGATCCCAGTGGCGGCAGGAATAGGCCTTTAATCGGTCATTAATAAGCCACTTAAGGGCTTCAATTGGCCTCTGGGTGGAAAGGCCGAGATTAGCTAAGCCTGCCCCCGGGAAGATTATTGGGCGATGGGGAGATGACAGGCAACCCCCCCCTCCCCGGAGCTGGGGGGGGGGGGCCCATAAAATCCAGCCTGTAGTGTCAATAAAGATCTGTATAATGGACCTTGCCATTGAAACCCATCCCTATGCAGACAGCAGCAGATAACATGGTACTAATGATCTATCACTGTATGCTTACAGGGTCTTAAGAAAGTTCCAGTACCTTCTAAACCCAAGACAAGTGTTCAACCTGGCCAAAGATGGTCCAAAACCAGGGTAAGGCAAAGTGAACTTTGAAAGCATTGATTAGATTTAATTGAGTGGCAGTCACTGTGCGGAAATGTCTCCTGATTCCCTGTCACACGCAAAGTCGTCAGTGAATATTTTCTGGTCTCTATATCCTCAAGGATAACAAGTCACTTGTATAACACAATATAACTGCTGCTGCCGGCAAGTCTCAATGGATCTAAGCTTCCTTTTGGCAATCAGGCGGGGAATTTCCTGTATCTAATTTGTAGCCTGCTTTGTTTGTGGCTTTGTTCTAAATCGGGATTGTCAAAGGATGAAGTCTGCCTTGTGCTTCAGGGGATTGAGATGGGTGTCTCTGTGAAGCAGATTGATGGGGTGTTGCGCAACATCCTTTTTTTAAAAAAAAAGGATCAGGATAAACATCTGCTTGGGAAACAAGATTAAAGATTATGGCCTGGCATTTCTGTAGGATTTTCCATGATCCTCTGCCACAATTGCAGCAACAGATTGGCAGAACCAGCGGGGAAATGGGCATTTTTAGCTGTTTAGGCCATTTCTCTGGGGGCTGGCTCACCAGTCTGCCAGGTGGAAGGTATGCAGAGGTAAGCACAGGCCGAGAGGGGCAAATGAGGCAAGAGATTGTCACCTCCGGAGGGCAACCAGTCCCAGTTGAACAATGGGAGATGTGAGGATGGATGAATATGACATTTTGGGGATGTGTGATATTTAGTCGAACTTTCCTTCAGGAGATTAAATTGATGGAGTCTCCACAAATGAAGAAAATGTTTGCAGAAGGATTCTGGCTGAAAGGCCATCTCATCCTCCGTGTTATGATGTGCTTTCAACTATTTTCACCTCCTTCTACATCTCCCACTTCCAGCAATTTTCTCCTGAAGGTGCTGACTCGTGTTGGGGAGGATGCCCACAGGCATTCCTCCCATAGACGGCGAGCGTTCGGGAGAGGGTGAGGAGCACAGCCAGGCCCACTCATGGTTCCTCTCATCTGTCAGCCACAGACGGCTAGGATTTTATCCTGGCAATGGAGGTCTCGACGTCCAGAAAAAGCGAGGCCGAGAATTCCGAGTCGCCTCTTCTGTGGGAGGCCCACCAAATCTAGTGCCAATTAGGCACTTAAGTGGACAGCGGTGGGCCTTCCACAGGATCCAGGACCCCGGCGACAGAAGTCCCGCTCTCTGAGAGCTGTTGGCCAATCAGAGGCTGGCAGCTCTTTAACTGAGCAGCGCCACCCTGGAGGTGGTGGCTGCTGCTGGTGGAGCACCCAACTGAGGCCCAGAAGCAGCACTTGACCCAGGCCACAGGTAGGTCTCGTGGGGGAGGGGTCTCGTGGGGGAGTTGTCCAGTAACAAGGGCAGGGGGGTGGTTCTCAGCGGGCCCCCCCCCTTCTCGATGACGGGTCCCTCGTTCAGGCACGAAATGCCTTTTAACAAGGGACCCCCCCCCCCACCCCCCACAGAGCCAGAAAGCAGCCCACGCGGTTTTTCGTGCCGTGCTAACCGTGCGGTGAAGGGGCTGCCTGCTGCATGGCTAATCGTGGCGGTGGGATGAGACCATTAATTGGGCATCAATTGCCCAGTTAAGGGCCCCAACCTGTAGAGGGGCGGGAAAGCTGTTCATAGGCCTTCCAGCCCTGGGCTTAATTTTGCTGGAGTCGGGAAGGTGTTGGGAACCCCCCCTCCCCCACCCCCGCCACCATCACACCTGATTTTATGCTGTGCCCGCCTCCAAGCTCTCGCCATATTGTCGCACCCTCTCCAAATTCTAGTAAAACTGGGGCCCATCCGAAAACAGCAGCGAGCTGCCCATGGTCATACTGAGGGCTGGTGCTGGCCTCGCATGGCACAATAGGTCAGTGCATGCTGTGCTAAGTTTCAAAGTACAACATACAGTCAGTGTGAGCACCACTTTGCAAAGACTGTGGGCAGGTGGGGTCCTAAATTTAAATCCGAACGTCAAGGCCCATTGATGTCACGGACGCTGAGACAGAATTGGATTGAGGTGACCTGGAACAGGAAGATCATGGTGATTCACGGCCACGGCAACTGTCGTACCCATGCCGCTACTCGCCTTGTCATTTTCAGGTGTTATCCAATTCGCCCTCCCCTCCCCTCCTGAGGGCCTTGGCTCCAGTCCCACAGGCACTGACAGCCCTCTGGTACCGCACCTACAGGACTGTTTTCTGATGTGGGAGCCAAGTAGTGTGTGCCAGCAGGCTGTTATGGAGGGGTGCTTAGTTGATAGGCCTGATCCTGTTCTCACCCAACGCTCACACAGTGGTAGTCACTGGGTGTGTAAGCAGCTTGTTACAGTGAATCCCCTGACAGTGGCTGCTCAGATTGTACATTACATAATGTTCTCTGCCGCAATTTTGCATAACAATCCCCAGAGCCTGTGGAAATGCTGTAAGCCTGATTTAGATTTTGGCGCTAATACATCAGTGATCTGGGTTATTAGACAGCTGTCTCCACTGAGTGCATCTCATTCATTCCTCCCCTGTCTTTCAGCTTTCTCCATTGAACTCTTGTTCTGTCTTATGATTCAAATTTCCTGTGTGCACCAGTTCTGGGTAAACAGTGGTTTCTTATTTCAAAAATTCATTCTTGGGATGTGGGCATCGCTGACCAGGCCAGCATTTATTACCCATCCCTAATTGCCCTTGAGAAGGTGGTGGTGAGCTGCCTTCTTGAACCGCTGCAGTCCATGTGGTGTCGGTACACCCACAGTGCTGTTAGGAAGGGAGTTCCAGGATTTTGACACAGTGACAGTGAAGGAACGGCGATATAGTTCCAAGTCAGGATGGTGTGTGACTTGGAGGGGAACTTGCAGGTGGTGGTGTTCCCATGCATCTGCTGCTCTTGTCCTTCTAGTTGGTAGAGGCCGCAGGTTTGGAAGGTGCTGTCTAAGGAGCCTTGGTGAGTTGCTGCAGTGCATCTTGTAGATGGTACACACTGCTGCCACTGTGCGTTAGCGGGTCAGTGGTAGAGGGAGTGAATGTTGAAGGTGGTGGATGGGGTGCTTCTGATTTCTTGTGAGTTCAAACCCTCACTCTGCAATGCGCCATTTTACTATTTTGACCTCAGCAGTTTGAATGCACTAAAATGGACGCACAATTGAGCAGGCAATGCTACAGGGCCGTTTTTGTTAACGAAGCACGTTAACTAGCTGAAAACTGCAACAATTTCCAAACGCTGCCACGCAGTGCGCGCGGCTCCTGTGGCTTTTATGCTGATTGGCTTTGCAGAAGTACCCAGAAGGCCCTGCAACTCCTTCGGCCCCTTAAAGGCAAAACCCTGCTGCTTTTTTGCAAATAAAATGTTGCAGCCTGTGTTAAAACCGTTGTTTCCCAGCAGAGCTCCTTATGATAAGACTTGTCACCTGCTCCAATAAACACATGCTCTGACTCCAGAAACAGGTTAGTCATTTTTTTACATGCTGAAAGTTTTAACTCACGTGCTCCCTTGAGATGGAGAGCGTCATCATTTCAAGTGCATATCTCTGATATCTTAAACCAGTTTTTTTATTTTGCTCCTGCTGAAAAGGGGAGGAAGCATGCAAGCATTGCTGTCTGAGTATAATATGTGATGTAAAAGGAATAATGACCGGTGTGTATATGCTTTAACAAAGAATCTCATGCAGTCATGTGAAGTCACGAAAGGAGGGCTTGAACTAAATAGTACATTTTACAGCGTGTAACCTGACATTATGACTGTGTCATTATTTCACGCAACCTTTCATGGATTTGTGCCTCAGTATCATCTCTTGGCCAGCACATGAGGATTAGCATGAGCCATAGATTAATACAGCACAGAACGAGGCCATTCAGTCCCTCGTGCCTGTGCTGACTGTTTGAAAGAGCTTCCAATTAATCGCACTCCCCTGCTCTTTTCCCCACAGCCCTGCAAATTTTACCCCTTCAAGTCTTTATCAAATTCCCCTTTTGAAAGTTACTGTTGAATCTGCTTCCACCGCCCTTTCCGGCAGCGCGTTCCAGATCACAACAACTCACTGAGTAAAAAAACATCTCCTCATCTCTCCTCTGTGGTCTGACGTCCAGAAGGAAGTGGGGCCGACGGGGAGTTGTCACTCACCAGAATCCCCACTGCCCTGCCTCCTTTACCCCAAGGAACATGGATGTCAGCGAGATATGGGCATCTGGGTCAATGGAGCAACTGTAACAGGACCCATGGGGATGTCCAGGCTGTGGTCATCGCCCGGGTGACCCCTGACCTTAAACTGGTCCTCCTCTAAAAGGGCCAGTGAGCTTGAGTTCTTTCATCTTTAGGCCAGGCTTGCTGATTTGCTCCCTTGTGTGACTGCGCAGCATCACAGCCCTCCTCCCTGCCCCTCCCCCTCCATAGGCCATGCAAGATGTCCCTGCACTAATGGAAGTGGAACGGAATCTTGGACTTCCACACTCAATTATCTTCACGCACGCATCATTTAAAGTTCAACTTAAACCTCGGCGATCAATGTATGATTCCATAGGTCATCTAAAAAAGCTCTCAGCGCATGTTTAACGCTTCAATACTGAATAAATCTTTACTGTTCCAATCACTGGTTTACAGCAGCAACAGTCACCTCCTGTATTCACTTCAGAATTGTTCAGCCAGACCATTCTCTGTAAATGTCTTTATGGCTCAGAGATGCTTGTTGAGTCCTGATTTTTGAATGGCTGTTTTCTGTGGGGAAATTGAAATATGAATACAAAAGAAATATTTAACAAGAGGAAATCAACCATCAGCAGGTTTAAGAACATCGGAAATAGGAGCAAGAGTAGGTCATTCGAGCTCGCTCCGCCATTCAATGAGATCATGGCTGATCATCTATTTCAACACCATTTACCTGCACTATCCCCGTAACCCTTGACGTTTTTAATATGTAGAAATCTAGCGATCTCAGTCTTGAACATACTCAATGACTGAACCTCCACAGCCCTTTGAGGCAGAGAATTCCAAAGATTCCCCACCCTCTGAGTGAAGAAGTTCCTCCTCATTTCAGTCCTAAATGGCCTGCCCCTTATTCTGAGGCTGTGTCCCCTGTTCTAGACTCTCCACCCAGGGGAAACTGGGTAGATCTGAGCAGTTCATTTAGTTACCATGCTGATCCCAATCTCGAACAGTGCCCTGTTGTCAGATCTTCCTTCTCACATCCAGAAAACAGAAATGTATCTGGGCTGGACTTTAATGGTAACATGGGCCCTTGGCACCCCCTCTCTGAGACACACTTTGTCTGTTGCCCCACTGTGGCAGGGGCTCTTTATTGTTTGATCCAGTTTGCCTTCCTACCAACGTACTGCTATTCCACTGCACCAATGGAAGTGGAGCAGATGCTGCCAGACTGGTTGAGTATTTCCAGCATTTTCTGTTTTGATTTCCGATTTCCAGCATCCGCAGTATTTTGCTTCTCTATCCTCCCATATTGTGTGAGAAGCACTGAGGAATTCAACGCAAGGCTTCTCGTTTGGCCCTTCGAACAAGTGTAGCTACAGTTTCTCACGCAATCTCCATTATTGCTCGAGGCACCAGAGAGAAGTTTTGGTGGTGTGTTAAACGTGAGCTTGGGTGCGCACATGGGAATTTCCTCCACCTTAAGCCTGCAGCCAGAGACTGAGGGGTGCGATGGCCTTTACAATTAGTGGGGGATTCTGTCGACCCAAGGCTTCGGGCCTGCTAGCCATTTTAGTTTGAGGATCTGCAGAAGATCGCAGTGTGAAGTACCCAAACTATTGAACAAATTGAAAAGCCAGTGGGTCTACAGGAGGTGTCTGTTGCTCAGTTTGGAGTCTTGATAATACCGCGATGCTTCCCTCTCTTGCAGGCTGAAATTCTTTCATGACGTGCCGAATATCCGTGTCTTGGTGTGTGGAGGCGATGGCACTGTGGGCTGGATTCTTGACTCCATTGGTACTGTAAGCTTTACTGACCTTTCAACTCAATAAAATCATGCTTTAAAAATTTTATCATATTTTTATTATAAATATGTGTCACCCATGGGCAATTAATGAAGATGACATGGAAAACGATTCCTCTGTAATCACACAAGAGATTTTTCTGATATTCAAAGTAGGGATGTTAGGGTTGGTAAATGGAGTGCTTTCCATTTCAGGCTTCCAGTATCAGCATCAAATCAAGGGCAGGCACAGCACACGGTTAGATACAGAGTAAAGCTCCCTCTACACAGTCCTGTCAAACACTCCCAGGGCAGATATGCACAGGTTGGACACTGTGTAAAACTCCCTCTACACTCTGCTCCAGTAATCTGCTTCAGTTCCAATCTCAGAAGAACATCCTTTCCTGCAGTAGTGTGAGATTTTTCCATTTGCCATTCTGTAATCTTTGAGTCTGATTGAGGATTTGTGCCAAATTGCGGGCGGTTTTGTGTTGCTACCTCTCGCCCACTAAGAACTGGATTGGGGCTGCTCACTTCACATGGGAACCACAAATCACAACGAAGGAGTAACAGGACTTTCTGCTCATGAGGTGGATGTCTCGAGTTAAGGATTGGACAAGTGGCTCAGAGTCAAGGCTATAAAAATTGAGCTGATTGAAATTCTCATGTTCCCTCTCCTTGCTGTGCAGTGGTCAAGCATTACTCATTTTGTTGCACGTCTCTTACAGGGGTTTAACTTCCTCTGAGCATTAGAAATAGTGTGCGCTAATCGAGCGCAATTGTGCAGTATATTTGCGCGGTTTGCATGAATGGACACTGCTCTATGTCCCCATATTCTGTGTTTTCATACCTGTGATGCGTCTTAACGCACAGACTGTGGTGTCAGGGTTTCTTTTGCTGGTTTTATGCTTGTTAAGCATCAATTAAAGGCAAACGAGCTCACTTGCTTTGCTGCAGCCTTTATTGCGCTAATTACCCACACTCGAAGTAGGAGTCAAGTCAGCAGAAGCTGCTGAGAGAGGCTGAGGGAGGGCAGGCAGACTAAGAGTGAACGCCAGGAACTGGCACATGTGAGACTTTACTGAATACGGCAACGTAGGACCAGTGACAAGTGTACATTTACTGGATACTGAGGAGAAGGGGGCAGCCTGTCCAGGAGACTTCACAGCAATGGAGGTGAACAATACACATACATTTCTACCCAATGCACTGGGAGTGCAAAGACATCTGGATTTTGGAGGAACAGTTTGCACAGACCTTTGCAGAATTTGTGGAAGTCAAACTCTTCACCGCTTGTATGTCACTGCACCCTTCCAAGCTCCAGCAAGGTACATCACTAGGACCAGTCGATATACAGTGCATTGCTGCATCAAGCAGGCAGCTGATGCCCTGTAGAAGATGCATCAACATAGCTTAAGATGAACACTAACATGCGTGACCAACTGGAGTAGCAGACACAATAGTGGCAACTCCAAAGCCTTTGCATCAAACCTGCTGAAAGTTCCTGTATGCTCACATTATTTCACAAATCTTGAGCATTGTCTCCAGCAGTTTCAGCACCCTGCCTCCCCCTCCAATCCTTCCCCAAGTCGATATCCCTGCCAACACCATCAGCACCACTGCACCTCCCCCCCCCCCCCCCCCCCCCACCCCACAACAGGTCTGTGACATGAATTGAATGCAAACCTCTCCTGCAAAGAAAAGAAGGAGAGGGCATTGGTCCGCTAATAGAAAGGCCAACATCACAGTGTGTGTTGATTTATAGGCATTGTAGATTGGAATCCGGTTTAGAAAAGGTGAGTGCTCCGTTCTATCTCTTTGGCTAAAGGCAGTCTGCAATCGTCTCCCCACCCCTTCCCCCACCTCCACAATGTCTCCTGTCTCTGTTTTGAAATCCTTTTCACGTATCCTCATTGCCTGTCTTATACACAGTCCTTGCATTACGTAACTGGAGACTTTTCAGCAGACCTTGGATAGTGAGCTGCAGCAATGCAAGTAATCGCCAAGTGCAGCCATTTCTCGAAAGTGGCACTTTACTCCAATGCACGTTGCTTACGATGGTACAAGTCTTCAAATTGAGGGTCTTTTCCACACATCCTCCCTTCTGTGACAGGAAGTAATGCTGACCTGCCCCATAATTGTCCTCTTGACTGGCTGTATCCTCTTGTTATTTGGGAAGTGCCCTTCAGACCCTGGAGGGCATTCAAGTATTGCCTCTGACCATCAGCAATAATAAGTGCAGCAAAGATCCTCCTTTTGCCTTGCCCGCTCCCACAAGTGCTCTCGGTGCTGGGCTGCATTTAACTGCCCTCGACACAGGCCCCTTTAACCCTTTGACAGCTGATTCAGCAGCACCAAGTCCTGCAAGCTGATAGGATGCACACTTGCGCATTAGTGCCAACAGTCCCAAGTTCTTGTGAATGGTGCCAGTACTCCACACGCACTTAAGTTCAACGAGACTCGGAAGTAACGCTGCATCTCAGTCATTTATGGTGCAGGAGGAAGCCATTCGGCCCATCGAGTCCGTGCCAGCTCTCTGTAGAGCAATCCAATCAGTCCCATTCCCCCGCTCTATCCCCGTAGCCCTGCAAGTTTATTTCCCTCAAGTACCCATCCAATTTCATTTTGAAATCATTGATCGCCTCCACTTCCACCACCCTCATGGGCAGTGAGTTCCAGGTCATTACCACTTGCTGTGTAAAAATATCCTTCTTCACATCTCCTCTGCATCTCTTGCTCGAAACCTCAAATCCGTGACCCCTAGTCCTTGTACCATCAGCTAATGGGAACAGCTTTTCTTTGTCTACCTTATCTAAACCTGTCATAATCTTGTACACCTCGATCAAATCTCCCCTCAATCTCCTTTGCTCTAAGGAGAACAACCTCAGCTTCTCCAACCTAACCTTGTAACTAAAATCCCTCATCCCTGGAACCATGGTAAATCTCCCCCGCACCCTCTCAAGGACCCTCACATCCTTCCTAAAGTGTGGTGACCAGAAGAGGGAATTAGACCTCAAAGGGGGGATTTACAGCTTGCTACTGAAAATGCAGGAACCACTTAGCAGTGTTTCTGTAGCTGGCCCAACCCCCTCATGTTTTTTTTTTTGGTATTGACCCTTGATTGGTGAAGAGGTCTTTGGGTTTATTTGGAACTTGCACATCTTGTCTGTAGTCAGTTGTATTGCTGCCATTTGGTGCTATAATGAAATAATACTTATTTTTAAACAACTCATGGATCTCATGTTGCAATCACCTTTTATTCTGCTTTCAGATAAAATGCACTTTCCTGTGAAGCCACCCGTAGCCATTCTGCCACTGGGAACCGGGAATGACTTGGCACGGTGCCTGCGATGGGGAGGAGGTAAAGACCACTTAGACTCTGCAGATAGATATTTGGCAGCAGTTCAGTGAAGCTGGTCTGAAGACACGATCGGCTATCGCATTTAAAAAACCCAAACCCCCCTCCCGTCGTGTGCCCTGAGTAACAGAGCCCTTAACATATTGGTATAAAATTCTTCTCACTTTGTAACTTGTTTATTTTAAAATGGTCTGTGCCTTCGTTAAATTAGCCCCCTTGAGAGGTGAAACCCCACCAGACAATATCAGCAAATCTGACAATGATCCACTCTTAGTTTGTTACCATTATAGTGAACAATTTATTTCATACAGGCCCTAAGCTCTGGAATTCCCTCCCTAAACCTCTCCGCCTCTACCTCTCTCTCTTCCTTTAAGACTCCTTAACATCTACCTCTTTGACCAAGCTTTTGGTCATCTGTCCTAATATCTCCTTATGTGGCTCAGTGTCAAATTCTTTTGATAACCCTCCTGCAAAGCACCTTGGGTTATTTTACTATGTCAAAGAAGCTACTTAAATGCAAGTTGTTGTTGTTAATTTGCTGGCTGCACCTCTTCCAACTGAATGACGAAGATGTAATAGAACAATTAATGATATGGGTCCTGAAGGATGATGGTTTGCTGGGAGACAGTGGCGTAGTGGTAATGTCACTGGACTAGTAATCCCAATGCCAGGCTAATGCCCCGGGAGCACGGGTTCAAATCCCATCACGGCAGTGGGTGGAATTTAAATTGAAATAATTAATAATCTGGAATTGAAAGCTAGTCTCAGTAATGTGAAAATCCAACTGGTTCACTGATATCCTTTAGGGAAGGAAATCTGCTGTCCTTACCTGGTCTGGCCTACATGTGACTCCAGACCCACAGCAACGTGGTTGACTCTGAACTACCCTCTGAAATGGCCTAACAAGCCACTCTGTTAAGGGTAATTAGGGATGGGCAACAAGTTCTGGCAATGCCCACATCCCATGAAAGAATATATTTAAAAAATGTGCCCAGTCCTACAGTTTTAAGGGTTTTTCTTCCTATCAAGTTTCGGGGAAATTAATTATTTAGTGAGTAGTGTTCGAGCGTAACTTTCATTTCCATGTCTAGGCTGTTACTAGGCAAAGCCAGTGGGTATCATGTACTGGGGAACCGAGGACTCGATCAGTGTTAATGACAATTGGAGAGTCTCCTGGATGTTGCTCGGAAGAAGATGCCTTTGGTGCTCAGTCGATTACAGTTTGCTGTGTGACCACTTTACATCTAGTACTATTTCGTAACTAATTTCTGTCGCTGATTATTTTCGTGCTAGAAACATTCTCGCGTGGCTTTCTCGATGCTGCCTAACAGCTGACCGATTTGCGGTGGGAGATGTCCCAGCAGCTAAAAGTCTGGAATTCCTCCTCCATTGACCATTTTTAAAACTGGCATTCCAATGTGTTTCAAGCATCCTAGATTGCAATGACTGTTCACCATCACAGAGAGGCTATGGGCTAGTCTTCCAACACTTCAAATTTAGCAGCCAGAGAAACATTGCAGTCCTTGATCCTCTGAACTTTGAACCCTTGATCAGAGCAGCCATCATCGCATCATCTCGCGATATACACACAGTTAGAAAACTGCCTTGTTCTGTTGTGTTATTCAGTATTGTTAAAAGTGTTTCTAAGGTGAATTCAGTTATTTTGAACAGTTTCAAATATTGTCAGTGGACAGCAGTCCTAAAGGCAAAGATGCCATCACAAGTACCTGCACCAATTTACATTTATTTGTAAAGCTCCCAGCTTTCTGAGGCAAACAAAATTGAGGCTCATGGAATAGAAGGTTCAGTGTAAGCGTGGATAAAAAAATTGGCTTCAGAACAATAAACAGTGAGTTGTGGTAAATGGTTGTTTTTCAGACTGGAGGAGAGTTGACAGTGGTATTCCCCAAGGGTCAGTGCTGGAACCACTGCTTTTTTGATATATATTATTGACTTGGATATTGGAATACAGAGTAAAATTTCAAAATTTGCCAATGATACCAAACTTGGAGGTATGGCGGACAGTGAGGATGATACCAATCAACTGCACCAGCACATAGACAGGCTAGCAGAATGGGCAGACAAGTGGCAGATGGAATTTAATACAGAGAAGCATGAGGTGATGTATTTTGGCAGAAGGGATAGGGAGAGGCAATATAGACTTAATGGTGTTGTTCTAAAGAGTGTGCAGGGACGGAGGGACCTCGGGGTTCATGTGCATAGATTATTGAAAGTGGTAGGACCTATTGAGAGAGTAGTTAGCGAAGCATATGGGATGTTGGGTTTCATAAATAGTGGTATTGAGCACAAAAGCAGGGAAGTTATGCTGAACCTTTATAAAACTCTGGTTAGGCCCCAACTAGCGTATTGTGTCCAGTTCTGGTCACAACACTTCAGGAAGGATGTGAGGGTCCTTGAGAGGGTGCAGAGGAGATTTACCAGAATGGTTCCAGAGATGAGGGATTTTAGTTACAAGGTTAGGTTGGCGAAGCTGGGGTTGTTCTCCTTGGAGCAAAGGAGATTGAGAGGAGATTTGATAGAGGTGTACAAGATTATGACAGGTTTAGATAAGGTCAATAATGAAAAGTTGTTCCCATTAGCTGATGGTACAAGGACTAGGGGACACAGATTTAAGGTTTTGGGCAAGAGATACAGAGGGGATGTGAGGAAGAACTTTTTTTACACAGCGAGTGGTAATGACCTGGAACTCACTGCCTATGAGGTTGGTGGAAGTGGAGACGATGAATGATTTCAAAAGGAAATTGGATGGGCACTTGAGGGAAATAAACTTGTAGGGCTACAGGGATAAAGTGGGGGAATGGGACTGACTGGATTGCACACGTAGGCCAGACCAGGTAAGGATCACAGATTTCCTTCCCTAAATCTGTTAATGCCACTATATCGTATTCCCACATGGCTGTTTGTACTTGTAACTCACCAACCTTATTTGTACATGCATTATAAAACTGTCTTTGTAGTGCTTGTAGTCCTTCTTAGTCTGCTTCTATCTAATATGGTATGACTTCCTTCTCCAGTATTATCCAACACTCACTCCTTTCTGCACCTTATTCCTCTTTTCTTCTTCAATATGCTGGTGCCCATCCCCCTGCCAGTTTAGTTTATACCCTCCCCAACCACAATAGTGAATCTCCCTGTGAGGACATTGGACCCAGTCCTGCTAAAGGTGCAGCCCATCCCTTTTGAAGAGGTGCCTCCTGCCCCACAACTGCACCATAGGGGAATTTTATTCTCTTGCCCCGCAGCGGGTTTGGAGGTGGAGAGTGCATAAAATCGGGTGGAATGATGGTGGGGTGGGGGGGTTCCCGTCACCAACCTGCCTCTGCCAAAATTTAGTCCAGGGTGGGAGGGCCTTCCTGCCCCAATGCCAATTGAGGCCCTTATCTGGGCGATTAACCCCAATTAAGGGCCTCTTCCAGCCACCACCGCAATTAGCCGTGCAGTGGGTGGTCCTGTCACCACACCGGAAGCACAGCATGAGAAACCATGGGGACTGCTTCACGGCTCTGTGGGGGTGGGGGCGAGGGAGGTGGTCCCTCATTAAAAGGCAATTAGTGCCCGAACAAGGCACCTGGTATCGGGAAGGGGGGCCTGCTGAAAGCCGTCCCTGCACTTGCTAGCGACACCCCTCCCCCACCCCCCCACATCCCGCGAGACCCCTCCCGCCCTGACCTACCTGTGGCCTGGGTCCAGCGACGATCCTCGGCCTCCAGCAGGTGCTCCTCCAGCAGCAGCCACCACCTCTGCGGTGACGCTGCAGCTGCCGGCTTCTGATTGGCTAGCAGCACTCTAAGGGCGGGACTTCCGGCGATGGGATCTTCGATCCTGTGGAAGGCCCGCTGCTGTCCACTTAAGTGCCTGATTAGCACTAGATTGGGTGGGCCTTCCGAAGAGGAGACGCGGGGATCTCGGCGTCACTTTTTCCGAACGTCAAGATGCCCGCCGCCAGAATAAAATCCCGGCCCATATTTCAAAGCATGCATTGATCCTCCCTAGCTTCCTGTTTCTACTCTCACTAGTGCATGACACTGGGAGTAATCCAGAGATTACAACCTTCAAAGTCCAACTTTTTAACTTCCTCCATAGCTCTTAAAACATCTGACCTAAGACCTCAATACCTGCCCTCTCTGTGTTGTTGGTAGTGTGCCACAACTACTGGCTCACTCCCTTCCCCCTGCAGAATATTATGCACCATCTCCGTGATGTCCTTTACCCTGGCACCAGGGAGGCAACACACCATGCGGGACTCACTATGACGGTTACAGAAACGCCCGTCTGTTCCCCCTAACTATGGAACCTCCTGTAATGACTGCATTTCTACTCTTTGCTGTACCCTCCTGTGCAGTCCCTTTCCCATTGGTGCCATGGTCTGGACTGTACTCCTTCAAGGTATCGTCACTCCCAGCTGTCTCTGATGCTGAGTACCAGTTTGAGAGTGGCACACACTCCAGACTCCTATTCTTCCTACTCTTCCAGATGTCCTTCAGTGAAAAAAATATTGAGAAGCCGTGGTCTATCGGACTTGATTACAGCAACACTCTGCTTGCTGGCCCTCCATTCTTCACCCTCCACAAACTCCACTTGTCCAAAATTCTGTTGCATATATTCTATTCCACACAAAGTCCCACTCTCACATTACCCTTGTCCCCATTGACCTTCATTGGCTTCCCACAACCCCCGCCAACACAATGTCTCGAGTTTAAAATCGTCACCCTTGCCTATAAATCCCTTGGTGGCCTCACCCCATCCTATCTTCTCCAGCCCTACCACACAGTTCCCCTGGCTCATCCCCCTACACTTTGCCCCACCATTGGTGACAGAACTTCCAGCTCCTTAGTTCCTACCCCCTGGTCTTCCCTTCCCTTCCCTTCCTCCAAAGCCTGCACCTCTCTCTCTCCTTTTAAAAACAATTCTTTTCCATTGTAGAAACAGTTGTTGTTGTTGTTGTTGTTGTATCACTCCATGGGGAATTGAGTTGCCACCAACATTCACCAACTGCCCTTTTAGAGGGGTAGCTGCCCCCGCATCCAATATGTGGGGCTGTGGTTTAATCTGTCGGGAAGTGATGCTTCTGCTGAATCGCCAATGAAGTGCATAATGTCCCTCTTTGTTTCACTGCTTAATGAAAGGTTACGAAGGCGAGAAACTAATGAAAGTCCTGAAAGATATTGAGGTGAGTTCTTCAATGGTGCTGGATCGCTGGAGCTTTGAAGTGACCGAGTCTGGTCCTGAGAAGGGAGACCCTGTTCCCTACAACATCATCAACAACTACTTCTCGATTGGGGTGGTAAGTACTGAAAGATCCCTGGCAGCAGTTTTCTTTTTCTCATTTTTCAGATGAGTTCATTAGATATTTTGCTTAATTCTTGGGATCTGAGCATCACTGGCAGGGCTTGGCCTTCTTTTCCCATCCTGAATTGCCCTGAGAAAGTGGTTGGGAACAATGGAATGGTTTGCTAGGCCACTTCAGAGGACAGTTAAGAGTCACCCACATTGACTCATGATGGAAGGACAGGAGGTTTCAATCCCAAAAGGATAGTAATGAGCTTTCTAGGTTCCCAAAAATTCCTCTGATTTTATGCCAACGTCTTGGAAACATTTCCAAGGAAGGAATTCTTTTTTCATCTCCAGAGCCTCCCAAAGAGCTTCGCAACAGCTGAAGTACGTTTACAACGTAATCACTGTTGTTGCATAGGGAAACACAACAGCCAATTCACGAAAGCAAGGTAACTCAAACAGCAATGAGATCATTGAGCAGTTAATCGGTTCTTGGTAATGCTGGTTGAGGGATAGATGTTGGTCAGGACACCGGGACAGCAATCTGCTCCTCAAATAATAATGAGGGATTCTTTTCGGTGGAATTTTATGCTGCCCTCCCCCGGGGTGGGTTGAGCATAATATCGGGTGGGATGGTGGAGAATGGTTGCCGCCACCATCCCGCCTCCACCGAAATTTAGTCCAGGGCGGGAAGGCCTGTGAATGGCCTTCCCGCCCCACCGTCAACTGAGGCCCTTAACTGGGTAATTAATCCCTAATTAAGGGCCTCTTCCCACCACAGCCACAAGTACCTGTGCAGCAGGCGGTCCTGTCGTTGCACGGGAAGCATGGCACGAGAAACTGTGTGGGCAGCTTCCCAGCTCCAGGGTGGCGGCGGAGGTTGCGGGTAAGGGGGTCCCTCATTCAAAGGCATTTAGTGCCTGAATGAGGGACATGGCATCAAGAAGGGTGGGGGGGGGCACTGAGGGCTGACCCCCTGCCCTTGCTGCCAACTCCCCCAAACTGCCCTGACCTATCTTGAGCCTGGCTCCAGCACCACTTTTCTGTGCTTGCTCATTGCAGCTACAGCTGCAGACACCACCTCCACAGTGGCGCTGCAGTTGCCAGCATCTGATTGGCCAGAGGCTCTGCAAGTCTGGGACTTTCAGCGGTGGAGTCCTGAATTGTACGGAAGGCCCGCTGCTGTCCAGTTAGGTGCCTGATTGGCACTAAATTCGGCAGGCCTTCCGTACAAGAGGCGATGCAGGGAATCCCGGCATCAGTTTCGCCCAATGTCAAGACCCCCGCCACCAGCATCAAATTCCACCCTTTACATCTATTTGAACATGCAGATGGGGTCTCGATTTAACATCTCATCTGAGACAGCACTTCCAACAGTGCAGCACTCCCACAGTATGGCACTGAGCGGTCATCCAAGAGTATGTTAAGTCTCTGGAATGGGTTTTGAACTTGCGACCTTCTGACTCAGAGGTGAGAGTGCTTACCCACTGAGCCAAGAACAGCGTGACAGGAAAGCAGAGATGGGTGTTCAGGGGGAAGAGCGAGAAATGATGGAGTGGACAAGATGGAGGGGGCATTTGTTTTTTTTATTTGTTCTTGGGATGTGGGTGTGACTGGCCAGGCCAACATTTATTGCCCATCCCTAATTGCTCTTGAGAAGGTGGTGAGCTGCCTTCTTGAACTGCTGCAGTCCATGTTAATAGGTACACCTACAGTGCTGTTAGGAAGGGAGTTCCAGGATTTTGACCCAGCGACAGTGAAGGAATGGTGATATAGTTCCAAGTCAAGATGGTGTGGGACTTGGAGGGGAACTTAAATTGGTGTCCTCTGGTTCTGGATCATTCCGCCAATGGGAACAGTTTCTCCCTATCTACTCTGTCCCTCATGATTTTGAACAGCTCTATCAAATTTCCTCTTAATCTTCTCTACGGAGAACAGCCCCAGCTTCTCCAATCTATCCACACAACTGAAGTTCCACATCCCTAGAACCATTCTCATGAATCTTTTCTGCACCCTCTCTAATGCCTCCCTAAAGTGTGGTGCCCAGAACTGGACACAATATTCCAGGTGAGGTCGAGCCAGTGTTTTGTACATGTTTATCATAACTTTCTTGTTTTTGTGCTCTATGTCCCTATTCATAATGCCCAGGATCCCGTATGCTTTATTAACCACTTTCTCAATCTTGATGCCACACTCAGTCAAATGCTACCTTGCTGTCAAGGGCAGTCACTCTCACCTCACCTCTGAAATTCAGTTCTTTTGTCCATGTTTGGACCAAGGCTGTAATGAGGTCAGGAGCTGAGTGGCCCTGGCGGAGCCCACATTTGTTGAATCCACATTTGTGGTCTTGTGTTTTAAGGGCCTCATTGTAAAATGGAAGTAGCACGGGACAGTTCTGATTACTAGTATCTTTTTTTTGTACTTAAAGGATGCATCAATTGCTCATCGATTTCATGTAATGAGAGAGAAGTATCCAGAAAAATTCAACAGCAGGTTAGTCAATATTTAAATGTATACAATGAGTTGAATCTGTGGAGTCAGTTATATACCATGGAATTGTCACTGAGCCATCAAACACAGGAATGATTGTGGTGATATCTTTTAGTACCACAGGGCTGCAGTCTGATGAGTAATTTGAAATAGATGGACCTTTGTCTTTTTTCATCTAGCAGTTCCTCTGTTCCTAATGTGCTAAATTTGGGCTCATTAAGATGAAAGATGCTAAGGAACAGAACACTTATTGTACCCAGCCTCAACCCCGTTGGGTAGCTCGTAGGACAAATGGATCAGTAAAACTCTATCTACTCTGCACCCAACAATATGCTTTCAATCTATTCTCAGGAGCCCTCCTGCCATTGACAGTAACATCTCCCACACAGGCTGCCCTGTGACCTTGTTTCACCTCAGACTCTCTCCCGGTGCTCATGCCCGCAGTCCGAAGGCTGTTGTCAGAAGCAGAACTGTCTCCCAGGAACTGAAACTTGCGACTTGATGTGAACGGACTAGCATGGACTTTGCACAGTGGATTACAGGGGCCAAGGTTGTTCGCGGGAAAAGAGATCATCGGCAATTAAGCATACAAGAGGCAGATGATGCACCATCTCCAACATTGAGCAGTTCCGGAGCGCGTGAAACCTGGATGAGATGTGACCATTTTCTGGCCAGGTGCTCCAGGCATTCCATTGTGTCTTTGGTTTGATTGACCAGTTCTATATCCAGGGCCACTTGGGCAGAGATAAGTATGAAAGCTTCCACCAGATCTATAGATCACTCAGACCAACAGCATCACTGGGTCATGATGGCAAGACAAAACTCTGAGCATAAAAGCGTGCAACTGTGTAAAAGTTCATCAAAGTCCTTGATCTTAGTTTGTGTAGAGCATTGAGTGACAGCTGGAATTGGAACACAGTAACCACCTTCTCCTGTCCACTTTGAAATGTGATACAGACCCTCATTTCAGACATTGGAATGGAAAAATGGGCAGTTATAAACCCCAACTAGTATTCAGTTCCATTCAATCAATGGGTATATTGAGGATTTATGGTCCTCGAGTTGTAGCTGATTAAGAACACAAACTGGCCAGGAAGTTCTGACTTCTGTTAGAACATGCAAAATTTTGCCATCAAGACTCTTGACGTATGCCTGGCAAAATTGACTGGCACATCAAAAGGAGCTTGTGTGATTCCCCAGTTAACCCTCCTGACATTGGTTCTTGGAATCACCTTTGTCCCAGTCAAATTGAAGGTAAGTAGAACCCCTCCCCGATCTATGAGCCAGGCAAGCAGTTAGGTCAGAGGGCAGGCAAGCCAAAAGGCCAATGGGCAGATGGATGAGCTCAGGAGAGAAGAGGAAGGAAAGATCAGAACTGGGACGGTTTTGAGAAGTTCCAAAAGTTAGGCGGAAGCTCAAAAAAGCAGAAGGAATTTAGAAGTGTGGAGATTGAAAGGATAAGAAAGATGAGGGGATGAATTCCCAGCAGAGATTCTTCTGATCTCTGCCAGAACTTTGGCGGAAAAGGTGCAGAACCCCTGGAAAACTGATGTAAATGGTGCTGTGGGTTTTTTTCGAGGAGGGGGGGTGCTGCTTCTGTGGCTCCTCCATTGAAGTAACAGAAGATGAGTGGAGTAATCCTATGGGGATTCAGCCTCGACAGGTTCAGCTGACACAAGTAAAAATTGGAAGTGTCTCCTCATTGACTGCTCACACCTATTAGCATTGTGTGAAAGCTCAGGTACACGATGGCAGTATTGAGAAATAAGTTCATGCAAAAGAAATAATCCAGGAGAAGACAATTAAAGAATGAAGACAACGGCTGTGGACAACACCTCAACAAAAGCTTCCAAAAATAGACAGCAGACCAGGATTGACCCAAATGGCCAGGTCATATGTCAGCTGCTAACCGACTATAAATGAAAATCTAATTTTGCTCAGCCATATCGCAACTTTGAGGTGCTATAGTCAAAAGAGCCCACCTGAGGTACTTAAGGTACCTGGAGTGATTTATACTCTGTCAACTATTGATCTCTGTCTGTCATAATCTCCATGTTTAACCTTATGAAGAAATGAGTTGTGTTCATTTAGATTTTCAAATAAAGTAGTAATAGTTCATAGCATGCTATGTTGTCTTCATCTTTGAGGATCTCAGCCGAAGACATCAATTCATGTGACTTGGGTTGCTCTGTAATTCTATGATTGACCCAGAGTGTAATTATTAAACATTCTAGACGGGATATTTTCAGCAGTGAGCTGAATTCGACTTAACAGGTTGACTTATGAACCTTAGACATATTGGTCACCATACCGCCCCAAATTGGCTAGAAATTCAGGTAGGGAAGCCTAAACTTTCCTCCCCGTCCACCCCGTCCCCCAAACTCCAACCCAGCAGGAACAACTGCCAGCTGCCCCTTTCACCACCCTCACCCAGGTACAGGCTGGCAGGGAGACAGGGCCTGGTGTTCTGATCCATCCAGGAGAGTGGTGGATGAAGGCTCTGCAGCAACAGTTGAAGACTTGCAGGCCCACTTTTGGTGGCTGCGCTCGTCGGCACTGCTTGCTCTCTTCGTAACTTTTTTTTTGCTCTGAGGCTGAAAACAAAAGTCAGTGCTCAGCTCCTTGGGGCTTATCTGCCCCCTCTTCAAGCTGCTCCCCATCTCTTCTGGTGCCCTTGTTAGGCAGTGGCGGGCTGCTGCTTTGTACTGGGGTTTCTTCCAGCCACGTGCCCTGCATCAGTAATGAAATCCGTGCGAGGGCAGTGCGCCTGGGTTGCAGTGGGGTCAACACCAGAGGTTTGGCAGTCCTGCTGCACTCCAGCTCCTAACAGGAGGAGCGAATCCAGACCATATCCGGACATATGCAAAAGGCAGGACAGGAAAAGATCAGCAGGGCCACTGAGCCTGTCCCACCCACCCACCATCCCAGCCCACATCTCTCCACCTATCACCCACAAACACCTGGGAGAGACAAAACTCCAGAGAGAAAGCCTTCAGGCAATTGGAGAAATAAGAAATCTCTGGGAAATTTCTCTCCAACTCCCACAATTGTAGAAATCATGGCAAGTGTATGGCACAGAAAGAGGCCACTTGGCCCATTGTGTCTGCGCTGGCCAAAAAACGAGCCCCCCACTCTAATCCTACTTTCCAACATTTGGTCTGCAGCCCTGCAGGTTGCGGCACTTGAGGTGCATGTTCAGACACCTTTTCAATGAGTTGAGGGTCTCAGCCTCAGCTACCCTTTTCAGTCAGTGAGTTCCAGACCCCCCACCACCCTCTGGGGGAGAAAATTTTTCCTCATCTCCCCTCTAATTTTTCTACCAATCACTTTAAATCTATGCCCCCTTGTCACTGACCTCTCTGCTGAGGTGAATAGACCCTTCACCTCCACTCTATCCAGGCCCCTCACCATTTTGTGCATTTCACTCCGATCTTCCCTCGGCCTTCTCTGTTCCAAGGAGAACAACCCCAGCCTATCCAATCTTTCCTCATAGCTGCATTTTCCAGAGCTCGTAAATCTCCTCTGTACCCTCTCTAGTGCAATTACATCCTTTCTGTAATGAGGTGACCAGAACTATACACAATACAATCAATCCAACAAGCTCCAGGCAATTGCAGCGAGTGGTACCACTCTCCCAGTCTGATCTGGAGATATGTGTGTGTGAGGGAAAAGGACAAAGATTTCCCCGATGATGCATTTAGACTGAATATCAGAATTTCCAAGAGTATATTCCACGCGCCTGCGTGCACATGTGCCCTGTACGCTGTTATCAGAGAATTAGAAAAGAGGTTTATTGTTCACCTCAGGCGTGCTACCTCACCAATTACTTTGCACATCACAGCTAGGGTTAACATTATTGTAATTGTGTTCCTGGAGCACATTGAGTAGAGAGGTGAACAGCCATTTCATTATATTGTCACAAAATAAACTGTGTGTGGTGGTTTGGGGGGAGGGGGCAGAATAATTTTCACCTTCACTGAAACCAGTGAGATGAAAAACCGACTGGGTTCTAACAATGGCGGTACCATGCGCAATCATACAGTAAAGGTGAGTTCAGCACGCCCATTTCTGAAAGCAGAGACTTTGCACGCAGATTCTTTCTAATACAGAGTCCAGTCCCCTTCACGTTGTAGTGACAGTTAGAACTATGTCACAGGAGCTAAAGTAAAATGCTATTGACCACTACAGTGCTTGTTGATTTGTGGTTGCTATCTCAACTCAGCTTGCAGAAAGCACCTCTGGTTGATGTTTTCATATCAGATTAACTCCGAGGACTAGAAGCTGATCAAATCTGGGTAAATCTGACCTTTTGTTGTGGCATTCTTAACGCCATTCTTGAACTAGTTTCTTCACAGCCTTCCCTTGGTGAAATCACGGAATGATAGTCTGGCAGGCCGTGATGTGAAGGCTCCTTCAAAGGCTGTAACCAGGTTTATACCAGCCACAACTTTCAGCCACAAGTAACCCCCTTTCCCCGCCCCCCCCCCCCCCCCCCACCCCCATACACCCCAGTTCAGAGCCGGGGCTCCAGCCTCCACTCACAGACTGTGGAAATGGGGTTCAAATCCTGCACATTATGACTCGCAGACAGGCACTGAGCCTCACGCTCACTCTGCACCCTGTGTTGAAGCACCAACTGGTCATGTCATTGCCCCCCCTCACTCATAAACACATCCCTGAAATCAATGTGCACAAAGTGTGGCATCTCAGTTAACAAGACAGTATATAACCTGTATATTTATTCAAGCTCTCCTGCAAGCATGCAAACCTCAACTAATTCCAAACTGTCGTTTTTCTCCTTTGAAAGGATGAAGAACAAACTGTGGTATTTTGAGTTTGCTACCTCAGAAACTGTCTCCGCCACATGCAAAAGCCTGCAGGAAGTTTTGGAAATCGAAGTGAGTGAGTCCAACGCTGCTTAATGTTAATGTTCGTTTAGCAGGGGTTCTCGAGGGGAACTCCCAGTTCAAAAAGTTTCAGTTCTTGTCTCCATAATCTGTCGCATTATCCCATCTTGGCAGGGGGATGGCGAGGGAGTCAGGAGAATGGGCCAGCGAGTTTTTGGGGATGGGGGTGCCCAGGAGGAACTATCCTGCTGCTTCTGGGCCCACCATAAAGTACTCAAAGCTTCCTGTGTGCTTTTTGGAGTGGCCTCCAGCGGTCCCTTGAAGGAATGGTGGTCAGCCCGCTCAACGCCTGGAAGAAATGGCAGGAGCGACGCCTGCTAGTGCTTGAAAATTGCAATTGAAGTCCGATAGCAAGCATGCCCTGCCAATTTGCATATTCAAGCAGCCTCCCGCCAGCTTTGGGAGAGCAGGTTGCTGGCCCGGGTAGAGGCCTGCCCGCAAATTGCACCAAGTAGGCCTTGGGCGGTACGAGGGCAGCCAAGGGGCTACCCTTGTTTCAGATGAGAAATGGGCATTCAGTTGTTAAAAGTTACCGTCCTCCCTCAAGCACCCTGGCAGTTTTGTAGTGGAGATATGTGGCCATTCTGATCTTTGTTTCCTTTTCTTTTTGCAGTGCTGTGGGACCCTCTTAGACCTGAGCAACCTATCTCTGGAGGGAATTGCCATCCTCAACATTCCCAGCATGCACGGGGGCTCAAACCTGTGGGGTGAAAACAAAAAAGGGGAAAACAAGGGCCTGCCAAACAAAACCTACGCAGCAATAACTGACTCTGATGCCCTCAAGTTGTGCATGCAAGGTGGGTAACCGTGGCAACCAGGGTCAAAGTAAAGGAAGAGATGAGAATCCACAGCCATCAAGGCAACTGTCCCACTCTGTGTTTAAAATGTTAAAGGGATTTGATAGAGTAGATACAAAGGAACCATTTCCTCCGGTGAGGACTGACAGCTAACTGTTAGTTACTCATGGTATGAAAGTTCCTCCCCACCTCTGGATTCCCCCCTTTGAATCAGTGCTCCAATTCTGTTTCCTTTCTTCCCTGGCCTCAGTTTCCCACTCCTCCCTTGCTAGCGGGTCCCTCCTGCTTCTTGGAATTCCTCGTCCAGCAGCTGCTCTCCTGAAACCACAAGTAAAGATACTCAACTACGAGATGCTCAATCTTTATAAGGTAAATGCAGTACCATTTGCAGGCATCACGGATGATCAGATGTCATGTGATTAGACACCATGTGATCAGATGTCACATTATCATATGTCACAAGGTCAAACCAGAGTTGACAACTCGACTTCACATCAGATATCCACTCCAGAATGTCATGGCACCCCTATTGATTAGAGTCTGATCTGTAAATTGTACAGGAGGGATTCGTTTGATCTTAGTAAAAGGTTGTTACAATATGTTTTTCTTTGCAGAGTTGAGTGATAAACTGTTAGAGGTGGTGGGACTGGAAGGAGTGATTGAAATGGGACAGATTTATGCAGGACTGAAGAGTGCAGGGAAGCGACTGGCTCAATGTTCTGACGTCATTATCAGGTAACAGAAATGGAGTGAATGTTGTGATGAAGCCAAATGGCCTCCAAGCTCAACGGAAATAAAAGACAAATTCAAACGTGACAAATGTTTCGATCAGGTTTATTTATTGTATTGATCCAGAATGCTGGCTCATCTCTCACTTCATTATTTTGGCCTCTCCCTCAGGACAAAAAGATTGCTGCCAATGCAGATTGATGGGGAGCCATGGGTTCAGCCTCCATGTACGGTAAGTCACAGCTCCTGATATATGGTTTGACTGAGTGAGGAATCCATCTTTCAGATTACAAATTGTGCAGAAACTAAGTCATGATCCTGACCAGAGCAATGAGTGATAATACTAGGAGATGGTCAGCACTGTTCCGCTGGCAAATGATAAGGCGCTGCTTCACTGGCTAATGAAATGGCACTTTTCTATTCGCAGATGCTAAGAGGAGGAGGGGGTCCCAGATGGGAGGCTGTCTATGCGGGAGTCCTCTCTTTGTCCATCAGGGATTTGGCACGGATGGTGTTAACAACAGGCTGTTAAGTTGATTCGCAAACTCCCGGGCAACCTGTAATTTCTGCGTCCTGGAGGAGTCTGTTTTACATCTATGTAGAGCGAGAGAGGTTGCAGATCCTCTTTCACTATCTGAGGGGGCTGCTCCTCAATTTCTGGCTGCACTTCAGTCCCACGCTCCTGATCTTTGGCTGCTCAGTGCTGAGGGGAGCAGGCAGATTGGAGGACCTCCTCATGGAACTGCTCCTGGGCCTGGCCAAGATGGCCATTAACAGGTCCAGGCTGCAGGCGATCAAGGGGATTGTTTGGCCTGACTGCCTGCCTCTCTTCCGTGGCTACGTCGACGCCTGGGTGTCCCTGGAGAGGGAGCACGCAGTGTCCACTGCTACACTTCAGGCCTCCTGACAGGTGGGTAATTGACCCCTGTAAGGCACCCCGGGAATGTCATTCTAATCTGATTAGCTAAGTTCCCTTTAAAGGTTCTAGTTTTTGTTACAGTATATTAGTGGTGCATCTTTCAAAAGGGGCACTTAGTTCCTCTTTATTGGCAACCTTCTTGTTGGATCAAAAGAGGTATGAAAATAGACACAAACTAAAACTGTGGTTGTTGGTTTAGGAGGTGTCTGCTTGTAATGTATAACTCTGTTGATAAATATAAAAGTGTCTAAAGATTGGCTCCAGTTCTATCCTTCACCAACTGGCTTTCTGGATTATAACATGGCAGCAGAGGATGGTTGCCTAAAGGTGAAGGTTGGAAGCTAAGGAGAAAAAAAAATTCAGACCGAAAACCACAATCCTCGTAACCATTGTGAAAAATGGCAGAAAGTACGTGTAAACTGTTGGGGTATGATTACCCTCCACATTTCTCAGAGTCTGAACCACATTCCCAAGAGAAGAACAAAGTGGATATGTGGACACAGGTTACGTCCCTACCGAAGAGGAAACCAGGCATGGCTTTGGCAGTGTCACTTCCTACAAGAAGTTAAATCAGAAGTGAAGTATTTTGTGAGATGGTGCCCGTCAGTTGGATAGTGAAAAAGGTTTGGACTCTCTATTAGAGTTCTTGGATAAAATTTCCAAGAAAGGTAATTTGTTAAATGTTTATGAGGCATGGTCAGAATTTGATATATTTCAGAAAACAGATGGTCATTCCATATTCAATTTGGGGATCCCTGGATCCGCCCTACTGTTTAAATTGCTGGATTGTGCTAAGGTGTTTCATATGGACAGGCTACTGGTACTTACTGGTGTTCGGTTCTTGGAGAGGGAGACCCTGTTGGATCAGGTGTCTGCTGCCTTAATAAAGTTCCTGGGGAAACAGTCATTTACTTCAGCCTTCATGCAACATTTGGAACATTCCACAGTGACACAAACAATGATTTCCAGATTTTGAAAGAATCCAGATACTGGGCACAGATGTCAGTACAGTGGAAGAATTAAAGATGGGCAGAATGAGGATGAAAGCACTGATCAGATCTGGCTATTATAGCAAAGGCAGAATTGGAACAGTAATAATAGGCGAATGAATCCCAGGAATGCCCCAAGAACAGTTAATAGGCATTTCAGATGTGACTTGAAGTATCATTATGCAGTGAACTGCCCAAAGCGAAAAGGGTCTTCGAAATTACACATAACAAAGAATTTTGAGGAAGAGGATGAAGATAATAATGTAGCCAAACAAATTAAATTAGTCACAAGGAGTTTTAGTCCTGTGATGAATGTGTTATCACAGACTCCTTTAACTGTGCAGTGCGAGATAGTGCTTGTACTTTAACAGTATGTGCAACAGATTGGTTAAAATGGTATATTGATTCACTAAGTAGTAATGATCAATGCAAGGTTAAGGAATATAAAAGTACTACTTGCTTTAGGTTTGGTGATGACAACACATGGAGGTCACTAAAGAGAGTTGTAATTCCATGTAAAATAGCTGGAGTAAGTCATTTTGTCAGTACTGATATAGTGTCTAGTGAGATACCTAATGCTGCTGAGTAAACCTTCTATGAAAAAGACATAAATGAAACTTGACTTGGAGCATGATAAAGCAATTGTTTTGGAAAGTCAGTGGATCTGCAGTTTACCCAGTCTGAAAATTATTGTATCCCCTAAACAAAACCTGATGTTTCTCATCAGACTGTTAGACGAGTATTAATGGCATCAGGTGATGAAAATAAAAGAGAAAAAAAGCAACTTGTCTTAAAATTACATAGACAATTTGCTTATCCTACATGTCAAAGGTTAAAAACCCTGCTAAAAGCTGCAGACGTGTTTGATGAAGAGTATATGAGGCAATAGAAGAGATTAGTGAGCAGTGTGAAATCTGTAAATAGTATTGTATTTGTTGTATTGTAAGCCTTCCACTGGCACATGACTTTAATGAGGTCATTGCCATGGGTTTAAAGGTATGGAACAAAGTCAGAAATATTTTCATTCTACATTTTGTCGGCCTGGCGACCAGATTTAGTCTTTCCACAATAATAGATAGTGTGGACAAAAGGGTTATTATAGATAAAATCATGGAGAAATGGAGAGGCACCAGCCAAGTGTCTGACTGGTAATGGAGGGCAATTTGCCAATGATGAGTTCAGAGATATGTGTGAAAACATGAACATCATGATCATAAATACTGCATCTGAAAGTCCTTTCAGCAATGGACTCTGTGAAAGGAATCATGCAGTGATTAATGAAATCCTGCATAAAATTTTAGCTGATCAACCAGACTACAAGTTGACAACCGCCCTTGCATGGGCAGTTTATGCAAAGAATTCACTCCAGATGGTCGGAGGGTATAGTCCCTATCAATTAGTCTATGGGCAAAATCCCAAATTGCTTTCTGTGCTGTGTGATAGTCCTCCTGCTCCAGAAGGTACTTCAGTTAGTTCCATTTTTCTTCACATTTGAATGCTTTACATGCAGGGAGGCAGGCTTTCATCATGCTGAGGTCTCGGAAAAATTCAGAGAGCACTGAGGCATCATCTAAGGCCATCTGAGACAGAATTTAATTCAGGAGATTTGGTGCATTATAAAAGAGAGGGTGATAAAGAGTGGGAAGGCCCTGGTAAGGTAATCGATCATGATGGTAAGACAGTACTTATCAAACATGGCAATCAAACTGTTAAGGTTCATTCCTCACAATTGAAATTAATTACAAAATCTCAGATGCTGAGCAGCTGATAGAAGTAAATGAGACACCTTGTACCTCAAATGTTTATGTTTTGTGATGAAGGTTCTGATGAACAGAACACAGTAGATCAAGGGCTGGATAGTAGTAATGTGAGTGATCATGACACACAGGACGGAGCTATCACATCCAAAGGCCAATTACCCAGAGTGGGTACTTGAGTGACATATATTCCAGAGGTTCTAGTGAATGGAGGGATGCAACAATTGTGGGATGTGCAGGAAAAGCTTCTGGCAAGTTTAAATATTGGCTGAATGTTCAGGATGATGGCCAAGAAGCGCGATCCATGGACTGGCAGAATGGGGTGAAAGAGTGGAGAGTGAGAGTGCAGTGCAAGTACTGATAGTGAGTCCGAAAGTGATTCTTGTGTTAGAAAATGATTACACACCAGAGAATGACTCTCCGATAGTGCAAGAGCAGTAGTCGTCCCAACAGACATAAAAGTGCAATGTAATAAAGGCTCACACTACTATTTCAGAACAGAACAAGTAGAAGTCCTCATGATTGTGGAATTTAGGTGGCTGCCAATAAATTTGAGGGTAAATTAATAAGAGAGGCAAAGCAAAGGTCGAGGACAACATCTACTCAGGGTCGTGAGTTTCTGCCATGGGTTTTCATGTGACTGAGCAAGCCAAATTTCGACTCACAGATCTTTGGGCACATGGGGCAGGACGTTCCACAAGGTAGTGGGCTTCCGAGTCCAGGATTTGCTTCCTTTTTTTTTTCTTCTCTGCTGTCGCACTGCCTCATCATTAAGGCACTGAGACTTGCAGTGTGATGCAACTTGGTGGGCAAGTTGTCGCCATTCTGAACGATTGGTAGCAAGCTCCTCCCAGTCGTTAACGTCAATGTAGCTACACTACAAGGAGAGCTTCAGAGTGTCTTTGAAGTGTCTCCTTTGTCCTTCCCTGGAATATTGGCCCTTTCAGAGTTGTGAGAACCAGATCTGGCGGGGGAGATGATTTTCAGCCATGTGGACACAGTGTCCAGTCCATCGAAGTTGATTTTGCGGGAGTTTTGCCTGAATGCTTGTGGAGCTGGCTTCAAGAAGGGCACTAGTGTTTGTTCAATGGTCCTCCTATTAAATGCAGAGGATGCGGCGGAGGCATTGCTGATAGAATGTGTCGCTGATACACAGTCCAGGTCTCACTGCAGTACAGCAGTGTGGTGACAACAACTGCTCTGTACACTAGGACTTTTGTTGACTTGTGGAGGTCTTTGTTGTCAAACACTCGCTGCCATAGTCTGTAGAAGGCGGAGCTGGTGCAGCTGATCTGGTGTTGGATCCCTCGTCAGTGGTGGCCTTTTGAGAGAGGTGGCTGCCAAGGCATAGGAAGTACTCAACATATTCCAAAGTCTCTCCTTCAACATATATGGGAGGTGGAATATTTGGCTGACCAGGTGTGGGTTGATATGAGTTTTGTTTTGACTACATTCAAGGACAGGCCGAGTTTCTTGTGTGCAGAATTGAAGAGATCGAGAGCGGCTTGCAAATCTGTTGCAGAGTGGGCAATGACTTTGCAGTTGTCTACAAACAGTAGATCATGTATGTCTATGGTGGTCAGTTTAGTTATGACACGGAGGTGACTGAGGTTAAAGGGTTTTCCATCTAGCTGGTATTTAATACTCACACCAGAGGGCAGTTATCTTTGAGGTGAATAGCCACTGTCAGGTAGATTGTAAATAGTATGGGGCCTATCACACAGCCTTGCTTGACCCCAGTCCGGATTTTGAAGGTGTCAGTTTCCGATCTCCCACTCAAGACAGTTGCAGTCATGTCGTCATGAAGCAATTGCAGGATTGTGATGAAATTTCTTGGACATCCAAATCGTTGGAGGACAACTACAGGGCCTCGCAATTTACTGAGTCAAATAATTTGGTCCTGTCAATGAATGCACTGAAGAGTTCCTGGTGTTGTTCTCTGTGATCGAATCCATGGGTGAACCACCATTGATGGGAGAGCTGCAACAGATGAAAAACAACAAAGAATGCAGCCCCAATATTATTCCAACTGCGGTCTTCAAAGCCGGCAGACATTTGCTCACATCTCGACTCCATGCACCCATCCTACGGATTTGGGAGGGAAAAGAACTCCCCACCCCCCTTTCCCCTTCCCCCCACTCGACTATAGGAATGCAATAATTGTCCCTATCAAGATATTTCCCTCTTGTCCATAGCAGGGAAAATCCTGCCAAGCATTTTCCTGAATTACCTACTTCCTGTGGATGAGGAAATCCTCCCAGAGATGCAATGTGGCTTTAGGCCTTCTAAAGGAACCTCTGACATGGTCTTTGTTGCCAGGCAAATCCAAGAAGAAAGATGTCATTCTGAGGTACCAGCTAAGAGGCAACCAGCTTTGTCACATAGGTGCATTTGCAGTGAAAAAGTCCTTACAGATGGGACTATATAAGGCTAAAGCGAGGTTAGTTGCTCGGGATTTTGAAGAGTGACTGGGTGATACAGATGTTGGAGAGGATTCTCCCACACCTGGAAAAGTAACCTCAAATCTGTTTTTAGTTCTTTTGTCCACATATTCATGGGAGTGTAGATCAAATGACATAAAAGCTGCATTTCTGCAGTGTTTCTGAAACCACCCAATGAGGCAGAAGATGCAGAAGGAAAACTATGGAAACTAAACAAATGCTTCTATGGCCTGAATGATGCTTCCAGGGTGTGGTATTTTTCAGTGAGATCTGTTTTGCTGAAAATAGGCTGTGTTCCATGAGAAGCAGATCCCCGCAATGTTTTATTGTTATCATAAAGGAAATCTGAAATCTTTCAGACATCTTTCATGATGTGTGTTGATTTCTTATGCAGAATTTGAGAAATGTGTCACTAATGAGATTAGAATGGCATTTAAAATTGGGAGTCAGGCTTGTGGGGCTTTTAAATATATTGGTTTTGATATTAAGCAGAGTCGGTCTGGAATAACTTTAAATCAACTATCCTATTTAGAGAGAGTTACTCCTATCCTGGTTAATCGTACCAGGTCTTCACAGAAAGATTATGTTATATCTAAAGAAGAGACAGAGCAATTATGAAGCTTGATTGGTCAGTTGTGCGCTCAGACTGGAACAGATGCTAGTTTTGATGCACTGGAATTGAGCACTGAGATGAAACACTCTTTTTCAGTCGAGAATGTTTTAAGGACAAATAAAACATTTAAAAGTTTACATTTGGAGAAATGCGTACTTAAGTTCCCATCCTTAGGTGACCCAAAGAACAGGAAACTAGTCATTTCTGGCAATGCTGCACATGCTAATTTTCCTGATGGGTATTCAACTGCAGCTGGTTTCATAATATTTCTTATGGGTGAAAATGGGAAATGTTGTCCTTTTTAGCTTGAAAAGCTCGGAAAATAAAAAGGGTTGTTTAAAGTACTTTGGCTGCTGAAACACTAGCTCTTGTGGTGGCAGTGAGTATGGGATTCTATTTGTCAAATATTTTAAGTGAGATTCTGTACAATGTGGGTATTGAAGACAATATACCCATTGAATGTTATGCAGATAATTGTTCATAGTGGGATAATGTACACTCTATGAAATGTATGAGTGTGAAAAGGTAACTGATTGACCTTGCTGACTTGAAACAAATGCTGGAGAGAGAAGAAATTCTGTTAATTAAATCAATCTGGAATTAAAAGCGAGCATCAGTTATGATGATCATGAAACTACTGGATGTTGTAAACATAAGAAATAGGAACAGGAGTAAACCATATGGGGTCTCAGGCCTGCTCCGCCATTCAATATGAGCATGGCTGATCTTCTGCCTCAACTCCACTTTACTGCCTGATTGACAAATCCTTTGACTCCTTGAGAGATCAAGGATCTGTCTTTCAGCCTTAAATATACTTAACAATGGAGCATCCACAACCCTCTGGGGTAGAGAATTCCAAAGATTCACAACCCTCTGAGTGAAGAAATTTCTTCTCATCTCAGTCCTAAACGATTGGCCCCTTATCCTGAGACTGTGCCGCCCGTGTTCTAAATTCCCCAGTCAGGGGAAACAACCACTCAGTGTCTACCCTATCAAGCCCCTTCAGAATCTTGTGTGTTTCAATGAGATCACCTCTCATTTTTTTAAACACCAGAGAGTATAGGCCCAATTTGCTCAGCCTCTCATTGTAGGACAACCCTGTCATCCCAGGGACCAATCTAGTGAAACCATCTGCTTCACTAACGTCCCTCAGAAGAGGAAATCTGCCATCCTTACCTGGTCTGGCCTACATGTGACTCCAGACCCACAGCAATGTGGTTGACTCTTAACTGCCCTCTGAAATAGCCTGGCAAGGCACTCAGTTGTATTCGAGATCACCTAATCAATGGCAATTGGGAATGGTCAATAATTGCTGTCCGTGCAAGTGACACCCACATCCTGTAAATAAATGAAAAAAAATCTAAATTACGTAGTCTGGAAACAAAGAGTACTGAGGTGGAAGGAATGAGCACAACATTCCTGGGGAAAAAATGAAGGAGATCTTTTGGTTTATGCAGGATAAAAATAGTGTAGAGTTCAATTTACTGACAGCCTTCTTTTTTTATGTGTCTCCTCCAGATTAAGATAACCCACAAAAACCAATCCCCAATGTTGATGGGTCCTTCTACAAAATCAGCTGGATCCAAAAAGTGAGCTTGCCAAGACAGACAGATTCTTCAAACTATCAACCTCCACATCGTATTGGACTCTTCAATTTATTGAATTCTTCAGTCCTTTCAACTCCAAGTTACAAGATTCTTCATTTCACCAAAACACTTTCATCTCTTAAAACCTTTTACTTGGTTTGACCCTTTAGTGCGCATATTCTTCAATGCAACACTCTTCAACATGTGACCCCCTTTAATCTGCCAGATTTGTCAATCTTTCACTCTCTTTCATGATTGGACACTTAAGTTCAACACCCCCTTTCGCATGTGAGCGTAGCTCCATCAATCTATCAGACTCCTCAATCTGTTGGAATCACAAAGTAAAATATTATGGTATTGCTTATTGCTCTAACACTACCTGAACTGACATTGAAAAGTATCTGGAGTATATTCTAGGAATGAACAGTAACTTGCATGCAATTTGAGGCTATTAACTAATTGCATGCTCATGGAAAGTTTCCATTTAACTGAGGGGCAGTGGCATTTTACAAGAAGTTCTACTTTCAAGATGTGAGGAGAATTTACTTAAATGTTTCTTCAAAGGAAGATACTAAAACACTGACCAGGCAACTGAGAGTAATGCTATTGAATATTCGTTTTCATGACAGGTCAAACAAATGTATATGTCTCCCAATAAATGCATACTGCTATCAAGAAATATAATGTCTACATTAGGATTTCTCTAGACTGTTGCATAAAGATACTTCAATTGAAATGTTTGTACTTCAGCCCACTTAATATCTCAAGCTTCTATAACCAGATATAAATCAGAGCCTTTAGTATTTGCCAATGTAATGCTGTTACTAAGATCGCATGTAACTATGGAGAGCTTGCCTGATGTGTGCTGGACAGATAGTATCAAATATAAGCCATGAAAACTCAAGTAATTGGGAATATTTAATACTTTGGTCAAATTCTGTACTGACAGCATGCAAATTGTGTAAATCAGGAACTCCATACGAGGGTGAATATGATGTGATTTGATTAACTGAAATAGCTCACGGTGGGAGTGAATGAAAGATGATTTACCCCATCAGAATGTATTGTACATGGGTCATTGAGAGGTGAATATTGAAATATCACCAGAGAAAACTAGCAATGATTCCGTTCATTGGAATGTCTATATATAATAGAATAATGGGAGTGAAGAGGAAGGGGTATGGTTCACTGGCATTCTATTTACTGGGATTAAAATGGAATTAGTGACTTGTTTCGATTCCATGCTTGGATTACAGCTTTGCTTGGTCATAGAATTAATAGGAATAAACCACATCTAAATCAGACAGTTAGATAGGCCGCTTAAGGGTCAAAGGTAAAGTAACATTAAGGGTCTCCTGCTTGCAACATGGCCTCTAACACAGTTCAGGATTCTTTAACATTCCTTTTTGTCTGACTTTCTTTCTTAGTAGGGGGCACAAAATCAAGTTGTGCAGGTTTTGAATACTGGATATTATCTACAAGAGGGAAGGGTAACTATAGAGACTGGGACACAGTAAGAAGTGAGGAGGAAGAAGAGGTTATTCTGATCATCCCATTCCTCCAGATGATTAGGTCCAGATACAGGACCCACTCAGACTATTGGCACCTCCTGCCCACCTCTACATCCTGTTGACTTGGGGGAAGGTGGTGGAGATGCAGGTAAGAAGCTCAGTGTATTTTCTATCTGTATATTGAGGTATGTGGATGACGGAGTTGTATACATATGCATAATCTCCTCTTCCATTCGTACATTTTGTATATAATGAGAAATAAAAGCTTTACCAATTCATGTTGGCCATTTATTTGTCCCTCTTCTTACAAATCATGCTCACTCCTCCCAGAGTTTCCTGCAATTGCACACCATTCTCATAAGTGGTGACCAGGAGATGCAGATGGATGCCCTCTGCTGCCTTGCCCTCCAACCATTTCCCCAAAGCGCTTGGCAGAAATCGACATACATTGGGCTGGATTTTAAGGAGCCCTCGACGTCAGGATCCATGGCCGGCTGTGGGGGGAGGGGACCTGGTGATGGCTCCGGATGAGGTCCGCCATGGATTTCGACACCAGAAGGGCCAGGCCTGAACCTCCCGGCGGGTGCGAGGCACCAGGGCGGCCCCCTCGCGGCTCGGTGACAGGACCATAATCAGTATATGCAAATTAATAAAATTGGTAGATTTACATAAGCTTACGTCTAATATTGACGGCCCGCCGCGATCTCCGACCCAGCAGCCGGCGCTCCTGCGCCTTTGGATCCCCGTCCAGGGAAACGAGGCGCCACACTAGTGGGTGGGGGAGGAGGTAAGTTTATCAGTGCAGGGGGGCGGCGGGACAGGGTCAAATAAACGTCATGGGTGTAGGGGATGGTGGGAAGGGTTGCACTTTCAACTTTGTGCAGTTCGGGGGGAAGGTCAGATGGTTCTTCTTTGGCGTCCTTATCTCGAGAGACAATGGGTAAGCGCCTGGAGGTGGTCAGTGGTTTGTGAAGCAGCGCCTGGAGTGGCTATAAAGGCCAATTCTAGAGTGACAGGCTCTTCCACAGGTGCTGCAGATAAAATTGGTTGTCGGGGCTGCTTACACAGTTGGCTCGCTCCTTGCACTTCTGTCTTTTTTCCTGCCAACTGCTAAGTCTCTTCGACTCGCCACTCTTTAGCCCCACCTTTATGGCTGTCCGCCAGCTCTGGCGATCACTGGCAACTGACTCCCACGACTTGTGATCAATGTCACAGGACTTCATGTCGCGTTTGCAGACATCTTTAAAGCGGAGACATGGACGGCCGGTGGGTCTGGTACCAGTGACGAGCTCGCTGTACAATGTGTCTTTGGGGATCCTGCCATCTTCCATGCGGCTCACATGGCCAAGCCATCTGAGGTGCCGCTGGCTTAGTAGGGTGTATATGCTGGGATGTTGGCCGCCTCGAGGACTTCTGTGTTGGAGATACGGTCCTGCCACCTGATGCCAAGGATTCTCCGGAGGCAGCGAAGATGGAATGAATTGAGACGTCGCTCTTGGCTGACGTACGTTGTCCAGGCCTCGCTGCCGCAGAGCAAGGTACTGAGGACACAGGCTTGATACACTTGGACTTTAGTGTTCTGTGTCAGTGCGCCATTTTCCCACACTCTCTTGGCCAGTCTGGACATAGCAGAGGAAGCCTTTCCCATGCGTCTGTTTAATTCTGCATCGAGAGACAGGTTACTGGTGATAGTTGAGCCTAGGTAGGTGAACTCTTGAACCACCTCCAGAGTGTGGTCGCCGATATTGATGGATGGGGCATTTCTGACGTCCTGCCCCATGATGTTCATTTTCTTGAGGCTGATGGTTAGGCCAAATTCATTGCAGGCAGCCGCAATCCTGTTGATGAGACTCTGCAGACACTCTTCTGTGTGGGATGTTAATGCAGCATCGTCAGCAAAGAGGAGTTCCCTGATGAGGACCTTCCGTACTTTGGTCTTCGCTCTAAGACGGGCAAGGTTGAATAACCTGCCACCTGATCTTGTGTGGAGGAAAATTCCTTCTTCCGAGGACTTGAACGCATGTGAGAGCAGCAGGGAGAAGAAAATCCCAAAAAGTGTGGGTGCGAGAACACAGCCCTGTTTCACGCCACTCAGGATAGGAAAGGGCTCTGATGAGGAGCCACCATGTTGAATTGTGCCTTTCATATTGTCATGGAATGAGGTGATGATACTTAGTAGCTTTGGTGGGCATTCAATCTTTTCTAGTAGTCTGAAGAGACCACGTCTGCTGACGAGATCAAAGACTTTGGTGAGATCAATGAAAGCAACGTAGAGGGGCATCTGTTGTTCACGGCATTTCTCCTGTATCTGACGAAGGGAGAACAGCGTGTCAATGGTCGATCTCTCTGCTCGAAAGCCACACTGTGCCTCAGGGTAGACGCGCTCGGCCAGCTTCTGGAGCCTGTTTAAAATGACTCGAGTGAAGACTTTCCCCACTATGCTGAGCAGGGAGATTCCACGGTAGTTGTTGCAGTTCGGGGGGAAGGTCAGATGGTAAAGGTAAGTGTTTTGGGGGGGAAGGGAAAATAATTAATTTAATTGTTATGGGGGGGGCGGTGGGAGAAGGGCGAAGGAGATGTACTTATTTAATTTTATTCAATGTCTTTAAATATTTAAATTTATCGGTAGGGCTGACTGCCCTTTAAAAATGGCATCAGTGCCTGAGCACAGGCAGTTGACGCCATCAACAGGGACGGACAGCACACCCCCTCCACATCATCGGGGGTGGCCCTCTTCAGCTATTTAAATGAGCCGCCCCGCTTGAGATTGCTATCTGTTCCAAGAAATCAGGAGTTCTCACTCCTAAGTAGAACAGCTTGTAATTGACCTTCATCTTTCAGAGAAAGTTGAAGTTAAACAACAAGAATCCAGGAGCCAGGACAGAGGGAGAGACCCCATCACGACCTGAACACTGCAGAGAGTCCTGATTCCACCAGAGAGCCCGCCCTTTGGAGAGAGAACCTGCACAACACAGCACAGCCCGCCATGCTGCTCAAAGACTACCAGAAAGAGAAAGAGAATTGCAGCAACTCGGGAAGAAGCAAGTCCCACAAAATTGTCAGGCACAGAGGCAAGATGTAGAATGCGTCTATGTCCGCCAAAATTGCGAGCAAGGTTGGGCACAACAGAGTCCCAAGAAATTACTTCCAGGATTACAGAGCAAGGATTATCAGAGAGCACAAGACAAAGAAAAGTCATATTGAAACAAACAAACTCCGAATTATATCAGGAGATAATGTACCAAAAACATACGGAAGTTGACAGAAGGGCCAAAGGTATGGGAACGAGACCAAAATAGAGTGGGAGTCATTCTCCAGAAAGACAAGAATCAACAGCAATCTTATATCCTTCGAACTGAAGAAGGTACTCTACAGAGAAATAGAAGGAATCTTACTCCTTTACAGCAAAGACATCAATCGGTCGTACAGTAGTCGTTGAACCAGAAATTCAGAAAGCTCCGAATACTATAAATCTCAATGAAGGCCGTCCAAGTTTAGACACAGGAGATCGGGGAAAGACGACCAATCTTCCACATCTGACGACAATACGATCAGGGAGACTTGTGAAGCCTCCTGACAGGCTGAATCTATGAAGTCAGGGACTTGGGGAGAGATGGGGTAGCATGTTAATAAAAAAGTGAATCTGTGTAACTATATATTGGGATAAAGACTTGGGGGGAGATGAAGGGTATGGAGAGGTTAATCTTGAGAGAGTGTAAAGATTCCCGCCCACCATGATGATATAAGAGATCAGGTGGGAGAGACTCGAGAACAGTTACAGCGTGGCTTTTGAGGGAGACACAGGCTAGTGTGGAGTGTATATAGTTGTTATCAAATAAATATTAATGTTTAAATATTACGGTCTAAGAACCTATCTGGTAGACTTAAGAAGGTGGCAGCATACAGAACCGAACATGTAAAACTCACTGCCTTGAAAATAAAAGTCATTGACTGTCTCTTACTGCAACTCACTCGCTCCCAGTGCCTTGAAACCCCTCACCTCCCCCGACAATCGAAAGCCTTTTATATTCCAAGCTTGGTGTCACCTAATCATTGCTCCCTGATTTATCTCACGTACTCTTTTCAATGTTAGTGATACCATGCACGATGACCTTGTTGTTTGACGTGAGACCCTTAAAGCTAGAGATGGAGACATCCAGCACATCGGTCAAGATTGCAATTCAAATCCAGGTCCGAGAGGTGAAAGGACACTACCAGTCTGTTCCATGCGCGGACCCTTCTCATGGAAGTTATCTGTTCAGAGATCATGGGGTATATTTTGTGACAGACTGTTGGCAGCTGTGCCTTTAGCCATATAGCGGCCTTAATTGCTGGAATTCCTTCTCGATCCCTCCCCACTTCAATTAAAACACTCCTTAAAACCTACTTGTTTTACCAAGCTTTTGGTCACTTGTCTTATTATCTCCTTATGTGGTTCAGTGTCAAATTTCATTTGATTAACATTTCCACGAAGCGTCTTGCGACATTTTATTACATTAAAGGCACTATATAAATACAAGTTGTTATAGATCACAGAATCACAGAATTGTTACAACACAGAAGGAGGCCATTCAGCCCATCGTGTCTGCACCGGCTCTCCAATTCAGCAATCCACCTCGTGCCACCCACTGCCTTCTCCCCGTAACCCTGTGCATTGGTTACTCCTCTCTCCGCTCCACCCAGGTGATACTTTATGCCCAGGTGAGACAGATGCAAGTGAATTGTCCACTGTCTGTGTGATGTGTGTGTTCCCTGTAAGGTGTTTCATATAGAAACCAGCAGAGGGCAGCAGTGATCCAAGACTGGCACAATGGATGGCAGACACGGCTGCTTTGCAGTTCCTTTCAGATGAAGAGTAAACCCCCCCGAGGGCTCCAATAATTAGACAAATCCCTGATATGGACTACTTGCAGTCTCATGGCAGTTCATCATGCATCAGAAACTGTGCCTGCGGCACCCTCTGCCAACCTGGGCCACTGGGATTGTTGTGCAAAGGTTTGTTATCCTTCCCCTCTGTACACTGCACCCCTCCCCCCACCCCCCAGCCAAAGGGGAGAGTTGGGAACATTACTTTAAACAAGCTGCTGCCTTGAAGTTTGATTTTTCGCAGGCTGAGGGGAATGAGCTCTTTATACCTCAATTACCATGAATGGGCAGGGCTCTGTCTCGATAAAACAGCCACTCTTGTGAGGAAATGTTCAGCTTCAACCAGGGTATCTACAAACTGCAGATAAAATCTGCTTTGTGAATCTCTGTCCCACAGACAGTTAATCAGCAAGTGGGCGTGAACATAAATAAACAGCCACTAGTGATTCAACTCTAAGAGGAACTACCATCTCCAGTCGACTGGCGACAGGGGATTTGAGCTTCAACGTGGCTCGTTCTGTCTCTCGGCCAAGAAACATTTTTCAGCACAGGAGATCTCTCACTCTGTCACCTCTCTCCTCTTCCCACAATAGAGGCCGTGGAGTCCAGGGGGAGCTTTTTAGGGCACTTCAAGATTAGCAGGGCAACTGATGAGGTTGATCCAGGCAAATTGTTCACAGCGGTGAAGAGGATACAAGCTAAACATGTGTTACGAGTGAGGAGGGAAGTCAAGCAGAACCTTATCTCCCAAAGGGTGACAGAGTGGTGGAATGGGTTAGCAGGGAAGTGCATTGAAGCGCTGGATGCAAGAGACAGGAGGGATCGAGGGAGGTTTGATAGAGGTGCTCAAAATCATGTGTGGTCTGGACAGAGTAGACAGGGAGAAACTGTTCCCATTGGCGGAGGGATCCAGAACCAGAGGACACCGATTTAAGGTAATTGGCAAAAGAAGCCACACGAGGGAAAACCTTTTCACGCAGCGAGTGGTTAGGATCTGGAATGCTCTGCCTGAGAGTGTGGTGAAGGCAGGATCAATCGAGAATTTGCAGGGCTACGGGGGAAAGGCGGTGGAGTGGGACTAGCTAGATTGCTCTTACAGAGAGCCAGCATGGACGTGATGGATCGAATGGACTCCATCTGTGCTGTAACCATTCCATGATTCCATAGTGAGAATGTAGGTAGGTGGGGTTGAGGTATATCAAAAGGGGTGGGCGTTCTGAAGATGCTTCTCATTTTGGAAAGCTTTTTTCATTGCATATGCTAAGATAATGAAGAATCCAGGCTCCAGATAAGGGTGGTGAGTAGGCCGTACTGACACAGTATGGACTGCTTTGTTAAGACTAAGGGTTGTCCTGTTGTTAGGCCAGGAGGTCCCAGCCTGCAAATGAGTGATGTTATCGTATGAACATTTAACATAATAAAGATATGGTAGTGTAGTGGCATGTTACAGGAGTAATAATCTCAGAGAACATGGGTTCAATCCCACCATCGCAGTTTGAAAATGTGAATTCAGTCAAAAAAAATCGGGAGATCAAAGAACTGGTCTCAGTAAAAGTGACCAAGAAGTTGTCACATTCTCATACAAATCCAGCTGGTTTACTCATGTTTTTTTTTTCGAGAAGGAAACCTTACCTGGTCTGGCTTATATGTGACTCCAGTCCAAAACAAATGTGATTGACTGTTTATGCATTCTTTCATGGGATGTGGGTCTCACTGGCAAGGCCAGCATTTATTGCCCATCCCTAATTGCCCTTGAGAAGGTGGTGGTGAGCTACCTATTTGAACCGCTGCAGTCCATGTGGTGTAGATACACCCACAGTGCTGTTAGGAAGGGAGTTCCAGGATTTTGACCCAGCGACAGTGAAGGAACGGCAATATAGTTCCAAGTCAGGATGGTGTGTGACTTGGAGGGGAACTTGCAGGTGGTGCTGTTCCCATGCCTCTGCTGCCCTTGTCCTTCTAGTTGGTAGAGGTCGTGGGTTTGGAAGGTGCTGTCTAAGGAGCCTTGGTGCGTTGCTGCAGTGCATCTTGTAGATGGTACACACTGCTGCCACTGTGTGTCGATGGTGGAGGGAGTGAATGTTTGTGGATGGGGTGCCAATCAAGCGGGCTGTTTTGTCCTGGACGGTGTCGAGCTTCTTGAGTGTTGTTGGAGCTGCACCCATCCAGGCAAGTGGAGAGTATTCCATCACACTCCTGACTTGTGCCTTGTAGATGGTGGACAAGCTTTGGGGAGTCAGGAGGTGAGTTACTCGCCGCAGAATTCCCAGCCTCTGACCTGCTCTTGTAGCCATAGCATTGATGTAGCTGGTCCAGTTCAGTTTCTGGTCAACAGTAGCTCCTAGGATGTTGATAGTGGGGGATTCAGCAATGGTAATGCCATTGAATGTCAAGGGAGATGGTTAGATTCCCTCTTGTTGGAGATGGTCATTGCCTGGCACTTGTGTGGCGAAAATGTTAATGCCACTTCTCAGCCAAAGCCTGAATGTTGTCCAGGTCTAACTGCCCTCTGAAGTGGCTTGGTAAGTCACTCAGTTGCATCGAATCTGAGCAACTAGGCGAGGAAACAAATGCCAGCGTTGTCAGTGATGCCCATAGCCTGTGAATGATTAAAAGATATATTTCTATCAAATTCCTCTCTTTGCTATGCGTTAACAGTTATTGTAAATGAGTGTAAGTGACTGGATTCAAGTAAAAATTATTCAAATTGCAATGACCATCCATGCCCTAATTTCCAAATCTCTGTGCCAGGAGGAAAATCTGCCCCATAGCAATGATCAGATAGGATTGCTTTTATAGAATCACACAGCTGTATAAAACGCTAGTTAGGCTACAGCTGGAGGACTGTGTACAGTTCCGGTCACCACACTATAGGAAGGATGTAATTGCACTGGAGAGGGTGCAGAGGAGATTCACCAGGATGTTACCTGGGTTGGAGCATTTCAGCTATGAAGAGAGACTGAAAAGGCTGGGGTTGTTATCCTTAGAGCAGAGAAGGCTGAGGGGGGGACCTGATTGAGGTATATAAAATTATAAGGGGCATTGATAGGTTAGACAGGAAGAAACTTTTTCCCTTAGCGGAGGGGTCAATATCCAGCAGCGTAGATTAAGGTAAGGGGCAGGAGATTTAGAGGGGATTTGAGGAAAAGTTTTTTCACCCAGAGGGTGGTTGGAATCTGGAACGCACTGCCTGAAGGGGTAGTAGAGGCAGGAACCATCACAACATTTAAGAAGTATTTAGATGAGCACTTGAAACGCCATAGAATACAAGGCTATGGGCCAAGTACTGGAAATGGGATTAGAATAGATAGACTTGACGGCCGGTGCGGACACAGTGGGCCGAAGGGCCTGTTTCTGTGCTGTATAACTCTATGACTCTGACAGAACCACAGACTTTTACAGCATAGGAAGATCCCATTCGGCTCTTTGAACGAGCTACCCAATTAACCCCAATCCCTTGCTCTTTCTTCATAGTCCTACATATATATATTTTTTTCTTTCAAGTATTTATCCAATTCCCTTTTGAAAGTTACTATTGAATCTGCTTCCACCGCCCTTTCCGGCAGCGCGTTCCAGATCACAACAACTCGCTGTGTACAAAAATGCTTCCTCATGTCACCTCTGATTCTTTTACAATCCCTTTTGTTATGAAAGTGCTTCCATTATTTTTAATATTTTTATTTTCTTAGAACTTGTGTTAAAACTGAAAAGATTCCATGGATGTGTTTTTTTTTTACCAAGTTCACTGACAGGACAAGATGTTGTTTGAAAACCACCTGTGCTGGAGACCACATGTGGTTTGGGCTCAGGAAACAGCAGATCCCTTAGTGACTTGAGGGAAAATGGTTACAGAGAAGTCACATGTCAAGGTTTATAGTGGTCAGGAGGTCGACTCTCTGTTTGGGGTTTGAGCATTGTTTTCAGTTTTAGTTGTGGTGAACTGTTTGAAGGCAGCTGGTGTTTTCCTGCCAAGGAAAAAGAAATTCCCCAGCTTACCACCATCTCTACCTCTTTGAAGATATCCTGCCAAGAGCCTGTGTGGAAAAGGAAAAAATCCCTGGTGCCATATGGCTCCTGAGGACCTGAAAAAAAAATCCTGTGATTCAAGTGTGTGCCGGCAGAAAAACCCTGATGCCACATTTCCCCTAGAAAGCCCACTAGAATAATTCTTGACATCTCCAGAACGGACTGCTTCTGAAACGATCCTAGTGACCCGTCTCCGTATACCCGGACGCCAGACTAAAAAAGGGACAACTGACTTCCTTCCATATCTTCTTTCTTTTTTTGTCAAGAATTAGCAAGTATTTGGCCAAAGTAGTTTTTTTTTGTTGTCTCTTTTTTGTAGCAGACCTCTGCAGAGTAAATTTCAGTATTTTTTCCAGTGTGTGAGTGAGTGTGGTTGGGGAATTTCTAAAAAGGGAACTTTCATATTTTAATCGGTGTGTTAATGCTTTGCTTTGTTACTGGTTAAGTCTTGTTTTATAATAAACTGATCATTTTGTCATTTATTAAAGAAACCTGGTTGGTGTATTTTGTTCTGGGATTAAAAAAAATAGAGTATATGATTGGCCGTATCGGTAACCGGGTAAACATTTAAATATATGTTGTGACCTGTGGAGAAGTGGAACGAGAAAAGACAGTGCACTCCTCCCACCTTGGTCATAACATCCCTCTGGTTATCAACCCTTCTATCACTGAAAACAGCTTCTCCTAATATACGCTATCAAAGCCATTTGTGATTTTGAACACCTCTACTAAATCTCCTCTTAGCCTTCTCTGCTCTGAGGAGAACAACCTCAGCCTCTCCAGTCTCTCCACATAATGAAATCCCTCATCCCTGGTACCGTCCTAGTAAATCTCTCAGCACTCCCTCCAAGGTCTTGACATCCTTCCTAAAGTATGGTGCCCAGTATTGAACACAATACTCTAGCTGAGGCCTAACCAGTGTTTTATAAACATTTAGAAATAACCTCCATTGTTTGTACTCTTCCTCTATTAATAAAGCCAAGGATCCCGTATGCTTTTTTAACAGGCTTCTCAACTTGTCCTGCCACCTTCTAAGATTTGCGTACATACAACCCCAGGTCTCTCTGTGCCTGCACCCCCTTTAAAATTGTACCTTTTCGTTCATATTGTTTCTCCTCATTCTTCCAACCAAAATTTTACCAGCTGTATATGCCCTCCTGAAGTTTATCCTCCTCATTGTTTACCACATTTGTGACTGGTTTATAGACTGTGATTTGATTCAGGCATTCTGCGAGATGTAGGTATAAGGTTGGAGTTGCCTGGAGCTGAGGAGATCGACTCTATGTAAGAACAAATGGTGGTGTTTCACTATATAATATGTATATAATATATATATGAGTTATGGAGTGGGTTATGGACCCATCAAGTGAGTCTCAATGAAGTCTACAAAAACAGTTCTGAGTTTAATCTTTGTTAAGAAATTCCACTTTCATTCTTTGTTTTTTACTTCTTTCCCTGTGTATACAGGTACTTGATTCATGAGATCAATTAGTGCCCTGGGGAATTTTATATTCTTTCTTGAAATATGAATGGGATTAAATTATTAAAAAGTTAATTTTCAGGCTTCTATTGATACGAGCACAGCCTGGAGAATAATGCATCAACCTTTTACAAGTTATAAATCTTAATGAGGAAAAACTGTTTCCACTGACGGCAGGGCCGATAACCAGGGGACACAGGTGTAAGATAATTGGCAAAAGAACTCGAGGGGAGATGAGGAGAGATTTTTTTTCATGTAGCAATTTGGAATGTGCTGCCTGAAAGGGCAGTGAAAACAGATTCACTAGAAACTTTCAAAAGAGAATTGGGTAAATACTTGAAAAGGAAAAATGTGCAGAGTTATGGGGAAAGAGTGGCGGGTTGTGGGGGGGAAGGGGGGATCTAACTGAATAGCTCGTTAAAAGAGATAGAACAAGCATGATGGGATGAATGGCCTCCTTGTGTGCTCTCTGCTTCTAGGACTCTGCGTTTCCAAGGAGATTAAACACTGAGAGCTATAGGGTAATAGGGGAGTGGGTGGTGCATGTGGTTAGACATATTTCAATCTTTTCTGCATGGCAGGTTTTGGCTGGTATTAATCCAGTTTCACAGGATAAAATGGCATTGACTTGGCACGAGCTTGAACATGGCACAGGTGGTGGAGTAGAGGCATTGAGCCCATTGGGTCTTCCACGGTCAGTGCCATTTGCAGCCACCTAGGGGAATCTGTCTGAGAGAAGGAAGGGGAGAATGTACACCCCTCCTCCCATCCATTCTCTATGCCAGCACAACTGAGGCTTTCATGTTGAGCAATGCCATGCGTGATGCCATCCCATCATTAACGCTTCATTTGAGCACGTCCATCTGACATCCTGCTATGATTGGGCAGGTGGCAGCACTTTTGTCCTGATTGCTACACCCAATGTAAACTTAGGACAAGCATAAACAGCAAGGCCTATGTTTGACTCTTATGTCATGAAGGCACCACTTGGCATGCCGGATCTCCACTTAGTCTGGCTCCTACACTAGTATCTTGGAAAGACATGCCAAGCCCAAAGTTTGCAACAGAGGAAATTGGAAGCATCTCAAGCAGGAACTTGTTACCACGAGCTGGCGACCCAGCTGCCAGTCGTCTGGGCACAGACTAAACAAATTGTGTGCAGTCTTGGATAGCACCACATGCCATCCAAATGGTTCCTCATTGGCATTGGCTCACAGCCCTGCTTAAAAGCTCCGATGGCCAAAAAGCAGAAGAGAATAGGACAGATCAAACAACGAACAGGGTAGGAAAGAGTATCCCACGTTCTTTTTATATATAGATACTGTAGTGTTGTAGTTATGCCACTCAGATAGAAGCGCAAAGGTTGGGAGTTCTAATGCTAACATGGCAAGTTGTGCAATTGAGTTCAGTGAAGCTGGTCATTTGAAAGCCAGTTGTCATAAAAGACAGCCAACTTGTCACACTCTTGGTTTTATCACCTAGCATTGAAGCCATTCTTTCAATAACCGCCTTGAAATCAAGTTCGAAAATCTGATGATTGTCACCAAAAGAAATGTTCCCTTTGCTGATGATGCCATTGTTATGTTTTCGCTTCTTTTCTGACCTTCTTCATAGAATAGAATAGATTCCTGCAACAGACTCTATGAGAACAGAAGGAGGCCAGTCGTGTCTGTGCTGGCTCTTTGAAAGTGCTGTCCAATTTAGTTCCATATCCCAGATTTTTCCCCATAACCCTGTAAATTAGTCCCTTTCAAATACATGTCCAATTGCCTTTTGAAGGTTTCTATGGAATTTGATTCCACCATTCCTTTCAGGTAATGCATTCCAAACCTTAACAACCCTCTGTGTGAAGTAATTTCTCCTCATTTCCCCCCTTGTTCTTTTGCCAATTATTTTAGTTACCAAACAATTTGCCAGAGGAAATAGTTTCTCCCGACTTGCTTTCTCAAAACCTCTCATAATTTTGAATATCGCTATTAGGTCTCCCTTAACCTTCTCTGTCCTATGAAGAGCAATCCCAGCTTCTCCAGTCTCCCCACATAAGTGAAGTCCCTCATCCCTGGGACCACACTGGTAATCCCTGCCTGTACTCTCTCCAAGATCTTGACATTCTTCCTAAATTGTGGTGTCCAGAAATGAGGCCGAAGAAATGTGTCAAGGTTTAGCATGACTTCCTTGTTTTTGTATTCAATGTCTCAATGCATAAAGTCAAGTATCCTAAATGCTTCCTTAACTGCCTTGTCAACTTGCCCAGCTACCTTCAAAAATTTGTGAATATCCACCCCCAGGTCCCTCTGTTCTTGCACCCGCATCCACCTCAAAATAGTGCCATTTAGATTAAACTGCCTCTTCATGTTGTTTCTCCCAAAGTGCATCACCTCCCTCTGATCCACATTAAATTGTATCTGCCATTTGTCTGCCCATTTCACCAGTCTGTCCAAGTTCTCTGAACTCTGCACCAGTCTATGTCCTCCTGAAATCTGCTATAACCCTCCTCACTATTTACTACGTTGCTATGTTTTGTATCATCTACAAACTTCAAAATTGTACTCCAAGTCCACCGGCAAACCTAGTCAGAGGAAAACCTCATCCGTTATGCTTTCTTTCAGTCAAATGGAGCAGGTGCCAGCTAGGTGTTCAAAGGAAAGAAAAGTTGTTGGGCCCAATTGGCCCTGCGTCCAGATTAGCATTTTAAGGAGGTCAATAGAAGCTGATCTTGATACGAAATGCGTTCGCACCATTTTATGCCTGAAAACCAACTGGATGTCCGACATAAGGGATCTGTGTCGTATTTCTTACAATTCTGACAGCTTCCCACTTACCCGCTACAAAGCCACTGGTGGGTAGGAGGTGTGCCCATTGGTGGGAGATTCCACAGGCCAGGGGTTCCCACTTGCCTGGTCTGTAGGGAACCTTGCGCAAGACTGAAGTGTATCAACTTATGGGCCCCACCAGATTTGGGGAGGGGCGGGGTGGAATTCCAAACCGGAGAAGCAGCCAAGGCACCTGAACACGGACAATTTTTTAAAAATATTATCGTCTCCCTTACAAAGGGCATCACAGAATTAGGTGGGCAGGTCCACTCACCCGCACTCTGTATAGCTGGCAAGTGATGGAACCTACGGGACAGGCGGATGCCCAAGAAATGCCCATAGTAACGCAGGCATCTGCTGGCCCCATGCAAAGAAGGTGCCATCCTACTAACCCACGCCAACTCTGCTGGGGTCAGCATTGTAGGGCACAGGCGGGCAAGATCCTGGCATCACGGTGAATTTTAGGCCCCAGAATGATCAACCAGTTTCACAAATAGAATAGAATTTGATCATAACTGACTTCTCACAGATCTCGCCAAGCAGTGCCTTTATGTTGATGTATAAAGCAGCCAAATATATTTCTGTATTGACAAGTTCGACAATTCTTCTGGAGGATGGAATTTGACCAGTGCATGAACTATTTTGGAAATTCTGTTACTCACTTAATTGGGGGGGGTGGGGGGGGTGGGGGGTGGGGACGGTGATGTACTCGCAGCAACTGTGTGTCAGACTGTGATGGAACAGGCTTTAATCCTCAGTTATGCCACTGACTTAATTTGGCGCTGGAATATCTGATCTTATTCCAAGAATAGCCCTTTAACCCTGAAGTTTGATATGATCGACAGGTGCTGCTCTCAAAAAGAAAACAGCTCCTTTCATCTGTATTTAGCTTGTTGGTCAGCGTCTTGGGTTAACGTCATGGTGCAAATGATGCTGGAAGTGGAAGCCATGGGTACTTCAGGGAAATATCCATTTCACCAGAAGAGGTAATTAATTCACCATCTAGTAAACGGAGTCCCAGATACAGGGTGCTGTATATTACAAACATAATATACCATGCTGATACCAATAGGTGCTGTGTGCTCCATATGTTCTGTTTACCGTCCTTAATAGCAATGAGTACTGTGTGCTCTATGACTCTAATCACTGCTTGAGACCTGCTCACTGTGTGCTCAGTTTACTCTACTGGCCTAAAATCTAAGCCCCAAAAACCTAAAATCAGCTCTACAGTTACCAGTTGAGTAGCAAAATGGAATTCACGCCACTTCCACCCGCTTCTAGTGCGGCTCGCACCCATCTTGGTAAAGGCATTACGCGGACTGGATTTAGTCGCACTGATGGGGTTCCCGGCGCTGGCCTTTCAGAACTCCCCCATGGCATGATTCAATGGCACTCAGGCACTTAACTGCCCCGCGCTGGGATCCCCCGTCCCTTTAAAGATGGGGATCCCACCTTCAAGAGCTGCCGGCCAATCAGAGGGCCGGCAACTCAGCAGTATCGGCAGCACCACTGGGAGCTGCTGGTACTACACCAGGCCTGGGACCCAGGCCCAGCGCTGGAGACCGGAACCCCAGTGAAGTGAGACAGGGTTGCCAGGGCCAGTCTAGCAGGACCTAGCGATTTTGTTGGGGGGCGTAATGAGTCCAGGGTGGGGGTGTTATGGGTGGTGGGATGTTTTCCAGCTGGGGTTGCCCGTGCACCACAGAGTGCCCATGGAGCAGGATCTCCCTCCTCACCAAGCAGTTTTCTGAAATCTGTCAAATTCTGACTCTGTTCATCATCTTTTTTTGTAAATTTCATCCAAGAACTCTAATAGAGGGTCCACACCTTCATCACTATCCAACTCATCCAGCTCACAAAAATACTTCACTTCTGATTTTACTTCTTGTAGGAAGTGACACCACCAAGACCACACCTGGTTTCCTCTTTGATAGGGACATAACCTCTGTCCAGACATGCACTTCATTCCTCCACTGATCAAATGGCTCAGACTCTGAGAACATTGGAGGGTAATCACACCCCAACAATTTACATGTACTTTCTGCCATTTCTCACAATGGCCACTAGGATTGCAGTTTTCTGCCTGAATTTTTTTTCTGAGCTCCTAACATTCACCTTTGGACAACCATCCTCTGCTGCCTTGTTCTATTCCAGAAAGCAAGTTGGTGAAGGATAGAACTGGAGCCAATTTTTGCACACTTTTGTATTTATTTACAGAGTTGCACATTACAAGCATACCTCTCCTAACCCAACAGTTTTAATCAGTGTCTATTTATAGGAACACAAGTGCATCCCCAGTTAAGACCCACCACCTGAATACAGTTAAATATACAATTAACGGATAACACGTGGTAAAGTTTGCAGTGAATGGATGCTGTATGTGGTGAAAGCATTACTTGTGACTGCAAGGGTACTGAGCACACCACTTGCTGCCAGTCATGGGGGCTATTATAGCAATCCCTCTGAGGGTGAGAGGAAGATGGTGCAGAGGGAGCAAAGAAATGGACGAGCTGCTCACAGAAGGAAGAGCAGGAGGGGGAGAAGGGCTCTCAGAAGGTGGCTTTACCTAACGCAGTTCTTCTGGAATAACTTCTCTTACCTCCACCTAAGCCAGGAGCAGTGTGCATGTTGTCTGCGATTCACCAAACAGGTGCTCTGCCATGTCTTGGAACGAGACCTGCAACCTCAAAGCAGTACAAGGATGGCACTGCCAGGCAGAGCGTGCAGGCGGCTTTACCAGGACAGCGGGCTGCCCCATGGTGCAGGGCGCCATCAACTCCGCACGTGGTTTGTGGGCGCCGCCTGTCATTACTGAGATGCACCACAACTACAACAGTTACCACTCGTTGAATGTGCAGTTGGTGTGTGACTACATTGAGCACATCATGCTAGTGAATGCCCACAATCCTAGCAGCAGTCATGATGCTTTCATTCTGCTCCGATCCGCTGTTCCTCAGCCTTTCATCCGCCATGTCAAACCATAGGGTGGCTGCTGGGTGACAGGGGCTATCCACTTTTTAAACTTGACTCATGACTCTGCTCCACAACCCAAGCACACATAGCCAGCACGCATACAATGAGAGCCATGCAAAACATTGTACAGCAGCCAACTAGGGTGCTGAAGCAATGCCTGGACCGCTCTGGAGGAGTCCTGAGGTACTCACCAGAGCAGGTGCCCCGGTTCGTGGTGGTCTGCTGCATCCTGCACAAACTGGCCATCCTGAGGGCACACTAGGGATTCAGCAACCACCTCAGGAGGAGGAGGAGGAAGGGAGAAGGCAGCTAGTACATCCTCATTCCAGATGGGCTCTCAGTGAACACATCATTCGACTGCAGCTTCTGTGAATAAAACCCCAGATCCCCATTGTACAACAGTCCCACACCTTCCCATCCCTCGGTTCCTGACCACAATGCTGAAATAAAAGCCAGTACAAAAACAATCATTCCATACCTACTTTATCAAACAAACCATCCGATATTCCATACAAAACTGAACTATTCACCCTTGTGCATTGCCTCAGTGCCTGTCTTGAGGGTGCCTTTGCCTGGCCCAGTGCTCCTACCCTATGCTATCCCAGTAGCTCCAGCATGGCTAGTGGGAGGCTGCTGACTTTCACTGGGGGAGACTGCCGATGGCCTTGGAGGACAATCTCGAGCAGCTCTGAGCCTTGAGGGCCTGGCTTCGGACTGCACCACCTCAGCATGGACGGCAGCAGTCTGGGCAGGCTGGCTGGCTGAGAGGGGCACTGGCCTAGTGGCAGAGGTGGAAACATGAATGTTGTCATCTTGAGAGAGGACGGCAGGTTTGTGCTCCACAGAGCCACTGTCACTCTTCTGAGGTGGCACCTCAGCAGTCCTGTCTGTCTTTATGCAATGTTGTGTACCCTGGAATATATATTTCCCAACCTTGGTCACCTTGCAACCATATCTCTGTAATGGCAATTAGATATAAACCATTTATCTCTACTGGTACCATTAGTTCATCAACAGGCGCGTGATAATACAGAACTTGACAGTTTTTCTGAAAAAAGGGACATGCTGTCAAAGCTTTTCGTCTTGCACTCATCAGGACAGACGCAAGAATGCCAAATTTCAAAGGGAACAACAATTTATACTGCATGAGAAAAGGGTGCTGATTGGTTGGCAAGTCGACTCTGGTTGGAAACGCCGCCCAATGTCTGAGTGCTGTAATGGAAGCTCAGACTAAGTTCATGAGATCTCAGCTTGTTGTCAACCAGGCACAGACAGCTGCCATTGTGGATGCAGATCTCAGTGCTCAACAGGGCATGCAGATTGCATGGGTAAATAGACTAAAAGGTATGGCAGTAAATAAACAGTGGGAAACCATTAAAGAAACAATTCAAAATGTTCAACAAAAATACATTCCATTAAAAAACACAAACTCAGCAAGAAAGACACATCTGTGCCTTCCTCGGGAAGTTAAGGATAGTATTAGATTAAAAGAAGAGGCTTATAATGTTGCAAAGAATAGTAACAAGTCTGAGATAAAAACAAGAAATGCTAGAAATACTCAGCAGGTCTGGCAGCATCTGTGGTGAGAGAAGCAGAGTTAACGTTTCAGGCCTGTGACCCTTCATCCTGAGGATTGGGAATATTTCAGAAACCAGCAAAGGGCCACCAAAAAGTTCATCAAAAGGGAAAAAATAGAATATGAGGTTAAACTAGCCAGGAAGATTGTAAAAGCTTTTACAAGTGTGTAAAAAGCAGAGTAGCTAAAGTAAACACTGGTCCCTTAGATGCAGAGACAGGAGAAATCATCATGGGGAATGAGGAAATAGCAGAGACGTTAAATATTTTGTGTCTGTCTTCACGGTAGAAGACACAAATTACAAATCAGAGATAAAGGGTAACCAAGGGGCAAATAAGAGTGAGCAACTTAAGGTCATTATCAGCGGAGAAAAAGTATTGGAGAAAATTAAGGGACTGAAAGTGGACAAATCCCCAGCATCTGATGGGTTACATCGAAATGTTCTAAAAGAAGTAACTGCAGAGATAGTGGATGCACTGGTTATGATTTTCCAAAATTCCCCAGATGCTGGTATGGTCCCAGTGGATTGGAAGTTAGCAAACGTAACACCGCTATTCAAGAAAGGTGGGAGACAGAAAACAGGGAACTACAGACCAGTTAGCCTGATATCAGTTGTCGGGAAAATGCTGGAATCTATCATTAAGAAAGTCTTACCAATCACGGTATGATCAGACAGAGTTAACATGGTTTTTACCAAAGGAAAATTGTATTTGACAAATTTATTAGTTATTTTTTGAGGATGTAACTAGCAGGGTGGATAAAGGGGAACCAGTAGATGTAGTGTACCTGGATTTCCAAAAGGCATTCGATAAGCTGCCACATAAAGACTAATATGAAAGATAAGGGCTCATGGAGTTAAAGGTAATATAAAAGCATGGATAGAGGATTGGTTAATGGACAGGAAGCAGAGACGAGGGATAAATGGAGCATTTTCAAGTTGGCAGGCTGTGACTAGTACAGTGCTACAAGGATCAGTGCTGGGGCCTCAGCTATTTACAATCTAAATTAATGACTTAAACAAAGACACTGCTGTCAGCTTCTTTATCTGTGGTTCTTTCCAGGGATCTGCTGGAGACGTTTGCAGGATAGCGCAGTCGGTGGCCCAAAAATGTACAAGATAGATGACTGATGGCTTGTTTGCGGGGCCTGGCAATTATATCGACTTTTCCACAAATGATGCTAGTCGGAATGAGCGGACACTCTGGTTTGGGGCTTTGGCTGGCTTCTCACAAATGCAGGGCATCATTAACTGCACACGTAGCAATCAAGGCACCTCCAGATCACCCTGGAGTATTCATCAACTACAAGAGCTTCAAGGTGGAGCTGCCATGCTTTTGTCCTGAGACAGTCCACCCTCCCTGACCTCTCCACACCTCAATCCACCCATCAGACAGCCACATGCAAAAGCCACTTTCCCCAACACAAAGCAGTCCTGCAAACAACCAAACATCCCTTTCACAACACACATTGTTCAGTGTTCAATCATATCGTCCCATTCATCACAAGTGAAAAGGCCACTTGCCAGGCAGCAACTGACAACGGGCAAGACAGGAAAGTGGTGGGCAGAAATAATATTTATGTGGCTCAAAAATAAAACAGGAACTGATCATTCGAACATTGTATAACACACCCACAAGCATACTCTTCTGCAACTACAAATTTTCCTAGCGCTTTTATGTGGCGTAACCCACGTGGCTTCAGCAGAGGTAGAGACAGGCTGCTCAGGGTCCTGCTCTGACTACAGAGATGCTCTTGGCCGAGATCCTCTGAGTTTTGGAGCCCCTGAGGACCCCTGGCTAAGACTGCTCCACCTGCACCTGTGTAGGGGCAGACTTGGCATCGAGTCAGGAGGCACCATGTGGGCTGACTGGGGAGGTGGGACAGGAGAGAGATAGAAGCACTTTGAGCAGAGTTCCCACTTGTATGTCCCCTCTCACCATTCTCCCTCTCGTGGCCCAGCTGCACTTCTGTGCTAGCAATGAGCTGGAGAGAACTTTGCTGCAGATCAGTGGAGTTTGGTGAACTGCCAAGGCTAGGGTTTCATGAATCCTATTTAAGGTGGCATTCATAATGTGCATGCCATTGGTAAAGGCCGACAAGCACTTGTTTCATACTCCATGCAGGCGGCCATGGACGAAGACAAAGGCCAGCGACATCGAACCACTCATGCCTGAGGTGGATTTCTCCAATCCCTCGCCAAGTGTGCACAGTGCAGCTGGAACTCCTGCCAGTAGGTCTCACATTCTTCGCTGCTGTTCCAGAAGTATCCTGTTCATCAATGGGCACCAAGCTTGGATTGTCCTGTGGCCTCTGAGGTGGACTCTCCACTGCTGGCCCTGTCTCCACCATCTGCTCTTGTTCTCTTGTGATGTGTGAGTCACCAGGTGAAAACCCAACCATTTTCCTTACTGGTCCCACTGAAGTGTGAGTTTCTGAGCTGGTGCATGGTCTACATGAGTCTTGTGATGGTGCAACCTCAGAGTGAGTGACCATCATCATCCTCCAGCACCACCTCCTGCAGGATTCTTGAAGACTCTGTGAGAGATTAAAGACATTAATTAGAACGGTCAAGGTAACAATGTTTTCAGTGATCATGATGCACATGACCATAATTCACTGGCTGCTGACATCAAGTCAACATGACCAAGCATTGTCATGTGACTGTCTGATATTTAATTCTGTCACCAGGTAACTGGGAGGCCCCCATCTCTGGCGGCCAAACACACCGAGACTCCACTGATATCCAGCACCACCTCCTCTGCAGCTGTCATGTGTGAGATGGCTGGAGGGCCACTTCTGGGTCTCTGCCTCTTCCTCGTGTTCTGTGCTCCCTTCTCCTGCAAGGAGGGAAAGAAGAGACCTGAGTGAGAGTAATGGCATGTGTTGAACAAATGGATGGAAAGCATTTGTTAAGGGAACTATGAGGGAGAGGCATGACATTGCGTAAAGATGAGGGCGAATGTCAGTGGTGGATGAACAGATGGGGATGTGAGGAAGTTCACAGACAGAGAGGGATGGGTGTTCCTGTAAGGTTAAGATGGTGTAAGGAGTAATGTGCTGGAGTAGGCTTGAGAAGGCAGAGTGAGGGGTTTGGGGTGATACACACATCAGGATGTAGTTGAATGTGCCCTTGCACTCACCTTTCCCACTCTGCTTAGGTCATTAACCAGCTTTCAGCATTGAATCCACTAGTGTAGCACCACACTCCTGCTGCTGAACTCCTCTGCCATCTCCAGCTACACCATCTTGTTTTCACTGGCAGGCTTCTTCCCCCCTGTGGATCCTCACAGCCTCCAGCATCACATCCAAAGAGGGGTCACTTAAAGAAGATGTAACATTTGAGCATGTGCACTCCACTCTGTCACTCCCTTGTATTCTGCTCCCAACTCCAGAATGCATCATATTTCATGTTTGGAGTGTCCCTTTAAATACTGGAGTTGAAATCAACTTATGCAGGTTGTCATTATGTCCGCTCAACCTAATTGGTCAGAAAACAATATGATAATGCAGTGGCTTGATTAAAAAGCCACTGATAGGTGCCCTGCACTTACTTCCAGGTTCACCACACACTACTGCTCTTCCCTGCTCCCAGTGCATCATTAAGTTAAATTTCCTCTCCTTGTCTATCCCGGAGCTCCAGGGGAAATGTGTGGCATGAGATCTCCTTTTCCAGTTCCTCTTTTTTTTAAGCTGTTAGAGTTCTGCTAAAGGCTAGGAAACGCTTGCATTGCAGGCGGCATTCCATTGAACTAGCTGGTAATAGTCAGCTCGTTCAGGTTCCACATAAAAATACCAGAAGCACGTTAAAAATCAAAACATTGATTAAAGTGCCAGATAGTAGATCGCATTCAGTGCTAAACTGACACCAGCCCAACTATATGGAAGTGAGCCAGGTCCTGCAGCCTCCTATTGTCTGTGCTACTCTTGTGCCACCAGCCTTAGTAAACCCTGGCGTGTCAGCCATAGGACCATCTGACCTATATTATCAATTCAGTCTTAGTTTTCTGCGTTTCACAAATCAGCAAGAAACGCCAACTTATTGAGAGCTCCTGACACATTTCCACAACTGACCCAAGTCTAACAATCGATTGCAAGGAATGTTGTGGAGAAACTCTCTTTCATTTGCGAAGAGCACTTCATTTCTTCACTGTGGCGCAAACGATACCGAGAATTCCGAATGTTGGCCATGTTTGTGATTCCGGCATTTTCTGAAGACTGCACAGAATGACTGAAACAAACACAGGCGGCCTGCTGAGTGACAGTCACACCTGCTCACATTCTTCACACCAGTCTCACTGGCCTGACTCCAGTTCGCCTGGTGTCTCTCAGTCATTCCATACCAAGTAGGATACACAAGTATGGGGCCCATTTAAAGCAAGCAGCTCTTGTTTTCGAAGGCACTATCTCCAAACAGTTCATCAGAAGACCTCCAGAAAATTGAACCCACTGAATTCTGCAACGTTTAGTCCACATTAAAGACAAGGATTACTTTGAAATCTATCTGAATAGTATAAACAAAGATATCATTTTTGAGCCAACCAATGGGCAACAGTCATCTGCGACTGTGGTGTCACATTCTATCGATCTCATTGGCTGCTGCTCAACATGTGACTAACCATATTGTTCTGTGTTGGATTGACAAAAATCTGAGTCAACTTTGGTAAAACCGGGCTGGGCCGAGTTTTGGTGAATTTTATTGGTACCTAATAATGGCAGTTAACACACAGCCATGCCCCAGCTCCAGTCTCAGCACTGGCCTCTGCTTCAATACTGTAACCCAGAATTACCACAGCAAGTCATTATCATACCAATAAACACTGAGCGGATTGGGAATCCTGGGACTTGGCCTGCTCAAGTCGGCTTTTTAAAGAGGGTGGGCAGTTGCTAACAACAGTATTTTTGTTTTTCTTTTGCTTTTCCAATTGCAATGACACCCCAGGCACTTTGTTCACAGCTGTCACTTCCCTCAAACGCTACTGGATGTGTCTGTGCCACCTCCACTTCACAAGACAGACTGCCACAGAGTTGGCGCAACCTGTGAACAGCATCTGGATCAGGGATGGTGATTCCTGTAGAAGTGAAGCTTTCCCACTACCAGATCCTTCCAGCTTTTGCCAGCGCATGCACACATTTTTTTTTAATTCTCTTTTTTTGTGGGATGTGGGCACCAACTATAAGGCCAGCATTTATTGCCCATCCCAGCCATTTCAGAGTCAACCACATTGCTGTGGGTCTGGAGTCACATATAGGCCAGACCAGGAAAGTATGGCAGAGATTCTTGGCAGTGTAGATGAGCAGAGAGATCTTGGTGTCCAGGTGCATAAATCCCTGAAAGTTGCTACCCAGGTTAATAGGGCTGTTAAGAAGGCATATGGTGTGTTAGCTTTTATTAGTAGGGGGATCGAGTTTCAAAGCCACGAGGTCATGCTGCAGCTGTACAAAACTCTGGTGCGGCCGCACCTGGAGTATTGCGTGCAGTTCTGGTCACCGCATTATAGGAAGGATGTGGAAGCTTTGGAAAGGAGATTTACTAGGATGTTGCCTGGTATGGAGGGAAGGTCTTACGAGGAAAGGCTGAGGGACTTGAGATTGTTTTCGTTAGAGAGAAGGAGGAGGAGAGGTGACTTAATAGAGACATATAAGATAATCAGAGGGTTAGATAGGGTGGATAGTGAGAGTCTTTTTCCTCGGATGGTGATGGCAAACGCGAGGGGACATAGCTTTAAGTTGAGGGGTGATAGATATAGGACAGATGTCAGAGGTAGTTTCTTTACTCAGAGAGTAGTAGGGGCGTGGAACGCCTTGCCTGCAACAGTAGTAGACTCGCCAACTTTAAGGGCATTTAAGTGGTCATTGGATAGACATATGGATGAAAATGGAATAGTGTAGGTCAGATGGTTTCACAGGTCGGCGCAACATCGAGGGCCGAAGGGCCTGTACTGCGCTGTAATGTTCTATGTTCTATGTTCTATTTCCTTCCCTAAAGGGCATGAGTGACCCAGATAGGCTTTTGCAACAATGGCTCCATGGTCACTAGCTTTTAATTCCAGATTTATTAATTGAATTGAAATTTCACCATCTGCTGTGGTGGGATTCGAACTCATGTCCCCAGAGCATTAGCCTGGGCCTCTGGGTTACTAGTCCAGTGACATTACCCCTACACCACCACCTCCTTGTATCAAGCAAGTGACTAAACCTTATGTTTGTGAGTGGCAACGCTTTCCCTGTGGAAAGGCGACCTCAGCTGGGCAGCACACAGAGCTTTCACAGGTTGACAGGGTTCCAAGTAAAGCATCACAGGTGGCATCCTGGTGGGCATCAGGTCTCCTCATATCAATCTCATGCCCTGTGTGAGTTTGCACTTAATTAATGTTCAGGTGACAAGGTACCACCGAAGAATCATTGTGAATGCCAGTGAATGCTATATTGGAAATGCATGGTGCGTAATACATCAAATGCCACACAGAGACCCCATTTTTGGATCAGTAAACAATGCATGGATTACTCTTTGGAGGCCAGAGCCGACTTTTGCACCCTTGACTGCTGACCCCACTGACCCCAATAACTGCAGAAGATACCCTCTGGTGGGAAGGCTGAGTAACTGTTTACTGCTCCACATCTATAACCACCATCTTCACGAGGGCTGTGTCATCCAACTATAACACAATGAAGGTGTTTGTGTGCAAAAGGCCAATGTTTGAAATGGTACCTTTGACAGTGCAGTACACCCTCAGTACTGCACTGGTCATGGAGTTTGAACCCATGACCTCTTCTGACTCGGAGGCGAGAGTGTTACCCACTGAGCTGTGGCTGATACAAATGGAAAACAAAAATAGGAAACAAGGCAGGAGTGAAAGAACACAGCCAAACCTTAGGTCCTTTCACTTCTGAACAGCATTTTACTTTTATATTTAATCGTGGGATGTAGGCGTCACCTGCAAGACCAGCATTTATTGCCCATTCCGAGGTGCCCTCGAGCTGCCTTCTTGAACCGCTGCAGTCCATGTGGGGTAGGTACACCAACAGTGCTGTTAGGAAGGGAGTTCCAGGATCTTGACCCAGCGACAGTGAAGGAACGGCGATATGGTTCCAAGTCAGGATGGTGTGTAGCTTGGAGGGGAACTTGCAGGTGGTGGTGTTCCCATGCATCTGCTGCCCTTGTCCTTCTATACGCTTATTGACACAGGGAAAACTTTGTAACTGGCATCGAAACGTGGATATCCATGGGCATGGATATGGCAGGAAAAGTCTCATTGCAAAGAAAGCTTGGTAGTGGTGCCACTTGGTCATCTCAATGCTTTATATCTGCTTGCATAAGGGGGTTGAAACATCCACTGTCAGGAAACCTCAACCCTCATACCATCCTCCCCATTACTCAATCTTCAATCAATGCCGAAGTTCTCTGCAGTTTGGTGAAGTAAAATCTAAATTCCGACTCGAGAACTTCGAAGGAGCTAAAAAGTGAAACTCATTACCTCCCTAACACTGTTCTCCAACGATTGGTCTCCAACAATTGGAAGGGTTACCCTGGGAGTGTTTCATGGGACAGTCTAGGTGGACATTAACTCTATATCGAACCCATTTTTTTTAACCTGCACTGGGAGTGTTTGATGGAGACAGTGTCGAGGGAGCTTTACCCCTTTTTTTCCCCTTTTTTTTATATATATAAGGTGGCCTTTAATCCCCAGGGCCCTTTTGTTTTGCTGAGGGGGCCTTTAATCCCCAGGTCCCCTTTGTACACATTTTATAAAATAACTTTATTAAAAACATAAATCAAACAAAACTCAAATTAAAATGCCATTCTCGGCATCGACAATGCACTCCAGTCCCTGCGGTGCCCACCGGTCGCGGAAGGCCTCAAGCGTACCGACGGACACCGCATGCCCCTTCTCCAGGGACACCCGGGCACGAACGTAACCTCGGAAGAGGGGCAGGCAATCAGGGAGGACGGACCCCCCGATGACCCGCAGCCTGGACCTATGAATTGCCACCTTGGTCAGGCCCAGGAGCAGACCGACGAGGAGATCCTCCTCCCGGCCCACGCCCCTCCGCACCGGGTGCCCAAAGATCAGGAGCTTGGGACTGAAGTGCAGCCAGAACTTGAGGAGCAGCCCCTTCAAATACTCGGACAGGGGCTGCAACCTCGCACACTCCATATAGACATGGAACACGGACTCATCCAGGCCACAGAAAGTACAGGCAGCCTGGGAGTCCGTGAACCTACTTAAAAGTCTATTGCATGGGACTGCCCTGTTTTTTTTTTATATAAGGTGGCCTTTATACCCCAGGCCCCTTTTACTTTATGTCGAGGGGACCTTTATTCCTCAGGCCCCCTTTATATACATTTTATAAAAATAACTTTATTAAAAAAACAGATAAATAAAACAAAACTCAAATTAAAATGCCATTCTCGGCGTCGACAATGCACTCCAGTCCCTGCGGTGCCCACCGGTCGCGGGAGGCCTCAAACGTACGGGCGGACTCCGCATGCTCCCTCTCCAGGGACACCCGGGCACGAACGTAACTGCGGAAGAGGGGCAGGTAATCGGGGAGGACGGAACCCCCGACGGCCCACAGCCTGGACCTGTGAATTGCCACCTAGGCCAGGCCCAGGAGCAGACCGACAAGGAGAGCCTCCTCCCGGCTCACGCCCCTCCGCACCGGGTGCCCAAAGATCAGGAGCGTGGGACTGAAGTGCAGCCAGAACTTGAGGAGCAGCCCCTTCAAATACTCGGACAGGGGCTGCAACCTCGCACACTCCATATATACATGGAACACGGACTCGTCCAGGCCGCAGAAAGTACAGGCGGCCTGGGAGTCCGTGAACCTACTTAAAAGTCTGTTGCACGGGACTGCCCTGTGCAACACCCTCCACCCCAGGTCCCCGATGTAAAGGGGGAAGACTCCCGCGTAGAGAGACCTCCATCGGGGTTTCCCCTTGCCGCCAGATGTGTCCAGCCGGCTGACGAGGGCGAGGAAGTGGAGAGTATGCAGGAGCAGCCCGTACGGGAAACCCCTCCGCGCCGATTGGAATGGCACGGAGGGCATTTCCGAGAGGCGGCTCGGATTGTGCGGGACTGGCTCCCGAGGAGGGTTTCGGGGCCTGGGTCCAATCAGCAGTTCCGGCCGAGCAGGGGTCAGCTCGGCCGGGAGCACTCCGCTCTCCCAAGCCCCCTCACCACCCGCAGTGAGGGGCTTCCCGGGGGTTTCGGCTACTCTTCCGCCTGCCGGACCGTCCCCGGAGTCAGCCGCCCGGACAGCTGAGGCGCTCTCCTCCGCCGGCGGGGGAGCGCGCTGACTGGAGGCGACCATGTTCCAGATTCGGAATAGATCCCGGTAAAAGACAGGCAACTCCCTCAGCGAGGCGTGGCTAACAGACTCCGCCGGGAGCTGCGTGTCGTCTTGAAGACAGTGCCCCAGCGGAAAAAATACATCGCCAGTGCACACCATCTGGGAGGACGCTCAATGTACAGGTATCTCTGCAGGGTCCGAAGGCGAAGAGTCACAGCCCGGGTGCAGACGCACACCAACGACTGGCCGCCCTCCTCAATCGGGAGACTCAGGACCGCAGCAGAGACCCAGTGTTTCCTCTTGCCCCAGAAGAAATTGACAAGTTTCTTCTGGATCTTGGAAGCAAATGCAGGGGGCGGGGCCAAAGTGACCAACCAGTATCGAGGCCACCAGCTGGTTTATGACCAGCGCTCGGCCCCTGTAGGAAAGCACTCGGAGCAGTCCTGTCCAGCGCCCCAGCCGAGCGGTGACTTTCGCCTCCAACTCCTGCCAGTATGCCGACCAGGCTTCCTCAGTGGGGCTAAGGTGGACTCCCAGATAGAGGAGGTGTGTGGTGCTCCACGCAAAAGGTGTCATCTCCTCCGGCAGGGAGTCCACCTGCCACTGACCCACCAGGAGTCCGGAACATTTCTCCCAATTGATCCTCGCGGAGGACACGGCAGAAAAGGTCTGCTGGTAGTCGCGCATCCTCTGCAAGTCAACGGGATCTGTGACCGCGAGGAGCACGTCATTGGCCTAAGCCAAGAGGATGAACCGCATGCCCAGCCCACGCAGAGCCAATCCCGTCAACCTCCTGTAAAGCAGGCACAGGAACGACTCCACGCAGATGGTATATACTAGGTTGGACATGGGGCATCCCTGATGCACACCTCTCCCAAAGCGAAGGGGCTCTGTCAAGGACCCATTAACTTTGACCAGATACTCTGCGGCGGCGTATAAAAGTCGGACCCAGGACACAAAATGCAGCCCAAGTCCGAATGCGCGCAGAGTCCTGAAAAGATATTTGTGATCCACCCTGTCGAATGCCTTCTCCTGATCGAGGGAGAGAAAGGCGACCGACTTACCAGTCCTCTGGGAAAGATGGATCAGGTCCTGGACCAAGTGGATGTTGTCCTGGATGGACCGGCCCGGGACCGTGTAGGACTGGTCGGGGTGGATCATGTGGGCCAGCACGAAGCCCAGGCGGGCAGACATAGCCCGGGCAAAGATCTTATAATCCGTGCTGAGGAGGGAGACCGGACACCAGTTTTTAAGCAGGCAGAGATCGCCCCTCTTCGACAGCAGGACGATGACCACCCTGCGCCACGAGATGGGCATCTCCCCGGTCGTCAGGCTTTCCCCCAGGACCCGCGCGTAATCGTCCCCCAGGACGTCCCAGAACGCCCTGAGGAACTCCACGGTTAGCCCGTCCAGCCCTGGGGATTTGCCCCTCGAGAGCTGGTGGAGGGCACTGGTCAGCTCCGCCAATGTGAGCGGAGCCTCCAAACCTTCGGCGCCCTCCGGGCTGACCTACGGCAGGTCCTCCCACAAAACTCTGCGCGCACCCTCACTGGACGGATCCGGAGAGAACAACAGACTGCAATAAGTACGGACCAGGAGGCCCATTCCCTCCGGATCTGTGATGAAGGATCCGTCGTCGGCCAGCAGCTCGATGAGCTGGTTACGGACCCTCCGCCATTTTTCCACGAATAGAAGAAGGGTGAGGCACGGTCCAAATCTTCCAGGATCTGAATCCGTGAGCTCACGTACGTGCCTCGGGACCCTATGAGCTGCAGGTCCCTCAGCGCGCCCTTCTTCTCTTTGTACACCTGCCACAGGGCCGGGTCCGCGACAGCATAGAACATAGAACAGTACAGCACAGTACAGGCCCTTCGGCCCACGATATTGTGCCGACCCTTTAACCTACTCTAGGATCAAACTACCTACATACCCTGCATATTACTATCATCCATGTACCTATCCAAGAGTCGCTTAAATGTCCCTAATGTATCTGCTTCTACTACCACCACTGGCAGTGCATTCCACGCACCCACCACTCTCTGTGTAAAGAATCTACCTCTGACATCTCCCCAAAACCTTCCTCCAATCACCTTAAAATTATGCCCCCTGGTGATAGCCCTTTCCACCCTGGGAAAAAGTCTCTGGCTATCCACTCTATCTATGCCTCTCATCATCTTGTACCCCTCTATCAAGTCACCTCTCATCCTTCTTCGCTCCAATGAGAAAAGCCCTAGCTCCCTCAACCTTTCTTCATAAGACATGCCCTCCAGTCCAGGCAGCATCCTGGTAAATCTCCTCTGCACCCTCTCTAAAGCTTCCACATCCTTTCTATAATGAGGCGACCAGAACTGAACACAATATTCCAAGTGTGGTCTAACCAGGGCTTTATAGAGCTGCAGCATAACCTTGCAGCTCTTAAACTCAATCCCCCTGTTAATGAAAGCCAACACACCATACGCCTTCTTAACAACCCTATCAACTTGGGTGGCAACCTTGAGGGATCTATGGACATGGACCCCAAGATCCCTCTGTTCCTCCACACTGCCAAGAATCCTGTCTTTAAGCCTGTATTCTGCATTCAAATTCGACCTTCCAAAATGAATCACTTCACACTTTTCCAGGTTGAACTCCATCTGCCACTTCGCAGCCCAGCTCTGCATCCTGTCAATGTCCCGTTGCAACCTACAACAGCCCTCCACACTATCCACAACTCCAGCAACCTTTGTGTCATCGGCAAACTTGCTAACCCAGCCTTCCACTTCTTCACCCAAGTCATTTATAAAAATCACAAAGAGCAGAGGTCCCAGAACAGATCCCTGCGGAACACCACTGGTCACCGAGCTCCATGCTGAATACTTTCCATCTACTACCACCCTCTGTCTTCTATGGGCCAGCCAATTCTGTATCCAGACAGCCAAATTTCCCTGTATCCCATGCCTCCTTACTTTCTGAATGAGGCTACCATGGGGAACCTTATCAAACGCCTTGCTAAAATCCATATGCACCACATCCACCGCTCTTCCTTCATCAATGTGTTTCGTCACATCCTGAAAGAATTCAATAAGGCTTGTGAGGCATGACCTGCCCCTCACAAAGTCATGCTGACTGTCTCTAATCAAACCATGCTTTTCCAAATAATCATAAATCCTGTCTCTCAGAATCCTCTCCAATAATTTGCCCACTACCGACGTAAGACTGACTGGTCTATAATTCCCAGGGTTATCCCTATTCCCTTTCTTGAACAAGGGAATAACATTTGCCACCCTCCAATCATCTGGTACTACTCCAGTGGACAGTGAGGACGCAAAGATCATCGCCAAAGGCGCGGCAATCTCTTCCCTCGCTTCCCGTAATATCCTTGGGTATATCCCGTCTGGCCCCGGGGACTTATCTATCCTCATATCATTCAAAATTTCCATCACATCCTCCCTCTTAACATCAACCTGTTCGAGCATATCAGTCTGTTTCACGCTGTCCTCACAAACGTCCAGGTCCCTCTCACTAGTGAATACTGAAGCAAAGTATTCATTTAGGACCTCCCCTACCTCCTCCGACTCCAGGCACAAGTTCCCTCCACTATCCCTGATCGGCCCTACCCTCACTCTGGCCATCCTCTTGTTCCTCACACAAGTGTAGAACGCCTTGGGATTTTCCTTAATCCTACCCGCCAAGACTTTTTCATGTCCCCTTCTAGCTCTCCCAAGTCCATTCTTCAGTTCCTTCCTGGCTACCTTGTAACCCTCTAGAGCCCTTTCTGATCCTTGCTTCCTCAACCTAAAGTAAGCTTCCTTCTTCCTTTTGACCAGCTGTTCCACATCTCTTGTCATCCAAGGTTCTTTCACCCTACCATCCCTTCCTTGCCTCATCTAGCAGTCGCAGCAAGTGCTCCCTAAACAACCTCCACATTTCTGTCGTGCATTTCCCTGAGAACATCTGTTCCCAATTTATGCTCCCCAGTTCCTGCCTAATAGCATTGTAATTTCCCCTCCCCCAATTAAATATTTTCCCATCCCGTCTGCTCCTGTCCCTCTCCATGACCGAGGCAGGACTCCAAGTCGAGCACCTCCCTCTCTAGGCGCCCGTTCTCGGCTTCCAGCCTCTTGGTTGACCCCTTCGCGTACTCGTACTTCACATTCCACCATAGCCTCAAGGAGGGGAGGCCCCCGTTTCCTGCGAAAAGTAGAGGCAGTCGATTCAGGACCCTCCTCCTCCAGACCTCCACGTGAAGGCGCTGGAGTCGGGATGGAGATTCCGCCAGACGTCCACCAAGTTGAGGGAGCTGATCAGTTCCCTCAACTTCTCCACCGACGCTTGGCCGCGCTGGGGACCGGAGCGATTCCCCCACCTCGAGGGTACAGTTAAAATGCTCCCCCCTGAGGATGATGCACTCACCACCATTGATGGAGCTCAAGAGAGCAGACACTTCTTCAAAGAAGTGTGCTTGCAATGCGCCGGGCCTGGGTGCGTACACGTTCACAAAGTGGAGCGGCACGCTACCCAGGCGAACGGCGAGGTGGAGCAAGTGGCCCGGCACGAGCTCCTTGACCCCCAAGATTTCCGGCTGAAAATTGAACTGTACCACCCTGAGGTGTGATACAATAGAACTGTAATAAACCTGGTGTGTGATACTATAGATCTGTACCACCCTGGTGTGTGATACAATAGAACTGTACCACCCTGGTGTGTGATACTATAGAACTGTACCACCCTGAGGTGTGATACAATAGAACTGTACCACCCTGAGGTGTGATACTATAGAACTGTACCACCCTGAGGTGTGATACAATTGAACTGTACCACCCTGAGGTGTGATACTATAGAACTGTACCACCCTGAGGTGTGATACAATAGAACTGTACCACCCTGAGGTGTGATACAATAGAACTGTACCACCCTGAGGTGTGATACAATAGAACTGTACCACCCTGAGGTGTGATACAATAGAACTGTACCACCCTGAGGTGTGATACTATAGAACTGTACCACCCTGAGGTGTGATACAATAGAACTGTACCACCCTGAGGTGTGATACAATAGAACTGTACCACCCTGAGGTGTGATACAATAGAACTGTACCACCCTGGTGTGTGATACAATAGAACTGTACCACCCTGAGGTGTGATACTATAGAACTGTACCACCCTGAGGTGTGATACAATAGAACTGTACCACCCTGGTGTGTGAAACTATAGAACTGTAATAAACCTGGTGTGTGATACTATAGAACTGTACCACCCTGGTGTGTGATACCATAGAACTGTACCACCCTGAGGTGTGATACTACAGAACTGTAATAAACCTGGTGTGTGATACTATAGATCTGTACCACCCTGGTGTGTGATACAATAGAACTGTACCACCCTGAGGTGTGATACTATAGAACTGTACCACCCTGAGGTGTGATACTATAGAACTGTACCACCCTGAGGTGTGATACTATAGAACTGTACCACACTGAGGTGTGATACTACAGAACTGTAATAAACCTGGTGTGTGATACTATAGATCTGTACCACCCTGGTGTGTGATACAATAGAACTGTACCACCCTGGTGTGTGAAACTATAGAACTGTAATAAACCTGGTGTGTGATACTATAGATCTGTACCACCCTGAGGTGTGATACTATAGATCTGTACCACCCTGGTGTGTGATACAATAGAACTGTACCACCCTGGTGTGTGAAACTATAGAACTGTAATAAACCTGGTGTGTGATACTATAGATCTGTACCACCCTGAGGTGTGATACAATAGAACTGTACCACCCTGGTGTGTGAAACTATAGAACTGTAATAAACCTGGTGTGTGATACTATAGATCTGTACCACCCTGGTGTGTGATACAATAGAACTGTACCACCCTGGTGTGTGAAACTATAGAACTGTAATAAACCTGGTGTGTGATACAATAGAACTGTACCACCCTGAGGTGTGATACTATAAACCTGTACCACCCTGAGGCGTGATACTATAAACCTGTACCACCCTGGTGTGTGATACTAAAGAAATGTACCACCCTGGTGTGTGATACTATAAACCTGTACCACCCTGAGGCGTGATACTATAAACCTGTACCACCCTGGTGTGTGATACAATAGAAATGTACCACCCTGAGGTGTGATACTACAGAATTGTACCAACCTGAGGTGTGATACTATAGAAATGTACCACCCTGAGGTGTGATACTACAGAACTGTAATAAACCTGGTGTGTGATACTATAGAACTGTACCACTATGGTTTGTGATACTATAGAACGGTACCACCCTGAGGTGTGATACGATAGAACTGCACCACCCTGGTGTGTGATACGATAGAACTGTGACACCCTGGTGTGTGATACGATAGAACTGTGACACCCTGGTGTGTGATACGAGAGAACTGTAACACCTGAGGTCTGATACTATAGACCTGTACCACCCTCAGTTGTGATACTACAGAACTGTACCACCCTGAGGTGTGATACGGTAGAACTGTACCACCCTGGTGTGTGATACTATAGAACTGTATCACCCTGAGGTGTGATACTATAGAACTGTACCACCCTGAGGTGTGAGACAATAGAACTGTACCACCCTGGCGTGTGATACTATAGAACTGAACCACCCTGGTGTGTGATACTGTAGAACTGTAACACCCTGGTGTCTGATACTATAGAACTGTATCACCCTGATGTGTGATACTACAGAACTGTACCACCCTGAGGTGTGATACTACAGAACTGTACCACCCTGAGGTGTGATACTACAGAACTGTACCACCCTGGTGTGTGATACTGTAGAACTGAACCAGGCTCAGGTGTGATACTATAGAACTGTACCACCCTGGTGTCTGATACTATAGAACTGTATCACCCTGATGTGTGATACTACAGAACTGTACCACCCTGGTGTGTGATACTATAGAACTGAACCAGGCTCAGGTGTGATACTATAGAACTGTACCACCCTGGTGTCTGATACTATAGAACTGAACCAGGCTCAGGTGTGATACTATAGAACTGTACCACCCTGGTGTGTGATACTATAGAACTGAACCAGGCTCAGGTGTGATACTATAGAACTGTACCACCCTGGTGTGTGATACTATAGAAATGTACCACCCTGAGGTGTGATACTACAGAACTGTAATAAACCTGGTGTGTGATACTATAGAACTGTACCACTATGGTGTGTGATACAAGAGAACAGTACCACCCTGAGGTGTGATACCATAGAACTGTAATAAACCTGGTGTGTGATACGATAGAACTGTACCACCCTGAGATGTGATACTATAGAACTGTACCACCCTGGTGTGTGATACTATAGAAATGTACCACCCTGAGGTGTGATACTATAGAACTGTACCACCCTGGTGTCTGATACTATAGAACTGTATCACCCTGATGTGTGATACTACAGAACTGAACCAGGCTCAGGTGTGATACTATAGAACTGTACCACCCTGGTGTCTGATACTATAGAAATGTACCACCCTGAGGTGTGATACTATAGAACTGTACCACCCTGGTGTGTGATACTATAGAAATGTACCACCCTGAGGTGTGATACTACAGAACTGTACCACCCTGGTGTGTGATACTATAGAACTGAACCAGGCTCAGGTGTGATACTATAGAACTGTACCACCCTGGTGTGTGATACTATAGAAATGTACCACCCTGAGGTGTGATACTACAGAACTGTACCACCCTGGTGTGTGATACTATAGAACTGTACCACCCTGGTGTGTGATACTATAGAAATGTACCACCCTGAGGTGTGATACTACAGAATTGTACCACCCTGAGGTGTGATACTATAGAACTGTAATAAACCTGGTGTGTGATACTATAGAACTGTACCACTATGGTGTGTGATACAAGAGAACAGTACCACCCTGAGGTGTGATACTATAGAACTGTACCACCCTGAGGTCTGATACTACAGAACTGTAATAAACCTGGTGTGTGATACTATAGAACTGTACCACTCTGGTGTGTGATACTATAGAACTGTACCACTATGGTGTGTGATACAAGAGAACAGTACCACCCTGAGGTGTGATACAATGGAACTGTACCACCCTGAGGTGTGATACTATAGAACTGTACCACCCTGAGGTCTGATACTACAGAACTGTAATAAACCTGGTGTGTGATACTATAGAACTGTACCACTCTGGTGTGTGATACTATAGAACTGTACCACCCTGAGGTGTGATACTATAGAACTGTAATAAACCTGGTGTGTGATACTATAGAACTGTACCACCCTGAGGTGTGATACAATAGAACTGTAATAAACCTGGTGTGTGATACGATAGAACTGTACCACCCTGAGATGTGATACTATAGAACTGTACCACTCTGGTGTGTGATACTATAGAACTGTACCACCCTGGTGTGTGATACTATAGAACTGTAATAAACCTGGTGTGTGATACGATAGAACTGTACCACCCTGAGATGTGATACTATAGAACTGTACCACCCTGAGGTGTGATACTATAGAACTGTACCACCCTGAGGTGTGATACAATAGAACTGTAATAAACCTGGTGTGTGATACGATAGAACTGTACCACCCTGAGATGTGATACTATAGAACTGTACCACTCTGGTGTGTGATACTATAGAACTGTACCACCCTGGTGTGTGATACTATAGAACTGTAATAAACCTGGTGTGTGATACGATAGAACTGTACCACCCTGAGATGTGATACTATAGAACTGTACCACTCTGGTGTGTGATACTATAGAACTGTACCACCCTGGTGTGTGATACTATAGAAATGTACCACCCTGAGGTGTGATACTACAGAATTGTACCACCCTGAGGTGTGATACTACAGAACTGTAATAAACCTGGTGTGTGATACTATAGAACTGTACCACTATGGTGTGTGATACAAGAGAACTGTACCACCCTGAGGTGTGATACTATAGAACTGTACCACCCTGAGGTGTGATACTATAGAACTGTAATAAACCTGGTGTGTGATACGATAGAACTGTACCACCCTGAGATGTGATACTATAGAACTGTACCACTCTGGTGTGTGATACTATAGAACTGTACCACCCTGGTGTGTGATACTATAGAAATGTACCACCCTGAGGTGTGATACTATAGAACTGTACCACCCTGAGGTGTGATACTATAGAACTGTACCACCCTGAGGTGTGATACTATAGAACTGTACAACCCTGGTGTGTGATACTATCGAACTGTACAACCCTGGTGTGTGATACTATAGACCTTTACCGCCCTGAGGTGTGATACTATCGACCTGTACCACCCTCAGGTGTGTGATACGTTCGACCTGTACCACCCTCAGGTGTGATACTATAGACCTGTACCACCCTGAGGTGTGATACTATAGAACTGTACCACCCTGGTGTCTGATACTATAGAACTGTATCACCCTGATGTGTGATACTACAGAACTGTACCACCCTGGTGTGTGATACTATAGAACTGAACCAGGCTCAGGTGTGATACTATAGAACTGTACCACCCTGGTGTCTGATACTATAGAACTGAACCAGGCTCAGGTGTGATACTATAGAACTGTACCACCCTGGTGTGTGATACTATAGAAATGTACCACCCTGAGGTGTGATACTACAGAACTGTACCACCCTGGTGTGTGATACTATAGAACTGAACCAGGCTCAGGTGTGATACTATAGAACTGTACCACCCTGGTGTGTGATACTATAGAAATGTACCACCCTGAGGTGTGATACTACAGAACTGTAATAAACCTGGTGTGTGATACTATAGAACTGTACCACTATGGTGTGTGATACAAGAGAACAGTACCACCCTGAGGTGTGATACTACAGAACTGTAATAAACCTGGTGTGTGATACTATAGAACTGTACCACTATGGTGTGTGATACAAGAGAACAGTACCACCCTGAGGTGTGATACTACAGAACTGTAATAAACCTGGTGTGTGATACTATAGAACTGTACCACTATGGTGTGTGATACAAGAGAACTGTACCACCCTGAGGTGTGATACTATAGAACTGTAATAAACCTGGTGTGTGATACGATAGAACTGTACCACCCTGAGATGTGATACTATAGAACTGTACCACTCTGGTGTGTGATACTATAGAACTGTACCACTATGGTGTGTGATACAAGAGAACTGTACCACCCTGAGGTGTGATACTATAGAACTGTAATAAACCTGGTGTGTGATACGATAGAACTGTACCACCCTGAGATGTGATACTATAGAACTGTACCACTCTGGTGTGTGATACTATAGAACTGTACCACTATGGTGTGTGATACTATAGAAATGTACCACCCTGAGGTGTGATACTATAGAACTGTACCACCCTGAGGTGTGATACTATAGAACTGTACCACCCTGAGGTGTGATACAATAGAACTGTACCACCCTGAGGTGTGATACTATAGAAATGTACCACCCTGAGGTGTGATACTATAGAACTGTACCACCCTGAGGTGTGATACTATAGAACTGTACCACACTGGTGTGTGATACAATAGAACTGTACCACCCTGAGGTGTGATACAATAGAACTGTACCACCCTGAGGTGTGATACTATAGAAATGTACCACCCTGAGGTGTGATACTATAGAACTGTACCACCCTGAGGTGTGATACTATAGAACTGTACCACCCTGGTGTGTGATACAATAGAACTGTACCACCCTGAGGTGTGATACAATAGAACTGTACCACCCTGAGGTGTGATACTATAGAACTGTACCACCCTGAGGTGTGATACTATAGACCTGTACCACCCTGGTGTGTGATACTATAGAACTGTACAACACTGGTGTCTGATACTATAGAACTGTACCACCCTCAGGTGTGTGATACGTTCGACCTGTACCACCCTCAGGTGTGATACTATAGAACTGTACCACCCTGAGGTGTGATACAATAGAACTGTACCACCCTGAGGTGTGATACTATAGAACTGTACCACCCTGAGGTGTGATACTATAGAACTGTACAACCCTGGTGTGTGATACTATCGAACTGTACAACCCTGGTGTGTGATACTATAGACCTTTACCGCCCTGAGGTGTGATACTATCGACCTGTACCACCCTCAGGTGTGTGATACGTTCGACCTGTACCACCCTCAGGTGTGATACTATAGACCTGTACCACCCTGAGGTGTGATACTATAGAACTGTACAACCCTGGTGTGTGATACTATAGATCTGTACCACCCTGAGGTGTGATACAATAGAACTGTACCACACTGAGGTGTAATACGATAGAACTGTACCACCCTGAGGTGTGATACTATAGACCTGTACCACCCTGGTGTGTGATACTATAGAACTGTACAACACTGGTGTGTGATCCTATAGAACTGTACCACCCTGGTGTGTGATACTATAGAACTGTACCACCCTGAGGTGTGATACTATAGAACTGTAATAAACCTGGTGTGTGATACTATAGAACTGTACCACCCTGAGGTGTGATACAATAGAACTGTAATAAACCTGGTGTGTGATACTATAGAACTGTACCACTCTGGTGTGTGATACTATAGAACTGTACCACCCTGAGGTGTGATACTATAGAACTGTAATAAACCTGGTGTGTGATACTATAGAACTGTACCACCCTGAGGTGTGATACAATAGAACTGTAATAAACCTGGTGTGTGATACGATAGAACTGTACCACCCTGAGATGTGATACTATAGAACTGTACCACTCTGGTGTGTGATACTATAGAACTGTACCACCCTGGTGTGTGATACTATAGAACTGTAATAAACCTGGTGTGTGATACGATAGAACTGTACCACCCTGAGATGTGATACTATAGAACTGTACCACCCTGAGGTGTGATACAATAGAACTGTACCACCCTGAGGTGTGATACAATAGAACTGTAATAAACCTGGTGTGTGATACGATAGAACTGTACCACCCTGAGATGTGATACTATAGAACTGTACCACTCTGGTGTGTGATACTATAGAACTGTACCACCCTGGTGTGTGATACTATAGAACTGTAATAAACCTGGTGTGTGATACGATAGAACTGTACCACCCTGAGATGTGATACTATAGAACTGTACCACTCTGGTGTGTGATACTATAGAACTGTACCACCCTGGTGTGTGATACTATAGAAATGTACCACCCTGAGGTGTGATACTACAGAATTGTACCACCCTGAGGTGTGATACTACAGAACTGTAATAAACCTGGTGTGTGATACTATAGAACTGTACCACTATGGTGTGTGATACAAGAGAACTGTACCACCCTGAGGTGTGATACTATAGAAATGTACCACCCTGAGGTGTGATACTATAGAACTGTACCACCCTGAGGTGTGATACTATAGAACTGTACCACCCTGGTGTGTGATACAATAGAACTGTACCACCCTGAGGTGTGATACAATAGAACTGTACCACCCTGAGGTGTGATACTATAGAACTGTACCACCCTGAGGTGTGATACTATAGACCTGTACCACCCTGGTGTGTGATACTATAGAACTGTACAACACTGGTGTCTGATACTATAGAACTTTACCACCCTCAGGTGTGTGATACGTTCGACCTGTACCACCCTCAGGTGTGATACTATAGAACTGTACCACCCTGAGGTGTGATACAATAGAACTGTACCACCCTGAGGTGTGATACTATAGAACTGTACCACCCTGAGGTGTGATACTATAGAACTGTACAACCCTGGTGTGTGATACTATCGAACTGTACAACCCTGGTGTGTGATACTATAGACCTTTACCGCCCTGAGGTGTGATACTATCGACCTGTACCACCCTCAGGTGTGTGATACGTTCGACCTGTACCACCCTCAGGTGTGATACTATAGACCTGTACCACCCTGAGGTGTGATACTATAGAACTGTACAACCCTGGTGTGTGATACTATAGATCTGTACCACCCTGAGGTGTGATACAATAGAACTGTACCACACTGAGGTGTAATACGATAGAACTGTACCACCCTGAGGTGTGATACTATAGACCTGTACCACCCTGGTGTGTGATACTATAGAACTGTACAACACTGGTGTGTGATCCTATAGAACTGTACCACCCTGAGGTGTGATACTATAGACCTGTACCACCCTGGTGTGTGATACTATAGAACTGTACAACACTGGTGTCTGATACTATAGAACTGTACCACCCTCAGGTGTGTGATACGTTCGACCTGTACCACCCTCAGGTGTGATACTATAGACCTGTACCACCCTGAGGTGTGATACAATAGAACTGTACAACCCTGGTGTGTGATACTATAGACCTGTACCACCCTCAGGTGTGTGATACTATAGACCTGTACCACCCTGAGGTGTGATACTATAGAACTGTACAACCCTGGTGTGTGATACTATAGACCTGTGCCACCCTGAGGTGTGATACTATAGAACTGTACAACCCTGGTGTGTGATACTATAGACCTGTGCCACCCTGAGGTGTGATACTATTGACCTGTACCACCCTCAGGTGTGTGATACTATCGACCTGTACCACCCTGAGGTGTGTGATACTATAGAACTGTACAACCCTGGTGTGTGATAGTATAGACCTGTACCACCCTCAGGTGTGTGATACTATAGAACTGTGCAACCCTGGTGTGTGATCCTATAGAACTGTACCACCCTGAGGTGTGATACTATAGACCTGTACCACCCTGGTGTGTGATACTATAGAACTGTACAACACTGGTGTCTGATACTATAGAACTGTACCACCCTGAGGTGTGATACTATAGACCTGTACCACCCTGGTGTGTGATACTATAGAACTGTACAACCCTGGTGTGTGATAGTATAGACCTGTACCACCCTGGTGTGTGATACTATAGAACTGTACAACCCTGATGTGTGATACTATAGACCTGTACCACCCTGGTGTGTGATACGATAGACCTGTACCACCCTGAGGTGTGATACTACAGAACTGTACCACCCTGAGTTGTGATACCACGGACCTGTACCACCCTGAGGTGTGATGCTATAGACCTGTACCACCCTGGTGTGTGATACGATAGACCTGTACCACCCTGAGGTGTGATGCTATAGACCTGTACCACCCTGGTGTGTGATACGATAGACCTGTACCACCCTGAGGTGTGATGCTATAGACCTGTACCACCCTGGTGTGTGATACGATAGACCTGTACCACCCTGAGGTGTGATACTACAGAACTGTACCACCCTGAGTTGTGATACCACGGACCTGTACCACCCTGAGGTGTGATGCTATAGACCTGTACTACCCTGAGTTGTGATACTATAGACCTGTACTACCCTGGTGTGTGCTACTATAGACCTGTACCACCCTGAGTTGTGATACTATAGACCTGTACCATCCTGGTGTGTGATACTACAGAACTGCACCACCCTCAGTCGATGAGAGAGGGGTAGGGGAGGGAGAAAGGGAGGGGAAAGGGAAGGGGAGAGAGGGGAGAGGGAGGCGATAGAGGGGTGGAGGGAAAGAGGAGAGAGTGGTGAGAGAGGGGGAGAGCAGTGTGCGGGGAGAAGGAGGAGAAGGAGAGAGGGGGCGAGATAGAGAGGGGCAAGAGAGGACCGAGTGAGAGGGGAAGAGGGAGCAGGAGAGAGAGGGGTGGCAAGGGGAGAGGGAGGGGAGAGAACCAGAAACCTGGCAGTGAGCTCCAATTTCCAGCGTTACCTTCTGTACAAGTGCGATTAAACCACTTCAGAAAATGAAATCTATTGTTCTGCTACTGAGTGAAATGAGAGAGACATTAATTAGTCGCAAAACCAGAGGGGGCCTTTCTTTGATCTTGTCGGTGGTAATATTGCTGGTGTTCACTGTACTATACTGGATCACAGGCCATGTGAAACCTCTGGCCAGGTTTGTCTATAGAGATGGATACAATCATGTGATTGGCAATGCAATGAGAGTGTTGGATGTGCACATCTGCTTCTACATGATTGATCCAAGGGACAAGCATGGTGGAACTGAGTTTCACAGCAGGGGAGTTCTTCTTGTTCCAGGAACTTGTTCTGCATCCATCACTAATGCATCTACTCAGCATTATAGCCCTCTCATGTCTCACTTGACATGGCCATTCTCTGTGTGGGTAGATTATCCAACTGCAGCTGGCAAGACATTGTGTTAAACCTGTATTAAACCTTGGTTAGACGGCACTTAGAGTACAGCATGCAGTTCTGGTCACCATATCATGAAAAGGATGTAGAGACACTGGAGAGGGTGCAGAGAAGATTTACAAGGATGATACTAGAAATGCTTGGGTCTACACATCAGGAAAGGATTGACAATTGGGTCTCTTTTCTCTTGCAAAGAGAAAGCTGAGGGGTGACCTAATAGAGGCCTTTTAAATTTTGAAAGGTGTTGATAGAGTGGATCCAGAGAGAAGGTTTCCACTTGTGGGAGGAGCATGACTAGAGGCCATCGCTATAAGATAGTCACCAAGAAATCCAATAGGGAATTCGGAAGAAACTTATTTCCCCAGAGAGTGGTGAGAATGTGGAGCTCGCTACCACAGGGAGTGGTTGAAGTGAATAGTGGAGATGTATTTAAGGGGAGACTAGACAAGTACATGAGGGAGAAGGGAATAAAGGAGTATTCTGATTGAGTTAGATGATGGCCTGTTCATGTGCTGTATATCCTATGTAATCTCAACCAGAGCCCAACCTGTCCTACCCAGATATGCACATGCATGGGGTTTCCAGCTATGGGCACTGTTTAGTGAACAGGAGCGGGGGTTATGTCTGACTGCCATTTTTCCTCAGCCCAGAACCCTGCCATGGCCCAAGTAGAGATCAATGGTTTGTGTAACTCACGAACACACTCGACACTGCATGTGCCCACTGAGTCACCAGGGGAACCCTTTACCAAAGTAATTTGTGTTATTATTGTAATGCAAAAGATCCTTATGTGAACCAACAGACTTTTTCCCATTTTGAGCTTAAAAGAGCACCAAAAATGCATTTTCAGGCCTGGAGTTTCTGCATGATTTTTGCCCAGATAACAGCAGAATCTCGGTGGAATGAAATGTAACAGCGCAAAAGATTGTGGAATTTTAATCGCGAGTTGTGCCCACTTCGTACGGGAGTTTCCGCAATCTTTTACGTAGTTTCAAATGTCCCTTCGCCAGAATTGTTCCCACCCACAAAACTGGCTGTGCTCCCAGGTCGACATGGCGAGTTTCCACTGACTGTGCCAGTTCAGAAGTGACTCATCACACTGCGCCCAGAATCCTGGGTGCACAGGCACCCGTGCTCACATGAATCCATCATTAATGCACTGACCAGCAGTCAACTGAAACCGCTGATTGGCCTGGTTCTACAGCTGCAGCAATTCTTGGAACACATTTTCAGTTTAAATGAGTCTAACTCAGTAATCCTGAGGCCCCATTGGTCACGTTTCAGTCAATAATCAATTATGCTCGAAAAAGCTGGTTCATGAGTGACTTTACATTCGGGTTTACGATAATGAGTTTGAGTGGAAACTTGGGTGTAACTGCACCTCAGTAAATTCGATGCAGTGTCCAGCACATTCTGGGAGCATTTGACCAATTGCAGCCCTAGAGGAAACCCCAGTTTTAAAAAAGATGAGGGAGTTGGGCTCAGCGCATAGACAAACTGCCTCACAAAAGACGAGGATGTATTTCATTCCCCATCGAACCCCCTTGTACTAAATTCCCAATCATGAGGAGATGAAAAACAGATGGCTGGAATCTGCCAGGGTTCTCCTAATCTCCCGCCATATATTCCGCAAAAGATTGGCGGAATGTCCCTTTACTCTGTTTCTTCTGGGTTTCCGCTGATCTCCAGTCAAAGTTCAGAATCCTCCATGGAAATCCTGCCCTCTCCCACCTCTCAGAGGAAGGAAGCTCAAAGGAACAGAAGCAAATCATTTATTTAAAAATGGGCGATGTGAAATAAACATTACAAAATCGAGAGAAACAGTAAAGACTGAACGAGCACTGATAATCGAGAAACTACCAAATCGCAGAATTACACAACAAGTCAACCAGCATCTAAAAAGACAAGGCAGGTGATAGTTTTAAGGTAGCAGCCTTCAACAGATCAATTCCCCTAGTCGGGAATTTCCTGGGAGATGTTCCAGTCCCACCAGTGTAACTTGGTCAGAAGTGCAATGGAAACTCCAGTCAGTACCATCCACAAGGAAATTCTAGGTCATTGAGTTTCTGATACACAGAAATGGTCTGCACTGGTAGTCTCAATACAAGATAGTTACATTCCTAAATGACAAGAAGTTGTCGTGAAGCATTGATTCAGAAGATGCAGCCAAGATCTTACGAAGAGAGCATGACAGGGCCTGAACCTGGGCTGCTCAGTGGCAAATGCAGTTCAATGCAAGGTACTGCATATTGGTTGTAAAAACAAGAGGCATAGCCACTCCATGCACAGGACAGAACTTGTCAAGGGGAAGGTTGAAAGCCATCTGCAGATGTTATCTGGCTCACTCCTTACCATGTCTGAACATTGTGAACTGGCCATAAAAAAAAATAAATAGAAATAATTGAGATTTACATCTCAGGAGGCCATTCAGTCCATCATGTTTGTGGCAGCTCCTTTGATAGAGCAATCCAAAACTAATCCTACTGCCCTGTATATTTCTCTACTTTAAATGTTTTTCCACTTTTCTTTGATGCTGGGATTTATTGCTCAAACCAGCTAAGTTCAATTCTTCGGAGTTCTTACTGCTCGTGGAATAACGGCCACTGTGACATGAGGGGACCATCCAGGCCCCTAGGGGCTATGTAGAGGGAGGGAGGTAAGCTGTTAAGTGGTGTCAGAGGCAAGAGCTGTGAGAAAAAAAAAAGGAAGAAATGCATGCATTTGTATAGCACCTTTCACAACTTCAGGACGTCCCAAAGCATTTTACAGCCAATGAAGTACTTTCGAAGTGTCGTCACTGTTGTAATGTAGGACAGCACTCAGATGTGGTTCACTGTTTGCAGGAGGTGTACAATGAAGAATGGAGTGGCATCAAGAAACTTAACAAGGGACCAGGGAGTGACAGTGCACGCCTCAGTTTCAATACTGAGATATAGACTCAAAACGCACAGAAGGAGGCCTTTCAGTCCATCATTCCTGTGCTGGCTCTTTGAAAGAGTTATCCAATTAACCCCACTGCCCTTTTCTCACAGTCTTGCACGATTTTCCTTTTGAAGCATTTATCCAATTCCCTTTTGAAAGTTGTTATTGAATCTGCCGCTATCACCTGTTCAGGCAGAGCATTCCACATCATAACATCTGGAGAAGCAATTAAAAACAAGCAGAATGCTGGGGTTCACGTCACTAGAGGTTATGCTGCAGCTTTAGAATGCACTGGGCAGACCTCACCAGGAGTACGATGTGCAATTCTGGTCAGCACACTTCAAAAGGGTCATCACTGGAGAGGGTGCAGGGGAGAGCAACAAGAATAGTCCCAAGTGTAAAAGGGATGGGTCATGAGGAAGATTAAAGAAGCTTAAACCCTACAGTCCATTGGAAGGAAGATGAAGAGGAGACCTTATTGAGGTATAGGAAGTATTAAATGGGATAGATAAGGTGAACATTACTTCAAGGTGAGTCGGGCCCAATAGGACCAGAGGGCATGCATTTAAATTGGGAGAAGTAAATTGAAAAGAGAGTCATGCAAAGTGAGAAGCAGGGTCTCTCACGCAAAGCGACTAAAAATAAATCTACTATCACAGCAAAACTGAAAATATTTTAGCTTCTAAATTACAGCAGCCAACAGATTCCATAATAGAGGTGTGGAAAAAAATGAAAAGCTATTGTGCAGTGTCTAGTGACACTCTGTATGTTCGAAGATCTTTCCAATGATGTAACCACACACACACACACACACACACACACACACACACACACACACACACACACACACACACACACACACACACACACACACACAAAAACCAACAGAAACTATTCTGAATCACCACATTTCTCCTCCACTATATACCTGATCTATGTCTCCAATTCCCTATTTACTACCTTCACAAAAAGGAATATGCTTAGCCTGGTCATACCTTAGTATCCATTTCCTTTAGTGTGTCATTCGATCAACAGCCTATCCTGAAGCCAACAGATGGGTTTACTGAGCTCCCCAGCATAGAATCAGTGGCTGCGGAAAAATACACGGCCCTTTGCGTGCAACTAAGTGCTGCTGGTGTCAAAACAATACTTTCAGTAGCTTTTGATTCTCCTCTGCTTTCCATTTGGGAAACATATTCCGAAGGCTAAGGGAAAAATCCGTCACTCTAACCCTCTCCATTGACACCATAAAGCATTCCCACATTCCTTCCATTACAACAGCTGTCAAAGTATCAGTTTCATGACTGGAATGCTTCCCGAGCCAAGAGTCATAAGTGTTGTCCATTATTTTCCAAATGGGAATGAAGTTCTTTAGGTAAAGGAAGGGCCAGCTAAGTTTTAAAAGTTTGCATTGGCATTAAAGACTATGGACCCAGCTCTGAATGAAGTCTCCTGGCCCTCATTCTAGTCCTAACTTTAGCATGTGACCATGCCATTATGCTTTTTAGTTTAACAATTCAGCTTGGCCGAGTCAATAAGCCAGACCTGAAAAATCCATCATTTTGTCATTCAGTAACAACTCTTGCCGAATAGATTCCACAAATGCTTCCAGTTACGGGCATGGATTATGCAACTATGCAGTCACCATTTGCCTCAACCTATTCATTTATATTTTCTTAGAAATTCCTGCAAAGAGAAACAAAAATTAAAAATGAGAAGTCTCACACAAAGGTGGCAAGTTTGTGCTAGCCTAAGTACAGAAAGAAAATCAGCTATCCTTTTATCTTCAAAATAACGTTTTCCTAACACACCAAGGTATGCTTAGATCTCCCGAGCAACAGTCCTCCATTTTTGACTAGAAGATTCATTCCAGCTGGCTCGGACACAACCATGAAATACGACTTCCTCCAGACAGCCAGGTTGAGGCGGTTCCTTCAAACATGGAGAAGTTGGACACTGTTACAGGTTTGGAACAGCCATCTCAAGGCTTCTTCTCCTGGTTCTTGCACATGCTCAGATTTCTTCTAGGAAGTCAGCAGGGAACATTCCCACCTTCCTGCCAGTGAACACCTTGATGTAGCCATTCACCTCCTCTCCTTTCTGCACAACAATCTGCCACAAGTTGAAGAATACAACAATTAGAAAGATCAACGTAACATGTTCAGTCACCCACTCTCAGGCCTTGCTCTTCAACCAATTGCTTGGATGTAGTGTGCGAGAATGGCTCACGGGGCCCCTCCCTCTGGTTTTACTCCCCTTTCTGTGAGGCAACGGCCTCACCTTCACGCGGCGCGCTCCCATAGCGTAGTCGGAATTGTAAGCTCAATACGCGGGGCATTTGCTGATTTGAATCCACGTCCCACCTCCCCATGCAACCCCCAGTTGGTAGGCAGTGGGAACTAACTTAACATATAGAAAAAGGCCTGTGCCATGTGCTATTTTGCTAATTTTATATTATGTGATTTTAAGTAACTAAGAGCTCTCTGACAAAGCTGATAAACAGCAAAAAGCCATTTGGTTCAATAAGCTTGTTCCTTACTTATAGATCAACCCCAGCTACGCATGTTCTCACCATATCCCCCAATCTCTTTTCTTTCTAGAAATGCATCTAATTCTCTCTTGAATCCATTGACACTGCCTGCTTCAATATCCTTCCCTGGTAACCGAGTCCACAACCCTTCCCCTTTAGATGAAAACATTCCACCTGACTTCTCTCCTAACTTCCTGATAAGGTGCCGCACAAAAGGTTAATACACAAGGTAAGATCACATGGGGTTAGGGGCAATTTATTAGCTTGGATAGAGGGTTGGCTAACCAACAGAAAACAGAGAGTCGGGATAAATGGGTCCTTTCCTGGGGTGCCACAGGGTTCGGTCCTCGGGCCCCAACTATTTACAATCTATATTAATGACTTGGATGCAGGGATAGAAGGGACTATAGCCAAATTTGCAGATGACACTAAAATAGGTGGGATTGTAAGTTGCAATAAAGAAATAAGAAATTTACAAATGGATATGGATAGGATTTAATAAGTATTTATTTATTTTATATTAATTAACTAATTAGTGCTAGAAATGACAGTTAGAGGGGTGAAGTGCTTCACCTGTGAGATGTGGGAGGTCCGTGACGCTTCCAGCGTTCCAGCCGACTACATCTGCAGGAAGTGTACCCAGTTGCAGCTCCTCACAGACCGCATGGATCGGTTGGAGCAGCAACTGGATGCACTTCGGAGCATGCAGGTGGCGGAAAGCGTCATAGACAGGAGTTTTAGAGAAGTGGTTACACCCAAGGTGCAGGCAGATAGATGGGTGACCGCTAGAAGGGGCAGACAGTCAGTGCAGGAATCCCCTGTGGCTATCCCCCTCTCTAACAAGTATACCGTTTTGGATACTGTTGGGGGGATACCTATCAGGGGAAAACAGCAGCAGCCAGAGCAGTGGCACCACGGCTGGCACTGTTGTTCAGCAGGGAGGGACAAAGTGCAGAAGAGCAATAGTTATAGGGGACTCTATAGTCAGGGGCACAGATAGGCACTTCTGTGGACGTGAAAGAGACTCCAGGATGGTATGTTGCCTCCCTGGTGCCAGGGTCAAGGATGTCTCTGAATGGACAGGAGGCATTCTGAAGGGGGAGGGTGAACAGCCAGAGGTTGTGGTACACATCGGTACCATCGACATAGGCAGGAAGAATGATGAGGTCCTGCAGGGGGAGTTTAGGGAGTTAGGTAGAAAGTTAAAAGACACAGGATTACTCCCTGTGCCACGTGCCAGTGAGGCTAGAAATAGGAAGATAGTGCAGCTAAACACGTGGCTGAACAGCTGGTGTAGAAGGGAGGGTTTCAGATATCTGGACCATTGGGATCTCTTCAGGGACAGATGGGACCTGTACAAGAAGGACGGGTTGCATCTAAACTGGAGGGGCACAAATATCCTGGCTGCAAGGTTTGCTAGCGTCACTCGGGAGGGTTTAAACTAGTGTGGCAGGGGGGGTGGGAACCAGAGCAGTAGGACAGCAAGTGAAATAAATGAGGAGTACATAATAAATAAGGCCAGTAGGACTAAGAGGAAGAGCAGGCAGGGAGATGTTGCTGAGCACAGCGGGACTGGTGGTCTGAAGTGCATTTGTTTCAATGCAAGAAGTATAACAGGTAAGGCAGATGAACTTAGAGCTTGGATTAGTACTTGGAAATATGATGTTGTTGCTATTACAGAGACTTGGTTGAGGGAAGGGCAGGATTGGCAGCTAAATGTTCCAGGCTTTAGAAGCTTCAGGCGGGATAGAGGGGGATGTAAAAGGGGTGGGGGAGTTGCATTACTGGTTAAGGAGAATATCACAGCTGTACTGCGGGAGGACACCTCAGAGGGGTCATGCAGCGAGGCAATATGGGTGGAGCTCAGTAATAGGAAGGGTGCAGTCACGATGTTGGGGGTTTACTACAGGCCTCCCAACAGCCAGCGGGCGGTAGAGGAGCAGATATGTAGACAGATTTTGGAAAGATGTAAAGGTAACAGGGTTGTAGTGGTGGGTGATTTTAACTTCCCCTATATTGACTGGGACTCACTTAGTGCTAGGGGCTTGGATGGGGCAGAATTTGTAAGGAGCATCCAGGAGGGCTTCTTGAAACAATACGTAGAGAGTCCAACTAGGGATGGGGCCGTACTGAACCTGGTATTGGGGAATGAGCCCGGCCAGGTGATCGAAGTTTCAGTGGGGGAGCATTTCGGGAACAGTGACCATAATTCCATAGTTTTAAGGTTCTTGTGGATAAGGATAAGAGTAGTCCTTGGGTGAAGGTGCAACATTGGGGGATGGCTAATTATAACAATATTAGGCAGGGACTGAAGAATTTAGATTGGGGGAGGCTGTTTGAGGGTAAATCAACACCTGACATGTGGGAGTCTTTCAAACGTCAGTTGATTAGAATCCAGGACCAGCATGTTCCTGTGAGGAAGAAGGATAAGTTTGGCAAGTTTCGGGAACCTTGGATAACACGGGATATTGTGAGCCTCGTCAAAAAGAAAAAGGAAGCATTCGTAAGGGCTGGAAGGCTAGGAACAGACGAATCCCTTGAGGAATATAAAGACAGTAGGAAGGAACTTAAGCAAGGAGTCAGGAGGGCTAAAAGGGGTTATGAGAAGTCATTGGCAAACAGGATTAAGGAAAATCCCAAGGCTTTTTATCCGTATATAAAGAGCAAGAGGGTAACCAGGGAAAGGGTTGGCCCACTCAAGGACAGAGAAGGGAATCTATGTGTGGAGCCAGAGGAAATGGGCGAGGTACTAAATGAGTACTTTGCATCAGTATTCACCAAGGAGAAGGACTTGATGGATGATGAGCCTAGGGAAGGGAGTGTAGATAGTCTCAGTCATCTCATTATCAAAAAGGAGGTGGTGTTGGGTGTCTTGCAAAGCATTAAGGTAGATAAGTCCCCAGGGCCTGATGGGATCTACCCCAGAATACTGAGGGACGCAAGGGAAGAAATTGCTGGGGCCTTGACAGAAATCTTTGCATCCTCATTGGCTACAGGTGAGGTCCCAGAGGACTGGAGAATAGCCAATGTTGTTCCTTTGTTTAAGAAGGGTAGCAAGGATAATCCAGGAAATTATAGGCCAGTGAGCCTTACGTCAGTGGTAGGGAAATTATTAGAGAGGATTCTTCGGGACAGGATTTACTCCCATTTGGAAACAAATGGACTTATTAGCGAGAGGCAGCATGGTTTTGTGAAGGGGAGGTCGTGTCTCACTAATTGGATTGAGTTTTTTGAGGAAGTGACAAAGATGATTGATGAAGGAAGGGCAGTGGATGTTATCTATATGGACTTCAGTAAAGCCTTTGACGAGGTCCCTCATGGCAGACTGATACATAAAGTGAAGTCACATGGGATCAGAGGGGAGCTGGCAAGATGGATACAGAACTGGCTCGGTCATAGAAGACAGAGGGTAGCAGTGGAAGGGCGCTTTTCTGAATCGAGGGATGTGACTAGTGGTGTTCCGCAGGGATCAGTGCTGGGACCTTTGCTGTTTGTAGTATATATAAATGATTTGGAGGAAAATGTAGCTGGTCTGATTAGCAAGTTTGCGGATGACACAAAGGTTGGTGGAGTTGCGGACAGTGATGAGGATTGTCAGAGGATACAGCAGGATATAGATCGGTTGCAGACTTGGGTGGAGAAATGGCAGATGGAGTTTAATTTGGACAAATGTGAGGTAATGCATTTTGGAAGGTCTAATGCAGGTGGGAAGTATACAGTAAATGGCAGAACCCTTAGGAGTATTGACAGGCAGAGAGATCTGGGCGTACAGGTCCACAGGTCACTGAAAGTGGCAATGCAGGTGGATAAGGTAGTCAAGAAGGCATACGGCATGCTTCCCTTCATTGGTCGGGGCATAGAGTAAAAAAATACGCAAGTCATGCTGCAGCTGTACAGAACTTTAGTTAGGCCACACTTAGAATATTGCATGCAATTCTGGTCGCCACACTACCAGAAGGACGTGGAGGCTTTGGAGAGGGTACAGAAGAGGTTTACCAGGATGTTGTCTGGTCTGGAGGGCATTAGCTATGAGGAGAGGTTGGAAAAACTCGGATTGTTTTCATTGGAACGACGGAGATGGAGGGGCGACATGATAGAAATTTACAAAGTTATAAGCGGCATGGACAGAGTGGATAGTCAGAAGCTTTTTCCCAGGGTGGAAGAGTCAGTTACTAGGGGACATAGGTTTAAGGTGAGAGGGCCAAAGTTTAGAGGGGATGTGCGAGGCAAGTTCTTTACACAGAGGGTGGTGAGTGCCTGGAACTTGCTGCCGGGGGAGGTGGTGGAAGCAGGTACCATAGAGACGTTTAAGAGGCATCTTGACAAATACATGAATAGGATGGGAATAGAGGGATACGGATCCCGGAAGTGCAGAAGGTTTTAGTTTAGGCAGGCATCAAGATCGGCGCAGGCTCGGAGGGCCGTATGGCCTGTTCCTGTGCTGTACTGTTCTTCGTTTTGTTCTTTGTTAGGTGAATGGGCCAAAATTTGGCAGATGGATTTTAACGTGGATAAATGTGAGGTTATCCATTTTGGTCGGAAGAATAGAAAGGCAAATTATTATCTAAATGGAGAGAAACTTCAGAGTGCTTTGGTGCAGAGGGATCTGGGTGTCCTCGTGCATGAATCGCTGAAAACTAGTATGCAGGTGCAGCAGGTAATAAGGAAGGCAAATGGAATTTTGGCATTTATTGCTAAAGGAAGAGAGAGAGTATAAAAGTAGGGAAGTGTTGCTGCAACTGTACAAAGCATTAGTGAGACCGCACCTGGAGTATTGCATAAATTTTGGTCCCCTTACTTGAGGAGGGATGTAGTTGCATTGGAGGCAGTTCAGAGGAGGTTCACTAGATTGATTCCAGGACAGGTGGTCAAAATCATTTTGGGTTTTAAGAGAGTCAATAGGGAAAAGCTGTTTACACTGGTAGTTGTGATCTTGAACACGCTGCCTAACAGGGCACTGGAAGCAGATTCAATAGTAACTTTCAAAAGGGGAATTGGATAAATACGTGAAGGGGAAAATTTGCAGGGCTATGGAGAAAGAGCAGGAGAGTGGGACTAATTGGATAGCTCTTTCAGAGAGCTAGCACAGGCACGATGGGCCAAATGGCCTCCTTCTGTGCTGTATGATTTGAACTGGAGGCAGTTTCTGGGATACCTGCCCAATCTCTTTGAATCCCAAAGTGAGAAATAGTCTTTTGATCTTTTTAAATCCCAAACTGATTTTCTTTTCTCATCCCAATTTTATTTTCAGAGGAAAGACGGGATGCAATTGGGCTTCAGGATCTGGATTTCTGTATTGCTCAGCAGGCAAAACAGGAGCTAGGGAAAACGTCAGTGAAAACCCGGTGCCACATATAACCATCGAGTCATTTGTGTTGCTTTGTACCAGTTTCGACTTGTAAACACATGACACAGGAGGAGAAGGAAAGACCAGTTGGTGCACTGATGCTGTCCCATTGTGACATAACGTAACATGCGTTCCCCACCATCTTGCACAATCAGGCAGTGTATTGGGAATAGCCAAGAAAATACAGAGGAAAAGCTTTCGGCCAATTTAGGTAAAGTCACGGAAAGTCCTCTCTCGTCTACAAAGATGGTCAAGCTAGCTGCAAGAGATCAAGATTATTGGTCCCCTTAGCTCTCAGTGAACTCACCTGCGATCCAGAGGTAGAGACATGTGCGTTTCTCAGGAGCTTGTGCAGCCCCCCCTGAACATTTACACTGATTCTGCACTCATTGCACAAGCTGGCAATTGATTCCAGAGGTCAGCAAATTATTGCGAGAAGCAGTGATTTGTAGTCTAGAGTCATAGAATTACACGGCCCTGAAGGAGGCCATTCGGTCCATTGTGACTGTACTGGCCATTTAAAAGAGCTATCCAATCAATCCCACTCCCTCCTGCTCTTTCCCCATAGCCCTGCAACTTTTTGCCCTTCAAGTATTTATCCAATTCCCCTTTGAAAGTGACTATTGAATCTGCTTCCACCACCCTTTCAGCCAGGTCTGTGCTTTCATAACGTATACCTATGTCCCTGTCTTTCTGGTAAACTTTTTAATCCAGTGAAACCTGTGTTTACCATAGCTCCTGTTAAAATTGATTTCATAATAAACCGGATTCGCAGTTTAAAGCCTGAGAAATACAGGCTGTCAGAGTGTTGTTTGTCCATCTATTGAAGGGGGTAACAGGTGGCCTGTATTATAATCGTTAGTGTAGCAAGAGTGTATGGACTTCATTTTTCAGCCAGGGTTCACCACTTCCTGGAATACTTGCCCCTTATGGTCATGTTTGGGTTCATAGGAAGCATGCAGTTTGCCTGTAGAAGTGGTCCCTTAACAATGGGCATGGGGACAAGTGTTAAAGGGCATTTGAATTACTGTAAGAACAAATGAAACAGGAGCAGGTGTAGGCCATTCGGCCCCTCAAGCCTGCTCCGCCATTCAATAAGATCATGGCTGATCTGATCCTGGCCTCATTTCCACTTTTCCTGCCTGCCCCCCATAACCCTTGACTCCCTCTGTCTAACTCAGCCCTGAATATATTCAATGGCCCAGCCTCCACTGCTCTCTGGGGTAGAGAATTCCAAAGATTAACCACCCTCTGAGAGAAGAAATTCCTCCCCATCTCTGTCTTAAATGGGAGACTCCTTATTCTGAAACTGTGCCCCCTAGTTCTAGACTCCTCTCGAGGGGAAACATCCTCTCAGTATCTACCCTGTCACGCCCCCTCAGAATCATATATGTTTCAATAAGATCACCTCTCATTCTTCTAAACTCCAATGAGTATAGGCCCAACCTGTTCAACCTTTCCTCATAAGACAACCCCTTCATCCCAGGAATCAGCCCAGTGAACCTTCTCTGAACTGTCTCCAATACAAGTACATCCCTCCTTATATAAGGAGACCAAAACTGTACACAGTACTCTAGGTGTGGTCTCACCAACACCCTGTACAGTTGTAGCAAGACTTCCCTACTTTTATACTTCATTCCCCTTGCAATAAATACCAACATTCCATTTGTCTTCCTAATTACTTGCTGTACCTGCATGCTAACTTTTTGTGATTCATGTACGAGGACACCCAGATCCCTCTGTACCCCAGCATTCTGTAGTCGCTTTCCCTTTAATATTCTACTTTTCTATTCTTCCCACCAAAGTGGACAACCTCATATTTTCCCACATTATACTCCATCTGCGAAATGTTTGCCCACTCACTTAACCTACCTATGTCCCTTTGCAGACTCTCTGTGTTCTCCTCACAACTTGCTTTCCCACCTATCTTTGTATCATCAGCAAATTTGGCTACAATACACTCGGTCCCTTAATCTGAGTCATTAATATAGATTGTCAATAGTTGAGGCCCCAGCACTGATCCCTGTGGCACTCCACTAGTTACAGTTTGCCAACCTGAAAATTACCCATTTATCCTGACTCTGTTTCCTGTTAGTTAGCCAATCCTCTATTCATGCTAATATATTACCCCCAACATCATGAGTTCTTATCTTGTCCACTAACCTTTGATATAGTATCTTATTGAATGCCTTTTGGAAATCCAAATACACTACATCTACTGGTTCCCCTTTATCCACCCTGCTTGTTACATCCTCAAAGAACTCTAATAAAGTTGTCAAACATAATGGTTTCCTACTTTCTGTCTCCCACCTTTCTTGAATAGGGGCGTTACATTTGCTGTTTTCCAAACCACTGGGACCGTTCCAGAATCCAGGGAATTTTGGAAGATTACAACCAATGCATCCACTATCTCTGCAGTCACTCTTTTAAGACCCTAGGATGCAGGCCATCAGGTCCAGGGGACTTGTCACCTATTAGTTTGCCTAGTCCTTTTCCCTATTAATAATGATTCTTTTAAGTTTCTCACTCCCTTTCGCCCCCTGGTTTTCTACTATTCTTGGGATATTTTTAGTGTCTTCTACCTTGAAGACGGATACAAAATATTTGTTCAAAGTCTCTGCCATTTCCTTGTTTCCCATTATTAATTCCCCAGTCTCATCCTCTAAGGGACTAATGTTTACTTTAGCTATAATAAAAATAAGAAACGCTGGAAATACTCAGCAGGTCTGGCAGCATCTGTGGAGAGAGAAGCAGAGTTAACGTTTCAGGTCAGTGACCCTTCATCAGAACTACTTGACTGCAGCTACTCTCTTCCACTTAACGTACCTGATCTTTCTTCAGGGTAATCTGGCCCATTTCCTTGTTGCCAACAAATGACCGGATAACTTTATGAACACGTTCTCCTGCACGAACTCTTATGATGTAGTTTGCTGGGAAGTATCCAGCCTTCTCGCCGATTCTCCCCTGAAATGGAGGGTTGCTTGAGTCAGATACATTTACGACTGCAATCAGTCACGAATATCCTATTTGCACTGCAGTGCTGCTGTTCTATACATCCTGCACACTCATGACAACCATGCTGCATGTGATTCACAGTCAAACCAAGTTTTGGTATTGCTAACAGAGACCCTGGGCTGGATCTTGTGCTCAGCCCGATGTCGGGTTACGTGGCGGGGTCGGGGGATGGGAGGGGGGGGCTGGGGAAGGCCGGAGAATTGGAGCAGCAGCGTCCGCCATGGAACCCACCTTCGCTTTCCTGTCAGGGGTCTCCGCTGCATTCTGAGTATAGATGGAGGGGCGGAAGGGGTTAACTCTGCATTCAGTGTATACTTGGAGGGGGGGGGGAGCGGGGGGAATGGGGGCAACTCTGCAAAAAGTTTGCAGGGCTGGCAGCCTTTTAACAGTGGCACCAGCACCTGCTCACGAATCAGGTTATGCCATTCACGGCGTTGCTGAGGCCACCCCCACCACCATCAATGTGCTAAGTGCCTGCCCAGCACAGAATCGCAGGAGCGCAGCGGCGCGGCTCCCGTGCGGGGTGGCCACCATTTTCTGCACCAGCTGCCATTCCTGGTGGCAGGACAACAAAATCCAGCCCCCAGTGTGGCCTTTTGTCCCAGAAGAAGTCGATGAGTTTCTTCTGTACCTTGGTGACAAACTCAGGGGGAGGGATCATAGTGACCAACTGGTACCACAGCACAGTGGCCACCAGTTGGTTTATGACCAGTGCTTACCCCTGTAGGGCACCACTCTGAGCAGTCCTATCCAGCGCCCCCCTAGGCGAGTGGTGACTTTCACCTCCAGCTCTTACCAGTTTGCTCACCAGGCATCCACAGCAGGACTAAGATAGACTGTCAGGTAGAGGAGGTGGGTGGTGCTCCAGGCAAAATGCCCGAGCTCCTCCGGCAGGGAGTCCAGCCGCCACTGACCCACCAGGAGTCCAGAACGTTTTTCCCAGTTGATCCTGGCAGAGGATGCCGCAGAGTCGACCTGTTAACACTCACGCATCCTCCGCAGGTCAACGGGATCGGCGTAAGCTGCGAGGACGACTTCCACGTTCGGCCTGTGCAAAGCCAGTCCCGTCAACGTGTCAACAGGAAAGGCGCCACACAGAAGGCATATAACTGGCCAGACATGGGGCACCTCTTAACCACTCCTCTCTCAAAGCAAAGGGGTGCCGTCAAAGACCTGTTCACCTTAATCAGACACTCCATGGATCATACGTTCCAGGAGGTGGTCACCCCACAGAGGGTGAAAGTTCAGGAGAGTGGCCATCTGGAAGAGCAGGAAGTGCAGGAATCTTCGAGTCGTGTGCCATTCTCAAACCAGTACTCAACTTCGGAGATTGCTGGGAGTGACGACACTTTGAAGGAGTGCAGTCCAGACCATGGCACCAAAGGGCTTACTTTAAGGAGGAGATGTTTCAGGTATAGGCTAGGAACATTTCAACAAGGGTGAAAGGTAGGGGAACCAAAGCCAGGGCTCCTTGGATGACGAGGGAGATACAGAATATGATGAAACAAAAAAAAAGAGGCTGTATGATGCGTGTCAGATGAATTCTTCAAGCGAGAACTAGGGCAAATACAATAAGTTGAAAGGGGAAGTGAAGAGGAAAATAAGATTGACAAACAGAGAACATACAAATAGAATGGCAATTAATATAAAAGGGAACCCAAAAATGTTCTACAGGCATGTAAATAGTAAGCGGGTAATAAGAGGCGGGCTGAGGTCAATTAGGAACAAAGAGGGTGATATATGCTTAGAGTTTCAGGGCAAGGCTAGAATACTTAATGAGTACTTTGTATCAGTGTTTACTAAGGAAAAGAATGCTGACAAAATATCAGTAGAAACGGAGATGGTAGAGGTAATGGATGGGGTGAAAATTGATAAGAAGCATGGACTGAAAAGGCTGACTATGTTTAGAGTGGATAAGTCACCTGGTCCGGATGACTTGCAATCCAGGTTGCTAAAGGAAGAGGGGGTGGAGATAGCGGAAGGGCTTGTCATAGTCTTCCAATCTTCCCTAGATACAGGGAGGTGCCAGAGGATTGGACAGTGGCAAATGTGACACCCTTATTCAAGAAAGGGTGTAAGGACATTCCTAGTAACTACAGGCTGCTCAGTTTAATATCAGTGGTGGGTGAGGTTTTAGAAACAATAATCAGGGAAAAAGTCAACAGGTACTTGGAGAGGTTTGAATTAATTAAGGAGAGCCAGCACAGATTTGTAAAAGGCAGATCATGCTTGACTATTCTAATTGAGTTTTTTGATGAAGTAACAAAGGTTGATGAAGGGAATGCAATGGATGTTGTCTCTATGGATTTTCAGAAAGCGTTTTGACAAAGTACCTCATAAAATGCTGGTTAACAAAATTGAGGATGGTTAGTGCCAGCTTGGATAAAAGATTGGCTTAAGAACAGAAAACAGTGAGTGGTGGTAAATGGTTATTTTTCAGACTGGAGGATGGTAGACAATAGTGTTCCCCAAGGGTCAGTGCTAGGACCACTGCTTATATTTTGCTATATTATAAATGACTTGGATCTTGGAATACAGAGTAAAATTTCAAAATTTGCCGATGATACTGAACTTGGAGGAGTGGTAAACAGTGAGGATGATACAATAATCAATTGCAACAGGACACAGATAGGCTTGCAAAATGGGCAGACAAGTGGCAGATGGAATTTAATGCAGAGAAGTGTGAGGTGATGCATTTGGGCAGAAGGGATAGGGAGAGACAATATAGACTTAATGGAACAGTTCTAAAGAGTGTACAGGGACAGAGGGACCTGGGGGTGCATGTGCATAGATTTTTGAAGCTGGTAGGACATATTGAGAAAGCGGTTAGCAAAGCATATGGGATCTTGGGCTTCATAAATAGACATATTGAGTACAAAAGCAGGGAAATTACATTGAACCTGTATAACGCTCTGGTTAGGCCACTACTGGTGTATTGCGTGCAGCTCTAGTCACCACACTTTAGGAAGGATGTGAGGGTCCTTGAGAGGGTGCAGAGGAGATTTACCAGAATGGTTCCAGGGATGAGGGATTTTAGCTACAAGGTTAGGTTGGAGAAGCTGGTGTTGTTCTCCTTGGAGCGAAGGAGATTGAGGGGAGATTTGATAGAGGTGTACAAGATTATGACAGGTTTAGATAAGGTAGACAAAGAAAAACTGTTCTCATTAACTGATGATACAATGACTAGAGGACACAGATTGAAGGTTTTGGGCAAGAGATGCAGTGGGGGATGTGAGGAAGAAACTTTTTATGCAGCGAGTGGTAATGACCTGGAACTCATTGCCTATGAGGGTGGTGGAAACACAGACGATGAATGATTTCAAAAGGAAGTTGCTTAGGCACTTGAGGGAATACAGCGGGGAAATGGGACTGACCGGACTGCTGTACAGAGAGCAAGCATGGACTCGATGGGCTGAATGACCTCCTCCTGTGCATAATGACACTATTATTCTAGTTACACATTACAAGCATGCAGCTCTTAACCCAATAACCACAGTTTCAGTCTGTGTCTATTTATAGGAGCACACGTGAATCTCCATTTAATGCCCACCACCTGCATACAATTAAACACAACTAACAAGATAGAATCTACTTCATCAGAATTTAAAAAAACAATAAAAGAGCTATTACACTACTGGGTGTATACTATAGGTCACCATATAGTGGGAAGGAGATAGAGGAGCACATTTGCAGGTAAATCTCAGAAAGATGCAAGAACTATAGAGTAGTGATAATAGGGGACTTCAATTATCTTAATATAGACTGGAATAGTAACAGTGTAAAGGGCAAAGAGGAAGAGGAACTCCTGAAATATGTACGAGAACTTTTTTGCTCAGTGTGTTTTCAGCCCAATGATGCATGTTAGGTTAATAATACAATGGAGAACCAAGCTGAATATAGAATGTACAAAGGAGATCTGAAAAAGCAAATAAGAGAGGCAAAGAGAGAGTATGAGAAAAGATCAGCAGCTAACATAAAAGGGAATTCAAAATTCGTTTATCAACACATAAATAGTAAAAGGGTAGTCAAAGGAAGGGTGGGGTGAATAGGGATCAAAAATGAGACCTTGTCGAAGCAGAGTGCATGGTTAAGATACTAAATGAGCAACTATCTTCACTAAAGAAGAGGATGCTGCCAATGTCTCATAAAGGAGGTAGTCAAGAGATTAGATAGGATAAAAATTAGAGACTTAAAAGGTTGGCAGCATTCAAAGTAGAAAAGTGATGGGGAAGCTTTTGGAGACAATAATCTGAGACAAAATTAATTTTCGCTTGCAAACATAGGGCTAATAAAAGACAGCCAGGAAAATGGTGTGTGACCAACTTGATTGAGTGATTTGATGAAGTAACAGGGATTGATGAGGGTACTGTGGTTGATATTGTGTATATGGACTGTGGATACAAAAACAAGGAGGTTATTCTAAACTTTTATAAAACACTGCTTAAGCCTCCGCAAAGCCAGGATGAAACTTCTTAACTGCTAAGAGTGTGAAACCTTTCTTTACAGCAACAGACAGAGGAATTTCATGCAAACGCCTCAACATATTCATTACTGAAGCCATGCAGCACTACTTCAGTCCAGGGGATGTGCGACGCGCATTTGCATGAATTGTGAGGAGTAAGTCTACAGTACCTCTATAACACAACTTACCTTCCACCATTCCTCATTGGAGTCGTCAAAGACAGTGACTCTGTCCCCTGCACTGTAAAAGAAAGTATGAGTTAGGCCTTGAGTATTGTATTACTGAATCAGGACTGCCAGTCACCATTCCTTGAACATCTAGAGCACACCCTTAACACTATTAGAATTCTGCTTTCAACTCCAAACTAATTGCCCGATGCAACCTCTCCATGAGCTACAATTGTGCGCGGCTAGAGTTGCAAATTCTGGTTGGACATATTCCTGCATCTTTCATCATATGACCACCCACCAGTCAAACAGCCCTTTTCCCCCAATCTCTAATATTTTTATAACAAATAAACAAACGTGTTCAAAGAAAATGAAAAAAAAACCACAGCATTTTTTTAAATGCCCCATGATCTTTTTCCCAGTGTCCAGGAGATTAATTCTTTATTCCTGGAAACTCCAGGACCTTCCTGGAGGATTGGCAACCCCTGTGTGTAGCTCAGCCTCGCACAGTCTCCAATCATTGCGATTGCAGCTCTAACCTTAACCCTTCAGGTGCCTCAGTTGAGTTTAATCTTCCAGACGCCATCAGCTTTCAGAAGTTGCTGCTGTGTGTATCAGTCAGCAGATCCTCACTGCTCTTTGAAGAGTTTTTTAAAAAATGTGTCACAGATTGACCTGGTGACCTCTAGGATCTCCATTACCTAGACTTTCAGGTGGTAGGAGAAACCAGTCTTTCCAAGCCCATTCTCAGCCAATGAAAAATGGATGGCAAGAGGGAAGAGAAGGAACATTACTGCACTCTGTATTTAGATCTTTTGGAAAAAATAGTCACCTTTTGCCACCTAATCTACGTTTTGTAAATATTAATTAAATAAATAGAACAGGAAAAAGACACGCAGACACACACTCATTGGCTGATCCATCACAACAATCATCCAGGCACCCACCCAAACACCCATCAATCCGTCCACTTACCCACACACTGACTCATCCTGCCTTTGATCCACCCAGCTGCCTGTCTCTCACGCCATCAACCCGCCCACCCATGCATCCAACCATAATGTATGTAATACTGGAAGTATTAGTCCTCAGTCGAGCTGAACACCCAATAATAACCTGAGGTTAAATATAAAGGAGAGGTTGCAAATGTGGACTTTTGAAATAAGAACAGAAAACGGTGGGAATTCGACATCATAGAAACGTACGACACAGAAGGAGGCCCATCATGTCTGTGCCGGCTGAAAAACAACTATCCAGCCTAATCCCACTTTCCAGCTCTCGTAGAATCATAGAAAGGGTTGTCATTAAAACTCAAACCAAAACATTAGAACCGTATAAAAGTTACGGCACAGAAAGAGGCCATTCAGCCCATCATGTCTGTGCCACCTGATAAAACGAGCTGCCCATTCTAATCCCACCTTCCAGCACCTGGTCCGTAGCCTTGCAGGTTACAGCACTTCAGGTGCATATCCAGGTGCCTTTTAATAGAATTGAGGGTTTCTGCCTCCACCACCGTCCCTGGCAGTGAATTCCAGACACCAACCACCCTCTGGGTGAAAAAGTTTTTCCTCATGTCCCCACCAATCCTTAATCATCTTAAATCACCAAAATTAGTTAGTCGTAACTCGGTAAACTAAATGCATTTTTAAAAGGGCTCCTGAGGGGAGGGTCCATCTTTAAAAATGATAGCAAGGCTTGCTCTTTAAAAAGGAGCATGATGGGTACGCTCCCTCGTTCAGGGCTGATTGACGAGTCTTGCACAAAAGAACTGCATGAAGCCCAGAATAAAAGATATCAGAAGATGTGCCGAGGTAGAACTTACTGGAAATCCAGATCATCCTTCTCCTGTGCTTTGTATCTGTACAATGCTACGAAATAGTGAGTCTGTGCGAAGCCGCCTCGCATACCTGGCTGCGGCTTTTTGTTCTGTCCAAGGAGAAAAGAAGACAATAGTTGAAACATTTTATGTATGAGAATATGAGCGGAAAGAATCAGCATTTCTGGACTGAACACATACATGTGGCTGGACTTTAACTGGGTTTTTTTTTCTCCAACATTCCCTCCTCCTCTCTGGAATTGTGCTATGATATGATACTACTGGTGCTAGCTGCCCTCCAGCAAGTGGCCATTCTTTGAGAGCCGAGATAATGGCTGTTGACAGGCTATTTGGAGGTAAAGGGGTATCACAGTCACAGGGTAGCAACCTGCAGCAGGGGTTCTGGCTGATTTTTCTCCTTCTTTGCCTGGGGCGAAGGGAAAGCCTGTACTTCCCCTCTGGGCCTACTTGGACTGAGATCGGCCCAGGCCCTAGAATGGACCAGGGATCACTCTGGCTTCTGGAGCTCAAGACCACACATTGCACGTACCCACTGGAAAAAGCATTAGTAAACACTACTTACCAGGTCACTTTATAGAATGCACTGAAATAGAGAACAGTGAGAGCACAGCTGGAGGCAAACATTAAGACTCAGGCTATAGCGCAGTCTCCAAGCAGGTTCTATACTTAAGTAGGGGATGAGGGCAGGGTTGAACTGCAAGCCAATGATGAGCACCATGAAATCTGGCTCTTTAAGTATCAGTGCCTGAAGGCGAATGAAAGTCCTCTTGCCATTATTTTAATGTTGGTCCTAACCCATGACCATGGAAACACAGAAGCTGGAGTAGGCCATTCAGCCCCTCGAGTCTGCTCTGCCAGTTAATCACATCATTGCTGATCTGTACATCAATTCCATAACCCTTGATGATACCCTTACCAAACAAAAATCTATCAATCACAGTCTCGAAAGCTCCAATTGATCCCCAACATCCATAGCCTTTTGGGGAGAGGGTTCTAGATTTTCGCTACCCTTTGTACAAAAAGGTTTTTCTCTCCTGAGTGGCCTAGCTTTCATTTTAAGATTGGCCTGTCATGTTCTGGGTTTCCCCACCAGAGGAAGTAGTTTCTCCATATCTGCCCTATCGAATCCTGTTAACATTTTAAACACCTCGATCAGATCACCCCTCAGCCTACAAAACTCGTGGTAGTTTATGTGACTTGTCCTCATAATTTCACCCTTGAAACAGGCTAACACCTCCATGAAGTTGGTGGACAAAAGAATTTCATTGGCATCAAGTAGATGATAGTTAAAGAGCCAAAGATGATTGGCGGAATGCTAGAGTTTAGTATTCTCGGGCGGGACCCACCCCCCCCCACAATTTCTTATCTGATACTCGGAACATTACACACTGGCAACTCAGACGCACCCACTTTGCCAGCACATATGCCATCATGCCAGGAGAGTTCAGCTCTAAAACTTACCCGTATAGTGGGCAACCATGCTGGCTCTGTACTGGAGCAGGGAACTGAATGAAGTAGCAGGCCAAGGGCCAGGAATATCATAGAATCATACAGCACAGAAGGAGGCCATTCGTCCCATCATGTTCTTTGGAAGAGCTATCCAATTAGTCCCAATCCCCTGGTCTTTCCCCATAGCCCCTATCCTAAACCCTTGTCCCCTATTCCATACCCACTATCTCCTACCTTTATCCTATACCCCTTTCTCCTATCCTATACCCTTCGCCTGCCATTCCCATATCCCATACTCCCTACCATATCCGCATGTCCCCAATCAGCTATCCCATGCCCACTGCTCCCCAGCCCCTCGAATGCAAGACCTTCAGTAGATACTGTAATTTAAATAGGGAAGAATCAGAAAGAAAATTAGGGTTGGAGCACAGTTTGAGGGAAACTCAGGGAGGTATCATGCCAGTCTAAAATATGCACCAAACTACAATCAACAACAACTTACATTTATCTCATGCCTTTAATGGAATAAAATGTCCCAAGGCACTTCACAGGAACATTATAAAACAAAATTTGACACTGAGCCACATAAGGAGATATTAGGTCCGATGACCAAAAGCTTGGTCAAAGAGGTAGGTTTTAAGAAGCGTCTTAAGGGAGGAAAGCGAGGTGGAGGGGATATAGGAAGGGTATTTCAGAGCTTAGGGCCAAGGCAGCTGAAGTTACAGCCACCAATGGTGGGGCGTTTAAAATCAGGGATGTACAAGAGGCCAGAATTAGAGGAGTGCAGATATCTCAGAGGGTTGTAGAGGCTGGAGGAGGTTACAGAGATAGGGAGGGGTGAGGCCATGGAGGGATTTGAAAACAAGGATGAGAATTGTAAAATGCAAGAGGTTGCTTGACCAGGAGACAATGTAGGTCAGCGAGCACAGGAGTGATAGGGAACAGGACTTAGTACGAGGTAAGGCACGAGCGGCAGTGTTTTGGATGACCTCAAGTTTACAAAGTGTAGAATCTTCTGATTCCAGAGCAATTCCATGACGATATTCTTCAGTCCTTTCTTTTGGCTTTGCTAGGAGGAGATGGGCATTGGGGAAGCTCACTTCAGGAGAAGTAGATAATCAAGAAAAGGTAGAATCATAGAATCTTATAGCACAGAAAGAGGCCATTCAGCCCATCAGGACTGTGCTGGCTCTTGAAAGAGCTATCCAATTAACCCCGCTCCTTTACTCTTTTCCCATAGCCCTGTCATTTTTTTCTTTTTAAGCATTTATCCATTTCCCTTTTGAATTATTGAATCTGCTTCCGCCGCCCTTTCAGGCAGTACATTCCAGATCACAACAACTCAATGCATTAAAAAAATTTTCATCTCTTCCCCTGGTTCTTTTGCCAATCACTTTAAGTCTGTGCCTTCTGGTAACCGACCCGCCTTCCAGTGGAAACTGTTTCTCCTTATTCTACTCTATCTAAACCCTGCATAATTACAAATACTTCTATTGAATCTCTGATCTAAGGAGAACAATCTCAGTTTCTCTAGCCTCTCCGCATAATTGAAGTCCCTCATCCCTGGTATCATTCTGGTAAATCTCCTCTGCACCCTCTTCTAGGCCTTGACATCCTTCTTAAAGTATTGGGCCCAGAATTGGACACAATACTCCAGCTGAGGCCTAACCAGTGATTTATGGAAAATTTAGCATGACTTCAACTATTTGGGACATTTAGAGATTAGAGCTTTGCTCTATTATCCAGTTTCCTCTCGGCAGTCCAGGAAAATTGGTCAGCCGTTCCTTGGACCTGTCTGGACAGAGCCCCAGAGTTACCTTTGCCTCATCTGGATTATTCTTGTCTTTTTTGTCCGGTGCCTCTCCACCTGCAATAATCACAAGATTGCTGTTATTTCTGAGGTGTTCCAGTCGCAGAATAAAAACGCCTCATTCAAAGGAGATGCAAGGAGCCATCTAAACTTAACATTACTGCTAGGGCCACATTCAAAGTGAGGTCCGGTGGCTGTAAGGGACCAGCCGTGTTTTAATGGAAGCAATCATTTCATCCGTAGACTCAAAATAATTCAATTGAACTTCTCATTTGGAAATTCGCCAACACTAGATAAAAAGAAAACATTCAACCAAATGTGAATTACTGGAGCGTGGCTTTGCGGGTCTCATACTCGTTTATTGGTGGGTAACTCTCTTTATTTCCATCAGCAGTTTTTGGAAGCATCAAACGACAGGACGAATGTCTACGTGAGGTCTTCGACTGTGATACTCTCCGGCTGGGACACAAGAGCAGCCTTGCAGGCCTTCACTCTCGGAGCCCTGAAAGTAGCACAGTAACCTCCCTAGTGCAGGATCCTATGAGGTCGGTCCACAGCATCACTGATATATCAGCTGCCCTCACTGTGGCAGAGTCTCTCTGTTTTATTCACTGCAGTACCTTACCATCTCTCTTAAAGAAAGAACTCTCACTCATTAACTTTCAGATAACTTCTGTTTTTCCTGTCGATTGCAATTGGTATTAAGGGTATTTAAACCCTCAAATCTAACTGTTCCCAGAAATGCCCAACCACTTCTGGTCAGGTACAGTGTGGCCCTGAGTTAGCTGTATTGTACATTACACCTCACAAGGGCAGGTAAATGGATGGGAATGGGGAGTGAATGCAGAAGAATTCTTGTCCAGGACAACAGAATCTCCCCTTCTCATCTGGTCACGCATTTTACAAACTGAGAATGTATTGAGAAGGTGTGAAAGACGGACAGTAGCAGATTGGCCATCCGTTAATGCCCCACCCACTTCTTTCATTCCAGTGACTTCAATGGACTTGGCGTAATGGGCATCAGGGTGTACAATGGGCAGGGCATAAAATGTGCCGGGCGTAAAGTGGACAGGGTATAAAATGGGATCTGACGCTGAAGTTGAATTTTGCCCCCATGTAGTTATTTCTGCTGGTGGTTTTTGAAATGGGTTGATACGTTTCAAAATGGCAAGGTTGAAATGGTGCCCGTCTTCTCAGTTAAAAAGGAGGATCATTCGACAGTTAAATATTATCAGCTGATTGCTCATTTACCACGGACCACTTCACTGAGTCCTATTGAGTCTAACGCTGTTCTGGACGGGTTTTGTGGCAGACAACTGATCCAAGGGTCAAGGTGATCTTGAGTTTGGTCTGTAAATTACATTTATTGCAAATGAACATTCTTACACCTACATGCAATGCTGCTACTGGCCCCAGACCTACCTCCTGACCCGTGCTCTTCCCCAGGCTTGGGATTATCAAGTTCTTCATCAACCATTTGCGCAGGCTGCAAAGCACAGGAAAGAGTTACAGTTACCCAGGACATCCAGTGCATTCAATTTGCATACCCTGGGGCTGAAATTGCGTTCCTGGCACACTTGCCGGCACTTTGCGCATCGCAGTTTCCACCACTGGCGCACTGAGACCTCCCCAGGTTTTGGGAGGTCTGCTCATGGGCATACCGCTGTTGGGCATCCACCACACTTTGCGCAATACACTGGCAGCCCAGCTGTTGGGCGTCTTCAGCGCAGGGTTTGAAAAGTACCGATGCTGTACTTTAAAGCTGTGCCTGGTACGTCCTGCTCAGGGGAAACAGTTTCCTTTTTTATTCTGGTGCTACTGAGAGTCTTCAAGGAAATGGACCAGAACTCCAACATTTCCCTCAGGATGGAGGCAGGACAGGATGCTTCCCCGGTAGGGGGGTGCGGTTCTGGGGGTCATGTTGAGAGAGGGTTAGGGCAAGAGAACATGCCATTCCTGGGTAAGGTGGAGACCCCCTACCCCTCCCACTCCTCAGCAAGGAGCAGTCAGAATGGCCTGGAAAGAGGTGGCTGAGGAATCAATGCAGAAATGGGAGGAAATTCAACACCCTTCAAACATTTGTCAAGATACGTGCTTATGTTGCTTAATTGCTCTGCACTGGAGTGTTGACGTACACCCACACACTCTTCTTTCTTATTTAGCTGCACACTCACATGGGATGACTTAACCCTGCCCCATCCCAGGAACCCTATCACTAATTGCAGGTAGGTTCATTAAAGACTCCTCCAGTACCCATTTATGTGCCGCCTGGTCCTGTACTGCTATTCAGGGAAGCATTTTTTATTCATTCATGGGATGTGGGCGTCGCTGTCAAGACCAGCATTTGTTGCCCATCCCTAATTGCCCTTGAGAAGGTGGTGGTGAGCTGCCTTCTTGAACTGCTGCAGTCCATGTGGGGTAGGTACACCCACAGTGCTGTTAGGGAGTTCCAGGATTTTGACCCAGTGACAATGAAGGAACACGGCGGCCAATTGCCTGGCTCTGATAGGTTTCAGGAACCAGCAGTCCATTGAAATCTTCTAATTGCAAGCCAGGGAAGCCCTTGATAGAAGGGAGAGGCTGAGAGCAGATACTGACACACATAGGCAATGATCATCTCCAACAAGAGTAAATCTAACCATCTCCCCTTGACATTCAATAACATTACCATCACTGAATCCCCGACTGTCAACATCCTGGGGGTTACCATTGACCACAAACTGAACTGGAGCTGCCACATAGATACTGTGGCTACAAGAACAGGTCAGAGGCTGGGAGTTCTGTGGTGAGTAACTCACCTCCTGATTCCCCAATGCCTGTCCACCATCTACAAGGCACAAGTCAGGAGTGTGATGGAATACTCTCCACTTGCCTGGATGGGTGCAGCTCCAACAACACTCAAGAAGCTCAACACCATCCACGACAAAGCAGCCCGCTTGATTGGCACCCCATCCACCACCTTCAACATTCACTCCCTCCACCACCAATGCACAGTGGCAGCAGTGTGTACCATCTACTAGATGCACTGCAGCAACTTATCAAGGCTCCTTAGACAGCACCTTCCAAACCCGCAACCTCTACCACCTAGAAGGACAAGGGCAGCAGATGCGTGGGAACACCACCACCTGCAAGTTCCCCTCCAAGTCACACACCATCCTGATTTGGAACCATATCGCCGTTCCTTCGCTGTCGCTGGGTCAAAATCCTGGAACTCCCTCCCTAACAGCACTGTGGGTGTACCTACCCCGCATGGACTGCAGCAGTTCAAGAAGGCAGATCACCACCACCTTCTCAAGGGCAATTAGGAATGGGCAATAAATGCTGGTCTTGTCAGTGACGCTCTCATCCTGTGAAAGAATAAAAAAAATTGGAGTGGTAACCAGGACATGCTGGGGCACCAGTCCATGATCCCTTTTGGAGAGGGGCATGGAACTGGTGAACCTTAATCCGCAGCCTTGTGCCCATTCTTCCATCTTCCTCTTCCCTCAAGAAATGACTCCATTGCTCATATCTTTCGCCACTAGCTAGTAAACCGGGTGCCACTACCTCGCACCCGGTACTACTGAAAGCTTGCTCCATGGAGTGTCTTGAAGATTACAGTCAATGCTTTATCCCCACTGTGTTTCCATAAGGTAGTCTGAGGAGCAGGGGATCACAGGGCTGAGGCAGAGGGGCCATCGTCTTCACATCACACTGCGCCACTCACTCCACCTACACTGGCCCAGAGGATTGCCACTCCGGGTTGGGAGAAGGGAGGTGTAAAGTTAGAGTTGGAGCAGTTAGCACCAGGTAAATTGTGGCCTTGAAGCAGGTATCACACAGATTCACCAGAATCGTAGCAAGGCTCAAAACGAGAACTGGACAATTCAGGAGTGAAAATCGGGAAGTACCTTTTTGTACAAAGGGTTGTTAAAATCTGGAATTCATTGCCCCCAAAAGGCGTTGGATGTTGAGCCAACTGAAATTTTTAAGATTGCGATTGATATATTTTTATTGAGTAAGAGTGTCAAGGGATATGGAGCAAAGGCTCCAAAAGGAGTTGAGGTGCAGATCAACCATGACCTAATTGAATAGCAGAACAGGCTCGAGGGGCTGAATGGCCTCTTCCTGTTCCTCTACTTCTAAAACGCACAGCGCAAGTGAGGAGGAGCAAGTGCAGGTGGTTGCAGCCAATAGGCAGGTGAGCCAGCTCCAGGCTGCTCTCAGGTGATAAGTTCCAAGAACTGGGACCATCAAGGACCTGCCTATCAAAAAACACTAGTTTCTGAGCACCATCAATTCACTGGCTGCTTTCAGATTGTGTGAAGTATCCTGCCCAGTGTGAGGGCAAGTATGGAGAAGCCCACTACCCACATCTGTGCAGTTGTGTTTCACCAGATGACAGACCTCCAGCACACTCCAGAACATTTAGCTCCTCGGGGGGCATCTACTGGGCTCCTGCTCCCCTCTTACCCCAGCTCCTAAACACAGCCGTGGGCTCGCTGAGGACTACCATAACTGATGGCGTGAAGACTAGCTCTGGTTCACTAATGCCCTTCAGGGAAGGAAATCTGCCATCCATACCCAGTCTGGCCTACATGTGACTCCAGATCCACAGCCATGTGGAGGACTCTTAACTGCCCTCTGAAATGGCTGAGCTATCATATCAAAACAAGAAAAAGGCTCACCACCACCTTCTCAAGGCAACACCCACATCCTGAGAATGAATGAGATAAAAGCTCTGCAGTTTGCTCCCACAGAAAGCAGGGATGAGGGAGGTGTTTCTTCAAACAACACATCATCCCTGACACTCAGTTGTCCCACTTCAAGGGCTCAACCTGAGCTGGAAGACAATGAGGCTCCGGCAGCCACACCAGCTGTACGAGTCATGCCTGCAATTGGAGAGACATCTGATTCCTCCTGCCAAAGGCAGTAAAGAGCCACCCCCATCGCAGGACTTCAGGGTCATCCAGCGGTCAGTCACCTCAATTCCTTGACCCACCAGAGAAGCACTTTTTATGGGGAACTTGATCAGGTAGTTTGAATGCCATCCTAAACCGTCAACCATTTTACTTAAAAGATCATTGCCCCCATCACAAGAATTCCTGGATTAAGTTCCCCTGGCCTGGCACACCAAAACTGTATGTGATGGACCTCCAGTGTTGCTCATCCACCATCACTGCAGAGCCAGACAGTTATTGCAGCGTAAAAGGCTTTGCCCCGCGAAGGAAACACCACACCAATATGGCCACATGTCGTGCCATTTGCTTGGGCTCATCTTCAGCCCCTTCCGTGAGCCTCCTCTTGCCCCTGCGCTGAACTGTAAAATGAGGAAGTGTGAAGTAGGTCACTATTATCTTGGTGGGGCTGCCCTGCAGGATGGCCCCTCAAGCAAGACAACCAATGTAGCGGGTTGCTTCAGTAGACTGGTGGTGTGCTTGATTTTGGGCCTGATGACAGAAGGGGTCTCTGTGAATCTTCTTGGTGCTGCTGTTCGTGGGTTTTGAAAAGGTGTCGGTGGGCTTGGCTCAACAAGCCCAAGGATGCTTCTGCTGGGGCTGGTCCAGGACATCTGGCATCAACCTGCATGATGAAATGCCTGCAGTCGCAGAGAAAGCGGACAATTACTGAGCGGAACTCTTTCGAGTTGATGAATGCCAGTGGATTCATGGAGCAGCCAGTAAGGTTATGAGTGGCATCAATGAGGCCTTGAACCTAATGTGGTTCCTGCTGGGTCCCCTCCTGCTGCAGCAGCTCTTACTTAGAGCAGTTCATTTACCCTTTTAAATAGCCTCAGTGACTGGGTGGGTGTAGCAGATTCTGGCTCATCTAGCTAATGGCACTCTTAAAGGGGCAAGTAGAATAGAAATTGAAGGTGGTTGTAACCTTCACTACTACAGTGCCAGTCTGGAGATGGTCTACAGATGCATCATTCCCTCCATAGTAAGTCTCCTGAGACACAACTCCTCCAACATTTATTGAGCCCTTTGGCTTGGAGACACAAATCCTGGGATAGACCCATGGGTGCCATCACCTTCGTATGAGGCACTGTCTCGGCTGCCAGCCCATTCCTTCCTCGTACTCCACCTCACAGAATGCCCAAAGGAATGCCTGCAGTGTGGCTCAGGCCTGCCAGATGGTTTGGGGATGAAGGAATAAAGTTTGAAAACAAGGAGCGACAAAAGGATGCCTCACTCCAAAATGAGCAGACAGAAAGAGAGCATGAGCAACAAGCTCGATAAAGTCCGACACAAAGACTAGGAGTATACTGTCCACTGTTTCCAGTGGCCAATATGCTTGATGGCCAGCTTCTGCTCCAGGGTCTATCATGTATCTCTGGTTAACGCTGTGCCAATGGTGCAAAGCAACACAATTTCCTGGGCTCATGGATTGCACCATCAACTGGCTCCGTGGATCAGCACAAGCATCATTTACACCCCTCCCCCTCCCATCCCCATCCCTGCCACCACCCCCCAACGCCCACCCCTGTGCAGGCCCAGCAAAGAACCCATATCTGCTCATAAAAGCTTCCAGTTTTCCGCTCCCAGCATGCACCTGCGCCGCCGGTACAAGGGAGGGCAATTTCAGCCTCTCCCCCCGCCCCCCCCCCCCCACCCTCTGCTGTCAAGGGTTTGACACTCACATTTTTTTTGTCCTCTGAGTTCTTTTTCCTCTCGCGGTTTGCCATCACTACTCCCGTTCTGAGCGTCTCATAAACTGGGTCCGAGCGGTTTGCAACAGCTGAGGCAGAAGGAACAGAAGAAGAAATCAGCCCTTGTTACAAAGTAGTTACAACACAGAGACAGGCCATTCAGCCCGTCAGGCCCATGCCAGTGTTTATGCTCCACATGAGTGTCCTCCCACCCTACTTCATCGAACCCAATCAGCATATCCTTCCATTCCTTTCACCCTCATGTACTTATCTAGCTTCTCCTTAAAAGCCTCTATACTATTCACCTCATCCATTCCCTGTGGTAGCAATTTCCACATTCTCAGCACTCTCTGGGTAAAGAAGGTTCTCTAGAATTCCCTATTGGATTTATTAGTGACTATATATTTACAGTCTCTAGTTCTGGTTTTGCCCACAAGTGGAAACATTTCTCTCCGTCCACCCTCTCAAACCCCATCAGAATTTGAAAGACTTCTATCAGGTGACTCCTCAGTCTTCTCTTTTCTAGAGCAAAGACCCCCAGCATGTTCAGTCTATCCTGATACGTATCAACTCTCTGTTCTAGCATCTCCAGTACCTCCATGACTTTTGTGTAATATGAAGACCAAAACTGTGCACAGTACTCTAAGTGAGGTCCAAACAAGGTTCTTTATAAGTTTAACATAACTTCACTGGTTTGGAATTCCATTCATGTAGAAATGAATGCGAGGGCTTTGTTTGCACTTTTTAATGGCGTTCCGAACCTGCATTTTCACTTTTAATGATTTGTGAATCTGTACCCCTCGGTCCCTTTCCAAGGAGCGTGTGCTTTCGTATTCCTCTTACCAAAATGTAACAGTTATCTATACTGAAATTAATTTGCCATTTACATGAACATGCAGGTTTGTTAATGTTTTCTTGTATTTTTTCGCAGTCTTCCTCAATATTAACTATATCTCCCAATTTGGTGTGATCTGCAAATTTTGTAATTGTACTTGTGATTCCCAACTCCAAATTATTTGTGTAAATGGTGAACAACAGTGGTCCCAGCAGCGATCCCTGTGGAATACCACTTCCCACCTTCCACCGCCAGTCTGAGTAATTCGGTTCCTTGCCCCTGATCCAACATATTTTTGGTCACTTGGGCAGACTTGTGTAGTGAAAGGGCCTGGTGCCCATTTGCCGTGTCAACCAGTCCAGCTTCCAGAATGAATTAATTGAAAGGCTTTAAAACACTGGGGGGAGGTTAATAGAGCAGTTTGTTGCCAAGGAAGCTTGAACTTGCTTTGACCCCTCATTTCTGTTAACCAATGTGAAGAATGCCATTCTTCCCTACCCGTGGCTCAGTGGGCAAATGCAACAGCCAGTACCACAACCTGGAATGAGGTTGACATCAATAAGTGTTCACTACCTTTCTCCGAGGTTTCCACCAGTGTTCCAGTCAGAGATCAGGAGAACCCTCGGAGAAGTGACTTGACATGGCAGAAACTCTATCCCCTCCCCCGGGACCCCGCTGTCAGGGCTCAAATTATGGGCGCTTGGTTGACGTATCGAAGAACACCCAGGAGCTCTGTTTTGGTGTTTTAATAAAACTGCTTTTGACTTGCTCAACCAAGTTCAGTACACTGCCCGAGTTCAGTAGTGTGAAGCATTTTTATCTGCTCCCTTTACAACAGGATCCCAGAATCAACCAGATCTGGCAGGAGAACATATTGGCTGAGAAATTCTGGCATGCCCATATTTGATGGTGCAAGGTAAAGGGGGAGGGGGGAATGACATGCCCTGCACCTCAATGGTGAGGCCCGAGGCTCCCTCAGTATTGGGCCTCGGGCCACATTGCAATGGAGCTGGCAAGGTGAGAACAGCCAAGGTGAAGAGTGGGCCAAAAATAGAACAGCTAGCCCCTGAAAAACAGGCCCATAGTGTTCAGCACTCGAGGCACCATCACATCATTTCTCTGCGTGCTTTCCAAAATGCCATTTCAGGATCGACGAGATCCCTTTGCAGCCATGACAGTTCTTCCAAATTGCTAGCATTACAGGCTGAGACAAAGCAAATGCTGACGCTACCCTGGTGAGTGGTAGAGTCAGGGCTGTCATACAGAGGGCCCTTGCATTCAGTTCCACACAGTAGTTACAGATCAATCTGGAACATCTTTTTCTTTTTAAAGTAGTCCTTTACCCACTACCAAACCACTACCATCAATGTGTATCCTTCTGTATTAAAAGGCCATTTCAAAATAACACTTAGGTGACACTAGAGAGCACAGCATTGACTCCTTTCACACTTGGTTTATTTGACTCTTTCATTCTCTTTTATAACCAGCTGTTCAATGTAGATATCACTGTCCATGATAAGTGAGCCTGGTTTGGAGGTCTCGTGAGCAACATACAACACACGATATGAGTCCAATGTTTCACTTACAGAAAGGGAGAAGCTCCTTGATGCAGGCAAATTGCTGGTTACTGTAGAGGGGAGAGCTGTAGGCTCGTCGAAAACCAGGGGGCTGGATTTAAAGGAAATCTAAAGTTACAGAAGCATTAGTATGAACAGACTCACACAGCTGTAGATGATAATGTGGGTGGCTCAGTAATAAGGGTACAATATGAAAAGTGGACATGGATTGCAATTCCTTCTCCTCTTTTCTGCCAAAATTCATCAGAGTAATTATTTGTGCTTCTCTTCATTTTTCCATTAATTCCCCTCCCCACACCCTCCCCTGAAAACGCTGACTTTTTGTCAGAGTGCAATGTCATGGGCACCATAGGTCTTGTCTGACTGCTCGTTTCCAAGGTGCAGAGATAGCCAGAAAACAAGGCACTTTGAAATCACTACAAGGTCTCTATCCATACACCCACATACCCATCAACCAAACCCATCGACCCATTGAACAAATTCACATACCCATTGACCAGACCCATCGACCAAACCCACATACCCATCGACCAAACCCATCAACCCATCGAACAAACCCACATATCCATCAACCAAACCCATCGACCAAACCCATCGAACAAACCCACATACCCAATCGACCAAACTCATCGACCCATCAACCAAACCCAGCGACCAAACCCATTGAACAAACCCATCGACCAGAACCATCGACCCAACAAACAAACCCACACATCCATCGACCAAACCAACATACGCATCAACCAAATCCATCGATCCATCAACCAAATCCATCGACCAAACCCATCAACCTAACCCATTGACCAAACTCCATCAGCCCATCAAAGAAACCCACACACCCATCAAGCAAACCCATCAACCTAACCCATCGACAAAACCCATAGAACCATGTACCAAACCCATCAACCCATCCAACAATCGACCAAACCCATCAACCAAACCCATCAAACCATCTACCAAACCCAACAGCCCATTGACCAGACCCATCGAACCATCTACCAAAGCCAAGGATCCCTCCAACAGACTCATCAACCAGACCCATCAACCCAACCCATTGAACTGTCTGCAAAACCTAAGGACCCATCGAACAGACCCATTGACCAAACCCATCGGCCAAACCCATCAACTCATCGACCAAACCCATACATCCGTTGACCACACTCATCCACCCATGCACATCTACTGGGCTCAAGATATGATGACGCCTGAAAGATTTTGGTGAGACCCCTAAACTAGGTTTTGTTAGTGTAAGGCATGTGTCTGACCTGCAGGGTTAGAAAATGATGTGCAGGCCATCTCTCCCTGTACCCAGATACCTCTCGTCACCCTAGAAGTATTGATGCTATGATAAGAGTCAACTTATATGGTGGTTGTCAGCCATGAGAAAGAAGCAGGGAGAAGGAATTCTCCAATGGGTCAGTGAGCTTATTCAATGAGTAGCAGAGCCATAAAGACATGGAAGGTCATGGGCTCAGTCCCCAGTCTATGCTGAGTTAGTTGATTCAGCTTGGGCAGTAAGGACACTACAATTGGCCTCAGTACCCCTCGTATAGGGAGTGGGAAAGTATTGTGAGCAGTGCAGTATAAATTTACCAGAATGATGCCTAGGACCCCAAGGGTTAAGCTATGAGGAGAGATTACACAAACTAGTGTTATATTCCCTGGAATTTAGAGGTTAAGGGGTGATTTGATCGAAGTGTTCAAGATATTAAGGGGAACAGATAGGGTAGATAGAGAGAAATTATTTCCACTACTTAGGGAGTCTAGGGCAAGGGTGCCTGGTCTAAAAATTAGAGCCAGACCTTTCAGGAGTGAAATTAGGAAACAGTCCTTCATACAAAGGGTGGTAGAGGTTTGGAATTCTCTTCTGCAAGTGGCAATTGATACTAGATCAACTGTAAATTTTAAGTCTGAGGCTGATTGGGGCGGCACAGTGGCGCAGTGGTTAGCACCGCAGCCTCACAGCTCCAGCAACCTGGGTTCGGTTCTGGGTACTACCTGTGCGGAGTTTGCAAGTTCTCCCTGTGACCGTGTGAGTTTCCGTTGGTGGCTCCAGTTTCCTCCCACAGCCAAAGACTTGCAGGTTGATAGCTAAATTGGCCATTGTAAATTGCCCCTAGTGTAGGTAGGTGGTAGGAGAATGGTGGGGATGTGGTAGGGAATATGGGATTAATGTAGGATTAGTATAAATGGGTGGTTGTTGGTCGGCACAGACTCGGTGGGCCGAAGGGCCTGTTTCAGTGCTGTATCTCTCTATGACTATGATAATACCTTTGGTTAACAAAAAACTAAGGGATATGGGACAAAATTGGGTATATGGAGTTAGGTCACAGATCAGCCATGATCGATTGAATGGCAGAATAGGCTCAAGGGGCTGAATGGCCTCCTCCTGTTCCTACGTCCCTAAGTGAACCATGGACCCTGCTCCTTATGACAATCTAGCAATCCCTACAAGAAGTGAGTGTGCGGACCAAATCCATTAAAACAGAGAAAGGAACTCAATATGAGCACAGTAAGATGTTGAGAGTTCTAAGATAGTAACTTCTACCCGTCAGTTTGAAGACATTTTCTCACAAAGTTGACTCTTGCACTATTGCAAAGGGTAGAATTGTAATGAGATTTTTAAAAAAAACAAACCTTCCCATCGATATTGTTTCAGTTCCAACTGCTTTAATACAATAAGGATTATAAGCAAATGGCGGGGGTGGGGGGGGGGGGGCGCATTTTAACTTTGGGCAATAGTGTTAATTGGGTGAGATTGAACTACCAGCTCATTATATGCCCCTCCCAGTTTTCCCATTCTATTGAGTTCAAGAAAATCAAGTGTGATATATAATGGGCAGCTAACTCACTATTGCCCATCTTACAATATTGCTCAAAGTTAAAATGACCCCAAAGGACTTTCAGCAGATCAGGTACTGAGGAGAGCAGAAGACTTACGATCTTGCCAAAACATCTCTGAAACTCCACGTAAGATTGGCAGTGATGGTGAATGTTGGTTTTGCAATTTTTGCACCTCAAGCCAAACTTCTTGTTAACTGCAAGGCAAGAATTTATCAACAATTACACAGAGGGCGAGGGAGGAAGGATGGGGGAGGGGAAATTGGACATCCAAACAATTATATAATTTTAAGAGACACCAAGCATTTGTCTGACAAACCGTTTCATCCTACCCATGAAATGCATTTATTTATCACACAAATGCCATCAAATGGACTGTGTGCAGAATGCAGATATTTGTGCTGTACATCAAGCCTCTGTTGAACACATGAACCTTGTGGAGATGTCACTTGGCAGTGTTTCTGAAAGGCTAGGAAAGGTTGTCTTGAATGGAGTCTGTTATGGGGAGGCATACTTCTCAACTGCACTGGCTCCCATCATGAAGAATGACGGGATCGAATGTATATCGCACTCTTGCTGCTGAGCATAGCTCACTCCTGCCTTTACTCATTGTGAGAAACAACTTGCACATCATGGGGTCTTCACTTTGTGCCCACTGTGTGTATGCTGGGATTTACTAACATGGCAACACTATTTGCACTTTAGTTAGCAATGTCAGCGCCTCTCTGCCTTCCAGCCCTTATTCAAAGCGCAACAGTGAGATTGATCACTTCCACTTACGGACAATCATCCGTGCACAGACATCACAGAACTTTGGCTTGTTGAAGTAGTGGTCCTTGAACTTGTGGGGTTTGTCGTTGACAGGTCTGGGGGGCTCTGGGGGAGGCTCCTCTTTCTCCTCTTCCTCTTCCTCGTCCTCCTCCACCTCGTAATAGTAATACACCACCCCTCCCCCGGTGTTCACTATCTCACCATTTGGCTGCTGTGGCAGAATCTCCTCCTTGCTGGGTTCTTTCTGCTTTCTTTGAAAGAGCAACTTCAGTTTCTGGATCTAGGAAATATCAGGAAAGTTAGAACAAACAACAACCTTGCATTTTACCTGATGCCTGATCAGATCCTCAGGATATCTCAAAGTGCTTTACATAGGTTCAATTAATTTATGAAGTGCAGTCACTTTTATGTAGCCCAATGTGGCAGTCAATTGCGCACAGCAAGATCCCACAAACAGCAAATGAATGAGTGAGCAGCGAATCTGTTTCTGATGATATTGGTTGGAATGTTGGCCAGGCCACCAGGAGAATTCTTTGCTCTCAGTGCTGTGGGATTTTACACACTGACCTAATCCACTATTTTCAGAGAGTGGGTGGGGTAAAATCAGCTCCAATTTCCAACAATCAAGCTTAAGATACATCTCAGACATTTTAAAATACGTTTCTAAGAAACAGAAACTAACATTTGTTTCCACTTGTTGCTGAGACTAAAACTAGGGGCCATAAATATAAGATAGTCACTAATAAATCCAATGAGGAATTCAGGAGAAACTTCTTTACCCAGAGAGTGGTGAGAATGTGGAGCTCACTACCACAGGGAGTGCTCAAGGCAAATAGCATAGTTGCATGAGGGTGAAAGGAATAGAAGGATATGTCAATTGGGTTAGATGAAGTAGGGTGGGAGGAGGTTAATGTGGAGCATAAACACCAGCATGGACTAGTTGGGCCGAATGGCCTGTTCCTGTGCTGCAAATACTGTGTAATTCTATGTAATATTTACTTCCTGTAGATTGTACTGAGTTGTCCTCTGGACAGAGCAGTTAATTAGCCCAACAAATTAGAATAACAAATAAGAGGTAGCAAAACACCCAAGGTGACGTCAACATAAGGGAAGGAACTGATTGGTGAGTAGCTGGTGTTTTTTTTTTGTCCAGATCAGGGACAAGTCTTAATTTTATTTCTGTTAAGCCAGTCAATAGTTTAATAAATAGTAGCATGGCAGGGTGGCTTGGACCTGTGGAGTGCACATCCTTTGTCATGTGGGAACTCCAGGACAATTCTTGTGTCCTGGACAACCACATGTGCAGGAGGTGTCAGCTGGAGGGGTTCAAGCTCCAGGTTACGGAGCTTGAGCAGCGGCTGGCATCACTGTGGTGCATCCACAAGGCTGAGAGCTACGTGGATAGCACGATTCTGGAGGTGGTCACCCTGCAGCTTAAAGTTGTGCAGGCAGAGAGGGAATGGGTGGCTGACAGGCAGTCAAGGAGGACCAGGCAGATAGTGCAAGAGTCCCCTGAGTGCATCCTGCTCTCCAACCAATATTCAGAGCCAAGTCCACAGCACAACACCTAGCTCAGCTGTAGAGGGGAACAAAAGGCAGACTGGGAAAGCAATAGTGATAGGGGATTCTACATTTAGGGGAACAGACAGGTGTTTCTGGAGTCGCAGATGTGATTCCAGGATGGTATGTCGCCTCCCTGCTGCCGGGGTCAAGGATATCACTGAGCAGCTGCAGAGCACTCTGGGGGGTGGAGGGGGGCAGAGGAGGGGGGAGAGGGTGAACATCCAGACGTTATGGTCTATGTCAGTACCAACGACATAGGTAGACAGAGGGATGAGGTCCTGCAGGCAGATTTTAGGGAGCTAGGAAGGAGACTAATAAGCAGGGCCTCAAATGTAGTCATCTCCAGATTACTCCTGGTGCCACATGCAAGTGAGTAGAGAAATAGGAGGATAGAGCAGATGAATACGTGGCTGGAGAGAAGTCACAGGAGGGAGGGCTTTAGATTCCTGGGGCATTGGGACCGCCTCTGGGGGAGCTGGGGTTGATGTGTTGCACCTCAACAGGGTCGGGACTAATATCGTGGCGAGAAAGTGTGCTAGTGCTGTTGGGGAGGGTTCAAACAAGTTTGTCAGGGGGATGGGAACCTGAGTGTAGATTCAGAAGGGAGAGAAGCAAAGTTAGAAATGGAAGGCAGAAAATTAGTAAGTGAGCATGGAAGGCAGAGGCGACAAAGGCTAAAAAATAGACAACAAGGGAATTTGGTGGTGCTAAATGGTATATACTTTGTTGAAAGATTTCTAGGGAATAAGGCAGATGAGCTGGGAGTACAGATAGACATGTGGGATTGTGATATTGTAGCTATTACTGAGACATGGCTGAAAGAAGGGCAGGAATGGCAGCTCAACATTCCTGGTTACAGGGTTTTCAGACGAGATAGAGAGAAAGGGGAATAAAAAAAAGAGGGGGGAGTCACAATATTGATTAAAGAGACAATCACAGATGTGAGGAGGGATGAGATGCTTAGAAGAATCATCAAATGAGACCATAGAGGATGAACTGAAGAATAAAAAAGGGATATCACACTGTTAGGAGTGTACTATAGACCCCAAATAGTCAGATGGATGTAGATTATGGAGGTAAATTGCTGAAAAGTGCAGAACCAATAAGGCAATAATTTCAATTACCCTAATATTAACTGGGATAGAATCAGTTTAAAAGGTATTGAGCAGGCAGAATTCTTAAAATATATTCAGGTGAATTTTCGAGTAAGCCCTGCAAGAGAAGGGGCAGTTCTGGATTTAGTTTTAGGGAATGAAACTGGACAGGTTGAAGGGTTATTAAGTGGTAGCGATCATAACCCAGTTAGATTTAGTTGGGACAGTGATCATAGTATCACAAGGTTTAGATTAGCTACAGAAAATGACAAGGAGCGATCTAGAGTAAAAATACTGAATTGGAGGAGGGCCAATTTCAGTGTGTTGAGAGCGGATCTGTCCTGGGCAAACTGGAATCAAAGGTTGGCAGGCACAACTGTAATCGCACAATGGGCTGCCTTTACAGAGGAGATAGTTCGAATGCAGTCGAGGTACATTCTTAAAAAGGGGAAAGGTAGAGCAAACAAAGCCAGAGCTCTCTGGATGATAAGAGAAATAGAGATTAAGATGAAGCAGAAAAAGGGTGCATATAACAGACGTCAGGTTGATAATACACGTGAGAACCAGGATGAATATAGAAGTTCAGAGAGGAAGTGAAAAAACAAATGAGAAGCAAATATTGAGTATGAGAAGAGACTGACGGTTAACGTAAAAGGGAATTCAAAAGTCTTCTATAGGCATGTAAATACTAAAAGGGTGGTAAAAGGATGGATTGAGCCAATTAGGGGCCAAAAAAAGAATTTATGCATGGGGGCAGAGGTCAGAGACTTCAGGGGGCCTTGAAAATTCAGCCTCATGTTTCAATAGACTGATAAGGAATTAGAACATTAGACTGGATAGCCATTATGAACATCTTATTAACAAGCCTTATGAACAACCCTAAGCATAAACAACTGATAACAGGCAAATACAAACAATGAGGCCTCTGAAAGTAGGTTTGAAGGCTGAGGAAAATCTTCACGGGTGTTGCGGAACTGGCCATGGGGAACAGAAAAAGATAAGGAAAGCAGTCCTGAGCATGTTACATGCGCAAAGGTTATAGCAAGCCATGGAAGATAGAAGGTAACTTCAGGGTGGGGTTTTACTCCATGGCTTAAACAAAGAACTCAACATTCTTTTGGGCCTCCTTATCTCGAGAGACAATGGATACGCGCCTGGAGGTGGTCAGTGGTTTGTGAAGCAGCGCCTGGAGTGGCTATAAAGGCCAATTCTGGAGTGACAGGCTCTTCCACAGGTGCTGCAGAGAAATTTGTTTGTTGGGGCTGTTGCACAGTTGGCTCTCCCCTTGCGCCTCTGTCTTTTTTCCTGCCAACTACTAAGTCTCTTCGACTCGCCACAATTTAGCCCTGTCTTTATGGCTGCCCGCCAGCTCTGGCGAATGCTGGCAAAGAACTCAACATACTATTGGACATTTTGTATGTAGATGAACTTTTACAGGACAATTAACTCCCATCAATAAAACACCCAGCTCCACGCCTGAAAAAGTGTATAAAGGATAAGTTTTTGGAGGAAGCTATGGCAGTTGGTGGTGGTGAGAAACTCTTAAAGGTGAATCTATGCTGACTTTGTTCGAACACTTTTAGGTACTTTGAGAAGTCACGAAGATGTGAGGCACCAAGAAGAGAAGAAAAAGAAGAGCTATTCATACATGCCCTATCTAGACTGGTACTCACTACTTGTCATGGTTGTATGTTTTTGCAGTATAACTAGTGTGTTATAACCATCTTAAATTCTGTTTAAACTCAACATAACCACCACATTGAATGCAGTCGATCCTGATTGATTAGGTTGATTGATAACAACAATGAATTGAGCTTAAATTAAAATATCAACAAATTGGCGAGCTTAAAATCACTACAATACATCCGAGGATGCTGAAAGAAGTAAGGGTGGAAATTGCGGAGGCTCTGGCCACAATCTTCCAATCCTCTTCAGGTACAGGGGTGTGCCAGAGGACTGGAGAATTGCAAATGTTACACCCTTGTTCAAAAAAGGGTGTAAGGATAAACCCAGCAGCTACAGGTCAGTCAGTTAAAGCTCAATAGTAGGAAAGCTTTTAGAAACGATAATCCAGGACAAAATGAACTTTGACAAATGTGGATTAATTAAGGAAAGTTAGCACAGATTTGTTAAAGGCAAATCATGTTCGACTAACTTGATTTGAGTTTATTGATGAGGCAACAGAGAGGGTTGATGAGGGTAATGTGGTTGATGTGGTGTACATGGACCTCCAAAAGGTGTTTGATAAAGTGCCACAGAACAGGCTTGTCAGCAAAGTTAAAACCCACTGGAATAAAAGGGACAGTGGCAGCATGGATACGAAGTTGGCTGAGTGACAGAAAACAGAGGGTAATGGCGAACAGTTGTTTTTTCAGTCTGGAGGAAGGTATATAGTGGGGTTCCCCAGAGTTTGGTATCAGGATCACTGCTTTTCTTGATATATATTGATGAGCTAGATTTGGATGTGCAGAGCACAATTTCAAAATTTGTGAATGACACAAAACTTGGAATTATTGTGAACTGTGAGGAGGATAGTGATCGACTTCAAGAGGACATAGACAGGCTGGCGGAATGGGTGGACACATGGCAGATGAAATTTAATGCAGAGAAGTGTGAAGAGATACATTTTGATAGGAAGAATGAGGTGAGGCAATATAAAATAAAGGATGCAATTCTAAAGGGGGTGCAGGAGCAGAGGGACCTGGGGGTATATGTGCACAAATCATTAAAGGTGGAAGGGCAAGTTGAGAAAGCAGTTAGTAAGGCATATGGGATCCTGGGCTTTATAAATAGAGGCATAGAGTACAAAAACAAGGACTTTATGATGAACCTTTATAAAATATTGGTTCGGCCTCAACTGGAGTATTGTCTCCAGTTCTGGACACCATATTTTAGGAAGGATGTGAAGGCTTTAGAGAGGGTGCAGAAAAAATTGACGAGAATGGTTCCAGGGATGAGAGATCTCAGTTATGTGAATAGATTGGAGAAGCTGGGGCTGTTCTCCTTAGAGAAGAGAAGGTTGAGAGGAGATTTGATTGAGGTGTTCAAAACCATGAGGGGTCTGGACAGAGTAGATAGAGAGAAACTGTTCCCATTGGCGGAAGGGTTTCGGAACTCACTCGGCGGCTGGAGTCACTGTGGCACATCTGCGAGGCACAGAACTACGTGGATAGCACGTTTCAGGAGGTAGTCACCCCGGAGCTTAAGAGAGCACAGACAGAGAGGGACTGGGTGGCTGCCAGACAGACAAGAAGGTCAAGGCAGGTAGTGCAGGAAAAACCTTTCCACCCAGAGGGTGTTGGATGTTTGGAATTCACTGCCAGGAATGGTGGTGGAGGCAGAAACTCTAAATTCTTTTAAAAGGTACCTGGACATGCACCTGCAGTGCTGTAACTGGCAAGGCTATGGACCAGGTGCTGGAAGGGGGGATTAGATTGGGTGGCTAGTTTTATCGGCCGGCACGGACGAGATGGGCTGAATGGCCTCCTTCTGTGCCGTAATTTCTCTATGGTTCTATGGTTCTGAGGATCGAGAACCAGAAGGCACCGATTGAAGGTGAATGGTAAAAGAATGAAAGGCGACGTGAGGAAAAACGTTTTTACGCGGAGAGTGGTTAGGATCTGGAATGCACTGCCCGAGAGTCTGATGGAGGCAGATTCAATGATGGCTTTCAAAAGGCACTTGGATAAGCACCTGAAAGAGAAACTTTGCAGGGCTACGGGGAAAGGGTGGGGAAGTAGGACTAGCTGAGTTGCTCTTGCAGAGAGCTGGCACAGACACAATGGGCCGAATGGCCTCCTTCTGTGCTAAAACCATTCTATGATTCCAGTTATGTAAAAGGACAAAGATAGACCAGGAGTAAAAGTTCTCAATTGGGGAAAGACCAATTTTACTAAGCCGAGACATGATTTGGCAAAAGTGAACTGTAAACAGTTGCTCAAAGGTAAATCAGTATCAAAGCAGTGGGAAGCATCCCAGGAGGAGATAGAGAGCAAATATGTTCCCTCAAAGGAAAAGGGTGGGACTCCCTACAGACCCAGTCTAGAGACTGCTAGATGTCAAACATACAGGGTAGGATAAGGTAAAAAAAAGCTCACTTCAGGTACTGAGAGCTCAATACCACAGAAAATCTAGAGGAATTTAAAAAGTGCAGGGGTGAAATTAAAAAGGAAATTAGGAAAGCAAAGTGAGGGCATGAAAAAATATTGGCAAGAAAAATCAAGGAAAACTCAAAGATATTTTATAAATACATAAAGAGCAAAAGGTAACTAAGGAAAGATTAGGGCTGATTAGAGACGAGCAAGGTAACTGGTGTGTGGGTGCGGAAGATGCGGGCGTGGTTCTTAATGAATACTTTGTCTTCACAAAAGAGGGGAACGATGCAGACACTGGAGTTAAGGAGGAGGAGTGTGAAGTATTGGATGGGATAAACATAGCTAGAGAGAAAATAGTAAGGCGTTTAGCATCTTTGGAAGCAGATAAAATAAAGTAGATAAAGCTGAAATGCATCCCAGTCTGTTAAGAGAAGCAAGGAAGGAAATAGCAGAGGCTCTGACTATAATTTTTCAATCGTCTCTGATTACAGGTGTGGTGCCAGAGAACTGGAGGACAGCTAACATTGTACCATTGTTTAAAAAGGGAGAAAGGGCTAAACCGAGTAATTACAGGCCAGTTGGCCTAACCTCAGTGGTGGAAAAATTATTGGAAATATTTCTGACTGACAGGATAAATCTTCATTTAGAAAGGCCTGGATTAATCAAAGGTAGTCAGCATGGATTTGTGACTGAAAGAATTTATGTAGAGGGGAATGTTTTTTGAGTAGAATGCCAGAGCCCAGAACAAGCACCTTGATTGAGTTCGACGTGCCTACACATTCAATTACAACATAACAGGGAAAAGATACTGTATACTGGATACAGTGTGTCTGTATCTTAGAGTCATAGACTTTAGGATGCTAAGATTACGATGTTGTCCCGACTCTTTAACCTACTCTAAGATGTAGATGCCTTGGCACACCTATTAGATGCCCAGATGTTCCAAAGAGCTTTAGAATGGATTACTTGTGAAGTGTTGTGTATATCAATGCAACAGGTAATTTTGAGCTACCCAAGGTCTCCCGAACAGCAAATTAAAATCAGTCAATCTGTTTTTGCTCTCTTGGTGTTGCTGAATGGAAGATAGCTAGCCATGGACCGACTCTTGTTCAAATAATGCCACAGGATCTTGGCCCAACTCCTGAACAGGAGGTGGCAGCCTCACATTAACACGTCATCTGGAAAACAACAATCCTGAAAACGCAGCACTCCCTCAGATTGCACTGCAGTCTCAAACCAGGTTACGTGTCCCCGAAACAAAAGCGAAACACTGCGGATGCTGGAAATCTGAAATAAAAACAGAAAATGCTGGAAACACTCGGCAGGTCAGGCAGCATCTGTGAAGAGAGAAACACAGTCAACGTTTCAGGCCTGTGATCCATCGTTAGAAAGGTGAACTGATAAAAGCTCATCGACCTGAAACGTTAACTCTGTTTCTCTCTCCACAGGTGCTGTCAGACCTGCTGAGCATTTCCAGCATTTTCTGTTCTTTGTTATTCTTTCATGGGATGTGGGTGCCATCGGCAGACCAGCATTTGTTGCCCATCCCTAATTGCCCTTGAATTGAGTGGCTTGCTAGGCCATTTCAGAGGACAGTTAAGATTCAACCACATTGCTGTGGGTCTGGAGTCACATTTAGGCCAGACCAGGTAAGGACGGCAGATTTCCTTCCCTAAAGGACATTAGTGAACCAGATGGGTTTTGATAACAATCGATGATAGTTTCATGACACCATTACTGAGACTAGCTTTCAATTCCAGATTCATATTAATTAATTGAATTTAAATTCCATCAGCTGCCGTGGTGGGATTTGAACCGATGTCCCCAGGACATAAGCCTGGGCCTCTGGATTACTGGTCCACTGACATTACCACGAAACCACCGTCTTCCCCTTATTGATGTGTTCTAGAGTTGGGCTTAAACAAATGATCATGTAATGCAGGTGAGAGCGTTACCTATAAAAAGCCCCCCTCAATGATAACACTCTCTCTGTTATACACACCACCCTCAGTATAGACTCTCAGTTATAACACTCTCTCTCTCTTTTACACACTCTACCCTCAGTATAGACTCTCAGTTATAACACTCTCTCTCTCTGTTACACACCCCACCCTCAGTATAGACTCTCAGTAAGAACACTCTCTCTCTCTGTTACACACCCCACCCTCAGTATAGACTCTCAGTTATAACACGCTCTCTCTCTGTTACACACTCCACCCTCAGTATAGACTCTCAGTTATAACACTCTCTCTCTCTGTTACACACCCCACCCTCAGTATAGACTCTCAGTTATAACATTCTCTCTCTCTGTTACACACTCCACCCTCAGTACAGACTCTCAGTTATAACACTCTCTCTCTCTGTTACACACCCCACCCTCAGTACAGACTCTCAGTTATAACACTCTCTCTGTTACACAGCCCACACTCAGTATAGACTCTCAGTTATAACATTCTCTCTCTCTGTTACACACTCCACCCTCAGTATAGACTCTCAGTTATAACACTCTCTCTGTCACACACTCCACCCTCAGTACAGACTCTCAGTTATAACACTCTCTCTGTTATACACACCACCCTCAGTATAGACTCTCAGTTATAACACTCTCTCTCTCTGTTACACACCCCACCCTCAGTATAGACTCTCAGTTATAACATTCTCTCTCTCTGTTACACACTCCACCCTCAGTACAGACTCTCAGTTATAACACTCTCTCTCTCTGTTACACACCCCACCCTCAGTACAGACTCTCAGTTATAACACTCTCTCTGTTACACACCCCACCCTCAGGATAGACTCTCAGTTATAACATTCTCTCTCTCTGTTACACACTCCACCCTCAGTATAGACTCTCAGTTATAACACACTCTCTCTCTGTTACACACTCCACCCTCAGTATAGACTCTCAGTTATAACACTCTCTCTCTCTGTTACACACCCCACCCTCAGTACAGACTCTCAGTTATAACACTCTCTCTGTTACACACCCCACCCTCAGTATAGACTCTCAGTTATAACATTCTCTCTCTCTGTTACACACCCCACCCTCAGTATAGACTCTCAGTTAGAACACTCTCTCTGTCACACACCCCACCCTCAGTATAGACTCTCAGTTATAACACTCTCTCTGTCACACACTCCATCCTCAGTATAGACTCTCAGTTATAACACTCTCGCTGTCACACACCCCACCCTCAATATAGACTCTCAGTTAGAACACTCTCTCTCTCACACACCCCACCCTCAGTATAGACTCTCAGTTTGAACACTCACTCTGTCACACACCCCACCCTCAGTATAGACTCTCAGTTTTAACACTCTCTCTCACACACTCGACCCTCAGTATAGACTCTCAGTTATAACACTCTCTCTCTCACACACCCCACCCTCAGTATAGACTCTCAGTTATAACACTCTCTCTGTTACACACCCGACCCTCAGGATGGACTCTCAGTTATAACACTCTCTCTGTCACACACCCCACCCTCAGTATAGACTCTCAGTTTTAACACTCTCTCTCACACACTCCACCCTCAGTATAGACTCTCAGTTATAACACTCTCTCTGTCACACACCCCACCCTCAGTATCGACTCTCAGTTATAACACTCTCTCTGTCACACACCCCACCCTCAGTATAGACTCTCAGTTTTAACACTCTCTCTCACACACTCCACCCTCAGTATAGACTCTCAGTTATAACACTCTCTCTGTTACACACCCCACCCTCAGTATAGACTCTCAGTTATAACACTCTCTCTGTCACACACTCCACCCTCAGTATAGACTCTCAGTTATAACACTCTCTCTGTTACACACCCTACCCTCAGGATGGACTCTCAGTTGTAACACTCTCTCTGTCACACACTCCACCCTCAGTATAGACTCTCAGTTATAACACTCTCTGTGTCACACACCCCATCCTCAGTATAGACTCTAAGTTATAACAGTCTCTCTGTTACACACCCTACCCTCAGGATGGACTCTCAGTTATAGCACTCTCTCTCTCACACACCCCACCCTCAGTATAGACTATCAGTTATAACACTCTCCCTGTCACACACACACCCTCAATATAGACTCTCAGTTATAACACTCTCTCTGTCACACACCCCATCCTCAGTATAGACTCTCAGTTATAACACACTCTCAGTCACACACTCCATCCTCAGTACAGACTCTCAGTTATAACACTCTCTCTGTCACACACTCCATCCTCAGTATAGACTCTCAGTTATAACACACTCTCAGTCACACACTCCATCCTCAGTATAGACTCTCAGTTATAACACTCTCTCTCTCACACACCCCATCCTCGGTATAGACTCTCAGTTATAACACTCTCTCTGTCACACACCCCATCCTCAGTATAGACTCTCAGTTATAACACTCTGTCACACACCCCATCCTCAGTATAGACTCTCAGTTATAACACTCTCTCTGTCACACACCCCACCCTCAATATAGACTCACAGTTATAACACTCTCTCTGTTACACACCCCACCCTCAGTATAGACTCTCAGTTATAACATTCTCTCTGTTACACACCCGACCCTCAGGATGGACTCTCAGTTATAACACTCTCTCTGTCACACACTCACCCTCAGTGTACACTCTCAGTTATAACACTCTCTCTGTCACACACCCCATCCTCAATATAGACTCTCAGTTATAACTCTCTCTCTGTTACACACCCCACCCTCAGTATAGACTCTCAGTTATAACACTCTCTCTGTTACACACCCCATCCTCAGTATAGACTCTCAGTTATAACATTCTCTCTGTTACACACCCTACCCTCAGTATAGACTCTCAGTTATAACACTCTCTCTGTCACACACCCCATCCTCAGTATAGACTCTAAGTTATAACACTCTCTCTGTCACACACACACCCTCAATATAGACTCTCAGTTTTAACACTCTCTCTGTCACACACTCCATCCTCAGTATAGACTCTCAGTTATAACACTCTCTCTGTCACACACCCCATCCTCAGTATAGACTCTCAGATATAACACTCTCTCTGTCACACACCCCATCCTCAGTATTCTTTCTTTTCTTTCTTTTGGGCCTCCTTATAAGTTATAACATTCTCTCTGTCACACACACACCCTCAATATAGACTCTCAGTTATAACACTCTCTCTGTCACACACTCCATCCTCAGTATAGACTTTCAGTTATAACACTCTCTCTCACACACCCCATCCTCAGTATAGACTCTCAGTTATAACACTCTCTCTGTCACACACCCCATCCCCAGTATAGACTTTCAGTTATAACACTCTCTCTCACACACCCCACCCTCAGTATAGACTCTCAGTTATAACACTCTCTCTGTCACACACTCCATCCCCAGTATAGACTCTCAGTTATAACACTCTCTCTGTCACACACCCCACCCTCAGTATAGACACTCAGTTATAACACTCTCTCTCACACACCCCATCCCCAGTATAGACTTTCAGTTATAACACTCTCTCTCACACACCCCACCCTCAGTATAGACACTCAGTTATAACACTCTCTCTCACACACCCCATCCCAAGTATAGACTTTCAGTTATAACACTCTCTCTCACACACCCCATCCCCAGTATAGACTTTCAGTTATAACACTCTCTCTGTTACACACCCCACCCTCAGTATAGACTCTCAGTTATAACACTCTCTCTGTCACACACCCCATCCTCAGTATAGACTCTCAGTTATAACACTCTCTCTCACACACCCCATCCCCAGTATAGACTTTCAGTTATAACACTCTCTCTCACACACCCCATCCCCAGTATAGACTTTCAGTTATAACACTCTCTCTGTCACACACCCCATCCCCAGTATAGACTTTCAGTTATAACACTCTCTCTCACACACCCCATCCCCAGTATAGACTTTCAGTTATAACACTCTCTCTCTCACACACCCCACCCTCAGTATAGACTCTCAGTTATAGCACTCTCTCTGTCACACACCCCATCCTCAGTATAGACTCTCAGTTATAACAATCTCTCTCACACACCCCATCCCCAGTATAGACTTTCAGTTATCACACTCTCTCTGTCACACACCCCATCCTCAGTATAGACTCTCAGTTATAACACTCTCTCTGTCACACACTCCATCCTCAGTATAGACTCTCAGTTATAACACTCTCTCTCTCTGTTACACACCCCACCCTCAGTATAGACTCTCAGTTATAACATTCTCTCTCTCTGTTACACACTCCACCCTCAGTACAGACTCTCAGTTATAACACTCTCTCTCTCTGTTACACACCCCACCCTCAGTACAGACTCTCAGTTATAACACTCTCTCTGTTACACACCCCACCCTCAGTATAGACTCTCAGTTATAACATTCTCTCTCTCTGTTACACACTCCACCCTCAGTATAGACTCTCAGTTATAACACTCTCTCTGTCACACACTCCACCCTCAGTACAGACTCTCAGTTATAACACTCTCTCTGTCACACACCCCACCCTCAGTATAGACACTCAGTTATAACACTCTCTCTCACACACCCCATCCCCAGTATAGACTTTCAGTTATAACACTCTCTCTCACACACCCCACCCTCAGTATAGACACTCAGTTATAACACTCTCTCTCACACACCCCATCCCAAGTATAGACTTTCAGTTATAACACTCTCTCTCACACACCCCATCCCCAGTATAGACTTTCAGTTATAACACTCTCTCTGTTACACACCCCACCCTCAGTATAGACTCTCAGTTATAACACTCTCTCTGTCACACACCCCATCCTCAGTATAGACTCTCAGTTATAACACTCTCTCTCACACACCCCATCCCCAGTATAGACTTTCAGTTATAACACTCTCTCTCACACACCCCATCCCCAGTATAGACTTTCAGTTATAACACTCTCTCTGTCACACACCCCATCCCCAGTATAGACTTTCAGTTATAACACTCTCTCTCACACACCCCATCCCCAGTATAGACTTTCAGTTATAACACTCTCTCTCTCACACACCCCACCCTCAGTATAGACTCTCAGTTATAGCACTCTCTCTGTCACACACCCCATCCTCAGTATAGACTCTCAGTTATAACAATCTCTCTCACACACCCCATCCCCAGTATAGACTTTCAGTTATCACACTCTCTCTGTCACACACCCCATCCTCAGTATAGACTCTCAGTTATAACACTCTCTCTGTCACACACTCCATCCTCAGTATAGACTCTCAGTTATAACACTCTCTCTCTCTGTTACACACCCCACCCTCAGTATAGACTCTCAGTTATAACATTCTCTCTCTCTGTTACACACTCCACCCTCAGTACAGACTCTCAGTTATAACACTCTCTCTCTCTGTTACACACCCCACCCTCAGTACAGACTCTCAGTTATAACACTCTCTCTGTTACACACCCCACCCTCAGTATAGACTCTCAGTTATAACATTCTCTCTCTCTGTTACACACTCCACCCTCAGTATAGACTCTCAGTTATAACACTCTCTCTGTCACACACTCCACCCTCAGTACAGACTCTCAGTTATAACACTCTCTCTGTTATACACACCACCCTCAGTATAGACTCTCAGTTATAACACTCTCTCTGTTACACACCCCACCCTCAGTATAGACTCTCAGTTATAACACACTCTCTCACTGTTACACACTCCACCCTCAGTATAGACTCTCAGTTATAACACTCTCTCTCTCTGTTACACACCCCACCCTCAGTACAGACTCTCAGTTATAACACTCTCTCTGTTACACACCCCACCCTCAGTATAGACTGTCAATTATAACATTCTCTCTCTCTGTTACACACCCCACCCTCAGTATAGACTCTCAGTTAGAACACTCTCTCTCTCTGTTACACACCCCACCCTCAGTACAGATTCTCAGTTATAACACTCTCTCTGTTACACACCCCACCCTCAGTATAGACTCTCAGTTATAACACTCTCTCTCTCTGTCACACACCCCAACCTCAGTATAGACTCTCAGTTATAACACTCTCTCTCACACACCCCACCCTCAGTATAGACTCTCAGTTATAACACTCCCTCTGTCACACACCCCACCCTCAGTATAGACTCTCAGTTATAACACTCTCTCTGTCACACACTCCATCCTCAGTATAGACTCTCAGTTATAACACTCTCTCTGTCACACACCCCACCCTCAATATAGACTCTCAGTTATAACACTCTCTCTCTCACACACCCCACCCTCAATATAGACTCTCAGTTAGAACACTCTCTCTCTCACACACCCCACCCTCAGTATAGACTCTCAGTTTGAACACTCTCTCTCACACACTCGACCCTCAGTATAGACTCTCAGTTATAACACTCTCTCTCTCACACACCCCACCCTCAGTATAGACTCTCAGTTATAACACTCTCTCTGTTACACACCCGACCCTCAGGATGGACTCTCAGTTATAACACTCTCTCTCTCACACACCCCACCCTCAGTATAGACTCTCAGTTTTAACACTCTCTCTCACACACTCCACCCTCAGTATAGACTCTCAGTTATAACACTCTCTCTGTCACACACCCCACCCTCAAAATAGACTCTCAGTTATAACACTCTCTCTCTCACACACCCCACCCTCAATATAGACTCTCAGTTAGAACACTCTCTCTCTCACACACCCCACCCTCAGTATAGACTCTCAGTTTGAACACTCTCTCTGTCACACACCCCACCCTCAGTATAGACTCTCAGTTATAACACTCTCTCTCACACACCCCATCCCCAGTATAGACTTTCAGTTATAACACTCTCTCTCACACACCCCATCCCCAGTATAGACTTTCAGTTATAACACTCTCTCTGTCACACACCCCATCCCCAGTATAGACTTTCAGTTATAACACTCTCTCTCACACACCCCATCCCCAGTATAGACTTTCAGTTATAACACTCTCTCTCTCACACACCCCACCCTCAGTATAGACTCTCAGTTATAGCACTCTCTCTGTCACACACCCCATCCTCAGTATAGACTCTCAGTTATAACAATCTCTCTCACACACCCCATCCCCAGTATAGACTTTCAGTTATCACACTCTCTCTGTCACACACCCCATCCTCAGTATAGACTCTCAGTTATAACACTCTCTCTGTCACACACTCCATCCTCAGTATAGACTCTCAGTTATAACACTCTCTCTCTCTGTTACACACCCCACCCTCAGTATAGACTCTCAGTTATAACATTCTCTCTCTCTGTTACACACTCCACCCTCAGTACAGACTCTCAGTTATAACACTCTCTCTCTCTGTTACACACCCCACCCTCAGTACAGACTCTCAGTTATAACACTCTCTCTGTTACACACCCCACCCTCAGTATAGACTCTCAGTTATAACATTCTCTCTCTCTGTTACACACTCCACCCTCAGTATCGACTCTCAGTTATAACACTCTCTCTGTCACACACTCCACCCTCAGTACAGACTCTCAGTTATAACACTCTCTCTGTTATACACACCACCCTCAGTATAGACTCTCAGTTATAACACTCTCTCGCTCTGTTACACACCCCACCCTCAGTACAGACTCTCAGTTATAACACTCTCTCTGTTACACACCCCACCCTCAGTATAGACTCTCAGTTATAACATTCTCTCTCTCTGTTACACACTCCACCCTCAGTATAGACTCTCAGTTATAACACACTCTCTCACTGTTACACACTCCACCCTCAGTATAGACTCTCAGTTATAACACTCTCTCTCTCTGTTACACACCCCACCCTCAGTACAGACTCTCAGTTATAACACTCTCTCTGTTACACACCCCACCCTCAGTATAGACTGTCAATTATAACATTCTCTCTCTCTGTTACACACCCCACCCTCAGTATAGACTCTCAGTTAGAACACTCTCTCTCTCTGTTACACACCCCACCCTCAGTACAGACTCTCAGTTATAACACTCTCTCTGTTACACACCCCACCCTCAGTATAGACTCTCAGTTATAACACTCTCTCTGTCACACACCCCACCCTCAGTATAGACTCTCAGTTCTAACACTCTCTCTCACACACCCCATCCCCAGTATAGACTTTCAGTTATAACACTCTCTCTCACACACCCCATCCCCAGTATAGACTTTCAGTTATAACACTCTCTCTGTCACACACCCCATCCCCAGTATAGACTTTCAGTTATAACACTCTCTCTCACACACCCCATCCCCAGTATAGACTTTCAGTTATAACACTCTCTCTCTCACACACCCCACCCTCAGTATAGACTCTCAGTTATAGCACTCTCTCTGTCACACACCCCATCCTCAGTATAGACTCTCAGTTATAACAATCTCTCTCACACACCCCATCCCCAGTATAGACTTTCAGTTATAACACTCTCTCTGTCACACACCCCATCCCCAGTATAGACTTTCAGTTATAACACTCTCTCTCACACACCCCATCCCCAGTATAGACTTTCAGTTATAACACTCTCTCTCTCACACACCCCACCCTCAGTATAGACTTTCAGTTATCACACTCTCTCTGTCACACACCCCATCCTCAGTATAGACTCTCAGTTATAACACTCTCTCTGTCACACACTCCATCCTCAGTATAGACTCTCAGTTATAACATTCTCTCTCTCTGTTACACACTCCACCCTCAGTACAGACTCTCAGTTATAACACTCTCTCTCTCTGTTACACACCCCATCCTCAGTATAGACTCTCAGTTATAACACTCTCTCTCTCTGTCACACACCCCAACCTCAGTATAGACTCTCAGTTATAACACTCTCTCTCACACACCCCACCCTCAGTATAGACTCTCAGTTATAACACTCCCTCTGTCACACACCCCACCCTCAGTATAGACTCTCAGTTATAACACTCTCTCTGTCACACACTCCATCCTCAGTATAGACTCTCAGTTATAACACTCTCTCTGTCACACACCCCACCCTCAATATAGACTCTCAGTTATAACACTCTCTCTCTCACACACCCCACCCTCAATATAGACTCTCAGTTAGAACACTCTCTCTCTCACACACCCCACCCTCAGTATAGACTCTCAGTTTGAACACTCACTCTGTCACACACCCCACCCTCAGTATAGACTCTCAGTTTTAACACTCTCTCTCACACACTCGACCCTCAGTATAGACTCTCAGTTATAACACTCTCTCTCTCACACACCCCACCCTCAGTATAGACTCTCAGTTATAACACTCTCTCTGTTACACACCCGACCCTCAGGATGGACTCTCAGTTATAACACTCTCTCTGTCACACACCCCACCCTCAGTATAGACTCTCAGTTTTAACACTCTCTCTCACACACTCCACCCTCAGTATAGACTCTCAGTTATAACACTCTCTCTGTCACACACCCCACCCTCAATATAGACTCTCAGTTATAACACTCTCTCTCTCACACACCCCACCCTCAATATAGACTCTCAGTTAGAACACTCTCTCTCTCACACACCCCACCCTCAGTATGGACTCTCAGTTTGAACACTCTCTCTGTCACACACCCCACCCTCAGTATAGACTCTCAGTTCTAACACTCTCTCTCACACACCCCATCCCCAGTATAGACTTTCAGTTATAACACTCTCTCTCACACACCCCATCCCCAGTATAGACTTTCAGTTATAACACTCTCTCTGTCACACACCCCATCCCCAGTATAGACTTTCAGTTATAACACTCTCTCTCACACACCCCATCCCCAGTATAGACTTTCAGTTATAACACTCTCTCTCTCACACACCCCACCCTCAGTATAGACTCTCAGTTATAGCACTCTCTCTGTCACACACCCCATCCTCAGTATAGACTCTCAGTTATAACAATCTCTCTCACACACCCCATCCCCAGTATAGACTTTCAGTTATAACACTCTCTCTCACACACCCCATCCCCAGTATAGACTTTCAGTTATAACACTCTCTCTGTCACACACCCCATCCCCAGTATAGACTTTCAGTTATAACACTCTCTCTCACACACCCCATCCCCAGTATAGACTTTCAGTTATAACACTCTCTCTCTCTGTTACACACCCCACCCTCAGTATAGACTTTCAGTTATAACATTCTCTCTCTCTGTTACACACTCCACCCTCAGTACAGACTCTCAGTTATAACACTCTCTCTCTCTGTTACACACCCCACCCTCAGTACAGACTCTCAGTTATAACACTCTCTCTGTTACACACCCCACCCTCAGTATAGACTCTCAGTTATAACATTCTCTCTCTCTGTTACACACTCCACCCTCAGTATAGACTCTCAGTTATAACACTCTCTCTGTCACACACTCCACCCTCAGTACAGACTCTCAGTTATAACACTCTCTCTGTTATACACACCACCCTCTGTATAGACTCTCAGTTATAACACTCTCTCGCTCTGTTACACACCCCACCCTCAGTACAGACTCTCAGTTATAACACTCTCTCTGTTACACACCCCACCCTCAGTATAGACTCTCAGTTATAACATTCTCTCTCTCTGTTACACACTCCACCCTCAGTATAGACTCTCAGTTATAACACACTCTCTCACTGTTACACACTCCACCCTCAGTATAGACTCTCAGTTATAACACTCTCTCTCTCTGTTACACACCCCACCCTCAGTACAGACTCTCAGTTATAACACTCTCTCTGTTACACACCCCACCCTCAGTATAGACTCTCAGTTATAACATTCTCTCTCTCTGTTACACACCCCACCCTCAGTATAGACTCTCAGTTCGAACACTCTCTCTCTCTGTTACACACCCCACCCTCAGTACAGACTCTCAGTTATAACACTCTCTCTGTTACACACCCCACCCTCAGTATAGACTCTCAGTTATAACACTCTCTCTCTCTGTCACACACCCCAACCTCAGTATAGACTCTCAGTTATAACACTCTCTCTCACACACCCCACCCTCAGTATAGACTCTCAGTTATAACACTCCCTCTGTCACACACCCCACCCTCAGTATAGACTCTCAGTTATAACACTCTCTCTGTCACACACTCCATCCTCAGTATAGACTCTCAGTTATAACACTCTCTCTGTCACACACCCCACCCTCAATATAGACTCTCAGTTATAACACTCTCTCTCTCACACACCCCACCCTCAATATAGACTCTCAGTTCGAACACTCTCTCTCTCACACACCCCACCCTCAGTATAGACTCTCAGTTTGAACACTCACTCTGTCACACACCCCACCCTCAGTATAGACTCTCAGTTTTAACACTCTCTCTCACACACTCGACCCTCAGTATAGATTCTCAGTTATAACACTCTCTCTCTCACACACCCCACCCTCAGTATAGACTCTCAGTTATAACACTCTCTCTGTTACACACCCGACCCTCAGGATGGACTCTCAGTTATAACACTCTCTCTGTCACACACCCCACCCTCAGTATAGACTCTCAGTTTTAACACTCTCTCTCACACACTCCACCCTCAGTATAGACTCTCAGTTATAACACTCTCTCTGTCACACACCCCACCCTCAATATAGACTCTCAGTTCTAACACTCTCTCTCTCACACACCCCACCCTCAATATAGACTCTCAGTTAGAACACTCTCTCTCTCACACACCCCACCCTCAGTATAGACTCTCAGTTTGAACACTCTCTCTGTCACACACCCCACCCTCAGTATAGACACTCAGTTATAACACTCTCTCTCTCACACACTCGACCCTCAGTATAGACTCTCAGTTATAACACTCTCTCTCTCACACACCCCACCCTCAGTATAGACTCTCAGTTATAACACTCTCTCTGTTACACACCCGACCCTCAGGATGGACTCTCAGTTATAACACTCTCTCTGTCACACACCCCACCCTCAGTATAGACTCTCAGTTTTAACACTCTCTCTCACACACTCCACCCTCAGTATAGACTCTCAGTTAGAACACTCTCTCTGTCACACACCCCACCCTCAGTATAGACTCTCAGTTTTAACACTCTCTCTCACACACTCCACCCTCAGTATAGACTCTCAGTTATAACACTCTCTCTGTTACACACCCCACCCTCAGTATAGACTCTCAGTTATAACACTCTCTCTGTCACACACTCCACCCTCAGTATAGACTCTCAGTTATAACACTCTCTCTGTTACACACCCTACCCTGAGGATGGACTCTCAGTTGTAACACTCTCTCTGTCACACACTCCACCCTCAGTATAGACTCTCAGTTATAACACTCTCTGTGTCACACACCCCATCCTCAGTATAGACTCTAAGTTATAACATTCTCTCTGTTACACACCCTACCCTCAGGATGGACTCTCAGTTATAGCACTCTCTCTCTCACACACCCCACCCTCAGTATAGACTATCAGTTATAACACTCTCCCTGTCACACACACACCCTCAATATAGACTCTCAGTTATAACACTCTCTCTGTCACACACCCCATCCTCAGTATAGACTCTCAGTTATAACACACTCTCAGTCACACACTCCATCCTCAGTACAGACTCTCAGTTATAACACTCTCTCTGTCACACACTCCATCCTCAGTATAGACTCTCAGTTATAACACACTCTCAGTCACACACTCCATCCTCAGTATAGACTCTCAGTTATAACACTCTCTCTCTCACACACCCCATCCTCAGTATAGACTCTCAGTTATAACACTCTCTCTGTCACACACCCCATCCTCAGTATAGACTCTCAGTTATAACACTCTCTCTGTCACACACTCCATCCTCAGTATAGACTCTCAGTTATAACACTCTCTCTGTCACACACCCCACCCTCAATATAGACTCACAGTTATAACACTCTCTCTGTTACACACCCCACCCTCAGTATAGACTCTCAGTTATAACATTCTCTCTGTTACACACCCTACCCTCAGGATGGACTCTCAGTTATAACACTCTCTCTGTCACACACCCCATCCTCAATATAGACTCTCAGTTAGAACACTCTCTCTCTGTTACACACCCCACCCTCAGTATAGACTCTCAGTTATAACACTCTCTCTGTTACACACCCCATCCTCAGTATAGACTCTCAGTTATAACACTCTCTCTGTTACACACCCTACCCTCAGTATAGACTCTCAGTTATAACACTCTCTCTGTCACACACCCCATCCTCAGTATAGACTCTAAGTTATAACACTCTCTCTGTCACACACACACCCTCAATATAGACTCTCAGTTTTAACACTCTCTCTGTCACACACTCCATCCTCAGTATAGACTCTCAGTTATAACACTCTCTCTGTTATACACACCACCCTCTGTATAGACTCTCAGTTATAACACTCTCTCGCTCTGTTACACACCCCACCCTCAGTACAGACTCTCAGTTATAACACTCTCTCTGTTACACACCCCACCCTCAGTATAGACTCTCAGTTATAACATTCTCTCTCTCTGTTACACACTCCACCCTCAGTATAGACTCTCAGTTATAACACACTCTCTCACTGTTACACACTCCACCCTCAGTATAGACTCTCAGTTATAACACTCTCTCTCTCTGTTACACACCCCACCCTCAGTACAGACTCTCAGTTATAACACTCTCTCTGTTACACACCCCACCCTCAGTATAGACTCTCAGTTATAACATTCTCTCTCTCTGTTACACACCCCACCCTCAGTATAGACTCTCAGTTAGAACACTCTCTCTCTCTGTTACACACCCCACCCTCAGTACAGACTCTCAGTTATAACACTCTCTCTGTTACACACCCCACCCTCAGTATAGACTCTCAGTTATAACACTCTCTCTCTCTGTCACACACCCCAACCTCAGTATAGACTCTCAGTTATAACACTCTCTCTCACACACCCCACCCTCAGTATAGACTCTCAGTTATAACACTCCCTCTGTCACACACCCCACCCTCAGTATAGACTCTCAGTTATAACACTCTCTCTGTCACACACTCCATCCTCAGTATAGACTCTCAGTTATAACACTCTCTCTGTCACACACCCCACCCTCAATATAGACTCTCAGTTATAACACTCTCTCTCTCACACACCCCACCCTCAATATAGACTCTCAGTTAGAACACTCTCTCTCTCACACACCCCACCCTCAGTATAGACTCTCAGTTTGAACACTCACTCTGTCACACACCCCACCCTCAGTATAGACTCTCAGTTTTAACACTCTCTCTCACACACTCGACCCTCAGTATAGACTCTCAGTTATAACACTCTCTCTCTCACACACCCCACCCTCAGTATAGACTCTCAGTTATAACACTCTCTCTGTTACACACCCGACCCTCAGGATGGACTCTCAGTTATAACACTCTCTCTGTCACACACCCCACCCTCAGTATAGACTCTCAGTTTTAACACTCTCTCTCACACACTCCACCCTCAGTATAGACTCTCAGTTATAACACTCTCTCTGTCACACACCCCACCCTCAATATAGACTCTCAGTTCTAACACTCTCTCTCTCACACACCCCACCCTCAATATAGACTCTCAGTTAGAACACTCTCTCTCTCACACACCCCACCCTCAGTATAGACTCTCAGTTTGAACACTCTCTCTGTCACACACCCCACCCTCAGTATAGACACTCAGTTATAACACTCTCTCTCTCACACACTCGACCCTCAGTATAGACTCTCAGTTATAACACTCTCTCTCTCACACACCCCACCCTCAGTATAGACTCTCAGTTATAACACTCTCTCTGTTACACACCCGACCCTCAGGATGGACTCTCAGTTATAACACTCTCTCTGTCACACACCCCACCCTCAGTATAGACTCTCAGTTTTAACACTCTCTCTCACACACTCCACCCTCAGTATAGACTCTCAGTTATAACACTCTCTCTGTCACACACCCCACCCTCAGTATAGACTCTCAGTTTTAACCCTCTCTCTCACACACTCCACCCTCAGTATAGACTCTCAGTTATAACACTCTCTCTGTTACACACCCCACCCTCAGTATAGACTCTCAGTTATAACACTCTCTCTGTCACACACTCCACCCTCAGTATAGACTCTCAGTTATAACACTCTCTCTGTTACACACCCTACCCTGAGGATGGACTCTCAGTTGTAACACTCTCTCTGTCACACACTCCACCCTCAGTATAGACTCTCAGTTATAACACTCTCTGTGTCACACACCCCATCCTCAGTATAGACTCTAAGTTATAACATTCTCTCTGTTACACACCCTACCCTCAGGATGGACTCTCAGTTATAGCACTCTCTCTCTCACACACCCCACCCTCAGTATAGACTATCAGTTATAACACTCTCCCTGTCACACACACACCCTCAATATAGACTCTCAGTTATAACACTCTCTCTGTCACACACCCCATCCTCAGTATAGACTCTCAGTTATAACACACTCTCAGTCACACACTCCATCCTCAGTACAGACTCTCAGTTATAACACTCTCTCTGTCACACACTCCATCCTCAGTATAGACTCTCAGTTATAACACACTCTCAGTCACACACTCCATCCTCAGTATAGACTCTCAGTTATAACACTCTCTCTCTCACACACCCCATCCTCAGTATAGACTCTCAGTTATAACACTCTCTCTGTCACACACCCCATCCTCAGTATAGACTCTCAGTTATAACACTCTCTCTGTCACACACTCCATCCTCAGTATAGACTCTCAGTTATAACACTCTCTCTGTCACACACCCCACCCTCAATATAGACTCACAGTTATAACACTCTCTCTGTTACACACCCCACCCTCAGTATAGACTCTCAGTTATAACATTCTCTCTGTTACACACCCTACCCTCAGGATGGACTCTCAGTTATAACACTCTCTCTGTCACACACCCCATCCTCAATATAGACTCTCAGTTATAACACTCTCTCTGTCACACACACACCCTCAATATAGACTCTCGGTTAGAACACTCTCTCTCTGTTACACACCCCACCCTCAGTATCGACTCTCAGTTATAACACTCTCTCTGTTACACACCCCATCCTCAGTATAGACTCTCAGTTATAACACTCTCTCTGTTACACACCCTACCCTCAGTATAGACTCTCAGTTATAACACTCTCTCTGTCACACACCCCATCCTCAGTATAGACTCTAAGTTATAACACTCTCTCTGTCACACACACACCCTCAATATAGACTCTCAGTTTTAACACTCTCTCTGTCACACACTCCATCCTCAGTATAGACTCTCAGTTATAACACTCTCTCTGTTATACACACCACCCTCTGTATAGACTCTCAGTTATAACACTCTCTCGCTCTGTTACACACCCCACCCTCAGTACAGACTCTCAGTTATAACACTCTCTCTGTTACACACCCCACCCTCAGTATAGACTCTCAGTTATAACATTCTCTCTCTCTGTTACACACTCCACCCTCAGTATAGACTCTCAGTTATAACACACTCTCTCACTGTTACACACTCCACCCTCAGTATAGACTCTCAGTTATAACACTCTCTCTCTCTGTTACACACCCCACCCTCAGTACAGACTCTCAGTTATAACACTCTCTCTGTTACACACCCCACCCTCAGTATAGACTCTCAGTTATAACATTCTCTCTCTCTGTTACACACCCCACCCTCAGTATAGACTCTCAGTTAGAACACTCTCTCTCTCTGTTACACACCCCACCCTCAGTACAGACTCTCAGTTATAACACTCTCTCTGTTACACACCCCACCCTCAGTATAGACTCTCAGTAATAACACTCTCTCTCTCTGTCACACACCCCAACCTCAGTATAGACTCTCAGTTATAACACTCTCTCTCACACACCCCACCCTCAGTATAGACTCTCAGTTATAACACTCTCTCTGTCACACACCCCACCCTCAGTATAGACTCTCAGTTATAACACTCTCTCTGTCACACACTCCATCCTCAGTATAGACTCTCAGTTATAACACTCTCTCTGTCACACACCCCACCCTCAATATAGACTCTCAGTTATAACACTCTCTCTCTCACACACCCCACCCTCAATATAGACTCTCAGTTAGAACACTCTCTCTCTCACACACCCCACCCTCAGTATAGACTCTCAGTTTGAACACTCACTCTGTCACACACCCCACCCTCAGTATAGACTCTCAGTTTTAACACTCTCTCTCACACACTCGACCCTCAGTACAGACTCTCAGTTATAACACTCTCTCTCTCACACACACCACCCTCAGTATAGACTCTTAGTTATAACACTCTCTCTGTTACACACCCGACCCTCAGGATGGACTCTCAGTTATAACACTCTCTCTGTCACACACCCCACCCTCAGTATAGACTCTCAGTTTTAACACTCTCTCTCACACACTCCACCCTCAGTATAGACTCTCAGTTATAACACTCTCTCTGTCACACACCCCACCCTCAATATGGACTCTCAGTTATAACACTCTCTCTCTCACACACCCCACCCTCAATATAGACTCTCAGTTAGAACACTCTCTCTCTCACACACCCCACCCTCAGTATAGACTCTCAGTTTGAACACTCTCTCTGTCACACACCCCACCCTCAGTATAGACACTCAGTTATAACACTCTCTCTCTCACACACTCGACCCTCAGTATAGACTCTCAGTTATAACACTCTCTCTCTCACACACCCCACCCTCAGTATAGACTCTCAGTTATAACACTCTCTCTGTCACACACCCCACCCTCAGTATAGACTCTCAGTTTTAACACTCTCTCTCACACACTCCACCCTCAGTATAGACTCTCAGTTAGAACACTCTCTCTGTCACACACCCCACCCTCAGTATAGACTCTCAGTTTTAACACTCTCTCTCACACACTCCACCCTCAGTATAGACTCTCAGTTATAACACTCTCTCTGTTACACACCCCACCCTCAGTATAGACTCTCAGTTATAACACTCTCTCTGTCACACACTCCACCCTCAGTATAGACTCTCAGTTATAACACTCTCTCTGTTACACACCCTACCCTGAGGATGGACTCTCAGTTGTAACACTCTCTCTGTCACACACTCCACCCTCAGTATAGACTCTCAGTTATAACACTCTCTGTGTCACACACCCCATCCTCAGTATAGACTCTAAGTTATAACATTCTCTCTGTTACACACCCTACCCTCAGGATGGACTCTCAGTTATAGCACTCTCTCTCTCACACACCCCACCCTCAGTATAGACTATCAGTTATAACACTCTCCCTGTCACACACACACCCTCAATATAGACTCTCAGTTATAACACTCTCTCTGTCACACACCCCATCCTCAGTATAGACTCTCAGTTATAACACACTCTCAGTCACACACTCCATCCTCAGTACAGACTCTCAGTTATAACACTCTCTCTGTCACACACTCCATCCTCAGTATAGACTCTCAGTTATAACACACTCTCAGTCACACACTCCATCCTCAGTATAGACTCTCAGTTATAACACTCTCTCTCTCACACACCCCATCCTCAGTATAGACTCTCAGTTATAACACTCTCTCTGTCACACACCCCATCCTCAGTATAGACTCTCAGTTATAACACTCTCTCTGTCACACACTCCATCCTCAGTATAGACTCTCAGTTATAACACTCTCTCTGTCACACACCCCACCCTCAATATAGACTCACAGTTATAACACTCTCTCTGTTACACACCCCACCCTCAGTATAGACTCTCAGTTATAACATTCTCTCTGTTACACACCCTACCCTCAGGATGGACTCTCAGTTATAACACTCTCTCTGTCACACACCCCATCCTCAATATAGACTCTCAGTTATAACACTCTCTCTGTCACACACACACCCTCAATATAGACTCTCAGTTATAACACTCTCTCTCTGTTACACACCCCACCCTCAGTATAGACTCTCAGTTATAACACTCTCTCTGTTACACACCCCATCCTCAGTATAGACTCTCAGTTATAACACTCTCTCTGTTACACACCCTACCCTCAGTATAGACTCTCAGTTATAACACTCTCTCTGTCACACACCCCATCCTCAGTATAGACTCTAAGTTATAACACTCTCTCTGTCACACACACACCCTCAATATTCTTTTGGGCCTCCTTATCTCGAGAGACAATGGATACGCGCCTGGAGGTGGTCAGTGGTTTGTGAAGCAGCGCCTGGAGTGGCTATAAAGGCCAATTCTGGAGTGACAGGCTCTTCCACAGGTGCTGCAGAGAAATTTGTTTGTTGGGGCTGTTGCACAGTTGGCTCTCCCCTTGCGCCTCTGTCTTTTTTCCTGCCAACTACTAAGTCTCTTCGACTCGCCACAATTTAGCCCTGTCTTTATGGCTGCCCGCCAGCTCTGGCGAATGCTGGCAACTGACTCCCACGACTTGTGATCAATGTCACACGATTTCATGTCGCGTTTGCAGACGTCTTTATAACGGAGACATGGACGGCCGGTGGGTCTGATACCAGTGGCGAGCTCGCTGTACAATGTGTCTTTGGGGATCCTGCCATCTTCCATGCGGCTCACATGGCCAAGCCATCTCAAGCGCCGCTGACTCAGTAGTGTGTATAAGCTGGGGATGTTGGCCGCTTCAAGGACTTCTGTGTTGGAGATATAGTCCTGCCACCTGATGCCAAGTATTCTCCGAAGGCAGCGAAGATGGAATGAATTGAGACGTCGCTCTTGGCTGGCATACGTTGTCCAGGCCTCGCTGCCGTAGAGCAAGGTACTGAGGACACAGGCCTGATACACTCGGACTTTTGTGTTCCGTGTCAGTGCGCCATTTTCCCACACTCTCTTGGCCAGTCTGAACATAGCAGTGGAAGCCTTACCCATGCGCTTGTTGATTTCTGCATCTAGAGACAGGTTACTGGTGATAGTTGAGCCTAGGTAGGTGAACTCTTGAACCACTTCCAGAGCGTGGTCGCCAATATTGATGGATGGAGCATTTCTGACATCCTGCCCCATGATGTTCGTTTTCTTGAGGCTGATGGTTAGGCCAAATTCATTGCAGGCAGACGCAAACCTGTCGATGAGACTCTGCAGGCATTCTTCAGTGTGAGATGTTAAAGCAGCATCGTCAGCAAAGAGGAGTTCTCTGATGAGGACTTTCCGTACTTTGGACTTCGCTCTTAGACGGGCAAGGTTGAACAACCTGCCCCCTGATCTTGTGTGGAGGAAAATTCCTTCTTCAGAGGATTTGAACGCATGTGAAAGCAGCAGGGAGAAGAAAATCCCAAAAAGTGTGGGTGCGAGAACACAGCCCTGTTTCACACCACTCAGGATAGGAAAGGGCTCTGATGAGGAGCCACCATGTTGAATTGTGCCTTTCATATTGTCATGGAATGAGGTGATGATACTTAGTAGCTTTGGTGGACATCCGATCTTTTCTAGTAGTCTGAAGAGACCACGTCTGCTGACGAGGTCAAAGGCTTTGGTGAGATCAATGAAAGCAATGTAGAGGGGCATCTGTTGTTCACGGCATTTCTCCTGTATCTGACGAAGGGAGAACAGCATGTCAATAGTCGATCTCTCTGCACGAAAGCCACACTGTGCCTCAGGGTAGACGCGCTCGGCCAGCTTCTGGAGCCTGTTCAGAGCGACTCGAGCAAAGACTTTCCCCACTATGCTGAGCAGGGAGATTCCACGGTAGTTGTTGCAGTCACCGCGGTCACCTTTGTTTTTATAGAGGGTGATGATGTTGGCATCGCGCATGTCCTGGGGTACTGCTCCCTCGTCCCAGCACAGGCATAGCAGTTCATGTAGTGCTGAGAGTATAGCAGGCTTGGCACTCTTGATTATTTCAGGGGTAATGCTGTCCTTCCCAGGGGCTTTTCCGCTGGCTAGGGAATCAATGGCATCACTGAGTTCCGATTTGGTTGGCTGTATGTCCAGCTCATCCATGACTGGTAGAGGCTGGGCTGCATTGAGGGCAGTCTCAGTGACAGCATTCTCCCTGGAGTACAGTTCTAGGTAGTGCTCAACCCAGCGGTCCATCTGTTTGCGTTGGTCAGTGATTATGTCCCCCGATTTAGATTTGAGGGGGGTGATCTTCTTGATGGTTGGTCCAAGAGCTCTCTTCATGCCATCATACATTCCTCTGATGTTTCCGGTGTCTGAGGCCAGCTGAATATGACTGCATAGGTGTTGCCAGTAGTCGTTTGCGCAACGCCTAGCTGTTCTTTGTGCAGTACTTCTGGCTGCTTTAAGTGCTGCGGATGTTAAATCGCTGGGGGCTTTCTTGTAGTTCAAAAGTGCAATGCGCTTAGCGGCTATGACAGGTTCCAGCTCTTCATTATGAGATTGAAACCAGTCTGCATTTCTCTTCGCACTTTTGCCGTAGGTGGTCAAAGCTGACTCATAGATGGCGTCTCTGATGTGGGCCCACTTGGTCTCAGCATCCCCTGTGGGAGTGTTTTGAAGGGCTGTTACAAGTGAATTTAGAAATTTTTCTAACAGCTGTGGGTGAGAAATTCTGCTCGTGTTGATGCGCGGGTGGCCCTTCTGCTTGGAATGATGCAACTTCTTTGGTCTGAGTCTAACCTTGCTGCACACCAGGGAGTGGTCGGTGTCGCAGTCCGCACTGTGGAAGCTGCGTGTGATTTGAACACTGTTTAAGGCGGCTCGCCTTGTGACAATGAGGTCTAGCTGGTGCCAACGACGTGATCTTGGGTGCCTCCATGAAACCTGGTGACAGGGTTTAGTGTGAAAGAACGAGTTGGTGATGCAGAGGTTATGATAGGTACACAACTCAAGCAGTCTCTGCCCGTTCTCATTCAGTATAGACTTTCAGTTATAACACTCTCTCTCACACACCCCACCCTCAGTATAGACTCTCAGTTATAACACTCTCTCTCACACACTCCATCCTCAGTATAGACTCTCAGTTATAACACTCTCTCTGTCACACACCCCATCCCCAGTATAGACTTTCAGTTATAACACTCTCTCTCACACACCCCACCCTCAGTACAGACTCTCAGTTATAACACTCTCTCTGTCACACACCCCATCCCCAGTATAGACTTTCAGTTATAACACTCTCTCACACACCCCACCCTCAGTATAGACTCTCAGTTATAACACTCTCTCTCACACACTCCATCCTCAGTATCGACTCTCAGTTATAACACACTCTCAGTCACACACCCCATCCCCAGTATAGACTTTCAGTTCTAACACTCTCTCTCACACACCCCACCCTCAGTACAGACTCTCAGTTATAACACTCTCTCTGTCACACACTCCATCCTCAGTATAGACTCTCAGTTATGACACACTCTCAGTCACACACTCCACCCTCAGTATAGACTCTCAGTTATAACACTCTCTCTCTCACACACCCCACCCTCAGTATAGACTCTCAGTTATAACACTCTCTCTGTCACACACCCCACCCTCAGTATAGACTCTCAGTTATAACACTCTCTCTGTCACACACTCCACCCTCAGTATAGACTCTCAGTTATAACACTCTCTCTGTCACACACTCCACCCTCAGTATAGACTCTCAGTTATAACACTCTCTCTGTCACACACTCCACCCTCAGTATAGACTCTCAGTTATAACACTCTCTCTGTCACACACCCCATCCCCAGTATAGACTCTCAGTTATAACACTCTCTCTCACACACCCCATCCTCAGTATAGACTCTCAGTTATAACACTCTCTCTCTCACACACCCCATCCTCAGTATAGACTCTCAGTTATAACACTCTCTCTGTCACACACCCCATCCTCAGTATGGACTCTCAGTTATAACACTCTCTCTGTCACACACCCCATCCTCAGTATAGACTCTCAGTTATAACACTCTCTCTGTCACACACCCCACCCTCAATATAGACTCACAGTTATAACACTCTCTCTGTTACACACCCCACCCTCAGTATAGACTCTCAGTTATAACATTCTCTCTGTTACACACCCTACCCTCAGGATGGACTCTCAGTTATAACACTCTCTCTGTCACACACTCCACCCTCAGTGTACACTCTCAGTTATAACACTCTCTCTGTCACACACCCCATCCTCAATATAGACTCTCAGTTATAACACTCTCTCTGTCACACACACACCCTCAATATAGGCTCTCAGTTATAACACTCTCTCTCTGTTACACACCCCACCCTCAGTATAGACTCTCAGTTATAACACTCTCTCTGTTACACACCCCATCCTCAGTATAGACTCTCAGTTATAACACTCTCTCTGTCACACACCCCATCCTCAGTATAGACTCTAAGTTATAACACTCTCTCTGTCACACACACACCCTCAGTATAGACTCTCAGTTATAACACTCTCTCTGTCACACACCCCATCCTCAGTATGGACTCTCAGTTATAACACTCTCTCTGTCACACACCCCATCCTCAGTATAGACTTTCAGTTATAACACTCTCTCTCACACACCCCATCCTCAGTATAGACTCTCAGTTATAACACTCTCTCTGTCACACACCCCATCCCCAGTATAGACTTTCAGTTATAACACTCTCTCTCACACACCCCACCCTCAGTATAGACTCTCAGTTATAACACTCTCTCTGTCACACACTCCATCCCCAGTATAGACTTTCAGTTATAACACTCTCTCTCACACACCCCACCCTCAGTATAGACACTCAGTTATAACACTCTCTCTCACACACCCCATCCCCAGTATAGACTTTCAGTTATTACACTCTCTCTCACACACTCCATCCTCAGTATAGACTCTCAGTTATAACACTCTCTCTGTCACACACCCCACCCTCAGTATAGACTCTCAGTTATAACACTCTCTCTGTCACACACCCCACCCTCAGTATAGACTCTCAGTTATAACACTCTCTCTGTCACACACCTCATCCTCAGTATAGACTCTCAGTTATAACACTCTCTCTCACACACCCCATCCCCAGTATAGACTTTCAGTTATAACACTCTCTCTGTCACACACCCCATCCTCAGTATAGACTCTCAGTTATAACACTCTCTCTCACACACCCCACCCTCAGTATAGACTCTCAGTTATAACACTCTCTCTGTCACACACCCCATCCTCAGTATAGACTCTCAGTTATAACACTGTCTCTGTTACACATCCCACCCTCAGTATAGACTCTCAGTTATAACACTCTCTCTCACACACCCCATCCCCAGTATAGACTTTCAGTTATAACACTCTCTCTGTCACACACCCCATCCCCAGTATAGACTTTCAGTTATAACACTCTCTCTCACACACCCCATCCCCAGTATAAACTTTCAGTTATAACACTCTCTCTCTCACACACCCCACCCTCAGTATAGACTCACAGTTATAACACTCTCTCTGTCACACACTCCATCCTCAGTATAGACTCTCAGTTATAGCACTCTCTCTGTCACACACCCCATCCTCAGTATAGACTCTCAGTTATAACACTCTCTCTCACACACCTCATCCCCAGTATAGACTTTCAGTTATCACACTCTCTCTGTCACACACCCCATCCTCAGTATAGCCTCTCAGTTATAACACTCTCTCTGTCACACACTCCATCCTCAGTATAGACTCTCAGTTATAACACACTCTCAGTCACACACTCCACCCTCAGTATAGACTCTCAGTTATAACACTCTCTCTCACACACCCCACCCTCAGTATAGACTCTCAGTTATAACACTCTCTCTGTCACACACCCCATCCTCTGTATAGACTCTCAGTTATAACACTCTCTCTCACACACCCCACCCTCAGTACAGACTCTCAGTTATAACACTCTCTCTGTCACACACTCCATCCTCAGTATAGACTCTCAGTTATGACACACTCTCAGTCACACACTCCACCCTCAGTATAGACTCTCAGTTATAACACTCTCTCTCTCACACACCCCACCCTCAGTATAGACTCTCAGTTATAACACTCTCTCTGTCACACACCCCACCCTCAGTATAGACTCTCAGTTATAACACTCTCTCTGTCACACACTCCACCCTCAGTATAGACTCTCAGTTATAACACTCTCTCTGTTACACACCCTACCCTCAGGATGGACTCTCAGTTATAACACTCTCTCTGTCACACACTCCACCCTCAGTATAGACTCTCAGTTGTAACACTCTCTCTGTCACACACCCCATCCTCAGTATAGACTCTCAGTTATAACACTCTCTCTCTCACACACCCCATCCTCAGTATAGACTCTCAGTTATAACACTCTCTCTGTCACACACCCCATCCTCAGTATGGACTCTCAGTTATAACACTCTCTCTGTCACACACCCCATCCTCAGTATAGACTCTCAGTTATAACACTCTCTCTGTCACACACCCCACCCTCAATATAGACTCACAGTTATAACACTCTCTCTGTTACACACCCCACCCTCAGTATAGACTCTCAGTTATAACATTCTCTCTGTTACACACCCTACCCTCAGGATGGACTCTCAGTTATAACACTCTCTCTGTCACACACCCCATCCTCAGTATAGACACTCAGTTATAACACTCTCTCTGTCACACACTCCACCCTCAGTATAGACACTCAGTTATAACACTCTCTCTGTCACACACTCCACCCTCAGTGTACACTCTCAGTTATAACACTCTCTCTGTCACACACCCCATCCTCAATATAGACTCTCAGTTATAACACTCTCTCTGTCACACACACACCCTCAATATAGGCTCTCAGTTATAACACTCTCTCTCTGTTACACACCCCACCCTCAGTATAGACTCTCAGTTATAACACTCTCTCTGTTACACACCCCATCCTCAGTATAGACTCTCAGTTATAACACTCTCTCTGTCACACACCCCATCCTCAGTATAGACTCTAAGTTATAACACTCTCTCTGTCACACACACACCCTCAATATAGACTCTCAGTTTTAACACTCTCTCTGTCACACACCCCATCCTCAGTATAGACTCTAAGTTATAACACTCTCTCTGTCACACACACACCCTCAATATAGACTCTCAGTTTTAACACTCTCTCTGTCACACACTCCATCCTCAGAATAGACTCTCAGTTATAACACTCTCTCTGTCACACACCCCATCCTCAGTATGGACTCTAAGTTATAACACTCTCTCTGTCACACACACACCCTCAATATAGACTCTCAGTTTTAACACTCTCTCTGTCACACACTCCATCCTCAGAATAGACTCTCAGTTATAACACTCTCTCTGTCACACACCCCATCCTCAGTATGGACTCTCAGTTATAACACTCTCTCTGTCACACACCCCATCCTCAGTATGGACTCTCAGTTATAACACTCTCTCTGTCACACACCCCATCCTCAGTATAGACTCTCAGTTATAACACTCTCTCTGTCACACACCCCATCCTCAGTATGGACTCTCAGTTATAACACTCTCTCTGTCACACACTCCATCCTCAGAATAGACTCTCAGTTATAACACTCTCTCTGTCACACACCCTACCCTCAGGATGGACTCTCAGTTATAACACTCTCTCTCTCACACACCCCACCCTCAGTATAGACTATCAGTTATAAAACTCTCTCTGTCACACACACACCCTCAATATAGACTCTCAGTTATAACACTCTCTCTGTCACACACTCCATCCTCAGTATAGACTTTCAGTTATAACACTCTCTCTCACACACCCCACCCTCAGTATAGACTCTCAGTTATAACACTCTCTCTGTCACACACCCCATCCCCAGTATAGACTTTCAGTTATAACACTCTCTCTCACACACCCCACCCTCAGTATAGACTCTCAGTTATAACACTCTCTCTGTCACACACTCCATCCCCAGTATAGACTTTCAGTTATAACACTCTCTCTCACACACCCCACCCTCAGTATAGACACTCAGTTATAACACTCTCTCTCACACACCCCATCCCCAGTATAGACTTTCAGTTATTACACTCTCTCTCACACACCCCATCCCCAGTATAGACTTTCAGTTATAACACTCTCTCTCACACACCCCACCCTCAGTATAGACTCTCAGTTATAACACTCTCTCTGTCACACACCCCACCCTCAGTATAGACTGTCAGTTATAACACTCTCTCTGTCACACACCCCATCCTCAGTATAGACTCTCAGTTATAACACTCTCTCTCACACACCCCATCCCCAGTATAGACTTTCAGTTATAACACTCTCTCTGTCACACACCCCATCCTCAGTATAGACTCTCAGTTATAACACTCTCTCTCACACACCCCACCCTCAGTATAGACTCTCAGTTATAACACTCTCTCTGTCACACACCCCATCCTCAGTATAGACTCTCAGTTATAACACTCTCTCTCACACACCCCATCCCCAGTATAGACTTTCAGTTATAACACTCTCTCTCACACACCCCATCCCCAGTATAAACTTTCAGTTATAACACTCTCTCTCTCACACACCCCACCCTCAGTATAGACTCACAGTTATAACACTCTCTCTGTCACACACCCCATCCTCAGTATAGACTTTCAGTTATAACACTCTCTCTCACACACCCCATCCCCAGTATAAACTTTCAGTTATAACACTCTCTCTCACACACACTCCATCCCCAGTATAGACTTTCAGTTATAACACTCTCTCTCACACACCCCATCCCCAGTATAAACTTTCAGTTATAACACTCTCTCTCTCACACACTCCATCCCCAGTATAAACTTTCAGTTATAACACTCTCTCTGTCACACACTCCATCCTCAGTATAGACTCTCAGTTATAGCACTCTCTCTGTCACACACCCCATCCTCAGTATAGACTCTCAGTTATAACACTCTCTCTGTCACACACTCCATCCTCAGTATAGACTCTCAGTTATAACACACTCTCAGTCACACACTCCACCCTCAGTATAGACTCTCAGTTATAACACTCTCTCTCACACACCCCACCCTCAGTATAGACTCTCAGTTATAACACTCTCTCTGTCACACACCCCATCCTCTGTATAGACTCTCAGTTATAACACTCTCTCTGTCACACACCCCATCCCCAGTATAGACTTTCAGTTATAACACTCTCTCTGTCACACACCCCATCCCCAGTATAGACTTTCAGTTATAACACTCTCTCTGTCACACACCCCATCCCCAGTATAGACTTTCAGTTATAACACTCTCTCTCACACACCCCACCCTCAGTATAGACTCTCAGTTATAACACTCTCTCTCACACACTCCATCCTCAGTATAGACTCTCAGTTATAACACTCTCTCTGTCACACACCCCATCCCCAGTATAGACTTTCAGTTATAACACTCTCTCTCACACACCCCACCCTCAGTACAGACTCTCAGTTATAACACTCTCTCTCTCACACACCCCACCCTCAGTACAGACTCTCAGTTATAACACTCTCTCTCACACACTCCATCCTCAGTATAGACTCTCAGTTATAACACTCTCTCTGTCACACACCCCATCCCCAGTATAGACTTTCAGTTATAACACTCTCTCTCACACACCCCACCCTCAGTATAGACTCTCAGTTATAACACTCTCTCTGTCACACACCCCATCCCCAGTATAGACTTTCAGTTATAACACTCTCTCTCACACACCCCACCCTCAGTATAGACTCTCAGTTATAACACTCTCTCTGTCACACACCCCATCCCCAGTATAGACTTTCAGTTATAACACTCTCTCTCACACACCCCACCCTCAGTATAGACTCTCAGTTATAACACTCTCTCTGTCACACACCCCATCCCCAGTATAGACTTTCAGTTATAACACTCTCTCTCACACACCCCACCCTCAGTATAGACTCTCAGTTATAACACTCTCTCTGTCACACACCCCATCCCCAGTATAGACTTTCAGTTATAACACTCTCTCTCACACACCCCACCCTCAGTATAGACTCTCAGTTATAACACTCTCTCTCACACACCCCACCCTCAGTACAGACTCTCAGTTATGACACACTCTCAGTCACACACTCCACCCTCAGTATAGACTCTCAGTTTTAACACTCTCTCTCTCACACACCCCACCCTCAGTATAGACTCTTATTTATAACACTCTCTCTGTCACACACTCCATCCTCAGTATAGACTCTCAGTTATGACACACTCTCAGTCACACACTCCACCCTCAGTATAGACTCTCAGTTATAACACTCTCTCTCTCACACACCCCACCCTCAGTATAGACTCTCAGTTATAACACTCTCTCTGTCACACACCCCACCCTCAGTATAGACTCTCAGTTATAACATTCTCTCTGTCACACACCCCACCCTCAGTATAGACTCTCAGTTATAACACTCTCTCTGTCACACACTCCATCCTCAGTATAGACTCTCAGTTATAACACTCTCTCTCTCACACACTCCACCCTCAGTATAGACTCTCAGTTGTAACACTCGACATCACCTTGTTTACATTTCTTTTTTTATGAGATGTTTGGGTTCACCACGTGTTGGCAGAAACGTACGGAGCAGTCATCCGTGTTACAATGAACATTATCCAGAATCAAGATAATATTCAGCCTGCCTCACGCTCGTAAACCAATGCAATCACCCATGACAGTAATTAAACTGCAGGATTCTGTCCAGAAATTTTGGGAAATGGTCAACAGACAAAGATGAGTTATAAATACGTAAGAGGTTTGGATGACCATGAGGGATGAAGAGGTATCCAGTGCAGTTGCAAATGTCACCAAGTGATGGGATATCGATTGCACTGGTCCTGTCGGGATGGAAATGCAGCACAAGATAAGTCTCTCCTGGAAATGAAATGGTGGGGGAAGGGGGGGATAAAAGATCTTCAAATGAGGGGTTACAGGGAAGAGAATTAATTAAGGATCGTCGGAAAAATACAGGCGTGAGGGGAGAAACCTTGAAAAACAGTTGGATGTCACATCTTAATGTACAAAGCCCGCTCTAATTAACGTGCCTGTTATGAAACGTCATAGAAACTCACAGCACAAATGGAGACCATTCGTCCCATCGTGTCTGTACCAGCTCGTTCAAAAGAACTGCCCAATTAGTCCCACTCCCACGCACCCCATTTATTTCCATAGCCTTTCAGGTCTTACCTGAAACGCACTTTTCATCTTGTTTCTCGGCCCCTGCAGACTCACTGTCTGATAGTCTTGCAGTGTCAGTGCCTGTGTTGACACAACAGCTCAGAGTTTGCCACCTGTTTTGCTGCAGGATCAATACAGCTGTGGAATGACAGGAGATGGACCAAAACCGTTCCAAACATCAGAGAATGGACTAACCCAGGGTATGATGTAAGCGCTCGATGGAGACACCAAGTGATTAACATTTCGTAGCTAAAACAATTCAAGTCTATAGTTCCTTACTGGTGAGCCACAATAGATTGCGTCCCCCTCCCCCCCCCCGATCCTGTTAATAGGAAGGAATTTCTGAAGCATGGGATGTTGGCACCTGCTCACTTCAAAGTACATTGCAACCAAATTGCAAGGCCAAAAATAGCCAACAAAGGGATTATTTACTTTGTTGTGTGATGGACAGGGACAGTTCAACATTATGTTATTCAATGTAACACCATTTGCACCTTTACTTCATGTCATATTGTCATGCCATGGCTCAGTGGGCCGCACTCTCACCACTGTGTCAAAAGGCCGTGGGTTCAAGTCCCACTCCAGAGGCTAGAGCACAAAGTCAAGGCTGACTCTCCAGTGCAGTACTGAGCATGTGCTGCACTGTTGCAGGTGCTGGCTTTCAGATGAGACATTAAACCTTCTCCCCCCTCAGATGGACATAAAGGATTCAATGGTGCTATTTTGAAGAAGAACAGGGGAGTTTTCCCTGGCGTCCTGGTCAATATTTATCCCTCAACCAACATCACAAAAACAGATTATCTGGTCATTATCACATTGCTGTTTGTGGGAGCTTGCTGTGCACAAATTGGCTGCCTCGTTTCCTGCATTACAACAGTAACTACACTTAAAGTACTTAATTGGCCGTGAATTCTTGTTATCAAATCCCTCCATGGCCTTGCCCCTCCCGATTTCTAGACTCTCTTCCAGCCCCACAACCCTCCGAGATCTCTCAGCTCCTGTAATTCTGGCCTCTTGAGCATCCTCAATTTTAATCACTCCACTGTTGGAGGCCGCGCCTTCAGTTGCCTAGGCCCCAAGCTCTGGAATTCCTTCCTTACACCCCTCCGCCTCTGCACCTCGCTTCCCTGCTTTAAGATACTCCTTAAAATCTACCTCTTTGACCAAGCTTTTGGTCACCTGACCTAATATCTCTTTATGTGGGTCAGTGTCATATTTTACTTTATAATGCTCCTGTGAAGCACCTTGTGATGTTTTATTATGTTAAAGGTTCTATATAAATACACTTTGTGGTTGTTATTATTGTTGAGATGAAGTGCTTTGGGACATTCTGATGTTGTGAAAGGCACTATTTAAATGCAGATTATTTATTTTTTCTTGTTTCCCTGTGTTGCCGGTTTCAGCATCTTCCTGTTGCTACTTGTTCCCTCCCATTTTCTTTGACAACCATCTTCGAAAAACCTGCGCAAGTGCCACTGTTAAACCATGAACCAGCAGGACTATTCATCATGGTGTGCATCACAATCATCCAATCCTGTCCTCAGCTGACCACATACCTGCCCTCCCCGACACCCACTCACAAACGCACACCCTCTTCTTGTTATGGTCCAGGTTTTTCTTGCTGTTTACAAATGCAGGATTTTGGCTAAGAGGACACTGTGCGAGGTTGTCACAGATGAATGGGAAGCTGGCTATCGTGGAGTACTGGTGGTGAAGGGATGCTGTCCGAAGGGAACCAGGTATGAACAGTGCCCACAGGCAGCCTGTCTGCAGTGAAGGTGTCCCGGATGCCTCCATCTCCTCCGTGCAAAGTTTCCCCTCTTCCCAGCCTCTGCTCCATCTCTCTGTCGTGCTGCAGACCCACAGGCATTGCAGCTGCAGCCCCCATACCTGTTGCAGCCATTGTGTGGACAGGTAACCTAATCCTCTACCCTCCCTGTGAGGAGGCAGCAACATGCTATCAATTTTTTTTACACTTGTTCAGGCGATGTGGGCATCACTGGCCAGGCCAGCATTTGTTGCCCATCCCTAATTGCCCTTGAGAAGGTGGTGGTGAGCTGCCTTCTTGAACCGCTGCAGTCCTTGGGGTGTAGGTACACCCACAGTGCTGTTGGGAAGGGAGTTCCAGGATTTTGACCCAGCGACAGTGAAGGAACAGCGATATAGTTCCAAGTCAGGATGGTGTGTGACTTGGCGGGGAACTTGCAGGTGCTGTCACTGTGTGGCGGTGGTGGAGGGAGTGAATGTTTGTAGATGGGGTGCCAATTAAGCATTCTGCTTTGTCCTGGATGGTGTTGAGCTTCTCGAGTGTTGTTGGAGCCGCACCCATCCAGGCAAGTGGAGAGTATTCCATCACACTCCTGACTTGTGCCTTGCAGATAGTGGACAGGCATTGGGAGTCAGGAGGTGAGTTACTCGCTGCAGAATTCCTAGCCTTTGACCTGCTCTTGCAGCCACAGCATCTATGTGGCTGGTCCAGTTCAGTTTCTGGTCAATGGAGAACCCCAGGATGTTGATTGTGGGGGATTCAGCGATGGTAATGCCATTGAACGTGAAGGGGAGATGGTTAGATTCTTTCTTGTTGGAGATGGTCATTGCCTGGCACTTGTGTGGCGCAAATGTTACTTGCCACTTATCAGCCCAAGCCTGGATATTGTCCAGGTCTTGCTGCATTTCTACACTGCTTCAGTATCTGAGGAGTTGCAAATGGTGCTGAACATTGTGCAATCATCAGCGAACATCCCCACTTCTGACCTTATGATAGAGGGAATGTCATTGATGAAGCAGCTGAAGATGATTGGGCCTAGGACACTACCATGAGGAACTCCTGCAGTGATGTCCTGGGACTGAGATGATTGCTCTCCAACAACCACAACCATCTTCCTTTGCGCTAGGTATGACTCCAACCAGCGGAGAGTTTTCCCCCGATTCCAATTGACCTCCAGTTTTGCTCGGGCTCCTTAATGCCATACTCGGTCAAATGCTGCCTTGATGTCAAGGGCTGTCACTCCAACCTCACCTCTTGAGTTCAGCTCTTCTTTCCATGTTTGAACCAAGGCTGTAATGAGGTCAGGAGCTGAGTGGCCCTGGCAGAACCCAAACTGAGCATCACTGAGCAGGTTATTGCTAAGCAAGTGCTGCTTGATAGCACTGTCGCCAACCCCTTCCATCACTTTACTGATGATCGGGAGTAGACTGATAGAAAAATTTAGAGGGGAGATGAGGAAAAACTTTTTCACCCAGAGGGTGGTGGGGGTCTAGAACTCACTGCCTGAAAGGGTAGTTGAGGCAGAGACCCTCAACTCATTCAAAAGAAGTCTGGATATGCACCTCAAGTGCCGTAAACTGCAGGGATACAGACCAAATGCTGGAAGGTGGGATTAGAATAGGTGGATCGTTTTTCAGCCGGCACAGACACGATGGGCCAAGTGGCCTCTTTCTGTGCTTTAAACTTCCTATGATTCTAAACTTTCTGTGATTCTATGATAGGGCAATAATTGGCCGGGTTGGATTTGTCTCCTTTTTGTGTACAGGACATACCTGGGCAATTTTCCACATTGCCGGGTAGATGCCAGTGTTGTAGCTGTACTGGAACAGCTTGGCTAGGGGCGCGGCAAGTTCTGGAGCACAGGTCTTCAGTACTATTGCCGGAATATTGTCAGGACCCATAGCCTTTACAGTATCCAGTGCCTTCAGTCAGTTCTTGATATCATATAGAGTGAATCAGATTGGCTGAACACTGGCATCTGTGATGCTGGGACTTCAGGAGGAGGCCGAGATGGATCATCCACTCGGCACTTCTGGCTGAAGATTGTTGCAAATGCTTCTGCCTTATCTTTTGCACTGATGTGCTGGGCTCCCCCATCATTGAGCATGGGGATATTTGTGAAGCCTCCTCCTCCTGTCAGTTGTTTAATTGTCCACCACCATTTACAGCTGGATGTGGCAGGACTGCAGAGCTTAGATCTGATCCGTTGGTTATGGGATCGCTTAGCTCTGTCTATTGCATGCTGCTTCCGCTGTTTGCCACGCAGATAATCCTGTGTTGTAGCTTCACCAGGTTGACCCCTCATTTTGAGGTATGCCTGGTGCTGCTCCTGGCATGCCCTCCTGCACTCTTCATTGAACCAGGGTTGGTCTCCTGACTTGATGGTAATGGTAGAGTGGGGGATATGCTGGGCCATGAGGTTACAGATTGTGGTTTCATACAATTCTGCTGCTGCTGATGGCCCACAGTGCCTCATGGATGCCCAGTTTTGCATTGCTGGATCTGTTTGAAATCTATCCCATTTAGCACGGTGGTAGTGTCACACAACACGATGGTGGGTATCCTCAATGTGAAGGCGGGACTTTGTCTCCACAACGACAGTGCAGTGGTCACTCCTACCAATACTGTCATGGACAGATGCATCTGCAGCAGGCAGATTGGTGAGGATGAGTTCAAGTATGTTTTTCCCTCTTGTTGGTTCCCTCGCCACCTGCCGCAGACCCAGTCTAGCAACTATGTCCTTCAGGACTCGGCCAGCTCGGTCATAGTGGTGCTACCGAGCCACTCTTGATGATGGACATTGAAGTCCCCCACCCTTTGAAGTTGAAGTGGCTCCAAGATGAAGCACGTAGCCCTGGATATTCGGAAATAAGCGAACCATCCGTGGAAGACTGGGTAACTCAATAGTTAAACAAGGCAGGCCTGCAATACTGACCAGTCAGCCTGGCTCATTATTGCAATTTGGAGGAGTATACTAACACTGCGGGACCAGGATTCTTCAACTTGGCTCCAGGTAACCCAGAAAGCCAATGCTCGAACAGGTAGGGTGGTCCTAGTTCAACAAGCAAAACCTGTGTCAATACTCTCTGGCTTTCAGAAGTGGGTTGTGTCCCTGCAGGGAGAGAGTGTGCACTCCATATTGGGCAAACAGGGGCTCCACACGTCTACAATTCACAGCAGCTTAATCTGGAAATTCTTCAACATGGGGATAGATTTCTACATGGGTCAAACACTCACCTGACTCAAAAAAATGTTCACAGAAATTCTATGATACATCGTGAGGCAACTGACAATTATCTATAACTTACTCGGAAATATTGTGCTCTGAGTTAATCATACTAAAAGGACAAAGCATTGAAGAAAGTTCAGGAAATGGCAACAAGGAATATTCAGGGAATAGAAGCATTAGGATATGAAGAGAGGCTGTTACTAATCCTGCATTAATCCCATATTCCCTACCATTCTCCTACCTACACTAGGGGCAATTTACAATGGCCAATTTACCTCTCAACCTGAAAGTCTTTGGCTGTGGGAGGAAACCGGAGCACCCGGCGGAAATCCACGCAGTTACAGGGAGAACTTGCAAACTCCGCACAGGCAGTACCCAGAACTGAACCCAGGTCACTGGAGCTGTGAGGCTGCAGTGCTAACCACTGCGCCTCAGTACTACCCTTTTTCCCAGCTGTGAGTAAAGATTGTGGACAATGGTAGGTACGGCAATGAGGTGTGAGGAAATTGAAGTTTTCGGAAGCTGCATTGGAGGTTATGGTGAAGAAGAAGGGGCATCTTCTATCTACCAGGTGGCAGGAAGATATCCAGGCAAGTTGCCTGGCATGAGTGGCAGAGGTGGTAGATCCATAGCTGCAATGCCAAAAAAATGTAATGACCTCACAAGGACAGCTAAGATCAGCTTCCAAACTCATCTCTCAGTACTATCTGCTTAGCATTGCACTACTTGTTGCCTCAGCACACACAATCCTTCCCTCCCCCGATTGCCAACACTCTCCCTGAATCACTGTAGCACACTACACTTTGCCTCCTTCAGCAGCCCTCTGCATTGCTACTCTGCGCACTCTTACTTCCTTCCCCTCCTCACACCTCTGCCATCTTTCACACACCAGCAACACTATTCCAGCCTCACATGCTCATCCTCAGAAGATCTCATTACTCTACACTTCCTTTTTTCGCACAGGGCAGGGTGACACCCAATAAGAGGGAGCTGGCGACCACAGGAGGGAGGGACACCCTTTATCCATGCATTGTCCTCACTTGAGGAGTTGGGCATGGACATCATGGTCAGGGGGCGAGTCAGGAGGGAGTCTGATGAGGCTGAAGAACAAGTCTTGCAGGGTTGTAAAACCATCTTTCCCTTCTTCCCTTCCCACTTCAATGCCATGCTTACATACAATGCTTTCAGAAGCCAACCATCTGTCTCTGCTTTCCTATGCCACTGAACGCTAACATTTCAACTCGCCCACCATGGCCATCTCAAGTGCCCTCAGCAGAAGGTCAGCAGCCTTCCACATCCCACACTGTAGCTGTTGGGGAAGCACTTCATCAGAACACTAGAATAGGTAAAGCAGCACAAAAGACAGGCACTAGGACTTTGCACAAGGGTGATTTGTACATCCTCATTGTATCCATTTGTGAAATCAAGAATGGATTCAGTTGGAAGTAACAGTGTTTTGTTTTGGTAGCTCTTGGTCTTCATAATCTTAGTGATGTTTTAACAGGGACACCCATGAAGTTGTACTGTTTGAAGCATTGATAGGGTTGGTGTTTAGGCTGGGCCAGATGGAAGGAGAGCATGATAGTGTCCTGGGCAAGGAGAGGGACTGTTCAAGAGAATTTCTCCTCAATAATTTGCTTCCTTACAGCCTTGGAAGCTTGCTGGCCTGCTGAGCCGGGCTCTTTCTCTGTACTGTCTGGCTTCTCATTTTCTCTTCACCTTCCTGCTCATTGTTTCCTCCTGTGACAGTTTCAAGGCTACTCCCCTTTGGGTGGCAAGTTTGTGGAGCCTGCAGCAAAACAGCAACAGATCTTGACACTCCCTCTGAGCTGTACTAAAAGGACCCCTCCCAAGCTGTGCAGACAATGGATTCAGGGTACCAATGGTCTTCTCAATCAATCCCCTGCATTGCTCTCATTATACCACTGGGGAGGCGGTGGCGTAGTGGTATTGTCACTGGACTAGTAACCCAGAGACCCAGGGTATTGATCTGGGGACATGGGTTCAAATCCCACCACAGCAGAAGGTGGAATTTGAATTCAATTAATAAATCTGGAATTAAATGTCTAATGTCTAGTCTAATGATGGCCATGAAACCATTGTCGATTGTTGTAAAAACCCATCTGGTTCACTAATGTCCTTTAGGGAAGGAAATCTGCTGTCCTTACCTGGTCTGGCCTACATGTGACTCCAGACCCCCAGCAATGTGGTTACTCTTACATGCTAGGGATGGACAATAAATGCTGGCCTGGCCAGCAACGCCCACATCCCATGAATGAATTTTTAAAAAATCAGCGCTCTGTGCCTGGTTTCCTGACAGGAAGTGTCTGCTTTACACCTGTGGGACATCAGCAATGCGGGCAAATTCCAGTGCACTTTCTTCCCGTCAGCCTCCATGGGGAAGGATGACACCTTGGAAACAGAGCATCAGTGACATGCTGGATCTCTGTGTTCACAGCCAACTGACTGATACTGATGTTCCCAAAAGCAGTTTAGAAGGAGCCAGAGGCATAAACATTTAGAGCCAAGGTGACCTTCACTAGCACAGGCCTGATGTCGGGCTCCAATCCTTGCTGCAACATGGCACAGGTATGTGACTGTCCCCCTGTTGAAACCTCCTCACACATTGTGGCTGAAGACCCACAAAAAGTCTTCCTTGCTGCTCCTCCTGTTTGGGAGCCTCAATGAGAAGTTGAGGAACATTCCAACGTTCAGCCATTGCGAACAACTAAATGCTGTGAAGCTGTTCCTGCCCACCACAATCTCGCTCTGCAACAGTACTAAATGGAGAAACAGGAGCCAAAACTGCCAAAAACCTAGCCCAAAAGCACCCTCAACACCTAAAATGACTAACCAGAGATGTACCGTGATGGAGGTGAGGATGCTCGCTAAGACTGCTGCTTGATTGCTGCTACTATGATCAGCTGGAATTGACATTTCACGAGCGCGCATGCCCCAATTTAACAAAAGGCCCTGATTCAGACATGGACCCTTATTAACATAAGTAAACGATTGTGCTTGTTGCTGGTGCCTATCGAGCACCTGAAGTAGAATGCCATTGCCTGAACTTTGAACTCGTATTTGACTCTGTCGCACCGGTTCTGGGCTGTAAGATCATGCAAGAGGTGCCAAAACCCTCCCCCAGCCTCACCTCCCACCCCCTTACTGTAGCTCAAACTTGATCGGAAGAATTGACCAGTAAGAAGGTTCACTCAAAGATGTAATAAATACACAGGATAAAACTTAACTAAGTCTGTCAACCAAATCCTTTCAACAAGGAACTGGACAATTATCTGGCTCTGAAAGGGACTAACGGTTATGGGCAATTGTCAACCTTTCAAAGGCCATGGGGTTGATCCTGTTGGGACAATGGGAAGAAATCAAGTGGGAAGTGTCCTTGATGGTGTCAATTACATTTACTCTATTGGAAGGAGCTGGGTAGGTCGGTTTTATCCCATTGCCTGAGAATTTATGATTTGATTTTAATTTTTCCATTAACAAACATAAAAATCCCTTTTAATTAATACTTTTGTATCCATCAAAGCAGAGGACACCAATGTTGCGAAATGGAAATATTTTAGTTTTGCCAGCCATTGCGAACACCAAGTGTCCCCTGGTGAACTGTAACAGCACTAAAAACGAAAGTAAAATCCTTCTGTTCTCGCCCACCCACCAATCTGTCTTCGACTCAGACTCAACTGTTGTTGTTGTGAAGTTCACAATCTCCCACTTCAGCCACCCGTGTGATTGTTCTGACTAAAAAAGGCGCATTTAGAATTGGTTTGTAGGTAATTTCGCCTTCCAGACCTACTCTCAACAATTGCCCAATCTCATTCTACATTGGAACCTTACAGCCAACTGGGAGAGAGAATATTGATGCCATCAGTCTGGGTAAGTTACAGGAGAGAGGGCAGCATTCTAGGTCACATTGTTACCCTTTCAGCCAAGGGGAACAGATAAATCTGACATGAATTTGTCCAGCTTTGCTTTCTCTCACAATTGAGCATCTGTCTTGCCATTGGATGAATGAGAGAATGTGGGTAGATTTAGTCCTTTCTTTTGGATTGGTCTATTCCAACCAGGTGATATCATGCACGTGCTTAGCAGAGACCAGTCAGATCCCAATCCAACTCCACAGCCCTGCTTCTGTTACTTTGACCTATTTCTGAAGCCAAACAAGCCCTCCTCCCACTAACAACAGCAGGGGAGATGTATTAGCTGAATGCATTAGCTGAAAAAGTCAATCTTACCGGAGATCCAGGTTGTTCCTCATGGTGGGGGGAGCCAGACTCATTCAGAGCCTCTTTCTCTGTCATTCTGGAAGGAAAGATGAAGAGAAAATGGGTTCATGAAATGTATAGGCAAATACGTTGGAAAGGATTACTGAAAGCCTATATTGATGAGTTCCATTTTTAAGCAAATCTTTCTTAAAAAGGCAATACAAGCTTTGGCATAACCCCTAATGGCACAGTAATAGAAATACAGAGAACACAAATGATCAAACACAACAAACTTTAAACCCACTTGAATTTAGCAAGGAGGACGCAGCCTGGTAAAGGTCACTTACAATAAATAAGGGATGCTCAGTGATTAATCACAGGCCTTTACATGGACCTGAATTAGTTTTGCATCGTTACATGAATGCAGGGCAGGGTTATTTGTGTAGATAATGTATGCCATACACTGACATTAGACTACATCAAGTGACTGCTTGTCCTGTTCTCAAATATCATCCCTTAACTCCATGTCGCCCAGTCTACAGCTTGTACATACAAGAGTGTACAATGAACCACACAGTCCCAGATGTATCCTAGTGTACATTGAAGAGGTGTTAAAAATGGCACACAACCCAGAAAGTTCAATGGAGAGAATTGTTCCCCTGAATCATTGTCAGGCCTATTACAGATAACATAAAATTCTATTCACTTTCTCTATTGTTAGTAAAAATGGCTACCAGAGTAAGATGTTTACAGAGCTGAGGAGGTAAGGAATGATAGAGAATAGTGGAAAAATTCTAGAACTTAGTGGAATACACGACTATACATTCCAGGATTCATCTGCTAATATCGCCAACAGGACTGTCTAGGGTTATCTCTTTATAAATACTGACCTTGTCAATGATGCTAACATTCCATGAATCAGTGAAAGAAAAAAAATACAAATCGTAGATTTAACAGGCAAGGAATATCTAGAAGACCCTACACCAGATTAAATCAATTTGGCGAAGTTCACTATGATGTGAGAGAATCTTCAAAACAATCTATCCACAGAATCTAGCAACGACATTATTGCAATTTCATGTCAATGTCTATCGATGAAATCTTTCCAATTGTAACACCGTGTACACTTTTAAAAATTCATTCATGTGATGTGAGCTGGCATTTTTGCCCATCCCTAATTGTCCTTGAGAAGGTGGTGGTGAGTTTGAACCACTGCAGTCCATGTGGGGTAGGTACACCCACAGTGCTGTTAGGAAGGAAGTTCCAGGATTTTGACCCAGCGACAGTGAAGGAACGGCGATATAGTTCCAAGTCAGGATGGTGTGTGACTAGGAGGGGAACTTGCAGGTGATGGTTTTCCTATGCGTCTACTGCCCTTGTTCTTCTCGGTGGTCGCGGGTTTGGAAGGTGCTGTTGAAGGAGGCTTGGGGAGTTTCTGCAGTGCATCTTGTAGATGGTACACACTGCTGCCACTGTGCGTCAGTGGTGGAGGGAGTGAATGGCACACCATCCACGAACAATCAAGCGGGCTGCTTTGTCCTGGACGGTGTCGAGCTTCCTGAGTGTTGTTGGAGCTGCACCCATTCAGGCAAGTGGAGAGTATTCCATCACACTCCTGACTTGTGCCTTGTAGATGGTGGACAGGCTTTGGGGAGACAGGAGGTGAGTTACTCGCCACAGAATTCTTAGCCTCTGACCTGCTCTTGTAGTCACAGTACTTATATGGCTGGTCCAGTTCAGTTTCTGGTCAATGGTGACCCCCAGGATGTTGATAGTGGGGGATTCAGTGATGGTGATGCCATTGAATGTCAAGGGGAGATGGTTAGATTCTCTCTTGTTGGAGATGGTCATTGCCTGGCACTTGTGTGGCGCAAATGCTACTTGCCACTTATCAGCCCAAGCCTGAATGTTGCACGTGAACACAGACTGCTTCATTATCTGAGGACTTGTGGATAGAACTGAACATTGTGCAATCATCAGCAAACATCCCCACTTCTGACCTTATGATTGAAGGAAGGTCATCGATGAAGCCGCTGAAGATGGTTGGGCCTAGGACACTACCCTGAGGAACTCCTACAGTGATGTCCAGGAGCTCAGATGATTGACCTCCAACAACTACAACCATCTTCCTTTGCGCTAGAAACGACTACAGCCAGCAGAGAGTTTTCCCCTTGATCCCCATTGACTCCAGTTGTACTAGGGCTCCTTGATGCCATACTCGGTCAAATGCTGCCTTGATATCAAGGGCAGTCACTCTCACCTCGCCTCTGGAATTCAGCTCTTTTGTCCATGTTTGGACCAAGGCTGTAATGAGGTCTGGAGCCAAGTGGCCCCGACGGAACCCAAACTGAGCATCACTGAGCAGGTATTGCTGAATAAGTGCCGCTTGACAGCACTGTCGACGACACCTTCCATTACTTTGCTGATGGTTGAGACTAGACTGATGGGGTGGTAATTGGCCAGATTGGTTTTATCCTGCTTTTTGTGGACAGGATATACCTGGGCAATTTTCCACAGTGTCGGGTAGATGCCAGTCTTGTAGCTGTACTGGAACAGCTTGGTGAGGGGCGTGGCTAGTTCTGGAGCACAGGTCTTCTATACTACAGCTGGGATGTTGTCAGGACCCATAGATTTTGCAGTATCCAGTGCCTTCAGCCATTTCTTGATATCATGTGGAGTGAATTGAATTGGCTGAAGACTGGCATCTGTGATGCTGGGGACCTCAGGAGGAGGCTGAGATGGATCATCAACTCGGCACTTCTGGCTGAAGATTGTTGCAAATGTTTCAGCCTTATCTTTTACACTGATGTGCTGGGCTCCCCCATCATTGAGGATGGGGATGTTTGTGGAGCCACCTCCTCCTGTTAGTTCTTTAATTGTCCACCACCATTCATGACTGGATGTGGCAGGACCGCAGAGCTTAGATTTGACCCATTGGTTGTGGATTCGCTTAGCTCTGTCTATTGCGTGCTGCTTCCACTGTTTAGCTTGCATGTAGTCCTGTTTTGTAGCTCCACCAGGAATGGGACTGTTTACTGGGAGCGATTATTTTCTGGGAACGATCGATGACAGGGAGCAGTGGTAGGAATTTCAGAGGCTTAAAATCTGTGAAGTTCATCATTATCGGAGCATTCGGGTTCAGCTTTGTGATTCTCCACATAGCAAAGTTCTCTGAGTGAAGCCAGGTGATCAATGTGAAGAAGGAGCACCAAGTGAGAGCTCAAAACCTCCTCACAAAGGTAAAAAGAAAATAGGAGTTCCTCACCTTGGACCTGGCTCGAGAGAATCAGCAGAGTCCTGGGTACCCTGGTGGGGGTGGGGGCAGGGGGGGGGGGGAGAGGGGGGAAAGAATAGGACCAATAGTAACAGGAGGAGGCCATTCAGCCCCTCAAGCCTCCTCTGCCATTCAATTAGATATCATGACTGATCTGCACCTCAACTCCGTTTGCTTCACATTCCTTGACATCCTTAAACCCAATATAAATACGTCAACCTCAGTCTTGAAAATTTCAGTTGAACCCCAGCATCCCCAGCCTTTTGGGCTGGGCAGGGGGGGAGGGGAGGGGAGGGGGGAGTGAATTCCAGATTTCCACTACCCCTTTGTGTGAAGATGTTGTTCCCGATTTCACTCCTGAACAGCCTAGCTCTAATTTTAAGGTTATGTCCCCTCATTCGTGATTCCTCCACCAGAGGAAATTGTTTTTCTGTATCTACCCTTTCAAATCCCTTAACCATTTTGTATAGCTCAATTAGATCGCTCCTGAACCTTCGAAACTCAAGGGAACACAAGTCGTCTATGCACATGCTCTCATAATTTAACCTTGTAAGCCCTGGTATCATTCGTGTGAGTGTGTGTGAATATGATAGTCATCAATAAATCCAATAGGGAATTCAGGAGAAACCTCTTTACCCAGAGAGTGGTGAGAATGTGGAACTTGCTACCACAGGGAGTGGTTGAGGTGAATAGTATAGATGGATTTAAGGGGAAGCTAGATAAACACAAAAGGGAGAAAGGAATAGAAGATCATGTTGATAGGGATAGACGAAGAAGGGTGCAGAGGAGGCCCATGTGGAGCATAAAAACCAGCATGGATCTATTGGGCCAAATGGCCTGTTTCTGTGCAGCAAATACTATGTAACACTATGTAAGTCCGTTGAATCAGCACTGCACCCTCTCTAAGGACAATATATCCTTCCTAACTGCCCAGAACTGAATGCAGTTACTCCAGATTAGGTCCGTGCAACTAAAACATCACTTTCTCCCTTTATTTCCAGCCCTCTTGAGATAAAGGCCAGCATACCATTAGCCTTATTAATTAATTTTTGAACCTAAACAGAGAGAATAGACAAGGGTAAGGCAGTGGATGTAATATATCTAGATTTCCAAAAGGCCTTCAATAAGGTGCCACATAATAGATTAATGAATAAGCTCAGAGCACAGAGAGTCAGGGGATAGTCAAAACTGAAGAGGACTGCAACAAATTACAAGAAACTATTAACAAACTTGCAGAATGGGCATATAATTGGCAAATGAATTTCAACATGGATAAATCTGAGGTTGTATATTTTGGCAAGAAAATTAAGGAGGTCACATAACATAGAAGATAAGAATCTAAATGGGGTAGAGGAGCCAGAAAAATGCAAACCAAGCACTGGATTTTATTTCTAGAGGGATAGAATTGAAAGTAGAGACGTTATGTTAAACTTGTATTGAACCTTGGTTATACCAGACCTGGAGCACTGCATGCAGTTCTAGTTGCCATATCAGAAAAAATAATATAGAGGCACTGGGGAGGGTGCGATAAAGATACTGGAATTGTGAGGTTACACCTATCAGGAACGTCTGAACATAGAAAATAGAGGTCTTTAAAATTCTGAAGGTTTTGATAGAGTGGATACAGAGAGAATGTTTTCACTTGTGGGAGAAGCATAAGCAGAGGTCATCGATATAAGATAGTCACCAAGAAATCCAATCGGGAATTCAGAGAAACTTCTTTATCCAGAGAGTGGTGAGAATGTGGAACTCACTACCACAAGGAGTGGTTGAAGTCAATAGTATAGATGCACTTAAGGGGACACTAGATAAACATACGAGGGAGAAGAGAATAGAGTGTTATGATGATAGGTTTCGATGAAGAAAGGCAGGAGGTGGCTCGAGTGGCCCGTTTCTGTGCTGTATATCCTATGTAACCTTCTCACTATCTTTTAGTGATTTGTATCCCTAGACACCTAAATCCCTTTGCTCCTCCACAGGTCCCAATCTCACCGTTAAGAAAATATTCCAATTTGTCCTTCTCAAATCTAAAGTGGATAATAGCATTTTCCCCACTGTTATGACTGAGGTGGGAGGAGTGCTCTGTCTTTTCTAGTCCCACTTCTCCGCAAGTCACAACATATACTCTACTCTTTATCCCAGAATAAAATACACCAATCTGGTTTCTTTAATAAACAAAATTATCAGTTTATTATAAAACAAGACTTATTCAGTAATAAAGCAAAGCATTAACACAGATTGAAATATGAAAGTTCCCTTTTTAAATTCCAACATACTTTGGCCAAATACTTGCCAATTCTTGAAGAAATAGAGAAGATATGGTGAAAGTCAGTTGTCTGGTGTTCAGGTAAACGGAAACGGGTCACAGTTCAGAAGCAATTCGTTCTGGAGATGTTGAGAAATCGTCTGGTGGGCTTTGCAGGGCATGTGGCTTCAGGGGTTTCAGCCAACATACACTTGAATCATAGGGTTTTCCCAAAAACAGGAGGAAAGAGGAGCTGACACACTGGCCTTCTCAGGGTCTCTTAGAGAGATGCAGGCAAAGTGAGCTCGGGTTTCTTTTTCCTTGGCAGGCAAAACACCAACTGTCTTCAAAACAGTTCATACCCCAACTGAACCAAAGCCATATCTCAGAAGTGAAACCACAAACTGAAAGTCAACCTCCTGACCTCCATAGACAGTGACATGTGGTTTCTCTGTAAACATCTTCCCCAGGTCACCAAGGTTTCTGTTGTTTATTGAGCTTAAAGTGCATGATTTCCAGCAAAAGGTTGTTTTCAAACAACATCTCAGTGTCCTTTCAGGGAAATGTCAACAACAAAACAAAGTCCAGCATTTATAAAATCTTCAGCCTTCCAATGAATCCATCTCCACAATTTAAATATGAGTCCTCAAAAAAAAACTTAGTACGAAAATATAGAAGCACCTTCATAACACTACATTGAACTCCATCTGTCACAGTTTTTCCCACTCACTTAATCTATCACTGTCCCTTGGTAATTTCCTGCTCTCATCTACACAACTTACTGTGCCTCCCAACATAATGCAAACTTGAATATACCACTGTATATTCCTTCATGTATCTCTTACATACGACATTAAACCGAAGCCCCGTCTGCCCCCTCAGGTGAATGTAAAAGATCCCATGGCACTATTTCGAAGAAGAGCAGGGGAGTTCTCCCTGGCGTCCTGACCAATATTTATCCCTCAACCAACATCACTAAAACAGATTATCTGGCATTATCACATTGCTGTTTGTGGGAGCTTGCTGTGCGCAAATTGGCTGCTGCGTTTCCTACAACAGTATCTACACTTCAAAAGTACTTAATTGGCTGTAAAGCGCTTTGAGCTGTCCAGTGGTCATGAAAGGTGCTATATAAATGCAAGTCTTTATTTTTTTCCATCCAATTCATCAATATATATGGGGAAAAGCTGAGGTCTCAGAACAGGTATCTGACACAGGGCTGGGGATAGAAAAATACCTTTTAAAAAGAGCCTAAATGAGGTCTGGAATGTGTGGTTCATACCCCTTGATCCCCATCACAAGTTAACCACATAATTCAGTTTAAATTTGATTGGTTGAGACTTTTTTGGTGGGGTTCTAACTGGTTGGGTCATAGAATGCATTCTATATCTTTAAAGGAATAGAAAATTGCTGAAGTGTGGTCTTGTAACCATCATCTCAGTCCCTGATGCTCCTACGACATCACATATTCCTAGTACTGAATGTCAGTTGACGTACTTGATTTTTCCAAGCAGAAAGCCTTGAATTATCGCACACCTTGTATCAATACACTGTGTTCTTCCATTCCGAACCAAAACTACATTTTGATGTGCAGACCGCACAGTGCCCAGGAGATACAGAAGTTTTCACCATTTTGGTTACAAGAACCTCTTCAAAGATTTAAGTGGGTGTTTCCTTCTTGCCTTTCTCTACAGCTTTACTCCTCCCTCAATTGAAAATTCAACCACCTGTTTATGGAAAAACTACTTTTGAAAAGGAAGCTGGCATTTTGATGATGCGCTAAATAATTGTAGCATCTTGAAATCTCTGTGAGAGTTGTGAAAGTGGGGGGGGGGGGGGTGGTGGGGGGTGGGGGTGAAGGTGAGTGGAGGGGGGGGGGGGCCGCGATTGTAGCAGCTGTTTCACTGTGTTTAATAAAAACTATCAGACACCAGAAACAGCTTTCCACAACTCAATGTGAGTTCAGCATAAATGGTAAAAATGCACTTAAACATAACTGGGAATTCAAATCGCCTCTCAAACTTTCTCTCCTGCTCCTTTTAAGTTTGCTGAAATATACCACCTACTTGCTCTCCCTCTTTCCAATCTTCTCATTGTGTTGCAATCAAGACTGTCTCCTACTCTAACTCAATCTTTCCCTGGACCTCAAAACTGTGTAAAACCTCATCACCCTTCGTCTTCCCTCCCTCTGACAGTGTTCTACACTGCCCAACCTTGGCCCTTCGCTTAGGCTTCCGAAAAAAACTCACAGTAGGAGCCACAAAGTCAATGCCTTAAACTTTGAGTCATGAAAACATTACATTTACATTCCCACTCAGGCAGAAAGTTAACACTGGTTCCGGAACAAGCAATTGGGCCTAACATTAACCCAGTCTCTAACTTCACTCATCACCAAGGGGATTTTCAAGATGGCTGGAGGCATCTGTAGAGAGTGCTGGGATGCACCTCCTGTGCCCTAATGGACACTGGTGGGGAGGGAGTGGTGATGGGGTGAAGGATTGGAGGGACTGTGAAGGGGGTTGAAGAGGGGGTGAAGGATTGGAGAGGATGGTGATGGGGTGGGGTGGTGAAGAGGGCTGAAGGAGACAAGGGGAGGTGAAGGATGGTGAAAGGGTGAAGGGGGTGAAAGCAGGGGCAAGGGGGGGAGGCCCCGTTTTTCTGACCCTTCAAATCTCTGGAGTGAGGGGAAGCTGCACTGGGACATCAGGATGGTTTGTTCTGTGTCTGATGACACCAAAAGGCCATCACTGATTTTATAAATTAGCTGGAATGAGTAATATTTTCAATGACAACGTTTCACGTGGTCTGTGTCCCCAGCATCAAATTGTTTCACTGAACATTACATCGATTTGTCAGTGAACATAAACAACAGGTGACTCCATCTACATCATTCTTAAAAGGAAGCTCTTAAAGGGGCCCCGTCTTCACAAAAAGAGCATCAACAAAAACCTTTAATAAAACTGAAGGAGCCAGTGAGGCGGAAATTGTTTTAATAATCTCAGAGGCAAAGCACACCCGGCTGAGCGTCAATCCAATTTAACATTAATATGGATAATGGTTTAAATCCCCAATAGTCACCCAACTCAAAGGCCCCTTGTTCATTAACCCATATTAGTGAGAGAGAAGGATTTGAGTAATTCCTTGAACTGTTGGGATAATGCTGATTCTCAGTTGTGCCCAGTGGGCTCGCTGGAAATCTGCTCCTCGGTTATTCTGAGCCTGAGGGGAAAGTGATCTGAGTGAAGCTAAATGTGGATCATTGCAATCAGCAGCTAGAATTACACTGACAGTGACAGGCCATCCCTAACAGACCTGCAAATACCTCCTGACTGGGGGAGAACTTTCATTCAACTGGTATATCTTAAAATTTACAAAATCGGATTAGAATAGAACTTTACTCCTTATTCTAAAAGACAGTTTACACAAAGTTTAAAACTTTCCCCAAGTTTGAAAACCAGTCGGATTTCAAATCAGTCACAGGGACTGTAAGCAGTTTTTTGCTCCCCCTTTTCTCAACGTAACCAACCTTAATGAGTTTCTCTTCTTTTGGGCTGTTTAAAGAGATGCGGAGAGTTTTTTTGTTTCAGCTGCCGTTGTTCGGGTTGTGTCTGCCCTCTTGACTCTGAGAGCCCACTGTCCTGTGCCCGGTGGCAGCGATCTGAGCTGTGACTCTTCCGGGCTCCACTCGCTGCTGGAGTGGGCTGGAGGCTGACAGTCAGAGCCAGGGCTGACTGGGGGTAATTGGAGCCACTCTCAGCCTCTCTGCTCCCAGCAGCCAGGCATTAATGAATGGGGCCCTTCCCTTGGGAAACGCTCCTCCAGAACACACTGGGTAGGTACAAGGGGCTGGGTTTTACTGTAAGTAGGAGCCATTTAAAGGCAGCAGTTTAATCAATGGGTTCCAATGATGTAATGATTATCTGATCCATCTGACGAGATGATAGCCAAAATCTATCTGTTTAATTATAATTAACACACAGATATATACAGACACAAACACACACACACACACAGAGATAGACACACAAACACAAACACAGAGATAGACACACAAACACACACACAAACACAGAGATAGACACACAAACACACACACACACACAAACACAGAGATAGACACACAAACACACACACAAACACAGAGATAGACACACAAACACACACACACACACAGACACACACAAACACAGAGATAGACACACAAACACACACACACACAGATAGACACACAAACACAAACACAGAGATAGACACACAAACACACACACAAACACAGAGATAGACACACAAACACACACACACACACAAACACAGAGATAGACACACAAACACACACACACACAGAGATAGACACACAAACACACACACACACACACAGACACACACAAACACAGAGATAGACACACAAACACACACACACACAGATAGACACACAAACACACACACAGAGATAGACACACAGACACACACAAACACAGAGATAGACACACAAACACAAACACACACACACAGATAGACACACACACAGATAGACACACACACACACACAAACACAGAGATAGACACACACAAACACAGAGATAGACACACACACACAGAGATAGACACACAAACACACACACACACACAAACACAGAGATAGACACACACACAGAGATAGACACACACAAACACAGACACACACAAACACAGACACACACAAACACAGAGGTAGACACACAAACACAAACACACACACACAGATAGACACACACACACACACAAACACAGAGATAGACACACAAACACACACAGACACACACAAACACAGAGATAGATACACAAACACACACACACAGATAGACACACACACACACAAAAACAGAGATAGACACACACACAGAGATAGACACACAGACACACACAAACACACACAGAGATAGACACACAAACACACACACACAGAGATAGACACACAGACACACACAAACACACACAGAGATAGACACACAACCACACACACACAGAGATAGACACACAAACACACACACAGAGATAGACACACAAACACACACACACAGACACACACAAACACAGAGATAGACACACAAACACACACACACAGATAGACACACAAACACACAAAGAGATAGACACACAAACACACACAGAGATAGACACACACACACACACACAAACACAGAGATAGACACACAAACACACACACACACAGATAGACACACAAACACACACACAGAGATAGACACACAAACACACACACACACAGACACACACAAACACAGAGATAGACACACAAACACAAACACACACACACAGATAGACACACACACACACACACAAACACAGAGATAGACACACACACAGAGATAGACACACAAACACACACAAACACAGAGATAGACACACACACAGAGATAGACACACACAAACAGAGACACACACAAACACACACACACAGATAGACACACACACACACACACAAACACAGAGATAGACACACAAACACACACACACACAGACACACACAAACACAGAGATAGACACACAAACACACACACACAGATAGACACACACACACACACACAAAAACAGAGATAGACACACACACAGAGATAGACACACAGACACACACAAACACACACAGAGATAGACACACAAACACACACACACACAGATAGACACACAGACACACACAAACACACACAGAGATAGACACACAAACACACACACACACAGATAGACACACAAACACACACACACAGATAGACACACAAACACACACACACAGATACACACAAACACACACACACAGATACACACAAACACAGAGATAGACACACAAACACACACACACAGATAGACACACACACACACACACAAAGAGATAGACACACACACACAAAAACACACACAGAGATAGACACACAAACACACACAGAGATAGACACACAAACACACACACACAGACACACACACACACACAGATAGACACACAAACACACACACAGAGATAGACACACAAACACACACACACACAGACACACACAAACACAGAGATAGACACACAAACACACACACACAGATAGACACACACACACACACACAAACACAGAGATAGACACACACACAGAGATAGGCACACACAAACACAGAGATAGACACACAAACACAAACACAGATAAACACACAGACACACACAAACACAGAGATAGACACACAAACACACACAGACGCACACAAACACAGAGATAGACACACAAACACACACACACAGATAGACACACACACACACACACAAAAACAGAGATAGACACACACACAGAGATAGACACACAGACACACACAAACACACACAGAGATAGACACACAAACACACACAGAGATAGACACACAAACACACACACACAGAGATAGACACACAAACACACACACACAGACACACACAAACACAGAGATAGACACACAAACACACACACACAGATAGACACACACACACACACACACACAAACACAGAGATAGACACACAAACACACACACACAGATAGACACACACACACACAAAGAGATAGACACACACACACACAAACACACACAGAGATAGACACACAAACACACACACAGATAGACACACAAACACACACACACACACAAACACAGAGATAGACACACAAACACACACACACAGATAGACACGCACACACACACAAACACAGAGATAGACACACACACACAGAGATAAACACACACACACACAAACAAACACAGAGATAGACACACACAAACATACATACACACACACACACACACACATACATACACACACACACACACACACACACACACACACACACACAAACAGACACACACACACAGATGCAAACAGACAGCCGTCTTTCTGATCACAAATGAATTACATAGGATATACAGTAGAGGCCATTCAGCCCAACCAGTATATGCTGGCATTTATGCTCGACTCGAGCTTCCTCCCTTCTTTCACATCTAACTCTATCAGTATAACCCTCTAATCCCTTCTCCCTCGTATGCTTATCTAGTCTCCCCTTAAATATATCTATACTATTCATTTCAACCACTCCCTGTGGTAGTAAGTTCCACATTCTCACCACTCTCTGAGTAAAGAAGTTTCTTCTGAATTCCCTATTGGATTTCTTGGTGACTGTCTTATATCGATGGCCTCTAGTCATGCTCTTCCCCACAAGTGGAATCATTCTGTCTGTATCCACTCGATCAAAACCTTTCAGAATTTTAAAGACCTCTATTTGGTCACCCCTCAGCCATCTCTTTTTAAGAGGAAAGAGACCCAGCCTGTTCATTTTTCCCCCCAAATATAGTTTATTCATAAAATTTGTAAAATTACATTACATAAAAGTTCAAATTTGACATTACATAAAGTGCAATACAGATCAGTTTCTTCCAATACAGTACATGAGGTGCCTCACTACACTTACCAATTCAGGTTATATTTACAATGTACTTTTACATTTCGTGTCATTTACTGGTGTATACAGCCCGAGGGGTTTTATACGGTTTCCAGCCCCTCAGTTCACTATGGCGGGAGGACCTTACACAGCGGCCTTTCCCCATTGAGCCTTTGCAGCGGCTGCCCCAAGCTTTAGTGCGTCCCCCAGCACATAGTCCTGGACCTTGGAATGTGCCAGGCTACAACACTCGGTCGTGAACAACTCTTTGCGCTGGAAGACCAGCAAGTTTCGGGCAGACCAAAGAGCATCTTTCACCGAGTTGATGGTCCTTCAGCAGCAGGTGATGTTTATCTCTGTGTGCGTCCCTGGGAACAGCCCGTAGAGCACAGACGTTATGTGCAGACCACTGCCTGATGGACTTGTGGTCAAAGTTGTTTTTCTGTACAAACTTTTCCACAAGATACAGGTGGTGTGGCACGGTCCAACTGAATGAAGCATTCCGTGGCAATGTGACCAGACCCATCCTTCACAACACAGGGGACAGATAGAACCTCAGCACATAGTGACACCTGGTCTTTGCATGACTGTTCATCCTTTCCTGATATGCATACTCACACATTTCTGGTATCATCCTTGTATATCTTCTCTGCACCCTCTCTGGTGTCTCTGCATCCTTTTTATAATATGGCGACCAGAACTGCATGCAGTGCTCTAATTGTGGTCTAACTGAGGTTCGATACAGGTTCAGCATAACTTCTCTACTTTTCAATTCTATTCCTCTAGAAATAAGGCCTAGTGCTTGGTTTGTTTTGCTTTTTTTATGGCCTTGCGAACCTGTGGCATAACTTTTAGTGATTGGTGTATTTGTACTCCAAGATCCCTCTGTTCCTCTACCCCACCTAGACTCGCAATCTCCAAGTAATAAGTGACCTCCCTATTCTTCCTACCAAAATGTACTACCTCACTTGTATCTGTGTTGAACTTTATTTGCCAATTATTTGCCCATTCTGCAAGTTTATTAATGTCCTCCTGTAATCTGTTGCAGTCCTCCTCAGTATTGACTATTCCCCCACAATTTCATGTCATCAGCAAATTTAGAAATTGTGTTCTTGATTCTCAAGTCCAAATCGTTAGTGTAAACTGTGAACAGCAGTGGTCCCAGCGCTGGTCCTTGTGGAACACCACTACCCACCTACTGCCACTCTGAATAACTAACCTTTACTCCCACTCTCTGCTTTCTGTCTTGAAGCCAGCTCGCAATTCATTCTGCCCTGACTCTGAATTCTTTGACCTTATTTATTAGTCTATTATGAGGCACCTTATCGAAGATCTTTTGAAAATCCTGATAAATTACATCTACTGCATTACCATTGTCTACTCTCTGTTACCTCCTCAAAAAATTCAATCAGGTTGGTCAAGCAAGATTTTCCCTTTTGGAATCCATGCTGACTATTCATTATTATAACTTTTTGTTTCTAGATGTTCCTCTACTCTGTCCTTTAGCGGGGATTCCATTATTTTTCATACCACCGATGTTAAGCTGACTGGTCTATAATTCACTGGCCATGTTCTATCCCCCTTCTTAAATATAGGAATTGTGTTAGCTATCTGCCAGTCTTCTGGCACTTTTTTCCAACAAATTATTAAATATATGTTGTAATGCTTCTGCTATCTTTCCTAGATTCTTTTAAAATGTGTGGATGCAATCCATCCGGGCCAGGAGTTTTATCCTTTTAGTTTGCTGCGTTTATTCAATACATCCCCTTTTTTATTTTAAATACACTTATCTCATTACTCAGCTCATCATTCAATGTCATGTCTACCTGTTCCATCTCCCTGCTAAATACCGAAGCAAAATAATTATTTAATATTTCTGCCATCTCTCTATTGTTAATTTTAATACTGCAAGGCTTAATTTTATCAACAAATCTTTCACGTGGCATTTAATCAAATGCCCTTTGAAAATCCATATACACAACCCCACTGCACTTATCACTACACTCAAAAAATTGCTTGCCTTTTACAAATCCATGCTGTCTTTAATTAACTCATGTCTTTCTAGGTGAGTTGGGATTTTGTCCCATATTATGTCCTCTAGAAACTTACCCATTATCAAGGCAAAGTCCTCATTTAGTATCTCCACCGTTCCATTTTCCTCCATAAAATCATTTCCATCTTCATTTGTAATCCCTTCTTTAACTATTGTTTTATCTGTTCACAAACCTTTTACAATTTCCCTTTGTCTTTTCTGCCAGTGTCTCTTCATAGTTTCTTAATCTTTCTAGTATTTTTCCTTTACTTCCCCTCCTTAGTGTTAATTTTCCATTTGATCTCTTTTGCCTTATTATCCTGAGATCTGTCATGTGCCTTTTTAAGTCTCATAGAATCTTACAGCCCAGGAGGGAAAAATGAAAAAGGGCTTGCATTTATTTTCATGATCACTGGATGTCTTAAAGTGCTTTACAGCCAATGAAGCACTTTTGAAATGTGCTCACTGTTGTACTGTAGGAAGTGCAGCAGCCAATTTGTGCACAGCAAGCTCCCACAAACGGCAGTGTGATAATGACTAGATCATCTGTTTTTGTGATGTTGATTGAGGGATAAATATTGACCAGGACACTGGGGAGAACTCCCCTGCTCTTCTTCGAAATAGCACAGTGATCTTTTACATCCATCTGAGAGGGCAGACAGGGCCTTAGTTTAGCGTCTCATCTGAAAAACGGCACCTCCAACAGTACAGCATTCCCTCAGTACTGCACTGGGAGTATCAGCCTTAATTTTCATGCTCAAGTCCTGGAGTGGGACTTGAACACACACCCTTCTAACTCAGAGGCAAGTGTGCTACCAACTGAGCCACAGCTGACATGGAGGCCATTTGGCCCATTACGCCTGTGCCAACTCTTTAAAACAGCTATTCAATGAGATCCACTCCCCTGCTCTTTCCCCATAGCCCTGCAAAGTTTTGTCTTTCAAGTATTTTTCCAATTCCCTTTTGAAAGTTATTATTGAATCTGCTTCCACCGCCCTTTCAGGCAGCGCATTCCAGATCACAACAACTCGCTGTGTAAAAAAAATTCTTCTCATCTCCCCCTTGGTTCTTTTGCCAATTACCTTGCATATCAGTTTGACTGCAGTGCAAGGTAAATGATCACAGCCAAGCAGTTGGGGGATCTATGCAAGTATCATCTTTAAGTAACACACCGGATTCAAGTAACATAGAAGTCTGTCTTAAACCTCCAGGGTGCTACCGAGTGAAATTGGTGAGCCCAAAGGAGATGCAATCATCCCAAACACCACCAACATACGTAGCAGCAAAGCAATGCAACTAGCACGCATATTACTGGGGCCGAACTACAGCACTCAAGGCCTGGGGGACTACTTATCTTTGATCATTATCCAGCTGTCTTTTCAAAAACAGGCAGGTTCAGTGGTAAGTTTAGAACTGGCTATACACATAAAGAATGGTCAGGACTCTCTAGGTGGGTGTGGGAAATGTTCCTCCCTTGAAATGTTAGATTTTTGACACTTTGGCACATTTTACAGTGTTTTGGAGTACACATTCTTACAGACACTTTCTGATGTGTACAGACATGCCAGACACCAAGTGGGCTCCCCAGATGACTAAGTGACTTTGGACCAGCAATTAACAGCCATACAGATTAGGAAAGCCAGCCAACCTATAAGTCAGCCCATCACACTGATGAGGCTCCATGTGAAAACTGGTACTTACTGCCAGCTAACCTAACTCCATCTTTTTATACTTTGTTTATGCCCTCTAGTAGTCTTCTCCTTATCTACTCAAATAACCTATCCACCCAAACAGAAACCTATTCTGTTCATCATTTTAAAAACCTCAATTTTATCCCCTGAATATCTCCACTTCTCTGGTGAAAAAAGCTCCAGTTCTCTGAGCCTATCCTGATTACTAAGTGCCTTCAGACTAGGTTTCACTTTGGTTTCAATAGTCTGGACTTTCTTTACAGATCAAATCTGGACTATTCCAGCTATGACTGACCAAGACCTTTAATGGTAAGTATTGTATCTCTAGGCTTACATTTAAGTGTCCCTAGCTATACACTCTAACCCCCTAGTAACTTTCCCTATGGACTTGTAACACTGGTCATGGACCTTTAATGTTTTGTCTTGATCCCTAAAACCCTACCATCTGGTGTACGAACTGAGGAATTATCTATCTATATATATATATGTGCAGCACCAATCATTGAGAGAGTGGGGAGTGATTGAGCTAGCAAAGGCTTTTGTAAATAAAATGTTCTTTGGAAATACAGATTCTGACTTCTCTTTGACGATTTGAAGAACCAGAAGAAAAACATAGACAAAACAATATTCCTTCTGCATCGTGACACCAGCAGCATCAAGGGCAATTTCCGTATCCATCATTTTCTGTTTGCTCGACAATGGTAGGGAGAGGTCATATAAAATTAGTTTTCAACAGACCCTTGTGCAGATGGCACCATCTAGTGGTGTCAGGGTCTACTGCCATGTCACTGATTGTTAAACAGTGGGCCAGTCAAAACTTATGATGGCTAATATTAGCAAAAATATAGACATGAATTGTGAAATGTAAGTAAATAGCCATAAGACTGCCTATCCTTGATCCAGCATGACTCTGTCTTCGAATTCCTCAAAAAATGGATTAACAAGTATTTGCAAAAAAAAGCCAATCTTTTCTTGAGGCCTTGATAAACGCCATCTTTCTTCCTGGCCGCAATCTAGATGCGACAAAGGAGCTTGTGTGCATCCATGGCTCGAAGAGCTGTACCAGCAGTAGCTGTGTTCTCAGAAGGTCAAAGGGTAGAGGCCGATAAGTAGTCAGTCATGATGGTCATCGACCTGAAACGTTAACTGCTTCTCTCTCCACAGATGCTGCCTGACCTACTGAGTATTTCCGGTATTTGCTGTTTTTTTTTAAAGTAGTCAGTCATGCTTGGGTGAAGTTACCATTCCAGCTCAACCTGTTCAAATTTAGAGTTACAGGCAAAAGTACACTCCCAGCTAGTGTCCTATGCTGTACCAAAAAGTGAAGATTAGCAGTTTCTCCACTGATGCTCGCCAACCATTTTGCCTTTGCTTGCCATTGGAGCACGAACTGACGGATGAGTAGAAATGACTCAGTCTGAACCACTTTCACTCAAACCCATTCCTGCAAAGGTTTTATCCCTCTGTTGGATGAGATGAGGAAATAGAAGTTGTTTGGCAGTGGGTGAGCAAAGGTAACAGGGTTGAGATTGTTGGCAGCCATAGCTGCAGACCTGCATGGAGGTCGGTCTGGGGCGCTGGCCACTCGGTGTTGAATGTTTGAGGCCGCAAATTTGGTCAGCAGCACCCTGGAGGGCTGTGCAGCCCAGTTAGGGTTCACACAGCCCACCGCATGTGGGGAGGGAGGTCATAAAAAAACACTAACAGCTGGGGCACCTAACCCAAGGTTCATGTGCTACCCTTAGTGTAAAGGGTAGCCTATCAGTAAGTTTAGAAAGAGAAACATGCCTTGGCTTCATGGAATATCAGAACTCTTTGGAAGCCTGCTGACCACCTAAATGTAGTTATGAAAAATACATTTTTCAAATGTCCAAAGGGTTTTGGATCTGTATTCCACCAAGCCAGCAGAGATAAGGGACTCCATGATGGGATACAACCATATAAGTAGTACACTTCAAGGGTCAATTTTATATTAAGTTGGTACAGAAGAAACGCTGTTGTTATTTTTGACTCAGAATAGTGGGCAATAATTACTACAAATACACTTTTCTTTTTCTTCACGGCTCATTTATCTGTTTAATGCTCAATAAACGTGGTGTACTTTAAGCCGAAACCACAGTTTTCTATGGTGTTATTTCACCTACTGCAGTTAATGAGATCATGTGCCAATGAGTGCTCTCAGTGCAGTATTATGGCCTTTCCAGTTCAATAGAGGATATTGATTTGACAATATAAGGTGCATCTATCCCAATTGTTGATTTGTATTAGCACCTGTAGATTCCAGCTTCAACTTTGACAGTCCTCCAGATTAAGCTGAGAAGGGACCAAGGGCACTTTGATCTTTCTCAACTTTCTACCATGACAGCAAAATCCCAATCTGAGTTAAGATTGTGCTGAATGAGACCTGTCTAAATAGTTATATAAAAGCAAAATGCTGCAGATGCTGGAAATCTGAAATAAAAAACAAAAAGTGCTGGAAATACTCAGCAGGTCTGTGGAGGGAGAAGCAAAGTTAACATTTCAGATCTGTGACCTTTCATCAGAACTCTTTCTGATGGAAGGTCACAGACCTGAAACGTTAACTTTGCTTCGTCACTCATTATTCAAGCTGCTCTGAAAACCCAATGCTTGATGTGATCGTCATACGGGAGGTGACTCCAGGTAAGTACAGGAGGTCTCCTCAAATCGGTTGCATAAGAACACATACAGGAATGGGAATCTGATCGCTGAGGTGGCTCTGTGTTTAGACACCAACTTTCACATTTCAACAGGCAATGCAATGCTAAAGTTTGTTTGTAAATGCACCAGGCACAAGTTATATTGTCAGCATAGCCACCAACATTCAACAGGGAAAATTGTGTTTGTGATGGAGGACCAATTTTTCATCTAGATATAATAGTTACATAAATGGCATATATATCCCATGTATTATGGCCTATTTTCTACACAAATGATACATCGCTCCAATAGAATACCAGTGTTGGCCTTTATACTGCAAATGAAGTTACATTTGTGAATCTCCAATCTGACTTCCCCCCTTCTAGTTGCTGCACTAAAATGGTCTTGGTCAAAGTGAATATCACCCTGTGTTACCATGATCATGGTGCAGTATCCTTCCTCATCCTCCAGCACTGGTTTACTGTTCAGCTCCATGGGTCAGCCCTTGTGTGTTCCCATTCCCACCTGTCCAAACGTAACCATCAGTGATGGTTTCCTCTTTCTGCCCCTGCGTCATCGCCTCCACAAATCAAAGACTGATCCTCGGTCCCTTCCTTATCTACAAGCTGCCCCTTAGTCACATCATCTGCAGGAACAGGGATCAGCTTCGAGACGTTGCTACAACCCCCAGCTCTTTCTCTTCACTACTTCTTTCAACCCCATAAGCACTTCTATGTGCCATCAGACTGTCATGAATAAGTCACTACTTTCACTAAATGAACATAGTCACAAAGCCATGATTTACATCCCTGACCCAAATTCCACTCCCTTACTGCTGACTTCATTCAGCTTCCCCAGCCAATTGCTCAGACTGAAATAGGTCTTTTGACATCATATTCAAACCAGTGTTCAGCTTCAACTCCCACATCCTATCCCCTATCAGGACTGCTCAACTCCATCTCTACATTGTCTACCTTCACACTAACCTCAACCATCCCACTGCTGAAATTCAAATGCGCACTTTGGTCACCTTTATACTCCATTCTATTACTTATCTTGCCTGCTTTCCATCCTCCACCTTCCAAATTGTCCAAAATCTAACTACCTATATCTTACCCCATACTAAATCCCACTCGCCCATCATATTTGTCCTCGCTGATCTACATTGGCCCCTTGTTTGTCTAATGCCTTAATTTAACCTCATCTTTAAAATTCTTTCACAGCCTCGCTCTACCCACTCTCTAGAGTTTAAAAGAATGAGAGGTGATCTCATTGAAACCTATAAGATTCTGAAAGGGCTTGACAGGGTAGACATTGATTGTTTCCCCTGACTGGGGAATCTAGAATACAGGGGCACAGTCTCAGGATAAGGAGCCTATTGTTTAGGACTGAGATGAGGAGAAATTTCTTCACTCAAAGCATTGTGAATCGTTAGAATTCTGTACCCCAGAGGGTTGTGGGTGCTCCATCGTTGAATATATTTAAGGCTGAGCTAGGCAGATTTTTGGTCTCTAAGGGAATCAAGGGACATGGGGAACGGGTGGGAAAGTAGAGTTGAGGCAGATGATCAACCATCATTGCAGCAGGCTCGAGGGGCCATATGGTTGACTCCTGCTCCTATTTCTTAGGTTATGAACCCTAAGCCTGCAATTCCCTCCAGCCTTAATTACCTTCTCACACCCACTGCTCCTCTGACTCTGCCTTTTGTGTATTACCCTCTTTCTTGGTGGCAGAACCTGCAGCTGCCTTGGCTCAACATTCTGGAACTCCTTGCCTAAACCTCTCTGCCCCAGCCATCCATAGCTATCTTCTCAAAGCCCACTTTTTCAAACAAGCTTTTGGTCACTTCTCTCCCTAAATGTCCTTTTCTCTGTCTATGTTCACCATGGAATGTCTTGGGGTGTTTTTATGTTGAAGACATTATATAAATCCAAATTGTTGCATGTTGCTTGCATCCATTCCTTGCAAACTGGTCCCAACACATTAGATCACTCTCCGGAAGGCCTAAGCAGTGTCACCTTGCAAATAAAAGACAACTTAAAACAAAGAAGATATTGAGAGTCTGGACTGGCAGACAAACTTTTATATTTAAAATCAAAAAAACAGGTTAAATAAAATTTGTCGTGACCATACACAGTCAACTGTTTGAGTCACTTAAATAAGCTTCCTCTAATACGTTTGCACAATTATAACAGAAAAAATACACATGGGTTGTGTGGGTGTGTAAAATGGGAGTTTGGGGAGAGGGGAAAAACAAACTTTTTTTTCCAACTGATCACTAACTTTCCTTAATTATGTCTAAAGTGATATTTGGACAAAACAATGCACTACAGGAACAACGCTGACTTAAAACAAAGCCAATACAGTCATTCAAAGGAGAGAAGAAAAAGGGCTTGTCAAATATCCATTGGCTACTGGGAACTGGCTCTTTCTAGAATGCGAAGATCATAGCTCCTCTTGGCTGTTCGCAGTTTAAACCTGTTTGTTGAATTATTCAGTCTGATAGTTGCATTTTGAGCTGCCATGGTCGAGGGGAACACGGCAACAATAGTATAAAGTGCAGCTAGGTCGCCAGCATTCTTTGAGTTCTCTGTCGCTCTGTTACAGTCCCCAGAGCCACTGCTGCGTTGCTGAGAGTCTTTGAGCCACTGGATTTTGGCACCAGACATTGAAAGTTGACTGAAAAGTTTGTCTGCTTCAGTGCGAGTGATTCCTTCAGGAAGATCCGTCACCTCCAAGATTCGCCCAACAACTGAAACAAAGAAAGAAACACATGCTAAGTGGCTCCAAGATATATAAATTTCAGTCAATCACCACTCACCAGTGTGTTAAACTGAAGCTAGATTCACACACTGATCACTTCGAGTCCAGCTCAGCTTTGTTGTAATGTAGCTGATCTCAATTTTAAAACAGTTCATCCCACTCACAGTAAGCAGGATCAAGGATGAGGCTACCATAATTGTGGTCTGTGTAAAATCATTCACAGATGCACTCCTATTTATTTGATGAGAATTTCAGAACCCAAATTGTTATGACAAGTTGAACCTGCGAACACAGTTATTCTTGCAATAAAAGTACCACGAATCGCTAAACAGCAGAAGCTCCAAGTCGTTATACAATAAATGCAGCAGTCAAGATTGCTGAAAAGAACATTTCCCTTTGGATGAAAGTTACACAACTCCAGAATGGCTGTAAATCTTTTGTGCAAGGACAAAATACTGTACCCAGCAGTCTGAATAGATGAGCATTGTTTTAATCCAGGTAATTTGCATACTGCGCTCCGAACAACCACTTTCATTATCTGCTGATAACACAATTTCAAAATCGACAACTCTAATGCAATCTGTTTGCTGAGCTCTCTATTGTGGTCTGCCAGCTAACCCCTCGGTAGGGGCACTATGATAACCCCATTGCATATTATTGCCTGATATCCCTTCTGCCTGACAAATCAACAGTTGGAAGTCGATCCCCATTTCTGTGTGCACAAATTTTAGAGGGACAGCCTGAAGCCACTGTAACTCAATGGTCCTTTCTGTCCAACACCTACCTTGCAACATAACCTACAGCATAACTATTTATCTAAAAAGCTGAAAAAAGAACACATACCTGTATAGGGCCCTGGCAGACAGATGTTGCTCCAGTGCACTGCTGGAATGAGTGTCGAAAACATTCACATGCTTGTGTATATTGCTGCCAACTTCTGCTCTAAATTCCTGGATCTTTTATTTATATATCAACGTTAATGTTTCTTTTAATACATAATGGCTGGCAGGCAAATACTAACATACTAAATGGATTAGAAGGTAGATTCTCATAAGGGGTTATGGCTGAATGGGCTCAGAAAAACAAAACAAAACAAAACATACACCTTCAGGTACATTGGTACAATAACTTGCTGACACTGCATATTTCCAATCTTCCCTCTTCACCAAAATAAGTCAGCTAACAGCAGCACACTATGCAATTCACAAGGCAACATGGATCAGCCAATGCTAAAATCAGCCAAAGTGATTTTGTCACAATTGGGAACAGCTTGTATTAGAATAGATTCTAACGTTAGGTTACCGACCTTTCCTGTGGTAATTTCTTTAGATATAGTGCACTCTCCAAAAAAAATAAGTGTATAAATCATCCAAACAGTGGAAAGTTAGTCGGCATTGACTGTCCCTTTCAGATTTCTACAGCCATGCAACTTTAGGGAGCAAACCTGTACAAATCCTCATTCTAGATATGCACTTCAATTCTTTTGAATCCAGCGGTGCGGAAGTTGATGTAAAGACATGAGACAGACATGCACACACTCCAGATCCGACAGAGAAAATGAGTGTCCTCCACACACCAGAAGAACGTACAAAAGTATTGCCAATTTAGAAGAGGAGTCACAACAGCTGCCAAGACAAATCCGCCAAAGATTTTGGCCGGGAATGTGCTGGTGTGCGCCACCTTAGAGTCATCAAGAGATACAGCACCGAAACAGGCCCTTCGGCCCAACGAGTCCGCGCCGACCATCAACCACCCATTTATACTAATCCTATATTAATCCCATTTTCCCTCTCACATCCCCACCTTCCCTCAATTCTCCTACCACCTACCTACACTAGGGGCAATTTTTACAATGGCCAATTTACCTATCAACCCGCAAGTCTTTGGCGTGTGGGAGGAAACCGGAGCACCTGGAGGAAACCCATGCGGTCACAGGGAGAACTTGCAAACTCCGCACAGACAGTACCCAGAACCGAACCCAGGTCCCTGGAGCTGTGAGGCTGCGGTGCTAACAACTGCGCCGTCCTTGCCACCTTTGATAATTTTGTACCTCGCCCTTCAAGCTCAAACATTTTATGCGGTAAATTACTATAAGCAAGAGCTGATAACGGCGAAGTCAACAGGGAATATGGCACCTTGGTAAATGACAGGAACAGCAATCAAACTCCTTAACCAATTAAATTTAAGGATAGAGAATGAAACAGAGGAATGGCAGAGAAGGAATTGGGTGAATTAGAGTCAAATTAGGTACAGAAAGAGAAATTAGGTGCAGAAAAATAGAGAGGGAAAGAAAGGTTGGACTGAGAGAGAGAGAGAGAGAGAGAGAGAGAGAGAGAGAGAGAGAGAGAGAGAGAGAGAGAGAGAGAGAGAGAGAGAGAGAGACAAAATAAAGACATTAAGGAAAAGGAAAACATTTTTAAAAATTAAAATTTTAAATTTTATAAACTTCTAGGAATGATTCACTACTTGTAGGAAAACTTCACAGTTTCAACTGTTTCCTTTCAGGACCCAAGAGGTTGAGTGCATTGCAGGATCATTAGAAGGGTTGTTACCAGCCTTAACTTTCTGCGCGAGTTTAATTTGTTTTAACACAAATGCAGCAATACCTTGCAATTCACATGGAGGTCAACAGTGAGCTGCCATTTTCTCAAAGCTTACAGTGGAGCGCTGCAAATTGTGGCGATTTGCAACTTACTCATCACAACTTGCTGGGTTATCACACATGGCAAGTGCATTAAATGCGCCGTTATTTTGTCAGCGAATTGTGGCCCATTGTTGTGTGCAGCACTCAACTGTAACAACTTATATTTATATAGCACCTTTAATGTAATAAAATGTCCCAAGGCCCTTCACAAGAGCAATTATACAACAAGGTAAGACACCGAGCCACATAAGGAGATATTAGGTCAGGTGACCAAAAGCTTGGTCAAAGAGGTAGGTTTTAAGGAGTGTCTTCAAGGAGGAAAGCGAGGTGGAGAAGTGTTGGGAGGGTATTCCAGAGCTTAGGGCCAAGGCAACTGAAGGCACAACCACTAATGGTGGAGATTAAAATCAGGAATACTCAAAAGACCAGAATTAGAGGAGTGCAGATATCTTGGAGGGTTGTGGGGTTGGGGGAGATTAGAGAGATAGGGAGGGGCGAGGCCATGGAGGGATTTGAAAACAAGGATGAGAATTTTAAAATCAAGACGTTGCTTGACTGGGAGGCAATGTAGGTCAGCGAGCACAGGGGTGATAGGGGAACGGGACCTGGTGTGAGTTCAGACACAGACAGCAGAGTTTTGGATAACCTCAAATTTAAAGAGGGTAGAAATTGGGAGACCAGCCAGGAGTGCATTGGAATACTTAAGTCTAGAGGTAACAAAGGCATGAATGAGGGTTTCAGCAGCAGATGAGCTGAGACAGGGTGAAGTTACGGAGGTGGAAATAGGCAGTCTTAGTGATGGCGCGAATATGAGGTCGGAGGCTCATCTCGGGGTCAAATGTTGGATAAGCAGTCTGATAATTTAGCAACAGTGGAGTCGCCGAGAGAGGTGATAGTGAGGTAGAGCTGGGTGTCAGTGTACATGTGAAAACTAACGGCGTTCTTTCAGATGATGTCATCGAGGGGCAGCATGTAGATGAGAAATAGGAGGGCCCAAGGATAGATCCTTGGGGGGCACCAGAGGTAACGGTGTGGGAGCAGGAAAAGAAGCCACTGCAAGAGATTCTCCGGCTATTAGGTAGATAAGAATGGAACCAGGTGAGAGCAGTCCCACCCAGCTGGATGACAGTGGAGAGGCGTTGGAGCAGGATGGTGTGGTCAACTGTGTCAAAAGGTATAGACAGGTCGAGAAGGACAAGGAGGGAAAGTTTACCTTTGTCACAGTCACGTAGGATGTCATTAGTGACTTTGGTGAGAGCTGTTTCAGTACTGTGGCAGAGGCAGAAATCCGATTAGAGGGATTCAAATATGGAGTTCACAGAAAGAGGGGCACAGATTTGGGAGGTGACAACATGTTCAAGGTCTTTAGAGAGGAAAGCGAGGTTGGAGATGGGATAGTAGTTTGCAAGAACAAAGGAGTCAAGGATTGGTTTTGAGGAGGGATGATGACAGCAGATTTAAAGGAGAGCGGGACAACAGGACAACACCCGAAGAGAGCGAGCACTATTAATGATATCAGCTAACATGGGGAGCAGGAGGGGAAGTTGGGTAGTCAACAGTTGAGTGGTAATAGTATCGAGGGAGCAGGAGGTGGGCCTCATGGACAAGATGCGCTCAGAGAGGATATGAGGGGAGATAGGAGAGAAACTAAAGAAAGATGTAAACAGGAATACTTAGTGAAAATATGAGGGTTAATACTAATGTGGCAGTTTTATAAATACCATCAACTGGAACATGAAAGAGATGCCAAGAATAACGCCATGGAAAGGATGGAATGATCTTGAACCTATGCCCGGGCTTCATCCACAAGATTGTAGCAGCATACGATATCAACAATGCACTTAGCTAACCACTCTTACAATACCAATTTGCCTTGTGTCTTTGCACCATTGGAAACACACAACTGTTGAGCCCTCCAAAATAGCTTTGTACAAAAGGCATAGTAACTTGGGACTTCATGAGCACCTACGTAGTGAAAACAACACTACTTCCAAATAATGCAATTAAACATGGAAAAACCTTTAGCTGGAACTCTTATTATGTCCTAATTACTGGCAGATCAGAATGCAAAATCAAATATACAGGATCTACAATAACAGCCTGTAGTCCACTAACTCTTTAAGCCAAAACAGAAGCCAACAACAGTTTTCCTTATCAAGAACCTGAATGCAATTATCTTAGAGGAGACACAGTTGATACAGTAACTTATGAAGAAGTAAATTAATGTTTCAACTGTGAACCAGTAAATGCTAATATGGGCACAATTTCCAAATAGCTTAAAAAAAATTGTTCTTGGGATGTGGGCACCACTGGCAAGACCAGCATTTATTGCCCTTGAGAAGGTGGTGGTGAGCTGCCTTCTTGAACCGCTGCAGTCCATGAGGGGTAGGTACACCCACAGTGCTGTTAGGAAGGGAGTTCTCGGATTTTGACCCAGTGACAGTGAAGGAACGGTGATATAGTTCCAAGTCAGGATGGTGTGTGACTTGGAGGGGAACTTGCAGGTGGAGGTGTTTTCATGTGTCTGCTGCCCTATTCTTCTAGGTGGTCGAGGTCGTGGGTTTGGAAGATGCTGTCGAAGGAGGCTTGGTGAGTTGCTGCAGTGCATCTTGGAGATGGTATGCACTGCTGCCACTGCGCGTCGGTGGAGGAGGGAGTGGATGTTTAAGGTGGTGGATGGGGAGCCAATCAAGCAGGCTGCTTTGTCCTGGATGGTGTCAAGTTTCTTGAATGTTGTTGCAGCTGCACCCATCCAGGCAAGTGGCGAGTTGTATAAACAGGACACCAATGTGTGTCCCCCCTGTGAACTACACACATACAGGTCATGAAAGACCGAATTGACGGCAATATGACCCCAAATGGGTTTTAAAATCAATTGAGAGCAAATGCTGGAAGTATTCCGGAATGTAAGGGATGTAACAAGAGTTGAATGACCTTGTAGAACATCACTGTACAGACATTTTCCACATTGTGTTATAAGCCTCATTAATAATGCCCCATAGGAACTAACTGTGAATCCATTCCTAACCTACATATAGTCCAAAAGAAAAAATATTCACTGAAAGCTCACAGATTCCAAGTCCAGCAGACAGACTGCCAATACGAGCAGCAATGAAACCTTTAGCTGAGGAGAAATCAACTGGTGGAATAGTGTAGGTATTGGAGCTTTACATCACATGGGAGTAGCAGACCACAAAGCCTATGAAGCTAGACTATCCTCCTTTGGTGTGTGGAGAATGTAGAATGAAGATTGTACAGTTTGCACTGGCAGTTTATGACTACACTGCATGCAATTATTTTGTCCTTGGACAACATCTGTTGCATTGAGGCAGGGTTGCCAATTTTGACCAGGCTGTTGGTACTGTCATGCAGAAATAAATTTAACTGGAATATCCCGTGCAACCATTTTTCGTTAAGAACATTTACACAAACACAAATTTAAAACAGTCATTTGTGAACAAAGGCAATAAAAGCTTTTCCAAACCAGGAGTCATTATTTAGCCAACTCAAAAATAATACAAGATCAGTACAGTGCTCCTTGCGAATCATGGAACAATTCAGTGGCTTTATGCAATAGCATAATACAGGTTTCTGCTTAAAATTCCCCATATCTTGGTGTACAGCATTCACCAATGTTCCCTCTAAGCTGTGCAGTTGTGCAGCAACGCGAAATTCCTGCGCAGGCTGCGTACAAGTCAGCCCCTTTAAATTACTGCACGTGTGCAGCCGGGCAAAAAAAAAAATTTAAAGAGGCCATGCACTAGCACAAATTGCTTGTGCGTTACAAAAAAAGAAATTAGAGGGTACATTGCTCACCACCACCAAAGTACTTTCCATTCAGAGGAAGGAAGTGCAAGGATGGAGTGAGGTAACCCAGACCATTGGTTACAGACCAACACTGGAAGAGGCTTGCAAACTGGTGAACGTTACTCTCCTGTAAGACAGCATTAATACCCTCAACTTTATTAATGTGCATTTAATTTATCTCATTGTGCTTAGAATGTCTTGATTTACAGTTCAACAGCTCATTGTATTATTAAAATGTAGAGCTGACTGAAACAGCTTGTACCGTGATGTGTTGGGTTTAGGATTACCAACTCTGGTTGGACGTATTCCTGGAGATTCCATCACATTACCTCCCCACTCCAATCACCTTGCCCAGTCGAACAGCCTTTTCCCCCGATCTCCAATACTTATTGAACACTTTTGTTTATTGGTTCTAAGAAAACACATTTGTTTAAATGGCCCAATGATTTTTCTCCTAGATTCCTCCAGGAGATTAATCTTAATTCTATGGAGATTCCAGGGAAATCTCGGAGAGTTGGCAACCCCAGCTGGGATATATTGAAATAAACAATGTCGCATCATGTATACAGTAATGTCACGAGCAAGTGCAGAAAATAATCAAAAAGGCTAATGGAATGCTAGCCTTTATATCTAGAGGATTGGAGCATAAAGACACAGAGGTTATGCTGCAGCTGTACAAAACCCTGGTTAGATCCCACTTGGAGTAATGTGAGCAGTTCTGGGCACCACACCTTAGGAAGGATATATTGGCCTTGGAGGGAGTGCAATGTAGGTTTACAAGAATGATACCTGGACTACAGGGGTTAAATTACGAGGAGAGATTACACAAATCAGGCCTGTTTTCGCTGGAATTTAGAAGGTTAAGGGGTGATCTGATCGAAGTCTTCAAGATATTAACAGGAAAAGACAGGCTAGATAAAGATAAACTATTTCCACTGGTTGGAGATTCTAAAACATAGTCTAAAAATTAGGACCAGACTGTTCAGGAGAGATGTTAGGAAAAACTTCTTCACACAAAGGGTGGTAGAGGTTTGGAACTCTCTCCCACAAACAGCAGTTGAAGCTAGAACAGTTGTTAATTTAAAATCTGAGATAGATAGATTTTTGTTCAGCAAAGATATTAAGGGATATGGGCCAAAGGCAGGTATATGGAGTTAGGCCGCGGATCAGCCATGATCTCATTGAATGGAGGGACAGACTCGAGGGGCTGAATGGCCTACTCCTGTTCCTATCTTCCTATGTGCTTCTTCCCTTAGGAAGGGAGCAGCTTTTAGAGAACAACTTCCAGAAAAAAAAAGTAAATGGCTTAGGGCAATGGAATTGTTTCACTGGCTCAGACTGGCAGTGGAGCAAGCATATGTAAACCCTGTATTGCAGTTGGATATACCCCTAGCAAGTGTGGAGAAAACAGGTATCAGGACTCCTCCTGTAGGTTTTTAGGTAGAAAATCTGCCTTTTGCTCATCCTGTGCATAGATGCAAGTCTGTAAGACAGACTCAGGTCTAAAACAGCCTGATTAATAGGCCTGAAGGAGGGGCAAGGGTTGCTTTCTTCGGAATAGAGGAGGCTGATGGGAGACTTGAATGAGGGGTCTAGATAGAGTGGATAGGAAGGCCCTATTCCCCTTGGTTGAGGGTTCCATAACCAGGGGGCACTGATTTAGAGTAAGAGGTAGGAGGTTGAGAGGGAATTCGAGGGGAAATGTTTGGTGGTGGGGATCTGGAACTCACAGCCTGAAAGGGTGGTGGAGGTAGAAACCCTCATAACACTTAAAAAGTACTTGGATACGCATTTGAAGTGCTGTAGCCTACAAGGGTACAGACCAAGAGCTGGAAAGTGGGATTAGACTGGATGGCTACTTGTCAGCCAGTGCAGACATGATGGGCTGAATGGTCTCCTCCCGTCCTGTACTGTAAATTTCTATGATTCGATAATCTTCCATACCGCCCTCAATTATGCAGATGAGTCTTTGGATTCTTCTCTGTACTTGGGCAGAAAGATGTCACGGAAGGCAATACCTATGTGGTTGTCCTAAATAAGCTTTATTCAACGGTTTTAAAAATAAAATATAACCAGTGTTATTTGCTTAGGACCATCTGAAATTCAGAACTTCGAATGATAACTATTTCTAACAAATAGATCTCATTCCCTTACACTCTCAATTGTAGATTGTCACGTAGCAATGGGGTTGGGGAATAATTAAAACAATGAATAACTTTATCCTTTCACGTAACAACAGAAAATATCAATGAGCAGGTTACTGCACTTGCTGTGCTGCCCCTGGTTTAACTGGGTTTGTTCAGATCACGACCTGTAACTAATATTCATACTATTCTGCCAAAAAATAGACACCGTCTTCCAAACCTGCTACGCCAATAAAACATAAAGCTGATTCAACCAAAATGGACTGACGATGTTTCATGAGTTCCCTTTAAATTTCCAGTGCGCAGAATCCCACAAAGAACACAGCGCACAGAACAAAGAACATAGGGGCGGCGCAGTGGTTAGCAGCCTCACAGCGACCTGGGTTCGGTTCTGGGTACTGCCTGTGCGGAGTTTGCAAGTTCTCCCTGTGACCGCGTGGGTTTCCGCCGGGTGCTCCGGTTTCCTCCCACAGCCAAAGACTTGCAGGTTGATAGGTAAATTGGCCATTGCAAGTTGCCCCTAGTGTAGGTAGGTGGTAGGAGAATTGAGGGAAGGTGGGAATGTGCTAGGGAATATGGGATTAATGTAGGATTAGGATAAATGGGTGGTTGATGGTCGGCACAGACTCGGTGGGCCGAAGGGCCTGTTTCAGTGCTGTATCTCTCTATGACTCTATAACAAACACATCACTGGTACGTCAATGGAAACAAATGCATACTGGACAAATTTCATTCAATTGTGAAAAAAGCAGACCATGATTTTGCATCCAGATTGTTGCAGGTGCAGAGCATCCAAAGGGCATAGCTGGGGTGAATTATTCATTGCACCAATCTGGTGACAGTATTTTGTTACAAAACAATTTTACTATCAAGCCAGTAAGCCCAAGCAAGGTAGTATTTGATAGATAAAAGGGACTGAGGATTGAGAAATCTCTGGGCCAAACAGTATATCCAAGGATGCAGAAGGAGGAGACTGGTGGAAAATTTATAGGGCGGTTGCTATAGCCATAAAAGAATTACTGGGTACCAGAGGCACTCTCCAAGATTAGTAGCAGAAACCATAGTACCTTCATGTAAAAAAACGATTGAACTTGACCCAGGCAATAGGTCCATTATCTTATCAATAGGTAACATAATGAAAACCAGCCTAATCTTTAGCACAGAGAAATACAAAAAAGAGAGTCAGGATGGACTTAGATGGGATTGATTTAGCTTGACAAACCTTTTGTAACATCTTCACAGTCAAAATAAAAAATGAAACTCTATTTGGATTTTCAGCAAAATTTAACAATGTCCTACAAGACATGTCTGTTATTAGCAAACCATTATTTTAAGTGGGCTATAGCTGATGTCAAAATAATACCGATTAAAAAATCTAAGCTAGAGAGGACTTGTGAGAAGTACAGTGTCATACTGGTGCTGAGTGGAATGTCACAATGCTTACACTTCTGTTACTTATCTACATATATAAATGACCTGAATGTAGAAACACTAAAATAGGGAGGGTAGTAGGGAGGAGAGGATGTAGTGAATTGGAGAATGATTTAGATCAGTTATGCAACTGGGTGAACATTTCCAAAATGAAATTTAATTATGACAAATGTGAAGTATTGTGCATTGAGACACAGAATGAGCTGCACAGGTAGACAATGAAGAATGGAGTTAACCCAGAGAAAGTTAGAGCAGTGTTGTCCAATAAAGATTGGTGACGTGCCACATGTGTGGCTACGATGGCACTGTTTTAGCCACATGTACTAATTTTAGTCAAATGCTTCTCATACACTCAAAAAATATACTTCACGTGCGCATATCTACATCAACATCTACCGCCACTCACTAACCAAGGAAGTAAAACACTCACAATGATTAAAAAAAAGCACTTGCACACTGCTTTCCATCTCACTATTTTAACAAATACACAGAAAAGTTAGAAGTTCACATTCATCCATCATGTGAACATGAGTGTTGAGATCACATGCCAAACCACACTGCCTGTTACTCATTTTTGATGTACTAATCAGAAATGTAATGAGCCACATCTGGGTTCTTAATTAGCCGCATGTGGCTAGTGGCTGACATGTTGGACAGCACTGAGTTAGAGGGACTTGGGAGTGGTAGTGGAGTCATCACTTTCAATGTTGAGACATATAGAGAAACAATTCAAAACAAGCAGAATGTTGGAGTCCATAGCCAGACAGTGGGTACAAGTCTCCAGAGGTTATGCTGAGGCAGAGCCAGAGTATTGTGCACAATCTGGACAGCACACTTCAAAAGGGTCACATTAGAGAGCGTGCAGGGAAGAGCAACAAGAATAGTCACAAGTGTAAAAGGGATGGGATATGAGTAAGATTAAAGAAGCTTAAACTCTACAGTCTAGAGAGGTGGTGGTTAACAAGAGACCTCAACTAAGTATCTTGAGTATTAAATGGGATAAGGTGAACCCAGAACATTATGTCAAGGCAGGTCAGGCCAGCAGAATCAGACATAACTTTTAAAAAATGAAAAACTAAATCTTTACTGAAATGCTTGGAATAATTTGAGGCAAGATAGCACAGTCAAAGTCCTTCTTGGTGTGTGTGTCTGGTGAATTGCAGTACTATAGGGTTGAGCTTTAAAAAGCCTTTTCTCTTCATTGACTTTCTCATGTACCTACACTAAAACTTGCATCTTGCCCAATCACCATGACTTTGTGTTTATTGGTTTCTGCACACTTTTGACTTACAATACAGTAACACATTAATTACCAAATACATTCTCCTCTTAATTCAACTACCATTTTGCTTATGTTATTGAATAATTCAAATAAGGGCTACAAATAATCAGTAGACAGTACAACGTGAATAACAATTCAGCTTCTAAGTCTCATTCCCAGCAGAGAAAACTTTGATCAGAAAATTCATCCATTTACAAAATTTCTGCAATGATTCAGATACTAACCAACATCACCTGTGCCAAGATCGGTGGATGCAGATTTCAGGGTTGGCTTCTTTCCTCTTTTAGTGTGTTTTGTACTGCATGGACCCTTTAAATAAAAAAAAAATCATAGAATAGTACAGCACAGAAGGATTCAATAGTAGCCTTCAAAAGGTAATTGGTTAAATACTTGAAGGAAAAAATTGCAGGGACACGGGGAAAGAGCAGTGGGAAATGAAGTCTGTTTATAGTGCAGAATTTTACTTAAAATAAGATATAATGGTTGGTGTATAATAGAATAGGAGGGCTCAACATTCAGATAAATCTGACCCCATACTGGTAGCTTGCGTAGCTCTGCCAGCAGAGGCTCAGATGCAGGTTAGCTACCCATCCTCTTAGTCAGCAAATGGAACACGAGGGCCTTAGTGTAGGAAATAACTTTGAAAATAAGGGAAAGAGAGAATATGCAAATAAGTTATTATACATTTATTAAGCAGTGGACTATAAAATAGTTAGTTTATAAAAAAGATGCATTTCAGAAAGGTTTAATTGGAAACTAGAGGAGTGCTTTCATTGGCAATGGCAGAAAGAGAAAGATGAAACATAGAGAGGTTTCTAAGAACTAGGGAATGGAGTTTCTTCAAATAGAAATGAAGAACAATGTTGAACTCCCTGCACAAATACCAACACCCTTAGGATCACCTGCAACCCCACAAATATTGCAGTGTTGGGAAAGCCCTCCTAATATTGAGAGATTCATCTGTAAACACTGATATATTCCAAGGGACCCCTTTGAAACAATAACCACCCTCCCAGAGATACCGCTCAGATATTGTGAACTAAAATAAGCACTAAAAGCACAATTTTAACTAAAAAAAAATGTATTTACTCATTTCACATATTTCTCATTTTCTTTCCTTCTTTGGGATGCCTGAAAGGGAGGCACCAGTAAAGAATGGGATATCAGTGCAGCTCAACCCACCACAGTATCTTTAGCAGCCTTGTCAATATCCTTCGTGGAAAGATATTTTAAATTTGACGTTGGACAGTATCTGGACTATCCCTAAAGGTGTGCACATAGAACATAAGAAATAGGAGCAGGAGTAGACTATATGCCCCTCGAGCCTGCTCCACCATTTAATATGATCATGGCTGATCTTTGGCCTCAGCCCCCTTTCCCATATCCCTCGATTTCCTGAGCGACCAAAAATCTATCTATCCCAGCCTCGAATATACTCATGGCTGGAGCATCCACAACCCGCTGGGGTAGAGAATTCCAAAGATTTGCAACCTACTGAGTGAAGACATTTCTCCTCATCTCAGTCCTGAATGATCAATCCTTTATCCTGAGGTTGTGCCCCCATATTCTAGATTCCCCAGCCAAGGGAAACAACCTCTCAGTGCCTACCCTGTCAAACCCCGACAGAATCCTGTATGTTTCGATGAGATTACCTCCTGCTTTTAAACTCCAGAGTATAGGCCCAATTTACTCAGCCTATCATAGGACAACCCTCTCATTCCAGGAACCAATCGCTGTATTGCCTCCAAGGCATGTATATCTTTCCTTAAATATGGAGACCAGTACTGTGCACAGTACTCCAGGCGTGGGATCACCAAAACCCTTTACAATTGTAGCAAGATTTCCTTATTCTTGTGCTCCAATCCCCTTGCAATGAAAGCCAACATGCCGTTTGCCTTCCTAATTGCTTGCTGTACTTGTATGATCACTTTGTGTTCCTTGTACAAGTACACCCAAGTCTCTCTGATCATCAACATTTAAAAGTTTCATGCCTTTTAATAAATATTCTGCCGTTCTATTCTTACTACCAAAGTGAATAACCTCACACTTCCCCACATTATACTCCATCTGCCACCTTGTTGCTCACTAACCTAACCTGTATCTATCTCTTTGTAGCCTTTGTATCCTCCTCACAGCTTACATTCCCACCTAGTCTTGTATCATCAGCAAACTTGGATATATTTCTCTTGATCTCTTTGTCTAAGTCATTAATATAGATTGTAAATAGTTGAGGCCCCAGCACTGATCCTTGCAGCACTCCACTAGTTACAGCCTGCTAACTTGAAAATGCCCCATTTATCCCTACTCTTTGCTTCCTGTCCGCTAATCAATCCTCCATCTATGCTTATGTTACCCCTAATTCTATGAGCCCTTATCTTGCATACTAACCTTTTGTGTGGTACCTTCTTGAATGCCTTTGGAAATCCAAGTACACTACATGTACAGGCTCCTCTTTATCTACACTACTAATTACATCCTCAAAAAACTCTAATAAATGTCAAACACTATTTCCTTTTCGTAAAACCATGTTGACGCTGTCTGATCATACTATAATTTAAGTGAATTTTAAGACTTCCTTAAGAATAGATTCCAACATTTTCCTGATGACGGATGTCAGGTTAACTGGCCTGTAGTTCCCAGTTTTCTCTCTCCCTCCTTTCTTCAATAGCAGTGTTATATTTGCTGACTTCCAATCCACTGGGACCGTTCTAGAATCGAGGGAATTTTGGAAAATCATAACCAGTGCATCCACTATCTCTGCAGCTACCCGTTTCAGAACCCCAAGATGTAGGTCATCAGGTCCTGGGATTTACAGAATGGTTATAAAATGGTTACAGTTTCTAGTCCCCCAAGTTTCTCAAAACTTTTTCTCTGCGGATATTAATTACTTTACATTGCTCACTCTTATTGGCCCCTTGGTTACCCTCTATCTTTGGTATGTACTTTGTGTCTTCTCCTATGAAGATAGATACAAATATTTGTTCAATGTCTCTGCCATTTCCTCATTTCCCATAATAATTTCTCCTGTCTCTGCCTCTAATGGCCTCTAATTACTTTAGCTACTCTCCTTTTTATATACTTATAAAAGCTCTTACAATCAGTTATTATATCCCTGACTAGTTTATTCTCATGTTTTAATTTTTCCCTTTTATAAGCCAACTTTTTGGTCGCCCTTTGCTGGTTTCTAAAACTCTCCCAATCCTCAGGTTTACAACTTTCCCAACATTATTAGCCTTTTCAATCTAATGCTATCCTTAACTTCCCTGGTAAGCCAGGGATGAATCTCTCACTGAGTTTTTGCTTGTTTAAAAAAATGGAATTTATTTTTGTTAAACATTTTGAATCATTTCTTTAAATGTTTTCCACTGCTTATTTACCACCATACCTTTCAGTCTATTTACCCAACCAACTTTAGCCAGCTCTATCCTCAAACCTATGCAATTGGCTTTGTTTATGTTTAAAACTCTAGTTTGGGACTGGAGTTTTAGAAAATTCTTTCATGGGATGAGTGTGTCGCTGGAATTTGCCCAGCCCGAACTGCCCTTGAGGGTGGTGGTGAGCCGCCTTCTTGAACTGCTGCAGTCTGTATGGTGTAGGTACACCAACAGTGCTGTTAGGAAGGGAGTTCCAGGCGTTTGACCCAGCAGCAGTGAACTAATGGCGACATAGTTCCAAGTCAGGATGGTGTGTAGCTTGAAGAGGAACTTGTAGGTGGTGGTGCCCCCATCTGTTTGATGCCCTTGTCCTTCTAGGTCGTAGAGGTCGCGGGTTTGGAAGGTGCTGTCGAAGGAGCCTTGGTGAGTTGCTGCAGTGCATCTTCTATATGGTACACATTGCTACCACTATGCGCCTGTGGTGGAGGGAGTGAATATTTAAGGTGGTGGATGGGGCGCCAATCAAGCAGGCTGCTTTGTCCTGGATGATGTCAAGCTTTTTTGAATGTTATTGGAGCTGTACTCATACAGGCAAGTGGACAGTATTCTATCACACTCCTGTCTTGTGCCTTACAGATGGTGGACAGGCTCTGGGGAGTCAGTAGGTGGGTTACTCATTGCAGAATTCCCAGCCTCTGACCTGGAGTATGTCGCTTTCAAACTTAATATAGAATTCAATTGTATTATGATAAATTTTTCCCCAGAGGATCTTTTACCATGTGATTACTACTTAAACCTGCCTCACTGCACAATACTAGATCTAAAATAGCTTTGTCCCTAGTTGGCTCCACATTGTATTGTTCTAGGAAGCTGTCATGAAAGCATTCTACAAACGCATCTTCCAGACTTCCTTTTCCCATTCGATTTATCCAGTCTATATGAAGACTAAGGCTGGAATTTTTCGTTGGACAGGAGGTCCCGCCCACTAGCCAAAAAGTTGGTGTTGAGCCCGCCTCCGCCGGGCCTGGGAGCCAGGCCAGCACTTTTCACTCCCAAGACCTTTAATTGGTCTGAGGCGGAACGCCCACCTCTTTGAGGCAGGAAGTCCCGCCTAATAGAGCTGCCAGCCAATCAGCAGGAGCGGTGGCCACTGCTGGGACTACACCCAGCCATCGGAGGCAACAGGAAGGACAGCCCCGGAACTCAGCTAAGTCCTTAGGGTCTCACCAGGGACAATTGGCCGAGCCCCGGCGAAGCAAGCAGGGGCGGGGGAGTGTTGTGCGTTGGGGGCGGTTGGGGCTTCGGGCGTGGCCCTTTCGTGGAGGGTGACTGATCAGGAGGGCTCCCCAACCCACACCCCCCCAGCCCGCAAGAAGGCCACCTGGTTTTACCAGGTGGGGTTCTTGAGGCCTTTGCCATCCGACCGCCGAGGGTAAAATACCCGCGGCGGCGGGCAAAGGCCCTTAAATGCCAGTTAATTTGCCACTTAAGGGCCTTGATTGGCCTGGGGCGGGTGGGTCGTTTCTCGCATTGGGTGGTGGCAATGCAACCAATGCCGCCACAACCCCGCGTAAAATTGCAACGGGGGCAGAAGGGGGTTGGGAACGCTCCCCCTATCCCATGCCTCTCTCTCAATTTTACCCCCGCCAGCAGCTTGCTTGTTTGGGGGCCGTAAAATTCCAGCTCAAGTTCCTCAACAATTATTAGATTGCATATGTTACAATTTCCAATTATTTCTTGCTTAATGCTCTGTCCAATGGTATAACTACTGTTCGGGAGCCTATAAACTACTTCCACCATGTTTTCTGATGCTTGTTATTCCTAATCTCCATCCATACTGATTCTACTTCCTGATCTTCTGAACCACGATCCTTCCTTACTACTGTCCCTATGTCATCCTTTATTATCAGGGCTACTCCTCCTCCTCCTTTTCCATTCTGTCAACATTTTGAAAAGAGTGTACTTTGGAATATTTATTTCCCAACCTTGGTCACCTCATGACCATATGTCTGTAATGGCGATTATATCAAACCCATTTATCTCTATTTGTGCCGCTAATTCATCTATCGCATTATGAATTCTTTGTGAATTCAGATAATAAAGAGCTTTCTTTTTGTTTTTTTTTAACCACTATTCTTTACATGGACCTTATTCACCGATGCACTATTACTGGTAAACTCTCTGTCCTTTCCTGTCCCACTCTGCTTGTTTTTATCCAAATCACTACACTCCTCGATTGCTTCGACTTTTTTCATTAGATTGCTAAATCTCCCTTCACCTGCCCACTCCTGTCCCCTTTTAGTTTAAAGCCCTTTCCACAGCCTGGGTTAAGTAGAGCCCATCCCAACAGAATAGCTCCCTCTTTCCCCAATACTGCTGCCAGTGCCCCATGAATCGAAACCCTTTCCTCCCATACCACGCTCTGAGCCACACTTAATTCTCTAGTCTGCCTGACCCTATGCCAATTGGCACAAGGTTCAGGTAACAATCCAGAGATTATTACATTGAGATTCTGCATTTTAATTTGGACCCTAACTCTTCAAATTCACTCAGCAGAACATCATTCCTAATTCTAGCTATGCCTCTGGTTCCTACTTTGACCATGATAACTGGATCCTTCCCCTCCCACTCCAAGTTGGTTTCCAGTCATGAAGAGATGTCTTTAATCCTGGCACTGGGCAGGCAACACAGTCTTCTACATGCCCAGTCGCAGATACAGAGAACAGTATCTATTCCCCTTGACTATACTGTTCCCTATCACTATCACATTCCTTTTCACTCCCCCCACTTGAATGGGCTCCTGCACCATGGTGCTATGATCAGTTTGCCCATCCATCCTGCAGTTCTTGTCCTCATCCACACAGGTAGCAATAACAAAGTAGCAAGCGTAGTAGTGCAGAAAATATTTAACGCCAATCAGTGCACAGGAAGAATCTGCAGATACCTATCTTGGGTGTAACTGGGAACTTTTTGAGGAGAACTGCCACCCCAGGATAGCTCAGTATAGCTGATCCAATAGCTTCCTCCTTGGAGGGTTTAATGAGATGTGCCACTGAAAAGTAGAGAATACTTTAGCCAGGTAAGTCAAACTGGCACATGCCACAGAGCTTTGAGCAGGTGATCATGTGAGGCACTCCCTAATTGCAATATCAAGACCCCATCTTTGAGCAGGTGATATCCACAGAGTCCATCAGGTTATGCTATACTCCAGCGTGTGGAATGAGCAGAATCAAACCAAAACCAGCCTTAAGGTATTGAAGAGGACAGTGTATTTCTCTTATGCTTTTTCATTCCATACCTGATGAGTTGAATACTGGCATTGTCCATGGATTACTGGAGGTGGACATACTGGAAGGTTGTACTGCAAAGGCTGGCCAAGTAAAGAATAACGAGTGTCACCTGATAGAGAAAGACAGACATTGATTTTGCAGGCACACACAGCAACTTCAGTTTGCAACCTGGGCCTGTCGCACTAAGTGGTAGTCGAACCCAGAGCCACAATGGATATGGTCCTTGGATGGAGAGAAACATACAAAAGCCACAGTCTGTTAAGTTTTATTTATTTATTTAGAGATACAGCACTGAAACAGGCCCTTCGGCCCACCGAGTCTGTGCCGACCATCAACCACCCACAATCCTGCACTAATTCCATATTCCTACCACATTCCCACCTGTCCCTATATTTCCCTACCACCTACCTATACTAGGGGCAATTTATAATGGCCAATTTACCTATCAACGTGCAAGTCTTTGGCATGTGGGAGGAAACCGGAGCACCCGGATTATATATACTCACTGCTTACCTCGCAGGTACAGCACCACAAGTAATCAGCAAGTATACACAGTATAGTGAGCAGGAACTGAACAGAGGGGCAACATCAAAAGTACAAGTGAAGTGGTCAAGCAAACACCTTGATTTTGCACACATCTGGTTTGATATAACAATGCTACCTATGCATTTGTTTTCTATGTTAACATTTCCAATCCGTTATACCCCCTTCTGAACAAGGGGACTCCCAGACATCTTTTAACTTAGCCACTATTCAGTGTGCCAGCATCTCATTTGCTCTTAAGCTTTTCATCCTGACTGTAGAAATTTCCTCTCTACGTGACATCGCTTCTTGGAAGACATGGTTAAGACTAGGAACTCAAGCCAGGAAACAGAATACTTAGCATTCACACAGAACCTCCATTTTTCATTGCCCAACCACAATTCAATCCTTCTCAGCATGCTGCTGCCAATATCGTGTCTGTTATTTTTGAGCAATGCTCCCTCTAAACTGCGCACTTGCTGAAAGTCTCCATGCAGGCATGCACAAGTCGGACCCTTTAAATTACTGCATGTGCACGGCGACACAAAAAAAATTCGAAGGGCCTGCTCACTTGAAAAAAATTTTGCAGGAAACATTGGTTTTGGGACACCTTATCAAAGGCTTTATTAAAAATCCAAGTAAACCACATCTACATTACCCCCTTATCTATAACCATTGTTACTTTATCAAAAAAATTCCATTAAATTTCTCTGGCATAACTTCTCTTCTGTAAATCCATGCTGATACTTAACAATTAGTTTAAATCAAATAGTTAAGGATGCAAACTTTGAAGTAACTAATCTGACCTACAAGCAATGTTCCTATTAAAAATTTAGTAGTTGCGCACAGCCAGTTTCTTTCAGTGTGCAGTCCCTTTAAATTTTTTTGCACGGCTGCGTATGCAAGATATTGATCACACCACGCAGCTCTTGCTCTATCTTCCAGGCTGTTGTACAGTTGCGCAGCTTAGCGGGAACATTGCCTACAAGATTGAAAAACTGATTCAATTGAACAATGGGAAATGCAATGCTAGTAACAGAGAACCCAATCTTTTAAATGGGGAGAAATGAACTAGTTCTATTAATGCAATGCTATCAGGTTAATCAAGGACTGTCACCATAGATTGTTAAAGGCATGTTATGTTTGAAAAATTTAATGAGTGCTTTTGAAAAGTGACCATTTGGATGGATAAAGGGAATGCAGTAGATGTAGGGGATGTAGATTTTCAGAAGGCTTATTTAGATAAATTCAGCAATTTGGTACAAGAGGAAAAGTAGTAGCATGGATAGACCGCCAGTTGATGGACAGGAAATGAAGAGTTCGGGAAAATGCATGTTGCTCAGACTAGAGAAGAGTTGGAAGTGGTATACCTTACTAACATATAATTAGGTTGGTGTTGTTACAATTGCTCAGTAATTTACAAAATGGAAACAGAGGATTGGGGCTCCAAATTATGGTCTCTTGTGCTCATGAGAAACCTGGTGTGTGGAGTGGGTGAAAAACGAGAAAGGAAGTAACTTTGAAATGGCCATGCTGTGCTGCCATTTTCAGGAATGTTGTATTGTGGCATCACTTGGCTTGTCAGTTGTGACCCTACAATGCAGTCTTTGTTTATGGCTATACTAAAATAGAAGAGTGCACAATTAATACCACAAACATTTAGACTGCAGCTTACCATAACAAGCAACAGCAACTTTAAATGGGTGCCATTCCTACAAACTTGTACTACCTCTATGAAGTGAGGCCAATTAATACATTTTGTAATTAACAGTCAAACATGGCGTATTATAAGGATCACTAGATAGGAAAATTTCAAAGCATTTCAAAAATGTTATTTGGAAAGGTATTCACCTTGTGCTGGACCCACAGGTCTGGAGAACTGGGCAATAAGTGGCAGTGGTGCTAGACCAGGACAGACATTTGTCACTGGAGACGGTGTTGGAGACTGGGTTGGAGAGTTAAGAGGACTGTTTAATTGTGCGTTGACCTGAGGAAATAAATATCAACTGTCAACAGGAATGACAAATAAACAGGTTTACTTGACAATTGTTACAATATTAATTTATTTTTCTCTAGATTGATACAATACCAAGACTTATTGAAGGAACTTTAGTGTCAGCTAAGTATTAGTACTGGCAAGTCATAGAGTCGTACAGCATAGAAACAGGCCCTTCGGCCATGTCGATCATAATGCCTATCTATACTAATCCTACCTGCCTGCATTAATTCCATATCCCTCTATGCCTTGCTCATTCAAGTACCTGTCCAGATGCCTCTTAAATGTCGCTACAAAGTAGCAACCTACAGAGAATTCCATAGAGACGATCCAGGTTATTTTCATTGTGTAGGGGGTGGAAGGAGCAATCAATCCATCTACAATATATTAAAAGTTTTAGATCCGTGTGCACGTTCTGTTGTCACACTTTCGTGTTATCAAGCTTTGCCATTATAAACTTCCATGTCCGTGTCTATTATGGAAACTGCCTAAATAAACTCTCACACTGTAATTATGCACTCCTGCAAGTGGTGGCGCCGCATGTCTGTATTACATCTTCCAACTTCTCAGCCTGCATTGCAGAGAAACTCTTATACTCCAACCAACTCTAATTGTTTCCCAAATTGCCCTAAGTTTAGCTATTTTAACTTTAAATATCAAATCAAAAAGACACAGTGTCCAACTTTAAAATGCAATTAAATTACGTCTGCGTGCCTTGATCCAATAACCCCTGCTTCACTTGAAGTCTACATTTATGTAACATCACCGGAGATCAACTGGTGTTATATAAAATATTGCAAAGCCTGTTCTCCTTTAGTTCTGAAGTGAATCCACTGAAAAATGGCGTATGGGCAGCAATCTGCAGTACATTGCCTAATGAACTGCTGCCAATGGAACTAGTCTCTTGCAAACCATTTTCCCATATCACTCCACAAAATTTCCCTTTTAGCAGCATTAGCACTTTACAGTTTCCATGTGTGATTTCTACTGCACAACACATGCAGATCTGAACCAGGAAAACAAAACTTTTCATTTCAAGCACATCACAAATCCTGAAAAAATCTATCAGAGGTGTTAAATTTGACTGCTCAACCCAGAAAAGTGCACGAATTTAACATTTAAAATTGAATCATTGCACAAAAGCTGGAGTAGCTGGTAAATCACCTGCTCATGTCCAGTGTACTGAATGGGGGTTGGGTGGGGCAGCGGGGATGCGGGGAACACTGTGGCCTGAATTGGTGATGTGATTTACCAATATAGCGCCACCCAAACAAAACAATCCAGCAGGTTTTATGCTGTTGTAGGAGATACAGCTAACAAAAGCTCATAGAGACAGCCAAGTACTTGAATTAACCCGAGGTATCCTATTTCAACATAAAATCAGTTACTAAAATAGATAGTCCAAATAATAGATGTACAATGACCTCCTAGTTTTTCTAATTACAGGATGTCTCATAAGTTGTCAGTTCCTGAGAGATGCTCCACTGAATAAATCATGTAGCTGGCTCAGAAGAATGTGGAATGTACTGCGTCACTGATAACAAAGCTCCCAGCCTCCATTAAAAAAAGCTCACAAAATGAAAATGGTGACTTCATTTGAAGCATCAAGCACAGGGGAGTGGATATTCAAAAATGTATTTCTCCAAGTAAATCCATTTATCTATTTTTTTTTGTCCATAATGATGGAACTTGGCTTGAAGATTTTTATTGACAGGACTGCAACACCAATAAAGTGGGTGACGTAGCAGAGGCCGAACCAATGCAGAAGGTTTTGCTGGTAACTACCAAAAATATTTTCAGCAGTCTTTACAGTCCCCATTTCTCATAAGAATTGACTCGCAGTTGAGTTGAAAGAGGAGTTAAATGGTCAAATTCCTGCCATTCAGTCTTGAGAGATTTTAAAATAAATTGATTGCTGAAAGTTAATTTATCGACAGGCCCATCCACAGAATCCTGGGCCTGTTTATATGCAGAAATGTAACTTGCATAGTTTAGGGACACATTTATGTATTAAATTAATTTTTAAAAATAAACATTTCAATATATCTCCCATACATCAACCCAGACTCATTGTGAAAAATGCTGCAAGAGATTTACTAGCAAAAAAAAAAAGTACCACAGTTGTAGCTGGGGAAACAATGTGATAATGTCTTCCTTGTTGCACTTCTTTGTGCTGAGTGTTTAGGAAATGAGGGATCAATTTGAAGTGGAAGTTTGGAACTCTCTTCCACAAATGGCAGCTGATGCAGTCGGCCTTCATTGCAAGAGGATTTGAGTACAGGAGCAAGGATGTCTTACTGCAGTTATACAGGGCCTTGGTGAAACCACATCTGGAGCATTGTGTGCAGTTTTGGTCTCCTTATCTGAGGAAGGATGTTCTTGCCATGGAGGGAGTGCAAAGAAAATTTACTAGGCTGATTCCTGGGATGGCAGGATTGACGTATGAGGAGAGATTGGGTTGACTAGGCCTATATTCACCAGAGTTTAGAAGAATGAGAGGGGATCTCATAGAAACCTATAAAATTCTAACAGGACTAGACAGGCTAGATGCCGATGGCTGGGGAATCCGGAACCAAGGGTCACAGTCTTAGGATACGGGTTATGCCATTTCAAACAGAGATGAGGAGAAATTTCTTCACTCAGAGGGTGGTGAACCTGTGGAATTCTCTACCTCAGAAGGCAGTGGAGGCCAAGTCATTAAATATATTCAAGAAGGAGATTGATATATTTCTTAATGCCAAAGGGATCAAGGGATATGGGGAGAAAGCAGGAGCAGGGTACTGAATTAGACGATTAGCCATGATCTTTTTTGAATGGTGGAGAAGGCCCAAAGGGCCGAATGGCCTACTCCTGCTCCTATTTTCTATGTTTCTAAAACTGAGATTGATAGATTTTTCTTAACCAAAGGTATTAAGGGATCTGGAGCAAAGGTGAGTATATGGAGCTAGGTCGCAGATCGCCATGATCTCACTAAATGGTGAAACATATCCGAGGGTCTAAATGGCCTCCTCCTGTCCCTATAATTAAACCAAAACAATTCAACTTGAAGCTGAATGACTGGCCAATGGTCCCCTTCCCCTTCTTAATGCACCATTCACTGGCTGAGGGGGCATGAGGGTGACCTCTTCCTAGGTTGCTGCCAATACACGGGTGGTCACCTGCCATTCTCTCCCTTCCTGTGGAGAAGTGTCTTGTCTCCCATTACAGCCCAGACAAGACTGCAAATACAGCAGCTGAGATACCAAAGAAGCAAACTTGCATACTTGTAGCACCGTGATGCAACAGGTCAAGCTGGCCAGAACCTTAATTTTACTGAGCGTATGAGTTAAAACGTTGATTATAGAACACCAGTTAAAAATAATGGGCTTTGCTGACCCAGAACATAAACGGAGCAAAACATTACTTCACAACGACACCCAATTGGATTTAATGGGACGAAAGACAACTAATGTCAGGGCATGGCATATCTGGTATACACAGTGTAGGTAAAAGTATGGATATTGTTGCAGTCAAGTCAAGGGCCAGGCAAGTTTTTTTGATTACCATATTGGTCTGGACTGTTGAGAAAAATGACCGACAGTATTAATCAAAAAATGAAGGAGGTGTGATTTTAAAATACTTATTCACTTAACTTTCTGAAAAAAAAACTTACATGGCATTGCATATGGGAAGTCAAGTCTAAGTGTGGACATCAGGTAAAGTGGAGTTAGAAGGCAGTGAACAAATGGACCAGGGCAAACATAATTTAGTCTCCATTTTAAATTTATACATTCTATCCCTAAAATTACATTTTATAAATTCTTATGTCCACATTTACAATGAAAACTGTGTATGTAAACTTGTCCTGCTGCGATCATACCCTCCCAACAATGGCGCAGACACATTATATATATCTTTACTGGACATATGATACCAAAGGGAAACATTTGCAGGGCTATGGGGAAAGAGCAGGGGAGTGGGACTAATTGCACAACTCTTTCAAACAGCTAGCACTGTCACAATGGGCTGAATGGCCTCCTTCCATACTGTTATGACCTCTCAGAAGGGGTACAACATTACGACTTTCCTCTTTCCAACTAGAGACCAGGTAATGGCTGCTTTCCTCCGTTATTAACAAGCTGCTAAATGAAATCATCGTGACTTTCAAACATAGAAGTTCTGGGAATGAGCACTAATAGATGGTTAATTGCAGACAGAACAGACATTCGCCTGATTTTTATAACAGAAATCTCGCCCGGGACTAATACTAAAAGTATTAACTTTCGTCATGCTAGGCCCCCACCTGCCAAGAATGAGAGACATTATTTTGTCATGAACATTGATTTTAAACTGTTGCTGGAGCGAGTTAAACAGATCAGCCGTGGCTGGAAAAGACATTTGCATATTAACAGGCAGTGCTTGGAAGGACAAAGGACCATTCCCTGACACATTCAACCAATGATGGACCTTGATCATCAGGTATTGTGTGTAAGAGGACCATTCCAGAGACTGCTAAGGTGATACAATCCAGGACTGGTTGGACCAGCTGGTCATGGGACTAACTGCTTCCATCTCTTTCTCACAAGCCTCTGAATCCACTGAAGACACATGAACCCCAAGAGAGAAAAGTCTCCTACAGCGAACAAGATTTAAGAATAATACTGGGCCCCAACGAAAAGCAAGAACCTCCTACAATCAAGGACTCTACAGTGAGCTCGAAGTACCGTAACAAAAACTCTTCAGATATTGCCTCAAACATTTCCATTTTATTTTTCTTCTGCTCTTTTCTGTCTCTCTTTGCAAGTGTGTATCGCGTATGCATGCTAGCGTGGGGCGTCATGTATCCGTAGGCGTCAACCGAATTAAAGTTTAAGTTCAAGTTTAATAAATTTTAACTTTTCTTCTTTAAATCCAAGTAAACCTGTTTGTGCTGGTTTCTTTGCCTTATAATTGGAAAGCGGTGAACAAGGATTCACCAAGGGGGAGCTAAAAACACAGTGTGTTTAAAATTAAACCATGTTATAGTAAGACCAGGTGAAGTCTGAGAGGGACCCCTGGACACCTTTCTCACCTCGTCGTAACACTCTTTTTAATCAATAAATAAGGAAGCATAGAACCAGAACAAACCTGGTGACCCTGAGCCAACTGATTTTATCTTAAGTAATTTTATTACCGTAACACGAACCAAAAACTATTAAAATACTTTTCTATGTGACCTAGCTTTGCTAATCTTTCTTACCCTCTTTCTTCAGCCCAATTTTCACCATCCCTTTTAGAAGCTGAAGCAACTTTCTAAAATCTGGATTCGTATTTAACTGAAGGCATCTTTTCAGCCAGTCAAAAGTCCAGGATGGAAAGACTAGCTGGCATTGGACAATCTCTGATGCATCGAATTTGAACACAGATGGTTTCTGCTGAATGGATATACTCATCAGTGTCCCCCTCTAGCACCTAACAGTACCTGATCGAGGAATCTCATCTGCTGCATTGCAAGAGTTAGAAATACTTTAAAATGAATTTACTAATTCAAGACCGTGTTATCAATAGTGCAATCAATACAAACACAAGGAAAATGCCTCAGTTGACCGGGAGCAGCAAGAACCACAAGCAGATAATTAAAAGGGTACCTGTGAGGGGTTGTCAGGATTGTAAAGCTCAGTGGGTTTCTGCCCTCGCTGCTCCATGCTATAGTATTTACACTGGTTCCACTGTGGTAACAAGGGAGGTTGAGGGGGCTGAGGGCCATTGGGTACACTCAGCTGCATAACCACAACTCCATGACTGGGTGCTGCCACACCTGATGTGGGGGAGAAAAAAAGCTAAATCAATCAAACTCCCTGCAAAGTTATACAAGCAGCTTCAAAGTAATAGGTAGTACATAATTCCACTTTGACAACCTTCATTTGAAACTTACCTCTTTAGAAAGGATCAGAAGGTTCTTGCTGTTGCAAAACACCACCCAAAAGGGATCAGTAACAGCGCATTTCAGATATTATGAGTCATTTTATTAGCATCCATGACTAAGTTATATTTACATACATTTTGGAAACCTAGTCACATTCTTTGCCCTCACCCCTCAAGTCAATAATATGGTCAACTAAAGTAAATGGGAATAAAATTACAAACTTCAAAATTCGACTTCCATGAATGGAGAATTGTTCTCAAATTTTTGCAAACTTTCAATCATAATTTGTTTTAAAAGTTGAATTTTGAAAAAGTTGAACACTGCATAAGGCTGAATATGAAACCTGGCCCGTGGGATTTGACTTAACACTGGTTAAATTCTGCTTCCCAAGCTCAGTGAAAAGATACCACCTTTTATAGTGCTGGTACACCTGGGCACTTTTGGAATTGTTCAGTGTGCTGCTTTTTAGGCTAATGATTTCAAGGGTCTGATTAGAGTACAAAGAACTGGTTGCAAAGGTGCAGAAGGCGACCAAGTGAAACACAATGCACAAGCAACTCAAAGACTATTGGAACAAGATATTTAGTCTGTTGGAACCAGGGGAATGCAAGGTTGTACAGTAATATTAGTCAGGTTAGTAAAAAAGTCAAGTAATTTCTGGAAGTTACTGCAGTTCAGGATACCATTTGAACCCTTGGTAAATAAGAATAACTGCTCAATTGAACCAGGTATTCTGGTTTCAATTTTGAACTGGAGGGCAAGTTCAGGACACTCTTAACGCAATGAGACAAACAATAGACCATCTCTCACCGGACTACTGCAGATTCTTGCACTCAAAAGTAGCAAATTAAATAAAGATAGCGGACAAGGTTTGGTTGGAGTGGGGCATCTCGCTGCATGCCCAGTTAGGTAAACTTTTTTGTGCACGTTTAGGTTTTAAAATGTTTTGTCCACAAAGTTGCTGGAAGTGCGAGCAGATGATGGCGCAGTGAGGGCAACAGGGCATCTGGGACCTTGGTGAAAAACACGACAAACAGTGCTTAATGAATGACATTAAAGGATTGAAACATAAACAGAAGGAGGACTGAGAAGGAGGGGGAATACAATGTCACATCAGGCACAGACAAAGAAATAAAGTGAGAGAGAGAGAGAGAAAGAGGAGATAGAGAGAGAGAAAGTAAGAAGAATTAAAATTTGACATTTTTAAATCAAAATTCACAACCTGAAGGAGCGAGACTCCATACCTATAACTTCTGGGCAAGAGGGGTTGATTTACAGTCATTAACAATTATCACATTAAAAGGGTACTTATGCTGATAATTACTAGACTTAACATTCCATGGCGCATTAAATGGGCAACTTCATAAAACCACAGGGAGATTAAGCGCGAGATGCCATTTCCGCAAAATCTGTGGTGATTTGCAATTCACGGTGGATCTCTTTCTCGCTACAAGTTGCTGGCCGATTTGCGCATTAATAATGGTGTGTGAACAACACACAACATTACTTTTTCAACAAAATCTGTCCTCGTATTAATTTGGTGCTGTCTTCAGGTAAAGTCCAGCCAAATTTTCAAGAGAATTTAAGACTGCAATCATTCCAAACCATATCACAAAATATTTCTCTATTGATCCATAAGGAGTATTAGAGACCATATATCTCTGCTCATCTTTTGAATTTTTTGAAGGCACACATCCCTCAGCAGCTAATTAAATGGTTACAGGTGCTGATGCCAATGATTTATGCATTCACATGATAGTACCACAGAGACTTGCAACCTAGATGCCAGAAATACTTTAAGAGCACTCATCTCAAGAATGTCAACAGATGACTTCAACTCTATTGCTCACAGCTCACAGTGTCAGCTCTGTTCCTCTAGACTTCCAGAGATTAGTGAGCTCTGGCTCATCAATAAGAAGGTTCCAATTATTGCAGCACCTCAGTTATAAAGCTACTGGATCGCAACCTCTGCATTATTTGAGGTTATATTTTATATTGCATTAAGGAACATTCACTTTTTTTAAAAAAGCACAAAGGAATTCATTACAATGAAGGCAGAGAATATTCCGTTCGCCGCCCCATTTCCTCCAGTTCTCCCACTTTATTGCCCTACAAGGCTCTGCTTCATCTTTCAGTAACATTGAGCAGAAAGGGTGGGCATGGTCTGACTTGTGAATGTCTCTACAACCAGAACTACCGTTGCTTTGTGACGGAAAAGCAAGAATTGCCACAGAGCCCCTTTCTGATCCAACCACTACTTCTGTGGAAAGTCAGATTTGTGTAACAGGCAGGCCCTATCGTTTCAAAGCTGTAACCATCTGGATAAGGAGGGAACAGTACACAATACCACAGGCCCACTTCAGAGAGGGTCCAGGTCACTCCTTTTAAGACAGAGTCGGATTTGAAGCATTCCTGCTTAACCATAAAGACACACGCACACACACAGTTTTTCCCCCAATTTAGCACTGTAACTCTCAGCTCCACACAAAAGTGTACCATTTTGTTTATGAGCTTTTTATTGTTTCTGTCAACTGAACTGTGTCCTCAATTAATTTTGCCCTTTGGTCCCAAATTCAGCCCCATTAACGAACCACAGCACTGTAAAACCTTTGGTGCACTTCCTCAGAAAACTGATTTTAGAAGATTTGTTTTGGCTTTATGCTTCTATATAAATATCCCTCTCCGTCGGAGCAACTAATTGTCATTGTAGCTAGCTGAGCAGAAAACCATTTATTGGCATGGTTTGAAGTCGGGATGCAAACAGTTTAGATCTCTGCACTCTGGATTGGCAGAAAGTTTTGGCAAGAGAAATTCTCTCTCCAGCACAGTAAATCTTTGATGCACAAGTTGTTTCTCACTCTACTGCACAAACAGTAACTTGGGCCTGATAATTACGGCGATGCAGAAAGGGTATGGGGGAGGCTAAAGAACCCAGTAAGGCCAGGGATGTGGAGGTCCTACCAAACTTAACAGCAGAACCTCATCATCATTATTGTGTTCAGTTTCCTGCTCAGTGGCCAGTCCACCAATTGTTAGCAGATGGGGGTTAATATTGAGGCTTTGGTCTTTTACTCCAGGGATTTGTAATGCATCAGGTTTTTTAGAACATATTTCTGTTCACTTGTTGCCACCAGATCTTTACCTTCTGCTAAGCTGTCTGTGTGCATGGCAATGACAGACAGTATAGCTTAGAACATCCCTCATTATGAAGCCATGGAACATAAAAACCACAGCATATGAGAGCCGGTAAAAGCCGTTCCTTCGCAGAATAATGCCCCAAACTACTGGATCAATCTGAACTGGTACCTCAGCCAGAAAACTGTTCTAACATCAACCATTTTGGATCATTCAGATGGCACAAATGCTTTTGTTCCTGGCTTGCAATTATTCCTAATTTTTGTTTTGGCAATCATAATCCTATCAGAGAAACCTCCCTTTGTATAAATCATGCCATTTTCCTGCCAATTATGCTCAGTATAAACAGCAATGGAGAGATTAGAAGCACATAGATGTTTTTACAGCTGCCCTGTCAAAATGCGAGCACTGAATGCTGCTGATGCTTTGCCAAGTTGATGTGTGCTAATCTGAACATGTGCGAGAGTAAATTTGCACTAACCTGTATATTGTTGCTGCATTTGCGCTGGGTTACAAGGAGAGGGAGACTGAGGCATCTGGTACTGCTCTGGACCAGGTGGCTGAAGGAATCCAACCGATTGGCTGAAAAAGTTTTGGCCAGTTTAGTTTTATACAAAGCAGCTATTACACAGATCAACTCACACAAATCTATCTATATAATTAAGTCTTGTGTCCAGCGCATGTGCATAATGTCACACCTCAAAGTGTGGCCTCCGAGGAGTCACACCTTATAAGTGTCACACCTCAGGGCATCACACCTCCAAAGCGTCACACATCCATAGGGGGGAAAAAACACAGCTGGCTCAAATAACCACTTATCTGTTAAGTTATCAAAAATATAATTGAATAAATGTGATCAAAAGAAGCAAAAAGGAAAAAGTATCCAGCAGAAAACCCAGCAATCAAATTCCTCAGTTTTTTTCCAATGCTACTTTTTACAAACTAGTATGTGCCACAAAAATAACCAAATAAATCACTCAAATAATTTCTTTACACTGTTTTTGGCTGCCTTTTTCATCACTTAGGTCACTTTATAAAGCTTGCAATAACATCTATGGAATAACACAAAAATTATACAATTTTAGGATTAAAAAAATCACTAAACTTACCCATTAAATTAGATATTTAATTGACAGAAAGGCGTGCAACAAAAATGCCATCGTATAGGCCCACCTTGCTGCCTGGGGTTTGAATTACAAAGTGCACCTTGGATGCTGGGATTGCCATCTACTATGGAGAGATTCTGTGAGCGAGAGAGATGCATTACAGGAGTTGGTTTTTCACCAATTCCTGCAGAACTACAGTACAGAGAGTGTGCCGTAACAGTTGCAGAAAAAGACTGGGGGGAAAAAAACTATGACATGCATGTGTACATACGTGATAAGAGCTGCATGATGGGAGTTGCAGTTTTCACTCTTTTCCTGTGGAACTTTATTGCCTAGAGAGCATCAGGACAACCATTTCACATGACACAAGATGCAACATTTGCCAATAACAACAAACTGGAGCAGCGGAAAGAAAATGTTCAGCGCTTTAGACAAGTTATTAAATGAGTTGACAGTGTCCTTTTGTCTCCTTAATGGGGCCTAATGTTTGCGCCAGAGCTGAAAGGGAATGCTTGAGGCAGTTTGATACTCATTTTGGACATTGCGACGTAAGTCAGTCAGCTAGGCACAGACTATAGCAAATGACACCTATTCAAGGTGCCAGTCATTGTAGACTTGAGTGTGGGCAACTTCCCTGATGCAGTGTTCCACCAACAGCAGCTTCAGCAAGAACCAAAAATTCACCATAGAAAGCAAGGCAGGCAAAAATATTTTCTCACGTAAAGAACTGAGGAAATGAAGTAAAAGTTTTGAGGAGGAAATAAAGAATAGCTTGCATTTATAGAATGCTTTTAACATTAAACAAAATGCCAAAATGCTTTACAGAAACATAATCAAACAAAATGTGTGTCAAGTTAAAGGTAGAGATATTAGGAGGGATGACCAAAATCTTGGTCAAAGGGGTTTCAAGGAATGCCTTAATGCAGGAGAGATGGAGAGGCAAATGGGTTTAGGGAAGGAACTTCCAAGCATGGAACCTAGGTGGCTGAAGGCAAGTCTGCCAATGGTGGAGCAAAGGGAGTAGGGGTGGGAAATGCACAAGAGGCCAAAATCAAAGGAACAGAAAGTTCATTAGGGGGTTGTGACTGCTGGAAGTTATGGAGACGAGAAGGGATGAGACCATGAAGGAAACTAAACACAAGGATGAGAATTTTAAATGTGAGAGGTTGGGAGAGTGGAAGCCAATGTTGGCCAGTGGGGACAAGGGTGATGGGTGAAGTGGCACTTGGTGCAGGATAGGACACGGGCAGCAGAGTTTTGAATGAGCTGAAATTTACGGAAAGTATAAGGTGAAAGCCTGGCCAGGAGAACAGTGGAATAATTGACTCCGGAAGTGACAAAAGCATGGATGAGGATTTCAACAGCAGATGAACTGAGGAAAAGTGGAGACGGGCGAGATGCAAGTAGGCAGTCTTTGTGATGGAGAGGTTGAAAGTTCAGGGTTGAATAGGATGCCAAGATTGCAGACTGGGACAGTAGCCAGGGAGGGGGATGGAATTGACGCCAAGCGTACGGAGCTTGTAGTGGGGCTTCAGTCTTTCTAATGCTTAACTGGAATAAAGTTTAGCTCATTGAAAACTGTATTTCAGACACTGAGAACCGAGTCAGTTGAAAAGTTGAGAGTGGTGGTGGGGAGGTAGTGCTGGGATATCAGGCTACATATAGAAGTTGAGCCCATGTCTGTGGATAACTTTGCCAAGGGACAGCATGTAGATGAGGGAAGTAGAGAGGGCCAATGATTGTAGTCTTTAAGATGGCAGAATCAAATTCCACCATGTGAGTTGCAGGAAAAAATATTTTAGGGTGCAAATAGCTGGAAATAAGAGGTCTGAGAGAGTAGAACACCCTAAGCACGTTTTATAAAATGGTTGATAAATATTACCATACCAGTATGAGTACCGTGTGCAATATTTTTACCTCGTCAGTCATGATATATTGCTGCAGTAAATTTGCTGCATTACAGCGATGAGCGAACTGCTATTGCGTTCAGGCTGAATTGGAACCGCAGTAAGCATTAAAGAGCACAGTTCAGGTCTGGTACCACTTTGACCGATATCATAGGAGATCTACTAGTATTCTCAAAAAAAAACACTAGGATAGTAAGTGCAAGACACTTGATGCAAACCTTTACATACATTTTTATGTTTTTCCAACATTATATTACTCTTTACTGCTTTCCCCACTTCCCCATTATCCTCCTTCAATTGGCAAAGGCCAGGACTACAAATTCACCACGCTATCACCCTACCCCTCTGCTCCTCAGAACAACATGCAATTTGGCTAATCATTGATGGACTTGATCCAACGGTGATATCCCAAGTTACGTAGTTGAAGCTGAGATTTGAATCTGTGTGGCAGATGAGGGCTCTCCATAGCTTGGCCAACCCTACTTAATCATGGGCTAACATTTTGTAAGTGCCCACGGATACATTTCAAGAAAAATACAGCAGTAGGCAAAGATCCAAAATCAGTTTGACATTTTAAAAGGAGAAGTCTTCACAAAGACTGTATAATATATCAAGAAAAAAATACATATCAAGAGTTTGCATTCACATATATGTCATATTTACACAGTGCTTATAGGAGGAATACATGTGTTCAGGTTTCTTGACATAGCTGTGCACACACTGGGAGCAATGGGAGTTTAGATGGTTAAGTCTGTTGTCGGTCCTTGTCAGTGGGTGGATCACTGTGCTGAGGTTGCCTGCAACGAACGAGCCTCCAAGAATGGGTCCCAAATTACTTGGTATTACCCAGTTACAGCCAAAGGTCAAAAATCACTCATTTGGATTGAGATACGCCCCACGAGCTTCAGCCGCGTGTTTGTTGTGGGGAGGTCTGCACTGTGCCAGACCAGGGGAGATGCACTTTCTTGCTGCTAGTAGCAAGAACTGTGTTAGGCTGCTCGTTTTGGTTGGGGGGGGAGGAAGAAGGGGGGGGAAAAAAAAAGTCTTTTGCCTTCCAGGTGAGTAGGACCAACAAACAGTGGGCTGAGTCCTCTGGAACTGCAAGGCTGCTCACAATACTTGAGATTTCCTGGACAACCATCCAAAATGGCTGAGTCCAGGGCTTGAGCAGAATGTGCATTCTTCTATCTGCAGCCCCTCCAGCGCTAATGTGGTACGGAGAGGTTATATTTGTTGAGCCGGTACATTCTGTATGGTATATGAGCTGACCCTTGCATATTTTGTTGCAGGCAATCTACTTTCATACTTCTTACCATTCCTCCTGCACTAACTGAAGGCTTAGCTTTTATTTCCAGGCACTGCTTCAGACTGTGATCAGCTTTAATTCATTATTAAATACATAAGTTACACTGTATTGTAAAAGAAACAGTCACATTTAAATTACTTCTCCAAAGTCATTGTGATTGTAGATTATATAGATCAGAAATTACATCTCAGTCTTGAGTGGCACCATGCTTCCTAAAACAAGAGCTCCTAACCAGGTGCATCTACTATATAGCAATCTCTTACCTTGTGCTATTTTGCTGAGATGGTGGAATTACACTGTAATATACTGGCACTCCTCCACCAGGCAGTGTTCCCTGGACAGACTGACTGGGTACCATGACAGGCTGCTGGTAAGTCTGCTGTACAACTACTTGAGAATCACTGGACATTGGCACCTGTGTAGTCAATAACAAATCAATTTAGGGAGAGAAAAAGAAACTATTTCTTGGTAGACTATCCGATTGATTAAAAACCAGGTTTTGAAGCTGTTTGATTCAACTAATAAGTGAGAAATATATAACCAATTCCTCCATTCAGCTTCTTGCAATGCTCTTAAGCCATCATACTGTTTTATAGTAATGTGATTGCTCTGTGGGAACTACACAACCTATTCTTCCTTTGACCCATGGGAATCAAGTGCCAACAACTCTAGCACTTTTCCAGTAATCTGAAGGTCTATAGGAATGACATAACCCAGATTTTGTTTAAAATCCAAAAGGCAGGCACTTAACATGTCTTCCCAGCTCCATTTCTGCTTTGGCTTTGGGATACAGGTGTCCCCCTCAAACCTACTGCCACCCATTATAGTGTCCCTGGCCTCCTCTCATTCCTAGATTTTGCAGCCCTTCAGTATAATGCTTGATATGGATAGATTAGATAAATGGGCCAAAATTTGGCAGGTGGATTTTAACGTGGATAAGTGTGAGTTTATCCATTTTGATCGGAAGAATAGAAAGGCAAATTATTATCTAAATGGAGAGAAACTTCAGAGTGCTTTGGTGCAGAGGGATCTGGGTGTCCTCGTTCATGAATCGCTGAAAACTAGTTTGCAGGTACAGCAGGTGATAAGGAAGGCAAATTGAATTTTGGCATTTATTGCTAAAGGAATAGAGTATAAAAGTAGGGAAGTGTTGCTGCAACTGTACAAGGCATTGGTGAGACTGCACCTGGAGTATTGCGTACAGTTTTGGTCCCCTTACTTGAGAAAGGGTGTAGTTGCATTGGAGGCAGTTCAGAGGAGGTTCACTAGATTGATTCCAGAGATGAGGGGCTTGTCTTATGAAGAGAGATTGAGCAGTTTAGGCCTTTACTCTCTCGGGTTTAGAAGAATGAGAGGAGATCTAATTGAGGTTTAGTTTAGTTTGGAGATACAGCACTGAAACAGGCCCTTTGGCCCACCGAGTCTGTGCCGACCATCAACCACCCATTTATACTAATCCTACACTAATCCCATATTCCTATCACATCCTCACCTGTCCCTATATTCCCCTACCACCTACCTATACTAGTGGCAATTTATAATGGCCAATTTACCTACCAACCTGCAAGTCTTTTGGCATGTGGGAGGAAACCGGAGCACCCGGAGAAAACCCACGCAGACACAGGGAGAACTTGCAAACTCCACACAGGCAGTACCCAGAATTGAAACCGGGTCGCTGGAGCTGTGAGGCTGCGGTGCTAACCACTGCGCCACCGTATATAAGATGATTAAGGGGATTGACAAAGTAGACATAGAGAGGATGTTTCCTCTTGTGGGGCAATCTAGAACGAGAGGTCATAGTTTTAGGATAAGGGGTAGCAGATTTAAAACAGAGGTGAGGAGAAATTACTTCTCAAAGGGTGGCGAATCTGTGGAATTCACTACCCAGAGTGCGGTGGATGCTGGGACATTGGGTAAATTTGAGGAGATAAACAGATTTTTAATTAGGAATGGGTTGAAGGGTTATGGAGAACGGGCAGGAAAGTGGAGTTGAGGCCAAGATAAGATCAGCCGTGATCGTATTGAATGGCGGAGCAGGCTCGAGGGGCTGAATTGCCTACTCCTGCTCCTAGTTCTTATGTTCTTATGACAGCTCTCAACTACCTGACCAGCTTGGATTCTCTATTCTGCAGTATTCCCATTAACCCAAGTAGCTCCCTCCCAGCTAGGCCTCCCACGAAATCTTTCCCTCCCAGTAGCAAGTCCAGACTCTAGCCCAAGTGCTTCAATTGCATTCCCAGTCTCCACAGCCTTAGTGTTAGGAAGCTCTCTGTTCCTAGTCTGAGCCCATTTACAACTCTGTCCATCCTATACACAGGACTTTGGCAGACAAAACACTACAGCCACACAGAAAGTGGAAGAGAGACTAGAAAGGGGACAGAAAGAATGACATTTACAATCAAAAAAATGGAGAAAGTGAGAAACAGAGTCAGAGATAAAGATCGAAGAGATTTACAGAAAAGGTTTCACTCTAGGGGGCAGAGGCCTTCAATGAAGACAAGTTCCAACATTGAACAACAAGAACTAGGAATCAAGATCGATGCAATAGGAGTTGCTGAAAAATTAGACTTTTCTTTCTCAGAACTTCTCCCCCCCCAACTACCCAACCAATTTCCAGGTCAGACACTGACTCCAAGGCCAGGATTTTATCGGGTGACGGAGATCTCGACCTCCGGCAAAAGTGCTGGTAAGAACCCCGCGTCGCCCCTTCTGTGGGAAGCCTGCCAAATCAAGTGTCAATCAGGCGCTTAACTGAACATTGAGGGGCCTCCCACGGGATCAAGGACACTGGCAACGGAAGTCCCACTCTCTGAGAGTTGCAGGCCAATCAGATGCCGGCAGCTCTTTAACTGAGCAGCACCACCCTGGAGGTGGTGGCTGCTGCTGGTGGAGCACCCACCCGAGGCCTAGGAGCGGCGCTGGACCCAGGCCACAGGTAGGTCAGGGCGGGAGTCGTGTTGCAGGGGAGGGGTGTGTAGGGGGCTCGGCAGCAAAGGCAGGGGGTGGTCCTCAATGGGCCCCCCCTTCCCAATGCTCGGTCATTTAGTGCCTTTGAACGAGGGACCCCCCCCCCCACCCCACAACGGAGCCAGCAAGCAACCCACATGGTTTTTCTTGCCGTGCTCTCCATGCGGCAACAGGCCTGCCCGCCACTGGGCTAACTGCAGCAGAATGAAGCCCTTAATTGGGCATTAATTGCCCACTTAAGAGCCTCAATTGGCAGTGGGGCTGGAAGGCCGTTCACAGATCTTCCCACACTAGACTTAATTTTAGCGGAGGTGGGAAGGTGGCAGGGTCGCCCCCTCCCCCCCCACCCCGGACAATATGCTCTCCCCACCTCCAAAACCGCCATGGGGGAGAGCATAAAATTCCCCCCCCCCCCCCCAAGTTATCTATAGTACAAGCTGGCTACACTCACTGAGGGTTAAGGAAGTTCCCTGGTAAAAGGAATGGGGAAGCAAGATATGCAAGTTCATGAAGCAAGAAGTTAATGGAGTCAGAGCCCCACGGCCTGAGTGGAAATACACTGAATGGAGGTGAAGTAATACCAAGACTTTCTCTGGAAGTCAAAGCCCTAGCACATACACGTGCTCCAGGAGTTGCAGAAAGTGATAGAAAGGGGCTTCAGAAACAGCTAGAGAAGGAGGAGGAGGCCTGAAGCAAGACACAGCTGGGGTTTCTACCATCCCCTCCCCAGTACTGTGGGGCTCACCTTCTGACAGTGATTTCCCATAAACAGGGCTCAGAATTGCTGCGTCCCCATGAAACCCAACTAAATGATGTCAGACAACAAATGGGGCGGGGGGGTTGGCGGAGACAGAAGCAGTAATCGTGGGCTCTTTTGGGCAGAGATGGGTAGCCAAACTCAGGTGGTGCTTGGAAGAAATCTGGTCACCAGTGGTACTAATCAGGACAGTATCCCTGGCACTGAGCAACACTGAAGGTTACTCCTCTAGCTTTCATTGATACAAGAGGTCTACACCAGTAACATTGGGCACCAGTGGGCAACAAGCCACCTGAGTCGAATAGAGGTCTCAGGTGAGGCAGTGCAAGTGGATGCTTTTGAACAGTTGTTACAACTCTGGCACTGTATGAGGTCCAACAAAGTAGTCTCAGGTATTGTAGATGCTCTTAGATAGATCTGACATACAGAAAATCACACATCTTTACATTGTACATCTGGGTGAGAGACAATGAGGACCAGAGTGCCCACTGACACTGTTTAATCAACGCACTAAGTGCAAGAACGCATTTACACATGGTCTGCCTGTTAGTCATGCTGAACCAATCAGAAGCACTAAACTCCTCACCAACAAAAGATGCTGGTGACCCTCCTCACGTTTTCTTGCTTTCAGGAAAGGAAAAACACTTAAGGGTCACTAACATGAAAAAAAATCACAGGTAAATGTTTTGTTCATAAAATATGCTTCAATAATATATCTATTTCCTAGATCTCAGTGGTGAAAGAACAGTACCTTATGGCAAAGCCAATGTTCTGAACATTTCACTCTATATATAACACTGAAAAGTGTGATGAATGTAATTTTAAAATTAGGTTTCTAATTCATTACCTGATATGATGGAACAGATGAGTATTGGACCATCATCCCTTGCATTTGGTTTCCCAGATTGCTTCGCTGATTATTCATCAAGCCTGATGTTTGGGGTTGCTGTACGCTCATCATCCCTTGATAGGTCTGCTGCTGGTTTGGTATCACGCCCTGTAAACCTATGTTCCAGAATAATAATCTGAGTAAGAGCTGGACCATTGGTCACTTACTATAAACCACAAGATAGATGCGTGACTGGCAAGAACCTCAAGAAGAAACATTAGTGTCATATTAACTACAAAGCATGATGTACACTTGCCCCCAAATACATCCTTTACAGTAAGGAGGAATGTCAGAAATAGTGCACTTACCTTCCTACCTCAGTCCCTGCAATTTAAAAAATACATGCGTGGACTTCAGGCGAGTACAGAATCTGGCCGTAACAGATGATACTCATCTATGATGCCTCACACATAAATAATAGCACTTTGATATCTGCTAACAGAGGCAACTGGTATGTGAAACTTTTTATGTTTAAGTAGAAAATAAACAGCTTTTAAAAAAATAAATCATAGCAGACTCTATGAGGATCATTGGACGATCAAGAACAGACAAGGAGCATCCCTCCAAGAAATGTGCTCTGCAGCATTGAAAACGCAGGGGCAGGTTTTCAACTTGCTGCCCAGGTATAAAACTGGCACAGTGAATTAGATGCCTGTTATAGGAACTGCCTGATTTTCCACAACGGAAATATCCACCCAGCCAGCAAGTCAAAAGTCTATCCCAACGTCTTTAACAACTGTTCTGATTTCTGCAGCTGAATGAGGCAGTGTAGCACAAGCACCAAACTGCTGCATTCTCCAATGTGTACAGTGATATCAAATTTGACCATTAGAGGCAATAACATTACATGTTCAGATATCAATTTTGCTCTTCTAGAAGAAACAGCAGCCATTTTACCAAATTACTGGTGAACCTATGGAACATGCCAAACCTGAAAAGTCTGGAAGATCACCAAATCAAATCGGATATAAAACAGATTAACCCTTAGAATGTCAGGAAAATTATTGTTCCCCTATGGAAACCCTTTTTTAGGTTATGAGTTCACGCATTAAGACACTGAAACAGACATTGATATTGCAGTAATAAAACCTGTCACAAAAATCTTTATTATTGTAATAGTGTGACGTGAAACCAGGTCTCCTTTTGGCTGACTTTGGCCCAGCAGTCTTCCAGACGCACTGGCCTAAGCTATAATTCTAGTTTCTCTGGATCCACTCCTCCAAAATTCACTAAAGACACTGGCAGTGGTCCCAACAAGCCCAAGTAGAAAACTGCAAACAACTGTTGGAGGCTGACACATAAGGTTTCTCTTATTGAAAAACAAAGCAGCGATCATGTCTATCCACATCTGTGAAGATACCACTTTCTACATTTTGTGCAGTTTGAAAATAGCAAACTTAATGCATTTTACATAAATATTCGAGAAGAGCAAATTGGTCAGATGCCAGCAACTTGCACAGGACAATCAGATGAAAAAACCTGTGTGTGATAGAATATAAATTTGGAATATTTTACTAACTGGGCAACACAAACTAAAACATTGTTCATTTAAACCATGTCTTCAATGCTGGAAAAGTTACATGCACAATGCCCTGATATCTTACAAAGATGTTGTCTCATGACTTTTCCTTGCAAAATGGCACTGAGGCAAGACCTTTCTACAGCAGTGAGTGCAGGATGCCAAAAGAGAAGAAAATTGATTTTTATTGACTGAAAAGCAGCCAATTAAAAGCTGAATGCATAGACTAAGGAGCAACTTCAGATTTTTTTTTTATACATCAACAAATCTCAAGATTAACTTGATCTAAGACTATTGTTGACATCTACAGGTCAACATGACCAGGTAAGAATTGTTACCACGTGATAAAAAAAGGGCTAGTCTGATACGTATGTCAGCTGCACCCTCTTAAATCATCTTTAAGCCTGAAATGCAGTCGACTTCTCTAACCTGTTTGTTGCGCTGGCTGAGGCAGTTGTTGACTGCGCTGAGAGTTGTAAGGAACCTGGGAAAGAGGCCGGTACTGTTGGTTGGAGCTTTGGTACTGCCCAGGGGGGTAATAAGAGACAGGGATCTGCAGAAACAGAAAAGGACAAAATAATTCAGTTAACCTCAATTCCAAAACTGGCAACTTGCTATTATCCTGCATCCATAAAGCCAAGGCATCGCAACACATTTTTACAAATGTGGTACACTCAGGACACTCAAGGATGTATACATATCCAGATTACAGTAGCTGAGAGATTGTGTACATGATGAACAAGATTATCAAAGTCTGTTTTATTATACAGAGGACAATAGGTAGTTGAGAGTGAGATAAGAGGCAGTATTTTAACCAAGAGGTTCTAATGAAATTCCAATTTAGAAGTTTAAACGACTGGCCTAACCATGCCAGACAAGCACTTTCAAGTCATGAAGAAAACATTTAGACCCCAAAATAAAGCTCCCTCTACTCTGCCTCAACAATATGCCTTGGTCCAAATGTCAAATGAGCACTTACATTTGCACCAAAGCACATTGTTACATTATGTACAACAGCTGTTTATGTTCTACCTGTGATTGCCAATTTAGTGTCAATTGGTGTTGAATTGAGCAATTTCAGCTGTGGGCCCATGTCCACCAGGAATGGGATTGAGACTGCCAAAGATGCCTCTCAGGTTCTGCAAGTCTTGGTTTCCACTCTCAAGTCCCAGTGGTACAATTTCTTGCTCTGCTGAAGAGAAGGCTGATCTTTTTGACTCACTTTTGACAAACGATAATCGCAATGATCTTAGGAAAGAACTCTCCATCATTCTACGTGTTGGAGAATTTTCTGAGCTTTGCTAATTATTACTTAACTTTGTAGAAGCAGAAAAGCAGGACACAGCTTGTAGCTAATCTAACCACAACCAACGGTCATAAATTGTAGACAGAGCAGCTAACCACAATCAGACATTACGGCCAGATATGGTGTCTGGAGTGGGCATTAAATTAAGGAACTAGCTTGTTATTGTTGAAACTGATGTTTTGCTGACCTCGGACCCTGCATGGTGCACTGTTACGTAGGCAGTCTTGTGGGTGCTTATCTAATTGTGAAACTGTTAGCTCTGCTTCTTTTATACTATATAAGTCCACGGCGATCTGTAGCTCTTGGGGGGAGCAGCACTGGACCGCCTTTAGGTAAGGTGTGCTCTCCCATGATATCATGCAATAAAGTGTTTGTTCTCAACGTCTGAGTCCGGAGAATTTGTTCAAGAATTGGGCACAATCTGGATTTTCTTCAACACTACGTAACCATTATCATCAACTATTATGCCTGTTAGGTTTATCTGATCCCTTCCATCTGGTTCAACAAGACTGCTCCCTGGGTCAAAATGTGCGTCTCCAAGTGTACCTCTGTCCCATGCCATTACTTTACTCTCCCTTATCCCCACTCCAGCTTTCCTTGGATATTTGCTCTTGTTCACCCTATCCCAAATATATTCCCAACACCCTTCTACCAACCTTATTGGTTCCAACATTAGTACTTTCTGGAGTTATAGAAGTTACAACCTTGCAAATTATTCATCATTGCTCCAGGTTTTTGCAGAACTCTCTTCTCACTTAACAACTTACACTTTATATGTAGCACTTTTAACATAGTAAGAAGTCCTAAGGTATCAAACAGTGACTCCCATAGGTTAAGCTTGTACCACGATCTAGAAACTGCACCTTCCTCATACTCCATAATCACAGACTTGCAATCCAAGGTAGTAACAATTATTCCCAATGCAAGTCTCACAGTGCCAAACTCTGAAATGTTGATATTTGGCACACAGACCAGAGGTTTACAGACTAAAGCTACTGAAGGATAGTGAAAGTTCAGAGTAAGTATGTTCCCTTAAAGGAAAAGGGTGGAACTAACAAATCCAGAACACCCTGAATGTCAAGGGGCTTAAAGGAGAGGATAAAGAAAAAAAGGAAGCTTATGACATACCGAGGGCTCAATACCTGCAGAAAACCTAGAGGAGCATAAAAAGTGTAGGGGTAAAATGAAAAAGAAAATTAGGAAAGCAAAGAGAGGACATGAAAAAATGTTGGCAAGTAAAGTCAAGGAAAACCCAACGATTTTTTTATAAATACATAATGAGCAAGAGGATAACTAAAGAAAAAATAGGGCCTATTAGGGACCATAAGGGTAACCTGTGTGTGGAGGATATTGACATGGTTCTTAATGAATACTTTGTGTCTGTTTTCACAAAAGACAATGCAATCAGGGAGGAGGAGTGTGAAATATTAGATGAAATTAACAGTGAGAGAGGAAGTATTAAGGGGTTTAATATCTTTGAAAGTGGATAAATCCCCAGGCCTAGACGAAATGTATCCTAGGCTCAGGGAAGCAAGGGAAGAAATAACGGAGGTTCTGACCATCATTTTCCAATCCTCTCTGGCTATAGGTGTGGTGCCAGAGAACTGCAGGACAGCTCACATTGTACCATTGTTTAAAAATGGAGAAAGGGATAGACTGAGTAATTACAGTCCAGCCAACCTAACCTCGGTGGTGGGAAAATTATTGGGAAGAAATTCAGAGGGACAGGATAAATTTTCATTTAGAAAGGCATGGAATAATCAAAGACAGTTAGCATAGATTTGTTAAGGGAGGGTCGTGTCTGATGAACATGCTTGAATTTTTTGAGGAGCTAACAAGGAGGGTCGATGAGGGCAGTGCATTTGATATAGTCGAAATGGATTTTAGCAAGGCTTTTGATGAGATCTCCCATGGTAGACTGGTCATGAAAGTAAAAGCCTTAAGTGGCAAGTTGGATCCAAAATTGGCTCAGAGGCAGGAAGCAAAGGGTAATGGTCGATGGGTGTTTTTGTGGCTGAAGGACCGTTTCCAACGGGGTTCTGCAGGGCTCAGTACTAGGCCCCTTTCTTTTGGCATCATAGATCAATGATTTGGACTTGAATGTAGGGGGTATGATTAAGAGGTTTGTAAACGATACAGAAATTGGCTGTGTGGTTGATAATGAAGAAGAAAACTGTAGACTGCAGGAAGATGTCAATGGACTAGTCAGGTGGGTGGAACAGTGGCAAATGGAGTTCAATCCAGAGAAGTGAGGTAATGCATTTGGGGAAGGCTAACAAGACAAGGGATTACACAATAAATGGTAGGATACTGAGAAGTGTAGAGAAAACGAGGGAACTTGGAGTGCATGTTCACAAATCCCTGAAGGTGGCTGGACAGGTAGATAAGGTGGTCAAGAAGGCGTATGGAATACTTGCCTTTATTAGCTGAGGAACTGAATATAAGAGCAGGGAGGTTATGCTGGAACTGTATACAACACCAGTTAGGCCACAGCTGGAGTGCTGTGTACAGTTCTGGTCACCACAGTATAGGAAAGATGTGATTGCGCCAGAGAGGGTACAGAGGAGATTTACAAGGCTGTTGTCTGAACTGGAGAATTTTAGTTCAGAGGAAAGATTGGAACAGAGGAGGTGGAGGGGAGACCTAATTGAAGTGTATAAAATTATGAGGGATCTAAATAGAGTGGATAGGAAGGCCCTATTCCCCTTGATTGAGGGTTCCATAACTAGGGGTCATAGATTTAGTGTAAGAGGTTTAGAAGGGATTAGAAGGGAGGTTTTTTCACCCAGAGGGTGATGGGGATCTGGAACTCATTGCCTGAAAGGGTGGCAGAGGCAGAAACCCTCATAACATTTAAAAGATACTTGGATATGCACTTGAAGTGCCGTAAACTACAAGGCTACGGACCAAGAGCTGGAATGTGCGATTCAGCTGGATTGCTCCTTGTCAGCCTGCGTGGACACGATGGGCCGAATGGCCTCCTTCCGTTCTGTACATTTCAATGATTCTATGAACTTTAAACAGTAATATGAAGCACAAAAGTTGCCAAATGTGGAAAGTACAATATATGTCCATGGTGAAAAAGTTCACAATGGGTCAATTGTCCTTCCTAAAAACTTCAAAGAATATTCAAAGTCTGTAACTTCAATAGCTCTGTTTCTGGACAATAAACTCAGCATATTTTGATCTTGTCCTGTTCACTCCCAAACAAGGCCTGCATCTAAAATGTCTTGAATGATTCAAGCAATCATTTTTTCAAAGAGCCCCTGTGTAGTTTTAAATTTGCATTGCAATAACTTTTGGCCCCATGATCTCCTTGTGCAATTGCAAACATTCAAATTCACATGACGGATTAAACTATTTGTTTCACTTCAAAGGTGCAATGCTGCTAAACAAATCAAGAAAACTTCATACTGGTCACCTTAAATGTTTTCATCTAATTCACAATCAACAGTAGGATTTTGAAACAGCCATTCCCACTGGTGATCTTGTGCACCTCCAGAATTCTCTTGAACTTTTTTTTTGTGTCTCTTGGACATCTTGGCGAATCATCTGTCATTACATTAGACATCTCCAAAGCCTTCAACAGGTTCTGGCACTAATTATCATCACATGCCACCACCAGCCCCCCGCCCCCACCATCTCGAGCTCTTTCACTCATCAAACCTAGCCAATCCTTGCTGATAATTCCACTCTATGTTCACAATTTGCTTCAGATTGCACACCTGCTGTGCTCACAACTTCCTGTCCTTCCAAGTCCAACAGCTCAATCACGACAACTCCTGAACAAGGCAATGGACTTTTTTTTTCCATTCTTAAAAAATACAGGACTCGGCTAAGTTTACCAAATAAGTAGATAAAGATGGGGAATGTCGTCGATCAAAATACTAGCGGATTATAGACCCGATTTCGCATGACAGGCAAAATTGCACTTGCGCTGGTAGCTTGCAATAGGAGTCCCTTTCCCCAATATGAATGGCCTACAGGCACAAGAAAAGCTTGCCTACAGAGCTAGACTTACACCACTCTTGGGCAGGAGTGCAAAATCCAGTGGGGCAGAAGTTTCTTAAAGGGCCGCCAATCCCCATGAAAGGGGAAGTTGTTGTGGTGGACGAAAAATGGTTTAATTATTTACAATGACAAAACAGTGCCCTGTGAACAGCATGGCTCCACTTTGATGCTGTGCACCAAAAGGCAGTGGGTCCTATTTGAGGTTTAGGACATTAAAAGCAGGTGTTAGCTGCATGGAGGGAAGTTGATGATCGAGTTAATCCAGGCCCCTTGCATTTAGCCGCAAATAAGGATGAAGTTTGCTCGCAGCAAGGTGAACGTAAATGCACTCCTCACTTTTGCACACATTTCTTGTGGGGCCCATCATCCATTGTACACTTGCTCTGGAATAGCATTTGAAGCACTGAGCACAACCATTGCTCTTTTACACACACGGCATAGCACAATTCTCTTAAAGGCAGCAAAGAACCATAAACAAATGATGAGACATCCAGGTCGAGGTACTTCTCTGCTGTTAGAGGATTTCTTAGCAGCATCAGCAGCCATAGATGCAAAGGATAGCCTGATCTGCTAAGAGTCATCCAGCCAGTGTTTGTTTATGGTCATATAATGCAGGCGCCATGGAATGCTGTGTGATGAAGCCAACATGGCTGCCGCCTATATAACAGTAAGTGATGTGCATGATAGTGTTTCTATGGTCAAGCATCATTGAACATGAATTGAATGCAAATTCATGAAGGCCAGGGGGGTTATGAAGAATTCTCATGCTCACGTGGATATATGCATGGTACTGCACTCAAGAGAACCCTGCGACCCAGTGAAAGCTCTCTGCTCTGATTGTGGAGGTATTGTAGGTCACAAACATAACATTTTGGCATTTGCTTGTACGTGTGTCCACTGCAGATCACCTGATATCTCCTGGGGGTGGCCTACAACGATCTGGCAGCATGAAAGCTTCACCTCTGCAAGGAGGTACCATCTTTGATTCAGCCGATGTCACAATTCTATGGCAGCCGTCTTGGAAGCAGAAGTGAAGACGACAAATCTCCTCTGACACAGCCAGATATGTATGGAGTTTTCTAATGCTGGTCCTGGGCTAATGACAGGTGACAGTCCGGACCACAGATAACACTTCAGGGGCCATAGCAGTTGCATCAATTGGCCCTCATGCACTCCTCTCTTTTGTCTTAATTTTGGTGTGTTTAGATTACCCAAAGGTAATCTCGTTGTATGGTGTGATTTAAATGACAGCAGCAACTAAAAATAAAGAAAAATACCGGCAAGGGAAACAAACTGAATGACAGAGGGCTGCCCAACAAAATGCAGCAAAAGGGAATAAATTGTTTTTTAAAAACTTGACCTGGAACAAAAAAAGCTCTATTCTGCTTTAAGAGACCTATGTGAGCAGGCCAGCTGCCAGGACAGCCCTGCGCCTACTTGTTATGAGCAGAGCTGGCACCTGAGGAAGAGCCATGCCCAAAGATATATGAAGTTCAGCGTGGAACCACTATTGAGGTGATTTTATTAAAATGAGTTTGCATGCAGTTTTTGCCTCTAAATCACCCATCAGAAAATCAAGCAGCCGTAAATCAGTCATGTGAATTTGTGCTTCTGACTTTAAAAAAATCATTCTGGGTGTATGGGTATCATTGGCAAGACCAACATTTACTGCCCATTCCTACTTGCCCTTGAGGTGGTGATGGTGGGCTGCTTTCTTGAACAGCTGCAGTCCATGTGGCGTAGGTACACCCACAGTGCTATCATGGCAGGACTTCCAGGATTTTGACCAAGCAATGATTAAGGAACAGTGATATATTTCCAAGTCAGGATGGTGTGTGGCTTGGAGGGGAACTTGCAGGTGCTGGTGTTCCCATGCGTCTGCTGCCCTTGTTCTTCTAGGTGGTAGAGGTTACTGGGTTTGAGAGGTGCTGTCGGAAATCTTTCCAAAGAGTTTCCAACCTGCCCCTGCTGCCTGCGAGACTCTGCAAATTTAGGACTTATATGCCAAACTTTATTGCTGCTCTGAAAATGGAACAAATAATGAAAGATGTAAGAAAAAAGTATTTTTTTGTGTTTCTTACAACCTTTTTAAAAGTTATTAGTAACAAAAATGTGCATCATTCTACAGCTGCAGTCAAGTGGGCACTTTATTCCAGTCAGTTTAAGGGAAAATTTGAAAATATCAACACAGAACACTAAACTTTCTGTCAGAGAGTGGTGGGTGTAGCAGCCATTGGCAGGTATATCACAGTGGAGGAGAAGAGGGCAGCCAAGGATATAGAATGATACACAAATCCCCACAGGTAAGACAGTCAGCAAACTGGGCATGATGAAGGAACAGTACATAAGGAGCCTCAGGGTCACCATGAACACTGAAGGAGATGTGTTACCTGGTTCATAGGGACAGTCAGTCATTTGCACTGCATTATCAGCAACAGCAAAAGTCACCGTTGCCATGAACTGTACTAACACAAGGGCCTTCCTGGCACCCACAAGGTAATCTCAGGATTGAGCCACTTTCGCTTTTTTTTTTTGCCTGTCGGTCACTTTTTTGCCTCAGCCTCCTTGTGCACTGTTCCTCCACTGTGCCCAGGTTGCTGATGCTTTTGTACCTTCTTAAAGCTGTGTCCTATTCTATGCCTTTTCTGCACAATGAAGAATTGCAGACTACAAAATATATTAAGAGTGAATTAACTTTATTCCATCATGTGGTGTTACACTGTTTAATGTGTTCATTTAATGCCTTTGCCTTGTATGTTGTGAAATTCTGAAGGCAGGTTGTGCATGTACCATATTAATAAATGTTCTCCCAGTTGAGTGGCACTGGTGGGTGGCTGCATAACCAACTGTTGAGCTGCAGGAGATACAGAAGGCCCATCAACCATATCTGCAACTAACTTTTCTTGGCCTGCATCACTGCCAGGGCCCCTCTACTGCTATAGTAGCTGCAGAATCAATGCTTTCACTTGTGCAGGATTGCAGAAAGGTTCAGAATTACCGCTGACATGAATACAAATAATCTGCTCCTGTAGTAGCCTCCACACGGCACTGCTGGAGGGCTTCTCCCTATGATGCCTGCCCATCTGTCTGAGCATAGATCAGTGGGCATTTATAGGGTGTATGAATCCCTCTCTCATGACTGCTTTTAACCAGACTCCAAGCTTATCAAAACAGGCCTGACTGCATTTTGGGGCTGTTCTGAGAGATGAGTGAGCATTCATGACAGATGTTTCTACTGTGCATACTGTAGATGAGGCCTCCAATTCAGATGCAGCTCACATGCTCCTTGATAAACTGTAGTCATGGAACAAGTTATATGCACATCATTCAGGCAGGAGATGGCAGCGCATATCTGGGTGTTGAACTCAGGCACACTACTCAGATGATCTACTAATAAAATATGGTTCGAGTGGTATACCAGTCTCTGTGCAAAAGCAGGCCCACTAAGGTGTGAATCTCTATGCAATTTGGGAGGGGCATGCAATGTCCTGGGCCTTTGCCCTGTACCAGCTGCCCCTCATTACCCTTCCCTTAGTGACTCGACTTGTGTTTTCTTAATATAACAAACTACTTCTGCGTACTGTGCGCATTTGTGCTGGTGCCTGATTCAAGTAGAGATGTTGATGGTTGTTACTCGGTGAGTGGTGCTCTCCAGTTTCAGCTGTAGGGCGAGTAGATTCTTCTTGCTCTGTGAAGAGAACACATGGTGCATTATGAGGATATTAACACATTTACATTGGGTAGTACAAGATCATCACAGTCCTATTATGCATTTGCACAGAATCACTGTATGTGGATATCAGAAATATCTCAATACATGGTACATACCACAAGATCTGTATCCTCCTCCAATCTCCACAAACCCATGCCTTCCAGCTTGTCCTGCTAAACAGAACTACAACAGTTTACTCATAAGGAATGAGATGTTTGATGTCTGGGTCTCTTGCCACTATCCATTGTATGCAAGTGTAACCTTTAAAATTAAGAGCATTGGGGAGTGCAACAGGGTGTTTAGAAACATGGAAATTTCTTTTGGTTATCTATCTTAGTATCTCCTTATGTGGCTCGATGTCAAACTTTTGTTTTATATAACGCCGCTGTGAAGTGCCTTGAAACATTTTACAACATTAAAGGCGCTATATAAATGCAAGTTGTTGCTTTCAACATTGGTGCTATGCTGCACTATGGGTTTGGCCCTTCACCTTGGCTTCTCAATTTAAAAGCTCACTCTGCATAGAACCCTTATGTGCAGCAGACACAGGAGACTTTCATTCCACCATCTTGGGTTGGATTTAAACCCAGATCCCAGAGGTAAATAGCCATGTTATAACCAAAAAATGCACCACCCAGTCACCTATCAAGATAGTTTAAAAAAACTGTGAACAAGTTGAGTTTGATGGAGGTGGCAAGTGAAAGCACCATAATGATGACAGCATATAATAAATAGCTTTGCCACAACATAGGCCTCGATTTTAACTCTCCCTGGTGAAAATGAAGTTTTCCCACCCCAATCTGACCAACTGCAATTTTAAATTGCAGGCAGCATGGTCACCTGCCCAAAGCCAGCAGGGTCCTCTTTAAATATGTAGATCAGGCTTTGATGACATAATTGGGGCCTGATCTGCCATTTTAACCTTAAACCTGAACAAGGAAAAGCAGTGGTGGCTTTCTTCTCAGGCCAAGCCTGCTGGGAACTGGATTAAGGGCCAGAAGAGGCCCAGAAAGTTAAGTTAAAAAAGTTTTTCTTCTGGGCCAGGAGAAACAGCAGTGACCATGAGCTTTGGGTGATTATTTGGCCTGATAGAGTATCACAGCCAGTCCATTTTTGTTCTCATTCAATTATCCATATGCATGCATTTTCCAGCAGCAGGCACAGAACAAAATCAGGGGCAGGAACTGTGGCTGATTTTCGTCTCTCCAGTCCAGAGTAACTTGAGGCTAATTGTAGCAACATCACTGCAGCCAAGATCAACAACTGAAGAATGGACCTCAGACCTTCTTGGTCGGTGCAGCTGCAGTACCACCTTAGGCAATACATTTACTCAGAGCCACCGGGAAGCTCTATTTGACGTTTACTATACTGTAATATATATTATTGCAAATCAATTCAGGTATGTGCCCAATAATTTGCTCTCATATGTCAAACACCAGAGATGTGTGATATGAAAAAATACCTGCTGGGGAGGCTGTATGTAACCCTGAGGCTGAAGCACCTGCTGAGCTGTGGGATGTCCAGATGTTGAGTAAGGAGGTGCAGAGAGAGACTGCCCTGGCGAAGCTATGATGTAGCCAGGCTGCTGGGATATCACTGGAGCTTGAAATACAGCAGAGGTAGTCTCGGGAGCTTCGGCGGAACCTTGGCGGCTGAGGCTCATCTGTCCAAACTGGTTGCCAAGATCTTCAGGCTAGTTTGCGTATAAAAATAGAATTACCCAAATTTCATCTTCGCAACTCAAACAATAGATCTGAATAAGTAAACTCTTGCACAGAAATCTATTTTCCAATTTATGCTGATCCCCTTAATTTTGTACAAAGTATACACAATGATTGAGACACTGAGATAGAGTTTATTGTTATTGACAAATGATACATGAATAATAAAGGTCATGCTAAGAGGGATAAGCTATATATCCTGCTGTTCCCACGTTTATATATTCAGTTTAAACAAACACAAATTCAGTTTTTGGAGTGTTTTTTTAAGCGCTAGAATAATTGAATACTGAAGACAAAGAAAGGGAAGGTGTAGTCCACAGAATCAGAGAATTTTACCATACAGGAGGCCATTCAGCCCTTCATGCCCGTGCTGGCTCTCCAGAAGAGCTATCATTCCTTTGACTCCATTCCTTTGCCCCATCCACATACCCTTTTTACATTCTCATTTTCAAATATTTATTCACTTCCCTTATAGAAGCTCTTGTGGATTCTGCTTCCAATGCAGCTTCTAGTTAGAGTTGTTCAAACATAGAATACCTATTAAAAAATGTCCTAACGTCTCCCCTTGTTCTTTTGGTGATGACCTTACATTTATGTCCTCTGGTTAACTGACTCACCAAATAGTTTTTTTCTCAATTTATCTCATCAAAACCCTTCGTTATTTTGAACGTCCTATCCGATCTCCTCTTCACCTTAGCATTTCAACTGAAAAGAGCCACAGTTTCTTTGGTCTCTCCACATATCTTAAAGCCTTTCATCCCTGGTATCATAGCAAATCTCATCTGCACCTACTCAAAGATCTTGATATCTGTCCTATAGTAGGGCACCCAAAACTAGACAGAAAACACCTGGAATTTACATAAGGGTTCTCCCGATGTCCTGCCGTAACTTTGACAGAAACTCCAGAGAACCAGCGTAAGTGACTAAAAACAGCTGTTTACACTGACTCTCCAGTAGTTTCTGAAGCTACAAGAGATCACGAGAACCATATAGAAATTCTCCCTCAATAATCTAACTGCATCCTAATCAAACCAATGATTTGTATAAATTTAGCAGTACCGCTTTGTTTTCGTAATTACTCCATTTATAAATCCTTGGATCACACATGTGCATGTGTGTTTTTAAAGCTTTATCAACTTGTTATTTCACTTTTATAGATTTTTGCATATAAACCTTGCAGTATCTCCTATTCCTTTTAACGTTTTACCATTTAGTGCAGGTGTTCTCTTATTCTTCCTCCCAAAATGTCCTTATTTAAACATGAATGTTGCAAGTGTTGGTGTCTCAGTTGACCTTGCAACTGTGACTTGTATGCTATGCAACCAAGATGCAGATATTTTGTGCAGAACTCCCATTATGTGTTGATATAAAAGGGGACAACACTCCTCATATCGCTCAGAGAGCCCTGTACAATAAGTTACCCAACATACAAACTCATCTGCATTCCTCAAAATGATCTACATCTTTCATACAATATAGGAGTAAAGCTCAGCTTGATAGCCTGTGGGGAAATCATGTGCTGAGAACACACATGAAAACGTTACAATGATGTTGCAGTAGGATGCATGCGCCTTCTACTTGTAGCACTAGCATCAGTCCACTAATTCATTCAAAGAACAAGGAGGAACCAACAAGGAAATGGATGCAAGTGCCCTCTGCTTGTTGATATATAGGACTGACAATAATGTTGTTAGACGACAACAACTTCCATTGACATAGCACCTTTAATATAGAAAAACGTCCCAAGTTAGAGCCAAGGAGGTGGTTGAGCAGATTGACACCTGCAGTAGTATACCTCCCAAATATGGGAAAGGCTGTTACAAGACACTGTCTTGTCGTATTCTCCTGTGACCACCACACAAGGTGCAAAGCACAGTTGATTTTTACTGATTCGGAAATGTGAACTCTGCATGGAGACCACTGTTAAGCTGCACCAATCTGTCAGGCATTAGAATTACAAAGATAGCTACTGCCATTAGGTCAAATACTCAAATAATTTTTCATTGGGATTTATGGCCCTTCCTGCAACGAGGATATCAGCTCTCTGACTATAGTGATATGATGGCAGAAAACCTTCCACTGGGTAGTTGGAAGTAATGCCAAGAACCTTAGATCTTGTCTAGGACTTCCAATAATTGACTATGAATCCCTGCTCTTCATGAGCGTACTGGGCACATGGCTTTGCTGAGCCAATTGTCCAGGTACAGATGTTACATCCTGACATAATACAGCCATGGAGACTCTTTGCTGGCGCCTGCAGTCCAATCTAGGGTTACACACGAATAATTTGCACGTTTCCCTAAAACCTCGTAATCATGGTTCACAGCAATATGGCAACAAGGAACTGTAGAAAAGCTGCCTGGCATGATTGGAGAGATTTGGAAAAAGGGCTCTACTCCATAGCCAGGGACCCTTGAAGTTAGTACATTTAGGCTTTGTACAATCCGCGCATTAAATGTGTATTAAATGCGTATTTAAAGCTTTGGTCCAATAGTGCTTCGTCATGCAGCTCATCACTATCTTCCTTCTCTCCTCTTTCTGCCTGTGCTCCCACCATTCCACCCCCCCCCCACCACCCCCTCAGGGGAACTCTGCTCTCAGATGTCCATAAGCTCTAAGGTGGCGCCTTGGGTCTCCACTGGCTGAGGAACTCTGGTTTGTCCTGTTGTATAAGGGATTATCCCTATTACTGATTATAGCCATGGTAAACTCCCTAAATCTCTTCTGGTGGGAGGATATTTACATTTTATTTTACACTAAGAAGATATGATAGCTTAGCCTGGCCCTTTCGAAAAGCAATTTAAAAGCCATGGAGCTGAAATCTCTTGAACAGGGATAGTCTGCAGGGAACACAATTATGTTAGGCCATCAGGGATCCATTATAGTTTGTTCTCAGTTTACATGAAAATCAGTGCTAGTCACTGTCAATGATGCCACTGTGCCAATATTCATTTGGTGGTGGTGGTGAATTCCGGCTATCGAGTCACATAACACTTTCAGTACCACTTGGTTCCGGAGTCTCCTTGGTGGCACCTGAAGCTGGCAAATGTCTGGTTTCAAATGATGTTGAAATCATGCCAACAATTAGTGCTGATATTCAGTGATATCCAACTGGGCACGGCTGCATTTCTTAGGCTGACTGTGCTTGCTTAATTTGTTCCGGATAATGTGGAAAACAGTGCAGCCATTCCTTAGGTACACTTTATGAATTGGCCTCAACTTTGGCAAGCTGTGCATTGCACTTAGGTGACGAGCACTATGTGTAAGTGTCAGTAATCGTGAATTTGACAGTGCATTGCAGTGTATAAAGGGATAAAAATGTCTTAGGTGGTAGCACATAGGGCAAAGTATTGAAAGCTGTCCATTATACGCCCCATTCTAGAGTCAGTTCTATTGACATCAATGGAACAAAATTCCCGGGCAGGGTGTATAACCGACAGCCAGATCAATATCAACCACATAAGATGAATTTCTTTGGCAGCAAATGGTGCAGACATAAAAAGAATGTTGGAAATACTCTGGCAGAATCAGAGGAGAATGAAACAGAGTTAACAACTCAGATCGAAGACCTTTCAAAAAAAAATATTAAATCTCTTTCTTTCTCTCTACAGATGCTGTCATGTATTTCCAGCATTTTCTATTTTTAATTCCGATTTCTAGCATTTGGAATATTTTGCTCTCGTGATAGTGCAGACATGTTGACGTTAACTATAGAAGCTTCATCTGCAGGCAGTGCATTGCATAGGTCAGTACTGAAAGGTGTGCAACACAACCACAGCCTAACTGGAACGCATTGTGCTGAATGTAAAATTCTAACTTGTGCCGAAGTCTTGTCTGTTTGTGTTTGCTTTGCCTTATTTGAATTACATAGTGCAGTCATTGGTTCACTAATCTTGACAGGGTGGATGTGGAAAGGATGTTTCTTCTTGTGGGAGAATCTAGAACTAGGGGGCACTGTTTAAAAGCAAGAGGTCACCCATTTAAGACAGCGATGAGGAGAATCTTTTTTCTCTGAGGGTCGAGTGTCTTTGGAACTCTTCCTCAAAAGGCGGTGGAAGCAGAGTCTTTGAATATTTTTAAGGCAGAGGTAGATAAGAAAGGGGGTGAAAGGTTATGATAGAATTCTTCATCAAAATGGAGAGTGACATAGTTGATTCTGAGACTAGGGTCCTGAATCTTAGTAAAGGAAACTACGAAGCTATGAGGCGCGGGTTGGCTATGATGGATTGGAAAACGTTACTTAAAGGGACGACAGTGGAAAGGCAATGGCAAACATTCAAAGAGCACATGGATGAACTGCAACAATTGTTTATCCCTGTTTGGCGCAAAAGTAAAACGGGAAAGGTAGCCAAACCATGGCTTACAAGGGAAATTAGAGATAGCATTAGATCCAAGGAAGAGGCATATAAATTTGCCAGAAAAAACAAGAGACATGAGGATTGGCAGCAGTTTAGAATTCAGCAAAGGAGGACCAAGGGATTGATTAAGAAAGGGAAAATAGTACGAGAGCAAGCTTGCAGGGAACATAAAAACTGACTGTAAAAGTTTCTATACGTATGTGAAGAGAAAAAGATTAATGAAGACAAATGTAGGTCACTTACAGTCAGAAACGGGAATTTATTATAGGGAACAAAGAAATGGCTGACCAACTAAATGCATTCTTTGGTTCTGTCTGCACAAATGAGGACACAACTATCATACCAGAAATGTTGGGGAACACATGGTTTAGTGAGAGAGAAGAACTGAAGGAAATCAGTATTGGTAGAGAAATGGTGTTGGGGAAATTGATGGGACTGAAGGCCGATAAATCCCTAGGGCCTGATGGTCTGCATCCCAGAGTACTTAAGGAAGTGGCCCTAGAAATAGTGGATGCATTGGTGGTCATCTTCCAAGATTCTATAGACTCTGGAACAGTTCCTACAGATTGGAGGGTAGCTAATGTAATCCCACTATTTAAAAACAGAGGTAGAGAGAAAGCAGGGAATCACAGACCAGTCAGCCTGACGTCAGTAGTGGGGAAAATTCTAGAGTCAATCATCAAAGATTTTATAGCAAAGCACTTGGAGAACAGTGGTAGAATCTGAGAGTCAGTATGGATTTACGAAGGGGAAATCATGCTTGACAAATCTACTCGAATTCTTCAAGGAAGTACCTAATAGAGTTGATGAGGGGGAGCCAGTGGATGTGGTTTATTTGGACTTTCAGAAGGCTTTCGACAAAGTCCCACATAAGAGATCAGCATGTAAAATTAAAGCGCATGGGATTGGGGGTAGTGTATTGCGATGGATAGAAAATTGGTTGGCAGGCAGGAAACAAAGAGTAGGGATAAATGGGTCTTTTTCAGAATGGCAGTGACGAGTGGGGTACCGCAGGGATCAGTGCTAGGACCCCGGCTATTCACAATATATATTAATGATTTAGATGAGGGAACTAAATGTAATATCTCCAAATTTGCAGACGACACAAAACTAGGTGGGAGGGTGAGTTGCGAGGAGGATGCAGAGAGGCTTCAGAGTGATTTGGACAAGTTGAGTGAGTGGGCTAATGCATGGCAGATGCAGTATAATGTGGATAAATGTGAGGTTATCCACTTTGATAGAAAAAACAGGAAGGCAGATTATCTGAACGGCTATAAACTGAGAAAGGGGAATATGCAACGAGACCTGGGTGTTCTCGCACACCAGTCGCTGAAGCTAAGCATGCAGGTGCAACAGGCGGTAAAAAAGGCAAATGGTATGTTGGCCTTCATAGCGACAGGATTCGAGTACAGGAGCAGGGATGTCTTGCTGCAATTATACAGGGCCTTGGTGAGGCCACACCTGGAATATTGTGTGCAGTTTAGGTCTCCTTATCTGAGGAAGGATGTTCTTGCAATAGAGGGAGTGCAGCGAAGGTTTACCAGACTGATTCCTGGGATGGTGGGACTGACGTATGAGGAGAGATTGAGTCGGTGAGGATTATATTTTACTGGAGTTCAGAAGAGTGAGGGGGGATCTCATAGAAACCTATAAAATTCTAACAGAACTTAACAGGGTAGATGCAGGAAGGATGTTCCCGATGGTGGGGGAGTCCAGAACCAGGGGTCATAGTGTAAGGATACGGGGTAAACCTTTCAGGACTGAGATGAGGATAAATTACTTCACCCAGGGAGTGGTGAGCCTGTGGAATTCGCTACCACAGAAAGCAGTTGAGGCCAAAACATTGTATGTTTTCAAGGAGTTAGATATAGCTCTTGGGTCTAAAGGGATCAAAGGAAATGGGGCGAAAGCGGGAACAGGTTACTGAGTTGGATGATCAGCCATGATCATAATGAATGGCGGAGCAGGCTCGAAGGGCCGAATGGCCTATTCCTGCTCCTATTTTCTGTGTCTATGTTATTGGGGGTAGGCAGGAATGTGGACTTAAGGTTATAATCAGATCTTGTTGAATGGCGGAGCAGGCCTGAGGGGCCGAGTGGCCTACTCCTGCTCCTAATTTGTATGTTCGTAGGTAATACCAGCAACAATGCACAACATATTTGTTATAACGTTGGTTTTTTATTGTATTGCAGGTTATTAAAATTAAGCGGTTGACTTGTCCATTTCCTACTGGACAGAGGAATGTCATCTGAATCCATTAAGTGCTCATTTAGATCCTGGCCAGTATGAGAACATAAGATTTGCTTCTCTAACATCTGCCTATTCAAATCTAACCCCACTGACAGACTGGAGACTTACCCAATCTTTAACTGTCCGAATCAATAAACAGAGAACCTTTAACTGGGCAGAAATGAACTGGTGCAATGAAGCAGGTCCTGGGTCTTTATAGGATGCAAGAATAGGAGACCACTTTCAGCGCCACCTATCTGCAATGCCATTACAACATTTTCAAATCTATGCTCAGCATGTGGTTTCTCCAGACCCTAGCAAGCTAGATTATACTAGTGCATGCGGCATGTGAAATGAAGCAGCTATAAACTATGTGATAAGGAATGATCCACACTTGAAACACTTCACATTCTGTAACAATTCAGCAGGATACAGCTCCCCTCAATCTGGATTATGTGAAATCTGCTGCAACAAGTGGTTAGTGTGATAACATTTGCTGTAGAACAGTGTTAATAAATTGGCCAACAGCTGTGAAGAAGCACTCCCAATGGCTCACCAAGTTTATCTAGTAAGCAGCAGGAAGGTGCCAGGTTTTTCCCTTGTCTATGCCGAGTTAGTTGATCATAGCCGAGTGGAGATAGAGTCGCTATAATACACCTCTGAACCTCGAATTGGAAGAAGAAACATCGCCCATAACTCCTGCTCCTAGTCTAGTGTGCCCTGCTGGAAGTGCACAAGTATGGCCTTTGGCTGAGGATGGGATTGAGATATCCCCCAAGAGAATTACTTATATTTTCTGAAAATAAAGAGTGTCACAGCCTGTAAAAATTCTACTAATGGGTACATAATGCAGAGAAGGAACTACAGGAAACCACTGAATCATAATTACGTTATAGTCATAAGATCACCCCCCACCTCTGCCTCCCCAAAATGTGTTTACCACAATTTTCAGGTTTGGAGTTAGTTTTCTTGATGGACATCAATATTATTCACTCATTCTGTTTTAAATATCACTGAGTTCATTTTTGTCAAATATACTATAATGTTGAGAACTTTGATTCATGCTTCTGACTCTCGTCTTGGAGATACAATTGTGCTCAACTTTTAGTACAGTAAGTTACGTAAAGATTGCAGCCCTTGTGTCAATAACCAGTCCCACCATTGTGGAACTCCAACTCCAAAAACTATCAGTGGCACAGGATGGTTCTTAGAATGACCCCCTCACACGTGCAGAATCAGTGGGTTGAACCTAATAGCACAACTCGTGCTGCCAAAGTTGATGAGTGATTGCATCAAATTTAAGTTAGAGCTGTACTCTTTATGAAGTGCCTGTTAACAATAAGTGATGCAGCTGCACGCTCTGCACAGAGGCTAATTACAACGCTAGATCCTCCCTTTCTGTAAACTATTAAGTATTCTCATTGGAATACACAGTATTGCACACTTAATATAAATAAACTTTTTCTTTGTTTACCGAGGTGAGGGATATTAATAACAGGGAGTAGACCATGTTCACTGTAGTACCGTTAGATGCAGAGGAAACCTCCCTCAACTTTGCTCCAACAATATCCCTCAGCTCCAACCTCAAAACAGTGCTCCTTACCTCCCAAGTGTGATATATTCTATTCCCAGACCAGGCATGCTATGGTCTCTGGGAGTAAGTTGAGTGCCAATCAGGGACAATCTGTGCTGTGGAAATTGGAAAGAGTGCCAAAACCCATTTCATATAAAACTCATTCCTGCAGAATTACATTATGCTTGAAGACCCAGCTCCCAAAGATGCTTTCCACTGCTATAAGAACTCTCCATGTGCCCTTTTTGGAATTAATATTAGCCGTTGAGAAATGATCTGGAGTCAAACAAATAATCAGAATATGCTGGCTATCAAAGTGCAAACTTTGCACACTGGCATGATAAATTCATTAGTTTCTTCCTCTTTGTACATAGAGAAGAGGAATGTTAATGCTATACACAGCTCCCGGTGTCACTCCCACGCCCACGAGGTATAGCACAGCTACACAAAGAGTAAAGTTCTTTCTACTCTGCGCCTCCTATTGCACTACTTTCCATTTTTCACAATGATCGTCCTCATGCTCAGGTAAGGCTGCAATTTAGTACCAAATGTGGTACAGTTGAGTTGTGTAGGCAGGATTGAGACTGCCCAAACTCACTTCACATAGGACTCTTACAGCCAAACAGAGGATACTTTTATCCCATCAGTCTAGGCTGGATGTGAACCCTGACCCAGGTTGTAAAGGTGAAAGGCCAACGTCTCATCCAGTTCCCTGTAATAACAGTTTCACAATACATGACCTACCTTTTATATTTGGGTTTGTCTTCAAAAGTAAAAACATACGGAATGATCTCACTCCTGCAAGTGGTTCGTCAGGTTTACTTTTACTCATCCGACAATCTGGTAAGCACTTCAGTGACTGAATGAGACCATGTTAAACAAACGGTACTGCCATCAACCAGCCAACTTTATGTGGGTCACCTGATTGATATTTACTGAATTCAGGGCACTAGCACAGCAAATCAGTTTGAAACATAGCTAATTTGGAATTTTTTTTTTTTATTCGTTCAGGGGATGTGGATGTCACTGACTAGGCCAGCATTTATTGTCCATCCCTAATTGCCCTTGAGAAGGTGGTGGTGTTCTGACTTCTTAAACTGCTGCAGTCCCTGGGGAGTATGTACACCCACAGTGCTGTTAGGAAGGGAGTTCTAGGATTTTGACCCAGCGACAGTGAAAGAACGGCGACATAGTTCCAGGTCAGGATGATGTGTGGCTTGGAAGGGAACTTGCAAGTGGTGGCATTCCCATGCTTCTACTGCTTCTAGGTGCTAGAGGTTGCGGGTTTGGAAGATGCTGTCTAAGGAGCCTTGGTGAGCTGCTACAGTGCATCTTATAGATGGTACACACTGCTGCCAATGTGCGCCTGTGGTGGAGGAAGTGAATGTTGAAGGTGGTGGATGGCGTGCCAATCAAGCGCGCAACTTTGTCCTGGATGGTGTCGAGCTTCCATAGTGTTGTTGGAGCTGCATTCATCCAGAAAACTGGAGAGTATTTCATCACACTCCTGAACATCCCCACTTCTGACCTTATGATTGAAGGAAGGTCATTGATGAAGCAGCTGAAGATGGTTGGGCCCAGGACACTACCCTGAGGAACTCCTGCAGTGATGTCCTGGGACTGAGATGATTGACCTCCAACAACCACAACCATCTTCCTTTGTGCTAGGTATGACTCCAACCAGCAGAAAGTTTTCCCCGATTCCCATTGACTCCAGTTTTGCTAGGGTTCCTTGATGTCATACTTGGTCAAATGCTGTCTTGATGTCAAGGGCAGTCACTCTCATCTCACTTCTGGAGTTCAGCTCTTTTGTCCATATTTGGACCAAGGCTGTAATGAGATCAGGAGCTGAGTGGCCCTGGCGGAACCTAAACTGAACAGGTTATTGCTGAGCAAATGCCGCTTGATAGCACTATTGACAACCCTTCCATCACTTTGCTGATGATCGGGAGTAGACTGATGGGACAGTAATTGGCCAGGTTGGATTTTGTCCTGCTTTTTGTGCACAGGACATATCTGGGCAATTTTCCACATTGCCAGCTAGATGCCAGTGTTGTAGCTGTACTGGAACAGCTTTGCTAGGGGTGCAGCTAGTTCTGGAGCACAAGTACAATGTGCCAATAATGTGGTGTATAGATAATGTTTTCCTTCTGAGCAGCATTTGCCTGTTCCTGATCAACCTGTCAACCCTCAGGAAAGTATAATTTCTCAACTTTTAGTTTTGAATTTTGTGCATGCTATGTATTAAATGCATCCACAGGGTTCCACAGTACAATTATGCATTTCCCCAACAATGATAAGCCCTCATGTCGGAGGCATGATTCTGAAAGATGTCCACAACCACTTTGTTTGCTTGAATCACTTAGTCTGCTTTATGTTTTGCATGCGACTTTATTCTGAAATGCATTTTTATACGTTTAAGTAACAATTTGATTGATGACTTTGAGGAACTGAAAAATACTGTCCATTACAGTTAAGAGAAAAGTTGGTGTAAAATCACCACAGAAGACAGGCATGCAAAACTCTATACAGGGTTAATGACTTCAATGCACAAAACTCCCCTTCTCTCTCCGCTTTTGAGGAAGTTGATTCATGTTAAGTTACAATCCATGACCTCACCTAAGTGGCTATCTTTGTGTAAGACTACACAATGAATGTTGGAAGGCCAATTGATGGAGCGGTGAATGGGAGTGGGGCAGCCGTTACATCCAATTCTATCTTCACTGAACAGCCACACACTTTTCAACAGGAGTTACTGGATAATAAATCCAGGGCAGGAAACCTGGCTGATTTTTTTTTCTCTTCCAAGCTTCGGGATGTTGAAGCTATTTCTAGCACCTCCACAGCTGCCCTGGTTGAGATCAGCTAATTTAGCACAGAGCAGGAATTGAACCCGAGATCTTCCTTGTCTATGTGGTTCAGTACAATAGTGGTAAGTACATTTATCCACTGTGCCAGTGGGACACTGCTATCTGAATTATAAAGTCAGAATTACTGGTAAACTCTTTTCCATAGTGGAGATTGTTGTATTTCCAATGATCTTATTTATGTGAAGTTTATAATGTCAATGACTTGAATGACAGATTAGTAATGGAGGTATAGCTTTTAGGCAGACGGCAGATGGAGGGAGAAGGGGTGAAAGGAGCACAACAAGGTCCTTCTGCCACTCACGAATAGTGTATCTCAATTGGTAAACAAATCCTGTTAGACATTTTGTACAGGTAGACAGTATCTGAACATTCACGTGTAAGCCTCTTGCGCACCCAGTGTTGAGGGCAGGAATTGATTCAGCTGTAGAGGCAGTTTGCATGGGTACTTCTCTTTTCCCATCAAAAACAAAGAGCATGAAATTTTAAAATCATGATTCCCTGGGCAAGGTCCAATATTCCTACACCCTCGCACTTCTGTTTGTCACTGCGAGCAGATGCCAGGAGCTGTTATATATTCCTCAAGCACTCCCTTGTGATCCAATGATATTCTTTAGATATCCAACCTTAATGCTACTTCTGTAAAAGACTTGAGGGTAGCACAGACAAGCATGCAAAACTATTGACATACACAGGCAGAACTAAACGTACAGAACTAATAACATGTACCGTAGTGTATTGCTGGGGAGGCGAGACTGGCAGGAGAACTTGGGGGCAAGAGGTCGCAGAATACTGGATAGGCTGTGCAGAGGGCTGCAGAGATGGCAAGGGCTAAGAAAGCCAACAACACAGAGAAAGTATTGGAAAAAAAGAAATACAGGGTTAATGTCACCATTATCATCATCACTGCACAATAAGCACACAAAAATGTGAGACAGACATTCTGCTGCAGATTTTGAGATTTGTCAAACCAACATTTGTTTTTTCCTTTTTAATGAAGGCATAAATTGCTCTTTCTTTTCCTCCCCACTCCCCCTTAATCTTTCTAGGGCATGCACATCTTGCATTCAAGGGGATAAGCAGGCAATCTGCTCTCAGGTCTCTGCCAATGGTGTTCTTCAACCAGCTGCTAGCTGTAATGCCTCCCATTCTGATTTTCCCCTTCCCTATAGGGCCTCCATCTGATACTCAGACAGCACTTTGGCTGAGATTGGGAATTCAGTGCAGTGGGGCTGAATCAAACTGGTGCCCCTCCACTGAACAGCCCTATGCTCTAGTGCTCCAATGTGTAACCCCTCTAAGTTGGTTTGCAAGACTAAGATATTCAAAGTACAAAAAGAACAATTCATTATAAAAGTCATTAATACAACCATTTTTGCAAAATGCAACTGCATAATAACCCATCTGCTGTATTCTACAGAATGCATCTTCTTGATGAGATGCAGACTGTACATGTGGCCAACTTAAATGTATGAATTTCCTCGGAGACTGACCGTACTGTTCACCACTGCTAGCAGACACTGCAATCTCTGGTGTATAAGTCATAACTTCACATGCATTTTAAATATAAGCAATCTAGAGGTTCCTTAAATCAAAATGGTAATTGAAATAGGGAAGCAGCATGCAACAGATTTCAATTTTAAAACCTTGTAAGAGTTAAGTCAGCTGTTATGTACATATACATTACCTACAGTACGGAAAGTCTTCCTCATTGTTTCAATTAATTTCAACTTCCACTTACAAACATCAACAGACCCTTCTTCGTCCCATAACGGCAAAGAGAATTCAAATTATTGAGCGACATTATCCTTTTAAGACTGTTACACAACGCAAAGCCACTGTAACTAGGTGACTTCTGATTCAACAGATACCTAATTATTTCCAAGAGGGTCAAGGTCTGCTTAACCATCCCTTCGGTTGATGTACATGGACTTATTCGTATCAGTTATTCAGGTAAAGGTAGATCTTCTGCTTCAGTAAACACTGCGGCTATAAAGGTTAAGCCAACTGGCAGTAATCTGTACTAATAATTTATGCCACCTGTAGGTGCTACCTGCACGATTCCTGGATTCCTGTCTGGAAGTACACATGCTTCAGAGCAACCTACACTCAACGCTTGAGATTTATTGACTTGTCCTCCACTTTTAACGATTTATGTAGCTGAAGCCCTAAGTGTTTCCGCTCCTCTTCTCCCCTTAAAAGTTTTAACATTTAGTGCATGTTTCTTCTCCTTACTCTTCCATTCAAAATATATCACATTTCTCTGTATTAAATTTCACCTGACGTCTATCTGCCCAATGTACTGACCTGTTCATGTCCTCCTGAGGTCATTGATTGCCCCCTTCCTTTAACCACAATGCCTAATTTTGTGCCATCTGCAAATGCTGACATTGTGCCCCTATACCCAAGTCCAGATCATTTATATATACTAGGAACAGAAATGGTCCCAACACTGATCACTGGTGGACACTGTTTACATCCATCTCATTCAAAAAAATCCATTAACCAGTACTCTCTGCTTTCTCTTCAACTAACATCTGATCTACATTACCACAGTCTCCAAAACACCACGAGCTTTAATTTCATCAATAAGACTTTCACATGGCACTTTATCAAATGCCCTTTAAAAATCCTTATACACAACCCCACTGCTTTGCCTTCATCACTATTCACCATGATTTCTTCCAAGGACTCCATTAAATTTGTCAAACACAACTTGCCTTTTTTCAAATCCATGCTGACTGTCCTGAACCCATGCTTTTCTAGGTGAGTAATGATTTTATTTTGTATTGTAGCTTCAAGCAAATTAGCCACAACCAATGCTCGTCTGGCTGGTCTACAGTTACCTGGCTTACCTCTTATGAACAGAGGTATTACATTAGCAGTGACAACTGAAAATCTGTAACGGCCTGATCTACAGACACATATACCTGATCTATAACAGAATGAACAAGCTCAGTTAATTGGGTTTCTAATTAGTAGGCAATTCAATACTTTGCTGTTACAGCATGTTTCCTTGATGCAAAGAAATTCTGTGACCCACAGCTCCTTGCCTGGAGCCTGAAATGGGTGAAATTCTCCTCCATATCCCCCTCTTCCTGAGAAAATAGACAATCAATTTCAAAAATCGTAACTATTGACTTCAGACGACTGGGTCAGAGCAGAAAGTACAAATTTATACGACAATACTGAAGTCTCTCTGATCCGTGCTGGTGCTGGAACCAGTGCCAAGGGGGAGGTGGCATTGGCACCTATTATAGCTGCAACAGAGCCCATTTCTTCTGGAGAAGCAGTGTAAAGGAGACTCAGTGGCACATATAGAGTAAGGATTCTATTATAGATTGGCTGTGTGTGTCAAAGGGGTCAATAAAAAGACTGCATTGCTTTCCCCTGCTGAGTCTCAAGTGTTGTATCAATGTAGATTGGTGCCCGAACCAAACTAGACCTCAAGTGCTGAGGACCTGTGCAGGAGAGGTGGCTATTCCTAGCCAAGCTGTTCCAGTGCAGCACTGACACTGGCATCTACACAACAATGTGGATGATTGCCCTGCCACATTCTATCCACAACAAAAGGAGAAATTTAACCCAGCCAATTACTGCCCGATCAAACTCCACCATCAACAAGCAACATCTATGCTCAACTAGTGTTTCACCAGAACCACATCGCTCCAGACCTCATCACAAACCTGATCCACACTTGTGCACGAGCTGACTGCCAAAAAGCAGTGAGAGAAGCTGCCCTCCACATTAAGGTAGCATTTTAATGAGTATGGCACCAATAGGAGTCAAAGGGAAAACCCTCCAGTGGCTGCAGGCATACCTAACACAAAGGAAGATGGCTATGGTTACTGGAGGTCAGTCATCACTGCCCCAGAGTGCATCACTGTCGGAGTTTCTAAGGAAAGTCCCCTATGCCTAAACATCTTCAGCTACTTCATCAATGACCTACCCTGCGTCATAATGTCAGGAGTCTGGCTGTTCACAGACTATTCCGTTCAAAACACATCTGATAATGAAGTAACCCATGCCAGCCTACAACGGGACTTAGATAACATCCAACCTTGGGCTGATAAATGACAGGTAACATTAATGCCATAGAAGTGCTGGATAATAACCATCTTGAAGAAGAGAAAGCCCAAGCATCATCCTAACATCGCCACCATTGCGGGGTCCCGCACCATCGATATCTTAGGGTCAACCACTGACCAGAAGCTGAACTGGACCAGCCACATCAATAACATGGCTACGAGAGCAGGGCAGAGGCTGGGTACTCCACGACAAATGGCTCCCTTTCCATCAAAGCCTCTCCACTGTTGACAAGACTCAAGCCAAGGTGGTGATGAAATATTCACCACTCTCCCCAATGGGTGGAGTTACAACAACATTCAAGAAGCTCTGCCCTGGATGGTGTTGAGTGGTGCCCCTGCCAATGGACTCCATATCCATCCACTCCACCAGCATCACTGTGATTGCAGTATGCATTAGCTGCAGAACACACTGCAGCAACTCACCAACGTTACTTTGACAGCATCTCCCTCCCCTGCAACCTCTGCCATCGAGAAAAGTGAGAACAGGAATGCCATGGGACCATCATCACCTCCAAGTTTCCTTTCAAGTCACACACCATCCTGACCTGGACATATATCATCCTTCTTCCATTGCTGCTGGGTCAAAATTCTGGAATTCCCTACTAAAATCCATTTGGGGAGCACCATCACTAAATGGACATCAGCAGCTCAAGGCAGCAGCTCACCACCACCTTCTCGAGGAAACTAGAGATGGATAATCAATGCAGTCTTGCCAGCATCAACCACACCCCAGAAATACATCATCTTAAAACTTCCTTTACCCCCAATTACAGGTGAGGAATACTACTTGGCCAATAAGCCATTCCTGGAAAACTGAGATACCTGTCTACATTGAATTCTCTATCTGACCTGGAGCTTGTGCACAGAACCAGAAATTGACATCTCTCTGTGCTTGGTGGAATCAAGTTTGGATATTCTTCCAGCCCAGTATTGCTTTTCATTAAATCAGTCCATTGTGGTGAGCTCTTGTGCTAATTTTGGAGCAAGCTTCACACTTTATAATGATGGAAGACAGAAAAGACAGGTGCTGTGTGTGTTAGTCACTGGGAAGGATTCACAACATTTGACATAGATACATATCTTAAATTCTAGAGCCAATATCAACTAGATGCTGGAGGACCTGTTCAGCAAGTACGGCCTGTGGCAAATATGTGTTTCATCATTTAGCATGAGTACATAAATTCAAAAACTTTTGACGTGGAAATGCTTGAGTTTTGAAAAATTAAACCGCAAATAAAAAGAAAGGGAAATTTTCTTCCCCAGAGTGGTAGGCAACAAAGGAATCTCCCGCTGTCAGGAGAAATACAACAAAGGCACAAAGAGATATAAGTGGTCACCTGATTAGGACAGCTCTGCATGGTACAAGGACTTTAAAAGGACAATGTCCCAAGTGCTTTTTCTATTTTTTTTTTAAACCCCTGTAGGATGACAGAATTACTCAGAGACATGGACAGCAAATCTTATTTCTGTTACTAGATGTTTGTATAACTATACTGCAAACTGTTGTAGCAGAAATCAAGTACTACAACACTACAATGTTGCACTGATTGTTTGTAAATTGTCCAAACAGGCAAGAGCTTCAGAACTTTTAAGTTATGCATAAATTCAGTCCTAGCTAGTAGAGGGCATTGAAAGGACTGCCCATATTATGCAAAGCATAACACTCGACTTGTTGAGCAAATTCAAATGCAGTAGCACCTCTTTGTTGATGCTGATGAAGTCCTCTTTACATAGCTCACTGATCACAGGTTTGAGAACTCTAGCATTGTGCCTTAAAGGCCCTTGTAAAATGACTGATAAATAGGGACACTGATTTGCTGTTTTCACAGAAAAGCAGATGAAAGCATGTAACATAATCCCCAGAACAGTGGCAAAAATGTAGGAATCTTCCATAATAAAAATGGAAATTGACTTATTCAATCACCATAAACCAAATGCACGTGTGATTTTCTTGATTAGAGTACAGGCAAGAATTTTCCACTAAAATCTGATTATTTCCAGCTGTCTATGCCCATGAACAGCAGGTTCTACAATTTGGATTTGAATGACTTCTTCAGTTCCCAGAGGTCCAATAAACCTAGCTACCCTTTTTCACCGAAGTCAACAGATTCCTTACAATTACATTAGGAACCATTTCCCTTCACTGTGATACTCCAGGTGTAATACAGTGGAACTTTCTTATAATCATATCAAACTTACAAACAGGATTGAGAAATGTTTGGTTATACATTAATTCTGGACTGTCCCCAGGGTGTGTAACCCCAAAGATATCTAGTACTGGAGAGATCTCAGTGGCACCTTCCTGGGTGCGACTAAAATCTCTTTGTTGGGGAGTCTCCGCCTGAGGAAGATTCTACATTAATAATCAGAGTGAAAGACCACAGAAACCATTTAACTGAACCTAGTCCTGTGGTGAGGCTGTTAGTTTTGCCCCAATTATATATATAGCTTGAGGTACGACGAGGGGAGCAGAGAATACAACCATTTTAGCAGGAAAAAAACTTCCACACTGGTGCAGTGTTGGCACTGCCTATCTATGATGGCATTTTCACATATGTGCTAGGCTTGTGGCTTCTCTTGAACTAATCAAGTCTGGCTTTACTTTGCAGGTACGTAGAGAATGCTTAAATGAAGAAGAATGATACTTCTTCCTTTTTCCAACCACCTAACTCCCTGGCAAGTCATATTTCAGTAAGTCATTGTTGAAAGGTTAGGAGAAGCCCAGAGCCACAGCAAGACTTTCTTGACATGGAAACTGCCCTGCAGTGATGGACTATTAGAGAGTTTTGTTGTATTGGGCTCTGCTTTGGCCTTTCAGCTGAGCAGGAAACACTCTTGGAAAATGTCCTGTTTTTCAGAGCCATGCCTGAAATTGTCCGCAAGTTGTGCCTTTTTTTTTCTTTCATGGGATGTGGGCATCGCTGACAAGGCCAGTATTTGTTGCCCAACCCTAATTGCCCTTGACAACTGAGTGACTTGCTAGGCCATTTCAGAGGGCAGTTAAGAGTCAACCAGATTGCTGATGGTCTGCAGTCACTTGTAGGCAGATTTCCTTCCCTAAAGGACATTAGTGAACCAGATGGTTTTTTTTTCTGACAATCGATGATAGTTTCATGGCACCATTACTGAGACTAGCTTTCAATTTCAGATTTTTGTAAATTAATTGAATTTAAATTCCACCAACTGCCATGGTAGGATATGAATCCTTGTCCCCAGGGCATTAGCCTGGGTCTCTGGATTACTAATTCAGTGACATTACCACTGTGCCACCGTCTCCCATTAGGGTTTGCTGCAACTTCTCACCTGTCCATCTACCCAACAAAGAATAGCCGTGAAGCAAAATGCCAAAAGTTATGCATCTGCGCTCCCATCCAAATCCAAGGCATGAACTGTTGGAACACAGTTTTAGTTTTTTGAAGAGGAGCAGTGATTTGACTGCAAAAGCACCTTATTCTGCCTGTAGTGAACTGTGCAGCCCTGCCATTTGGACCAGGGTAGATCTATCCAGGCAAACTTGTTAACAATGTATCCATACGCTTGGTGTCACAGTCAGGAGATTCAGAATAACTGCATTGGGTGGTGGATTTTCCATGTCAAGAAAGGAAGATGACCACCAAAGCTGCAACTGGGGTCTTGTACAAGGGTTCTGCCAACTCCATGGTGAATGAATTCTGATAACTTTTTATGTTAGCCCAGGCACAGCCTTAACAGGGAAGTGGGCATGAGAAACCCATTAAAGTTGGTGGTTGTAGCTTTTGTGAAATTTGGATGAAAATTTCTACCTCCAGCATCAGGGCACCCTGGCTTGAACTGATCGAGGGTTTGAGCTATCTGCCACATTTTAGGTGGAGGGAGCTCTGGCTTTGGTTGCCCTACCTTTCCCCTGCGTGGGAATGTACCTCGAATGTATCCAAATCATCTCCTCCTTAAAATGCAGTCCAGTGTTCCATTATAGTTTTGCCTGTTAATCTATCATTCCAATTTACCTGGGACAGATCTGTTCTCACCCCACTGAAATTGGCCCTCCTCCAATTAATTATTTTTACTTTAGATTGTTCCTTGTCCTTTTCCATAGCTATGATACTATGATCATTGCCCCCTAAACATTCCCTTCTGACACTTGATCCACCTCATTTCCCAGAATCAGACCCAGCAATGACATCTTCTTCATTGGGCCAGAAACATACTGAGATAGAAAATTCTTCTGAACACATTTCAGAAACTCTTCCCCCTCTCTGCTCTTTACACTATTACTATCCTGGTCTATATTAGGATAACTGAAGTCCCCCATTATCACTACCCTATAGTTTTTGCAACCTCCGTAATCTCCCTGCAAATTTGCTTCTCTATATCATTCCCACTAGTTAGTAACCAATAGAATACACCCAGTAGTGTAATGGTACCTCTATTGTTTTCTTAACTCTAACCAAATAGATTCTGTCCTTGACCCCTCTAGCCTCTCTCTCCAGCACTGTAATATTCTCCTCAATCAAAACTGCCACCCCTTTTCCTTTCTTTCCCTATCTTTCCTGACCACCTTGCATCCAGGAATATTAAGTACCTAATCCTGCCCTTTTCAGCCAATCTCCGTTATCACCCTGACATATTTTCACATGGCTATTTGCAGCTGCAGCTCACCAATCTTATTTATCACGTTCTACGCTGCAAACCTCATATATAACCTACTGCATTACCTCTTAGTCTGACCCTACCTAATACCTTATTATTTCTTACTCTAGTGCCATCCGTCTCTCCCAATCCTTGTGCACCTTGTTTATCCTTCCTAATGCTACATCTTGGCTCCCATTCCCCTGCCAAGTTAGTTTAAATCCTCCTGAACAACACTGGCAAACCACCCAAGACATTAGTCCCAGTTCTGCTGACACGCAATCCATCTGGCCTGTATAGGTCCCACCTTCCCCAGAACCGGTCCTAATGTCTCAGGAATCTAAATCCTGAAGGGTATAAGGATACCTCCTGGTGTGGTACTGGACAGTAGGCCTCAGGCTAGAGCCCGACTCTGTGCTGAGTTACTGATCTCAGCTTGGTGCTACACTGGTCTGAGACCCTGGGTTAGAGAGGGAACCAAAAAAAAGGATCAGCCATACCTATCACCATCAAGTGACTTGTAGTGGAAAGTGCATGCTTGGGAATATTGGGTGAGGATAACATTAACCTTGACTGCCTTACCACCGCCGCCGTCCCTCCCACCCCACCCCACCCATGGTGACATAGCCTGGCAACAGTCATGATCGAGCTTCACACGCACTGAAGGTCTGCTATTGCTTAAGAAACCACATTGTAGCATGAGGTACCACCTTCAGGAAAGGAGGGGAAAAAACAGGCGAGGGGAAAATACCAATATTGGTCCAATTTAACACCAATTTGGATTTCTTGTAATAGGGTGAATCGATACAAATGCTTGTTCTAAAATGCTTGCTTATATTATGTAAGTTGCTTCACTGGAAATTGCACTGCTACCTCATAATTAGTCTGCAAGATATTTTGGTTCCGAAATGAAACAATGGAAATGTGTGTACTGAGATGATCAGCTGCCATTATTGTGTCAAATGCACCCATGATTATAAAAACAGCCAACTGCAGTTGCTGTGAAGAGGTTTTTTTTTAAGCAGATCTCTTGTTTCCTGCCTGAAACACCTCAAAATCAAGAGAATGTAGACTGCAATCAAGCAGCTCAAAACAACTTACAGTAAAGACTCCATTTTGGCACAAGGGAAAAAAAGGTAAAATTCTGACAACTATAGAGCATTTTCCTGCATTATAGAAGGAAACTCATTTTGGAGTGTTCTTGGAGTGTTATGGTTACATAAAGACAGTAAAAGGATTTGGACAAAATATGATAATAAGCAGGCTCCACTGTACTAAGTGCTTTACAATGTGTTTGTTCTCAATCCACACCTAACTCATTTTTAAATGGGACACGATCAATTTTGCCCTCACCTTCTGCAACATCACAGCCAAATAATCTAGTGCACTTTATGTTAAGGGAAAGGACACTGAATGGTGACCCACCTGTGACATCATGTGATTGGTCATTGGTTGCTGCTGAGGTGTGGGTGGCAGTTGCTGCTGTTGTGCAGAATTAGACAGGACGGTCCTCCCAGGCTGCTGTGCAGAGGCTTGCACATAACTTGATGACGTTAATTCAGGAGCCCCGAGTGGCAAGCCTAGAACAAGAGTCCCAATTCTTTCAACATAGAACAAATGATCTATCAAGCTTTACTTGACTGCCGTACAAATTTATGTATAGCCCCAAAACAAACAAAATCTGCTTACTTAATTCTTGCAGGTCACATAAGCTCAGTTTGTACCATAACAATGGATGTTAACTCGCAGTGTGAGAGACAAAGGAAAGGATAATTCAGATAATGTAACATTCTAGCAGAATACTTCAAAAAACATCACGATATTATAGAAATATATAAACCACGAAAGAGTAAAAGTTCAATTTCTCTTTTTCTCCCCCCCACAGTGAAAAGGTTTGGATTGAATCTTAACTTTTTCTCAATTCCTTCTGTTCATTTTTATAAAGATATGTGAATATCGAAGTGAAAAAGCAAATAAGAGAAGCAGAGAGAGACTGGCAGCTAACATTAAAGGGAATCCCAAAGTTTTCCATAGACATATAAATAGTAAAAGGGTGGTAAAAGGAAGAGTGGGGCCGATTAGGGACCATAAAGGGGATTTATACATGGAGGCAGAGGGCATAGCTGAGGTATTAAATGAATACTTTGCATCTGTCTTTACCAAGGAAGACGATGCAACCCAGGCAATGGTGAAACAGGAGGTAATCAGACACTAGAAGGGTTCAAAATTGATAAAGAGGACGTATTAGATAGGTTGTCTGTACTTAAAGTGGATAAAGCATCAGGACTGGATGAGATGCATCCAACGATACTGAGGGAAGTGAGAGTGGAAATCGCGGAGGCACTGGCCTTAATTTTTCAGTCTTCCTTAGACTCGGGGTGGTGTCAAAGGACTGGAAAATTGCAAACACTACATCCTTGTTCAAAAAAGGTATAAAGATAAGCCCAGCAACTACAGGCCAGTCAGATTAACATCGGTGGTGGGGAAACTTCTAGAAACAATAATTCCGGGCAAAATTAATAGTCACATGGACAAATGCGGCTTAACGAAAGCCAGCATGGATTTTTTAAGGGAAAATCATGTTCAACTAACTTGCTGGAGATTTTTGAGGAGGGAACAGAGAGCGCTGATGAGGGCAATGCTGTTGATGTGGTGTACATGGACTTTGAAAAGACGTTTGATACAGATTTGCAAGCAAAGTTATAGTGTCACAGAGCCATAGAGTTATACAGCACAGAAACAGGCCCTTCAGCCCATCGTGTCTGTGCCAGCCATCAAGCACCTAAATATTCTAATCCCATTTTCCAGCACTTGGCCCATAGCCTTGTATGCTATGGCCTTTCAAGTGCTCATCTAAATACTTCTTAAATATTGTGAGGGTTCCTGCCTCTACCACCCCTTCAGGCAGTGTGTTCCAGATTCCAACCACCCTCTGGGTGAAAATGTTTTTGCTCAAATCCCCTCTAAACTTCCTGCCCCTTACCTTAAATCTATGCCCCCTGGTTATTGACCCCTCTGCTAAGGGAAAAAGTTTCTTCCTACCTAACCTATCAATGCCCCTCTTAATTTTGTATACCTCAATCATATCTCCCCTCAGCCTTCTCTGCTCTAAGGAAAACAACCCCAGCCTTTTCAGTCTCTCTTCATAGCTGAAATGCTCCAACCCAGGCAACATCCTAGTGAATCTCCTCTGCACCCTCTCCACACTGCGAGTTATAGCTCATGGAATAAAGGACGGCAGCAACGTGGACACGGAATTGGCTGAGTGACAGGAAACAAAGAGTAGTGGTTAATAGATTTTTTTCAGGCTGGAAGAAGGTTTGTCGTGGAGTTCCCCAGGGGTCAGTGTTGGGACCCTTACTTTTCCTGTTATATATTAATGACCTAGACCTTGGTGTACAAGGCACAATTTCAAAGTTTGCAGATGATATGAAATTTGGAAGCATTGTGTACTGTGAGGAGGATAGTGTAGAACTCCAAAAGGACATAGACAAGTTGGTGGAATGGGCAGACAGGTGGCAGATGAAGTTCAATGCAGAGAAATGTGAAGTGATTCATTTTGGTAGGAAGAACATGGAGAGACAATATAGAATAAAGGGTACAATTCTAAAGGGGGTGCAGGAGCAGAGGGACCTGGGTGTATATGTGTATAAGTCATTGAAGGTGGCAGGACAGGTTGAGAGGGCAGTTAGTAAAGCACACAGTATACTGGGCTTTATTAATAGGGGCATAGAGTACAAGAGCAAGGAAATTATGTTGAACTTGTATAAGACAATAGTTCAGCTTCAGCTAGAGTATTGTGTCCACTTCTGGGCGCCGCACTTCAGGAAAGATGTGAGGGCATTGGAGAGAGTCACGAAAATGATTCCAGGGATGAGGAACTTCAGTTATGAAGACAGAATGGAGAAGTTAGGACTGTTTTCCTTGGAGAAGGCTGAGAGGTAATTTGATAGAGGTATTCAAAATCATGAAGGAGAAAGCGGGAACAGGGTACTGCGTTTGGATGATCAGCCATGATTGTATTGAATGGCGGTGCAGGGTCGAAGGGCCGAATGGCCTACTCCTGCTCCTATTTTTCTATGTTTCTATTTAAAGTATTTGGTAAGAGAAGCAAAAGTGACATGAGAAAAAACATTTTCATGCAGCGAGTGGTTGAGGTCTGGAATGCACTGCCTGAGAGTGTGGTGGAGGCAGGTTCAATTGAAGCATTCAAAAGGGAATTAGACTGTTATACGAGAAGGAAGGACGTGCAGGGGAGAAGGCGGGGAATGGAACTGAGCGAATTGCTCTTTTGGAGAGCCGGTGCGCACACAATGGGTCGCATAGCCTCCTTCTGCACTGCATCAATTCTGTGTAAAACATATTATAAATCACTTCCGGGGATTTAGATAACAAGACTGCACAATTTTAGCCTCAGTTCAACATCTGAACAAACACTTGCACCATTTTTGCTGTGGGTTCAACTGAAACAGATGGAGACAAATGCTAGAAAACCCCACAAGAAACTGCAATTTAAAAGGAATCAATAGTTGTGGCAGGAAATTTGTTTCAATCCAAATAATGCCCCAAAATAAAGGTTACAAAACAAATGTGTTTTTAAATTTTGTCTCGTGAGGAGACATTTCACATTATGACAGTTGCAGACCAGAACAGAATGGCTCCACCGACACTGGCAATTGGGCCAGTAATTGGTACATTGTCCTTTACAGGCACTGCATCCTTTTAGCACTCAGACAACTTAAAAAAAGTTCAGTCAGAGCTGGGATTTCAGTTGCTTACCAACGGCTGTGTAATTAAAACGGTCCTGAAATATCAGGTCACTAGTAATTATGAATGCCTCGTAGAAGCATGAAATGAGCTTCACTTAACATGGCACAATCCAGATGAAGGAGTATAGCACTAGAGGAGTGACAGCACAAAATGGTGTAATCTGGCAGTGGGGCAACTCATTGCAGCAATATATCAATGTCATGCCAGAGAATAGCAGGACAGTGCGTTCCTGCAATTCCTTATGTGGCTAGCTTTCAATCTTAGCCATGTTGTTAGTGGGAAGGCATCATATGAATGCCAGGCACTTCTCTACAAGGAGGGAAAGAAAATGGGATGGCTCACCACTTCACCTGCTCGAATGCAATTTGTTAGCAGCCAGTGCAAGAAAGACATTGGATGAGTCCTGAGAAACATATTACTTGGTCAGGAATGGCATGCTATGACCTTCAAAAAGAAAAATTGAGGAGGAAAAACATGTACCTTAAACCTTTACAAGACTGACTTAAAACCAACTGATTATGTATGCAAGAAAAGTACAGAAAAACAACTTTCTGAAATGCATCAGCAAAATACGCACCTGTTTTGGAGACCCTGTTTACACTCTTACTGCTGCCAATGCTGTCCCCTCGGGTCAGGATGGAAATTCCACTGAAGCTGCTTGCTTTGGTTACGGGCGGCTTCAAACTGCGATTTGAGCTGTCAGAGTCCGTGCTACTCCACGGCCGAGGCTCAGAGGACTTCAGCTCATTCTCAGTGCTGCTTTGACGGCTGCTAGAAGCTCTGCTTAGGCACTCTCGGTTTCCTCTGCAACAAGGGAGACACGAATCAATGGCCTGCTGAAAATATTTTGCAACAGTAAAGTGCTCTGACTGCTGCATTGTTCCAGGAAATTTCACCTTTGTCTAGATACTAGAGTTTCCTGCTTTTACAGATTATTGTAGGCCCATTGTTTCTTGTTCACTTTAAACATCAATAAATTGGACAACAGAACACTGCACAAACTTTGCCACAATGATATGGCTGGTGGTGGTGTTCAACTAGTTTTCATGCCCAGCATTTTCACAACTGCAACAAACAGAAACAAAAATATCGGCACATCAAACACAAAGTGCTTCAGTAGATCCATCTATCTATTCCAGGAATGCTACACAGTTGTATTTGTGTCCAAGAAATGAGAGGCTTTGAGAGACATATGCAGGCAACGTGGTGTAAATCTAGGACCTCACTGTCCGACACAGCATATCCTGTGTGTATATGAATATCCTGTCTAACTTTCACATCAACCTATCATAATTAATCATTAACAAGCATTCACATCAGTGATAAAGGGGCCAACAGAACTCAAAAGTGCGAAATCATTAACAGACATACACAATAAAAAGTTGTATTCAAATAGCACCTTCAACATAGTAAAACGTCCCAAGGCGCTTCAACAGGAGCGTTATCAAACAAAATTTGACACCAAGCCACACAAGATATTAGGGTAGATGACCAAAACTTTAATCAAAGAGGTAGGTTTTAAGGAGCGTGTTAAAGGAGAGAGGGGGAAGAGAAGCAGAGGGGTTGAGGGAGGGAATTCCAGGGCTTGGGGCCTTGACAGCTGAAGGCACAGCTGCCATTGATGGAGTGATTAAAATCGAGGATAAGCAAGAGACCAGAATTGAAGGAGCACAGGTATCTCAGAAGGTTGTGAGGCTGGAGGGGTCAGAGTCATAGAGTTATACAGCACAGAAACAGGCCCTTCAGCCCATCGTATCTGTGCCGGCCATAAAAATCACCGAGATAGGGAGGGGCGAGACCATGGAGAGATTTGAAAACAAGGATGAGAATTTATAAAACAAAGGTTGGGCCTCAACTGGAGTATTTCTGAGCACTGCACTTTAGGAAGGATTTTTTTTTCATTTGTGGGATGTGGACGTCACTGGCCATGCCAGCATTTATTGCCCATACCTAATTGCCCGAGAGAAGGTGCTGGTGAACTGCCTTCTTGAACCGCTGCAGTCCTTGGGATGTAGGTACACCCACAGTGCTGTTAGGGAGGGAGTTCCAGGATTTTGATTGAGCAACAGTGAAGGAACAGCGATATAGTTCCAACTCAGGATTTTGTGTGACTTGGAGGGGAACTTGTAGGTGGTGGTGTTCCCATGCATCTGCTTTCCTTGTCCTTCCAGGTGGTAGAGCTCGCTGGTTTGGAAGGTGCTGTCGAAGGAGCCTTGGTGAGTTGCTGCAGTGCAACTTGTAAATGGGACACAATGCTGCTACTGTGCGTCGTCGGTGAAGGGAGTGTATGGTCATGCCGGCCCCCACCTGCTAAGAATGAGGCATAATAATTTCTCCACATGGACATTAAATTTTAAAATTGTTGCTGGGAAGAAAAGAAGGCCTATTCCAAGGGGTTGCCAAGCCCCTGGCTGGAAGGACATTTTTGCATATTATTAACAGACAGTACTTGGGAAAAGACAAAGGGGCTACTCCCTGCTCCAATTTAGTCCACAATAGACTTTTGATTATCGGACGTTGAGGATGGAGGAGCTCGCATTCCATATTGACTGCTAAGATGGGCGAATACACAAAGGGACATAGTCATACCCATTAGTCGCATGACTAACCTGCTGGGCAACCTGAGTTTTTTGAATTTGAACTTGCCACAGAGTTTTGAGCTGGCAGAAAGCTCCTGGCTCCTGGATTGAGAACGTCTCTCTCCTGTCTGCTCTCATCTCTCTCACCAGCTTCGGAATCCATTGAAAACATATGAACTCCAAGAGAGAAAAGTCTCCTACATGAACAAGGTTTAAAAAGAATACTGGGCCCCAACGAAAAGCAAGATCTACACCAAGCTTGAAGCGCAGTGACAAATCCCCTCTTCAGAGATTGCCTCAAACCTCTCCACTTTATTTTTCTTCTGCTCTTTTCTGTCTCTATTTGCATGTGTGTATCACGTATGCATGCTAGCGTGGGGCGCGGCGTGTATTCATAGGCATTAACCGAATTCGAGCTTTTAGTTTCAGTTTTAATAAATTTCACTTTTCTTCTTTAAATTTAAGAAAGCCTGTTTGTGCTCATTTCTTTACCTTATAATTGGAAAGCAGTGAACAAGGATTCACCAAGGGGGAGCTCAAAACACGGTGTGTTTAAAATTAAATCCTGTTACAGTAAGACCAGGTGAAGGCTGGAAGGGACACCTAGACAGCTTTCTCATCTGGTCGTAACAGTATGTTGAAGGTGTTGGATGGGGTGCCAATCAAACAGGCTGCTTTGTCCTGGATGATGTCAAGCTTCTCGAGTGTTGTTGGAGCTGCACTCTTCCAGGCAAGTGGAGAGTATTCCATCACACTCCTGACTTGTGCCTTGTAGATGGTAGACAGGCATTGGGGGATAGGAGGCGAGTTACTTGCTGCAGAATTCTCAGCCTCTGACCTGCTCTTGTAGCCACAGCATTTGTGTGACTGGTCCATTTCAGGATGCTGATTGTGGGGGATTCAGCGATAGTAATGTCATTGAACATCAAGAGGAGATGGCTAGATTCGGTCTTGTTTGAGATGATCATTGCCTGGCACTTGTGTGGCACGAATGTTACTTGCCACTTATCAGCCCAAGCCTGGATATTGTCCAGGTCTTGCTGCATATGGATGAGGGCTGCTTCAGTATCTGAGGAGTTGCGAATGGTGCTGAACATTGTGCAATCATCAGCAAACATTCCCACTTCTGACCTTATGATGAAGGGAAGGTCATTGATGAAGCAGCTGAAGATGCTTGGGCCTAGGACACTACCTTGAGGAACTCCTGCAGTGATGTCCTGGGACTGAGATGGTTGACCTCCAACAACCATAACCATCTTCCTTTGTGCTAGGTATGACTCCAACCAGTGGAGAGATTTCCCCCGATTCTTTGGAGAGGGTACAGAAAAGATTTACAAGATTTACAGGGATGAGGAATTTCAGTTACATGGATAGATTGGAGAAGCTAGGATTGTTCTCCTCAGAGAAGGTTGAGAAGAGATTTAATAGACATGTTCAAAATCATGAGGGGTCTAAACAGTAGAAAGAAAGAAACTGTTCCCATTGACGGAAGGGTCGAGAATCAAAGGGCACTGATGCAAGTTGCTTGGCAAAAGAAGCAACGGCGACATGAGGAAAATTTTGACACAGTGGTCAGGATCCGAAATGCACTGCCTGAGTGTGTTGTGGAGACAGGTTCAAGCATAGCTTTCAAAAGGGAATTGGATAAGCACCTGAAGGGAAAAAAATTGCAATTACAGGGAAAGGACGGGGGAAGTGAGACTAGCTAAGTTGCTCTTGCAAACAGCTGGCACCGGCTCGATGGGCCGAATGGCCTCCTTCTGTGCTGTAACCATTCTATAATTCTATCATTTTAAAATCGAGCCATTGCTTAACTGGGAGTCAACACATGGGTAATAAAAACAGCAAGTGCTGGAAATACTCAGCAGGTTTGGCAGCAACTGTGGAGTGAGAAAAAAAGTTAACGTTTCAGTTCTGATGAAAGGTCACCGACCTGAAACATTAACTCAGTTTCTCTCTCCATAGATGCTGCCAGACCTATTGAGTATTTCCAGCACTTTCTGTTTTTATTTCAGATTTCTAACATCGGCAGTATCACAGGGGCGATGGGTGAACGGAACTTGGTGCAAGTTAGGACATGGCAGAGTTTTGGATAACCACAAGTTTACGGAGGGTAGAACATGGGAGGCCAGTCAGAAAAGCGCTGGAATAGTCACATCTACAGGTAACAAAGGCATGGTTGAGGGTTTCAGCAGATGATTTGAGGCGGGGTGAAGTCAGACGATGTTGCAGAGGTGGAATTAGGTGATCTCAGTGATGGTGAAGATGTGTGGTCAGAAACTCATCTCGGGGGTAAATGTGACACCAAAGTTGCCAACAGTCTGGTGTAGTCTCAGACAGTTGCCAGGGAGAGGGATGGAGCTAGTGGCGAGGGAACGGAGTTTGTGACTGGGCCGAAGACAATGGCTCCGGTCTGTCCAATATTTAGTTGGAGGAAATTTCTGCTCATCCAGTACTGGATGTCGGACAAGCAGTCTGATAATTTAAAGACAGTGGAGAGGTCGAGGGATGGTGGTGAGGTAGAGCTGGGCGTTGTCAGCATAGATGTGGAAACTGATTGTGTTTTCAGATGATGTTGCTGAGGGGGTAGCATGTAGATCAGAAATAGGAAGGGGCTAAGAATCCTTGGGGAACACCAGAAGTATCAGTACAGGAGTGGGAATAGAAACCACTGCAAGTGATTCTCTGGCTATGACTGGATAGATAAGATTGGTGGAGACAAACTGGACCATGGTGTGGTCAACCATGTCAAAGGCTGCAGACAGGTTGAGAAGTACAAGGAGGGAAAGTTAACTTTAAGGCATTTATAGAGCCTCAAACTATTAACATGGATTACAGCCATACTTTTCTCCAGTGTTGACCTAGGCACAATAAGACCACAGTGTAAAAGCTAGCAAAGAGTATTTAAAGACTCACACTGAGCTGAGATAGCAAACACATCAATTTATTCAATTACATGCAAACACTCCAACAAACTACTATCATGGCCTCCTTCTTGCAGACTGGCTAAAGTCCGTCACAGGTTGCCAAAGTAACTGAAGCAAAATTTCACTCAACTGTAGTGATCTTGACATAATTTTGACTTCCTGTAAGGTCCGTATTTGCCACCTCTTGTGTGGCACAGGGTACCAAGAGAGGGAGGAAACATAAACCAACAGAAAAATGTGGAAACATTTCTGCTCAAGGATAGGCATAGTGCAAACCTAAACACTGTTTTTTTCCATTTTGGGCATAATGTTTACGTTAGTTTGCAGTAACTTATTGAGACTGGATAAAGGGATCTCTCAATTCCCCTCATACCTAACCTGGAACTCTCAATAAGAACACCAGGGTACAAGTCCCGTGTTCATGTTGTAGCTAATTGATCAACACTAAACAAAAGTAGCATTGAGATTTAAGTCAAGAGAAACTGGAAATTGATTATCCAGTTTAAAAAAAATTTGAGCAGGCAGTTAGTTTCGGCGGTGCAAACTCATGTACTCTCAGATATAGACCAGCAAAGTACAAAAACTTGTCAGTGACAGAAGAGTAGACGGAACTATGACAAACACATTGCAAAGCCATCCAACAACAAACAGCCGTGCACTGGCATAGCACTGCTCTTTAAGAAGCTAGAGCTTCAAATAAATAATTGAATACCTAAACAGCTGCCTCCTTTTTTGCAAACTAGAAGAACTGCCTTCTTTGGAGAGTCTGTTGATTGCATTAGAAAGATAAATGTATTTCTAAAGCTTTGGGACATTCTTTGAATTAAAAGAAACAACCACATTTATAAGTACTGTGCACATGAAAGATAAATATATTGCTAAAGTTTTGGGACATTCTTTGAATTTACAGAAACAACTACATTTATAAGTGCTGTGCACATGACACTGACCTGCTCTCCATCAGACAGCCATTGTATGAAGACTGAAAGAGAAAACATTACAGTAGTTTACAAATCTTAAGAATTGAATCAACCTAGAAACCTTGAGGTTTTCTTTTGTGGGTCAAATACCCTCTACGAACAATCTTGACACTCCATTGCCTGAATACTGTCATTTCAGTTCAAACATTCTGCAGTATTGCAGATAGCCTTTTTTTGACAAAGAAACTACAGCACTAAACTATTTGGTTTTTAAGCACACGATCTAGACTGACACTTCAGTGCTGTCTTCAGATGAGATGTAAAAACTGAGATACCGTCTCAGTTTGGGGTTAATTAAACATCCTGTGTCATTCCTTGAAGAGCAGCAGGGAGTTCACCTGTTGTTCTCGTCAACATTCTTCCCTCAATGAAGACCACCAAAAGGCCATTAACTAGTCATTCATTTCATTGCGGTTTGCAGTTCCTCGAGGTGTGGAAAATGCCTTCCCTGTCTGCCCATATAATTGTACGACAAAATAATTCATTGGATGTGAAGCACTTTGGATGTCTCATAGAGATGTGAACAAGTTACTATATAAAAGAAAGTCTTTCTTCTTGGCTAAATGTTCCAAAAGAACTTTGCTAGATCATCTTAATGATTGCTTACTACACATTCAAATTGACAGTGGTAGAAGAGATGGTGGTCATGTCACTGAACTAGTAATCAAGAGGTCCAGGCTATTGCCCTGGGGACATGGGTTTAAATCACACCATGGCAGCTAGTAGAATTTAAATTCGATTAATTAATATAAATCTGGAATTGAAAGCTAGTCTCAGGAATGGTGTCACAAAACTATCATTGATTATTGTAAAAACCCATCTGGTTCACTCATGTCCTTTAGGGAAGGAAATCTGCCATCTTTACCTGGTCTGACCTACATGTGACTCCAGACCCATAGCAATGTGGTTGACTCTTAACTGCCCTATGAAATGGCCGAGCAAGCCATTCAGTTGTCAAGGGCAATTTGGGATGGGCAACATGGTAAAAACTGAGATACCCACATCCCATGAAAAATAAAGAAGCCCTTTCTCAAATACTCTGAGAAAATATCCAATTTAAATCCTCATCACTCTAAATGAACATGGATTCTTAAAAATAGGTTTTATAGTCTATTATTTGATCTAGTGATTTATTTTCATCATTTATTATTTTACAGCAAAATTCCAGCCCTCCAAAAAAAAAACCCATTTCATGAATAACTATTGCATGGCTTACCTCTCGAGCAAATATTCGATCTCTGACCCGCTGATACTCTTCCTCTCTTTCTTCTATCGATTTACTCCTCCTGTCATCTCGCAAAGGGACTCTCATCTGTAATAGGACCAAACAATCAAGTCCAGGAAATTTCTAGCAGTAGATAAGCTTTTAAATTGCCTTGTGTGAAAGAACTGCCCTCCCAACATTCAGCTGCCAGTCCAACAAGGTGAAGAACTGTCACATGTATAATCTTTGAGAAATTGAAACTATAGTACAGGCCGAGGCTATCAATCCAAGGGTAGTAAAGCCTTCTGTGCATGGTGCAAAAGCTTCAATTCGGTACTTTCAAAAAACAAAAATAGGATCATGACATCGATTGCCATCTCAATAAGCCTAGAATAATCTGGGTAAGATTCCTCATGCTCTAGTGTAGTAAAACCATAAATGCATTTATAAAGAACGGCCTAATGATTTCTCCCAAAACTCCCTGTTTCAATGCCATTCACAGCACTAAGACCACCCTGACCAAAGTCATGATGACATCCTCTGTGATTGTGTCTTCAATGAGTTACCCTTCAGCTTTCCTCGACTTCTCCCCAGCATTCTATATGGTCAACACACCATTCTCCTCAATCAGCCCTCTTCCATTGTCTAGCTCTTCTGGTACTGACCTCACATCATTTCACTCCTATCTATGCAAGCATAGCCAGTACATCTCCAGCAATGGCTTTTCTTCTCACTCTCACATGGTCACCTCTGCAGTTCTCCAAGAACCTATCCTTGGTTTCCTCCTCTTCCCAGTTATGTGGTACCCCTCAGTGACATCATCCGCAGACACAAGGCCAGTTTCTAGATGCATGCTGATAACACCCAGCTCTATCACTTCCCTGGACCCACTGTGTACTGTCAGACTGACCATCTCACAATCAAACGATGGATCAATCCTCCTCTTGTTAAGTAGCTACCCCTACCAAACCCAATATACTCTACTCCTCATTACTGAATCTATTCCCTTTGTCCAGCCAACTGTTCAGACTGAAAGAGACCATGCAAAACCTCACGTTTAACCCTGAAGTGAGCTCCAAACCCCACTATCTACTCAACACCAAGACCAAAACCAATTATTCCAAACCTCAATATTGCCCATCTCCACCCCACCTCACTTATTTTGCCACTAAAACTCTTATCCACGCTTTTGTCATCTGTGGACGAAATTTCTCCATATCCTCACTACCAACCTCCCATCCTCCACTTGTCCAAAAGTGACATAACTACTTGATATTTTCTGGGGAGGGTGGTTAATGTAATTACTAATGTTAGCTTAAGGCCAATAGTACTATACATTTAGCACGTTACTAAAATGGATCTTAGTTTGAGAGTGAAAAATTTTAAAATAAAAGCTGAAAATGGCTGTTCATGTTTGAAAAAGCATGCTGGGTCAATGTTTCAAGTGGGATCCTTCATCAGATTCTTTGCATTTACAGCATATTCTGTTTTTGTTTCAGATATACTATTGTTTCTTTGCAAAATAAATGCTGAAATCTCGCTTCAGTACTGCTCAAGAGGATTCTTGAAATAACTCTAGTGCATGACATGGTAACGTGCACCTCTCTTCTTCCTCATTTATTCCCTCCTACATATGTCCCCTTAAACAGAAAGGTCAGGAGCTCTCCATAACTATGACTAAAACACAAAAGAGAGAGAGATTGATGACACAAAAAGTACTGCCATCTCACACGGATAGCAGTGCATGCTTTTTTTTTCTTTTCTGTAAATTAACTCCACACGATACATGAACTCACCTGGTTGTCATCCTTGTCTAGACTCGTGTCATCTCTTTTCAAGATAAATCTCTTTTGAAAATCCATACTCTTCTCATCTCTTATATGATCTGAAAACCTCTGCTCTGGTCTATGGTGGGGGAAAGAAAAACCTTAAATTATAAACCATCATCTCTCAGTTAAACACTGGGAAGACTGAAGCCACAAATTCTCTAATAAAAGCAAAATACTGCAGATGCTGGAAATCTGAAATAAAAACAAGAAATGCTGGAATCACTCAGCAGGTCTGGCAGCATCTGTGGAAAGAGAAGCAGAGTTAACGTTTCGGGTCAGTGACTTCTGAAGAAGGGTCACTGACCCGAAACGTTAACTCTGCTTCTCTTTCCACAGATGCTGCCAGACCTGCTGAGTGATTCCAGCATTTCTTGTTTTTATTACCACAAATTCTCTACCCTTGTTGCTGATTCCATTCCCCTCCCAGGCCGTTGTCTCAGGCTGAAGCAGACTGCTTGCAACACTGACCCCTTACTTGATCTCAAACAGAGTTACCGAACCCATATTAGCTATAACAGGCTCAAGCGTCCGAATGACCTACTCCTATTTCTATATTCCATCACAAAGACCACCAACATCCATCTCCATAACATTGCCAGTCTCCATCCTAGTTCAGCCCATCTGCCTCTGAAGCCCTCATCCATGCTTTTATTTTTTCCAAATTTGACTATTCTATTGCTCCCTTGGCCAGTCTCCCATCCTGTACCCTCTGTAAACTTTAGCTCATTCAAAATTCTGCTTCCCATCTCCCATCCCAGATCCAGTTCCACTTAACCATCACCTCTGCCTTTGCTGCTCCACACTGGTTATCAGTTCCTCCAATGTCTCCAATTTAAAATGTTCATTCTTGTGTTTAAATCCCTTTGTGACCTTCTCTTACCTCCTCACCATCCCTCAGAACTTTCCATTCCTCTAAGTTTGGCCTTTTGTGCACCGCATGTCCCGCACCTTTCATCCCACCATCGGCAGAACTGCCTTCAGCTGTCTATGCCCCAAGCCCGTCCATCTCCCTCTTCTCTTTTAAGAGGCTCTTTAAAACCCACCTCTTTGACCAAGCATTTATCCACTCCTCCCAATATTTTCTCATTTAAGTATCCAGTTTTGTTTGTGAAACACTAATGTTAAAGGTGTTATACAAATGCAAGTTGCTGTTCTAAAACAAGTGCATTAGTCAAGTAAGTTTCACCATCAATACCTATTTTAAAAATATACTAGGAATTAGCAGAATTCTCATGAAAGAACGTTCTCAATAGGAAAGAGAGGAACAGCACCATATATGGATTGGGATGGGGAGGGGGTGGAATATCAGTGTATAACCTTTATTAAGAGAAGTCTCCATTTGTCCTATTCCACAAGCAGTCGTACTGCGTTGCACTGTGTAGATTCCACTGACCCAAAAAACTAATTCAATTGTCTATGGCTGCCTACCATAGAGGGAACAGCATCCTCAATTCTAACACTTGAAAACAGGTAAAGGTTTGGAGGGAAATCAACCACACAACCAAAGAGAGAGATGTAGTCTCCATTTGTACAATGCAATTCTTTCCACATCACAGCCAAGCTAATGAAGGTTGGAGGAATAGAAATTTAAAATAACCTTGCAGAAAAATGTCATGGCCTTTTCAATGCCAACAACTGACAATATAAAACTTGAGAATGTGAATTGGGCAAGATGATCAAAGCGCAACACTCCAAAATACATCTCGAGGTCCCCAGCATCACAGATGCCAGTCTTCAGCCAATCCGATTCACTCCACGGCTTCAAGAAACGGCTGAAGGCACTGGATACTGCAAAGGCTATGGGCCCTGACAACACTCCAGCAATAGTACTGAAGACTTGTGCTCCAGAACTAGCCGCACCCTTAGCAAAGCTGTTCCAGTACAGCTACAACAACTGGCATCTACCCGGCAATGTGAAAAATTGCCCAGGTAAGTCCTGTGCACAAGAGGCAGGACAAATCAAACCTGGCCAATTACTGCCCTCTCAGTCTACTCCCGATCATCAGCACAGTAATGGAAGGGGTTGTCGACAGTACTCTTAAGCGGCACTTGTTCAGCAATGACCTGCTCACTGACACTCAGTTTGAGTTCCGCCAAGGCCACTCAGCTCCTGACCTCATCACAGCCTTGGTCCAATCATGGACAAAAGAGTTGAACTCCAGAGGTGAGGTGAGAGTGACTTCCCTTGACATCAAGGCAGCAGTTGACCAAGTATAGCATCAAGGAGCCCTAGCAAAACTGGAGTCAATGGAAATCAGGGGAAAAACTCTTCGCTGGTTGGAGTCATACCAAGCACAAAGGAAATGGTTGCGGTTGTTGGAGATCAATCATCTCAATCCCAGGACATCACTGCAGGAGTTCCTCAGGGTAGTGCCCTAGTCCCAACCACATTCAGCTGCTCCATCAATGACCTCTTCCCCATCACAAGGTCAAAAGTGGGGATGTTTGCTGATGATTGCACAATATTCAGCACCATTCGCAACTCCTTAGATACTGAAGCAGCCCGTGTCCATATGCAGCAAGACCTGGACAACATTCAGGCTGATCAGTAGCAAGTAACATTCGTCCCCCACAAGTGCCAGGCAATGGCCATCTCAAAAAAGAGAGAATCTAACCATCGCCCCTTGACATTCAATGGCATTACCATCGCTGACTTCCCCACGAACAACACCTGAGGGTCACCATTGACTAGAAACTGAACTGAATCAGCCACATAAATCCTGTGGCTACAAGAGCAGGTCAGAGGCTGGGAATTCTGGAATGAGTAACTCACCTCCTGTCTCCCCAATGCCTGTCCACCATCTACAAGGGACGGGTCAGGAGCATGATGGAATACTCTCCACTTGCCTGGATGGGTGCAGCTCCAACACCACTCAACGACACCATCCAGGACAAAGCAGCGCGCTTGACTGGCACTCCATCCACAACCTTCAACATTCAGTCCTTCCACCACCGACACACAGTGGCAGCAGCGTGTACCATCGACAAGATGCACTGCAGCAAAACACCAAGGCTCCTTAGACAGCACCTTCCAAACCCGCGACCTCTATCACCTAGAAGGACAAGGGCAGCCAGATGCATGGGAACACCACCACCTGTAAGTACTCCTGCAAGCCACACACCATCCTGACTTGGAACTATATCGCCGTTCCTTCACTGTCGCTGGGTCAATATCCTGGAACTCCCTTCCTAACAGCACTGTGGGTGTACCTACCCCACATGGACTGCAGCAGTTCAAGAAGGCAGCTCACCACCACCTTCTCAAGGACAATTAGGGATGGGCAATAAATGCTGGCCTAGCCAGCGACGCCCACATCCCATGAACGAATAAAAAAAAACAATGCAGCTGCTGCAATGCTAGAGGTGCAGTTATGTGGATGATTTACAGAGCCCCATCTACCTGTGAAGTGGAAGTTAAAGATCCCATGGCACTACGGGAAGAGCAGCGAGTTCTCCCAGTGTCTGAACCAACATTTCTCCCTCACCCATTACCAAAACAGATTAACTGGCAACTTTGATACTGACATTAATGCAAATGGATAATCAATAATGGGTATTGCTTTTGGCCGACTAAAGCGATTACCCTTTTTAAACATGGATTCTTTAAGTGGTGAAGGTTGTACTGGTATTACAAGGTCAACAACAGGGACTTGGAATGGTCTATTCATAGTCAAATCACACCTGTGGGGATTTCACTAAGAAATGGCATACAAAAGTGGTATCCAATACTTAAATATTACACTATACTTACATTCTTGTATTTATCGTCTTATTAATTATAACAGCTTTTCCAGTTTGGTCAACATTGTGATCCATTCCAAAGTATGCAGCCACCCTGTGTAAGAGCATTCTGTGGTAGGAGGTCATCTGAGGAAATTTCTTGTACTGATTACTGAAAATAACAAAGCCATTAAAAAAAAAAACTTTTTTTATAAAATCTGCTACATCTGAATAAGAGAGGGAACTAAGTTTGATGGAATAACTCGATTTCATTACTTTGAATGTTTCTTCTAGGCTCATATCTCCAGTGGAGAACTGAAGGGATGCTGCATTGTTGGAGGTGTAGTTCTGTGGATATACACAGCGCCCCATCTGCCTGTGAAGTGGAAGTTAAAGATCCCATGCCACTACAAGAAGAGCAGGGAGTTCTCCCAGTGTCTAAACCAACATTTCTCCCTCACCCACTACCAAAACAGATTAACTGGTAAGTTAACTCATTTACTTTTGCAGGTTGTTGCTATGCACAAATTGGCTGCCATGTTGTCTACAAAACAATAGTGACTGCCAACACTCGAGAAGTAATTGATTCGCTCGAGAGCATTTTGGCATGTGATAGGGTGCTAGATAAATTCAAGTCCTTTCTCTTTCCTTGTTGTTATTTATTCCGCTGGTTAGAGTATATGATGCTTACTTATTTGCCACGTCATATCTTTAATGCTAATTAAGAGAAAATACTACTCTAGACCATCAATGTCTGCATTATTTTGCTCTCTTTAAGTCTTAACTTTACACCAGAAACTTATGACACTATCACTGGCTCAAAATTCTGAACCAGGAAAATGTCAGAACTAGCATGGAAACCAATAGTTCACAAATGCAAACCATCAAAATCTCTAATTCAAATCAATGACCAAACAAAATAATTTCTGCACGCTCAACCCCTTATCTTGCAGTCATAAACCTCATTGTGATTGGATCATTTGCTGCTGGAGGTTTGAAGAGGACTTTCAGAACACATCAGAAGACTTTCTGGGACATATTGTGAAGACTCGAACACTCCAGCAACATTTATTCTGTAAATTCTCTGAGGATATCATCACCAAAAATCACTAAGTGCTAAGTTGCTCTACCTTAGTGGACACTTTTATAGGGGTCACCAGGAGAAAGGGAGTGCTTGGTCATGGCCATCTTGTTAGGGGTTCCCCTTGGTCTGTAGGAGAGTGGGAAGGGGACATGAGGCCAGGCAGAACAGCATCCACTGCTGCAGGAGAGGGGGACAGGAGGGCGAGGTGGACTCTTGTCCCACTGTGGGTACAGGATATCCTTCCTCCTCTGGACTTCACCCAGCAGGATCTCCAGTCCTGAGTCTGAGAACTTGTGCATCCTCTCACTCGGTTCTTGAGGCATCCTGAAATGGGTCTGAAACTGTGTCAGTTGGAACATTCCACACCTTCGGTGGAGGTGGGCGCATGGAGCTCACCATGAAAATTGTGTCTAATCAGTGCTCGATTGCTAAACCTGCAGATGGTTGTTCTAGCACCTCCAGGCACATTCAAGTTATGGTAATCAGCAATTAGGGCCAAAGTTGCATGCTGAGACCAGATTTCAAACAAGTGCGTCTTATTAGCACAGCACCCATTTAGCACCGGTTTTCATCCTTTCACCAAAATAACCCCCATTATTAGGAAACAGAAAACTTAAACCTGCATTTTTCAAAGAAAGTTTAGCTCTGAAGGAAAAAATGATCAAAACTAACTTTAAAAAGGTTATTCCCATATGAAGTACCCTCCAACATGCATTATCTGAATAAGGCTGGATTAAAAGCTCAGGCTTGCCTTCATTGGCATACTGGTCATCACACACAACACTATTTCTGTCAACACAGACATCAATAATTTACTTACTTATTATCACTGATAAAGTCCAGAATTTCTTGTTCTAATTTTAGCAGCATCATCCTGTCCCTGAAAGATAAAATAATGGATTTACACTGAGTAACACACATTTATTACAGCAAAATTGAGAAATAGGGATTGAAGTAACTCGAATGATTTCCTAGACTTGAAGGTATGCGAGTTAAATACAAAGCAAATAAATTGTGGGGAAACGTCTTGTGTATCATTCTGACAGATGCTGCTATAATTTGCTGCTCAGCCCAAGCAGTCTGTCTCCCCGTCGGAGTCAGAGACCAGCATGGAACAGGCAGAACTTTTTGGCAGCTTTTAGTCTGTTTTTGAGTAAGATGCAGTTTCTACGGCTAAAGATCAGAAGCTAAAGTTTCTGCTACGTTGCACTTTTCTTCCCCCAATTCGTCCAATCTCAGCCAAATTGGCGCAAAGCATCGAGGAATTTCAAGTGCAAAGTACATCCAGTGCAAATCTTCTGCAATCTTCAGCACTAGCTTGAAAACTTCACAATGGAAGCTGGCCCTGCCTACAGAACTGACCACGCCCCCAGATCCAATTAATCACCATGGCAAGTGTCTGCTAATTGTGCCCGTTAGCGGCCCTTCAAGGAGGCTCTTTAAATTAAGCTTTTTTGGCACAAGACACTGATATGCACCTTTTAAATGTTCAACATATATACTATGCCAAGAAACTGACTACTAGGCACCAATGCAGCCAGTAAATGGTTCCGTATAGTTTTTTTTTCAAAAAGCTATTTAAAATTGGAATACTCGCAGGTGGCAAACTCGGCACAGACTCAATGCTTATTTTTTTGGGATAAACCCATTTTCAGCTACATTAATCAAACTGCACCAGGTTCACACACTTAAATACATCAAGAATATTTCTAAATACAAAAAAAATGTTCTAAAGCACTGCCCAATTGTGCTGGTTCATGGTAAATTTTACAATTGCCGATATGCAAACGATTTTGAGCAGAAACATGAGCAAAGGAAAAATGTACACTTCTGAAAAATAGTGCAATTTTGAGCATAATTTTCACCTGGATTGCCGATTGTGCCCAAAGCAGTAACTCTAACCCAGAATCATAAGATAAAACAAGTCAGCCAAGAAGTCAAATGCATGAAAATAACTTACCCCAAATAGTATGGATGGATTGTATAAAGTAAAACCAGCAAACTGAAAACCAGAATAATCAAAGTTTCTGAAAAATGATACAACACCTGCACACACAAAACACTGTCAGACTGGAATTCAAAAAGGTTCCTGTAGAGAAGGAACATGATTTTACGCAGGGCTAAGACCCAAAGGATTGGGTCAAACCAAAAACAGCTCCAAAAAGATGTAGTCATGAAATGTTGATAAATGTTGCAACTACACAGGGCACAAGCTGTTATCAATTATATTCAGTTTTCTGTTCCTTGTAGCCTTCAGGCTGTTGCTCAAGTATTCCATTTTTTAAAAATAAAGTTAGTCAGGGGCTGAAATTCCAGGGTCCATGCTCCAGTGCATCACCAGCATATCCCTCATTCTACAATTACCATCAAGCCGGGCAATCGACCCCGGTTCAATGAGGTGTGCAGCAGAGTATGCCAGGAGCAGCACCAGGCATACCTAAAAATGAAGTGCCAACCTGGTGAAGCTACAACACAAGACTAGATGCATGCTAAAGAGCACAAGCAGCACGCTACAGACAGAGATAAGTGATCCCACAGCCAACGGATCAGATCTAAGCTCTGCAATCCTGCCACTTCCAGTCGTGAATGGTGGTGGACAATTAAACAACTAAGCGGAGGAGGAGGTTGCACAAATATCCCCATTGTGAATGATGGCGGAACCCAGCACGTCAGTGCAAAAGACAAGACTGAGGCATTTGCCACCATCTTCAGCCAGAAGCGCCGAGTAGATGATCAATCTTGGCCTCCTCCTGAGGTCCCCAGCATCATAGATGCCAATCTTCAGCCAATTGATTCACTCCACGTGATATCAAGCAGCGGCTGAAGGCACTGGATACAGGAAAGGCGATGGGCCCTGACAACATTTTGTCAACAGTACTGAAGACTTGTGCTCCAGAACTAGCTGCGCCCCTAGCCAAGCTGTTCCAGTACAGTTACAACACTGACATCGACCAGACAATGTGGAAAATTGCCAAGGTACATCTGTCCACAAAAAGCAGGACAAATCGAATCTGATCAATTACCACCCCATCAGCCTATTCCCAATTATCAGCAAAGTGATGGAAGGTGTCGTTGACAGTGCTATCAAGCGGCACGTACTCAGCAACAACCTGCTCACTGATACTCAGTTTGGATTATAGAGAGTCATAGAGTGATACAGCACTGAAACAGGCCCTTTGGCCCACTGAGTCTGTGCCGACCAACAACCACCCATTTATACTAATCCTACATTAATCCCATATTCTCTACCACATCTCCACCATTCTCCTACCACCTACCTACACTAGGGGCAATTTACAATGGCCAATTTACCTATCAACCTGCAAGTCTTTGGCTGTGGGAGGAAACCGGAGCACCCGGCGAAAACCCACATGGTCACAGGGAGAACTTGCAAACTCCGCACAGGCAGTACCCAGAACCGAACCCAGGTCGCTGGAGCTGTGAGGCTGCAGTGCTAACCACTGTGCCGCCCCTGGATTCTGCCAGGGCCACTCAGCTGCAGACCTCATTACAGCCTTTGTCCAAACATGGACAAAAGAGCTGAATTCAAGAGGGAGGTGAGAGTTAAGTCAGCATTTGATCGTGTGGGGCATCAAGGAGCCCTAGCAAAATTGAAGATCGGAATCAGGGGAAAATCTCTTCAATGGTTGGAGTCATGCCCAGCACGGAGGAAGATGGTTGCAGTTGTTGGAGACCAATCATCTCAGGCCCAGGACATCGCTGCAGATGTTCCTCAGAGTAGCGTCCTAGGCCCAAGCATTTTCAGCTACTTCATCAATGACCTTCCCTGCATCATAAGGTCAGAAGTGGGGATGTTCACTGATGACTGCACAGTGTTCAGTACCATTTGTGATGACTCCCCAAAGCCAGTCCACCATCGACAAGACACCAGTCAGGAGTGTGATGGAATACTCTGCACTTGCCTGGATGAGTGCAGCTCCAACAACACAAGAAGCTTTACACCATCCAAGACAAAGCAGCCCGCTTGATTGGCACCCAATCTACCACCTTCAACATTCACTCCCACCATCACTGGCGCACAGTGGGAGCAGTGTGTACCATCTACAAGACACACTGCAGCAACTCGCCTAGCCTCCTTCGACAGCACCTTACATACCCGCGACATCTATCACCTAGAAGGACAAGGACAGCAGACACATGGGAACACCACCATCTGCAAGTTCCCCTCCATGCCACACACCATCCTGACTTGGAAATATATTGCTGTTCCCACACTATTGCTGGGTCAAAATCCTGGAACTTGCTCCCTAACAGCACTGTGGGCGTACCTATACCACATGGTCTGCAGCGGTTCAAGGTGTCAGCTCACCACCAACTTCGAGGGCAATTACGGATGGCCAACAAACGCTGGCCTTGCCAGCGATGCCCACATCACATGAACAAATTTTTAAAAAACTGGCACCCACCCTAATCAACTGAGAGGAAAGGGGAGTGGCTCAGCCATACTTTCCAGGGTCTTGGCCAGACAGACAACCCAGCTGTGCGTTGGTCTGGAACAGGATTTCAGGCACTGTCCTTTTTCTTCATGTACATGGCCAAATGCCAGTTTCCTTAAGCAGACAGAGTGCTTTATGAAACAAAACTTGCATCATTGTTCCCGCCATGTATGGATTATCATGCCCAGGTTTAATAATTAACCCCTAATCTTGGTATATTGCTCACTGGGAACATCTTCTTGGGATTTTCAAAAGGTGAAAATCACATGCTTCCGTGGATAACTATACAGAAAAAGGATTTTTGATCCACAGTAACACACTGAACAAGCACAATATTTTAAAAATAATTAAAGTAGAAGCCACCCACAAGGGGTAAATGTAGCTTTTCAGAAGTGTTCTATACAGACGTCTGATTACCAGAAGAACTTCTGGATGCAAGAGTCAAGTCTGTCTCTTGGTGGATGCTTGAGAGGAGACTTTATGCTTGGACGATACAAGATTCAGTCTGCTCAAAGCTTAGATGCTTTTGACATAACTGAAAACCAGCGCTGTGCTTTGTCATTTCTTTCCTGCTACAACCATTGGGTTTTACATAAATGCAGCTCTACTGATTTTGGACTTGGAGGCGAACTGTCAACATTTGCAAATTGTCATTTCATTCATACATTTCTCCGACAGACGTTTCATGCGTTATAATGGATTGCCCTAATAAGTCAGTATTCAGAAAGACCGACCTGATCAGAGACACCAGCAGCAGTGGTGGCAGGGGGAAGAGAGAGTGACACAAAGTAGTAAGAGGTGGGGTGGGGCCTATTAGGGACAAAGAGGGTGATATATGCTTAGAAGCACAGGGCAAGGCTCGAATACTTAATAACTACTTTGTATCAATGTTTACTAAGATGATGATGCTGACAAAATATCAGTACAAGCAGAGATGGCAGAGGTAATGACAGTGAAAATCGATAGGAAGGATGTACTGGAAAGGCCAGCTGTGCTTAGAGTGGATAAGTCGCCTGGTCCGAATGGCTGGCAGCCCAGGTTGCTCAAGAAGTGGGAGTTGAGATAGTGGAAGGGCTTGCCATAACCTTCCCTAGATATAGGGGGAGGTGCCAGAGGACTGAAGAGTGGCAAATCTGACACCCTTATTCAAGAAAGGGTGAAAGGCCATTCCTAGTAACTACAAGCTGGTCAGTTTACCATTAGTGTTGGGTAAAGTTTTAGAAACTAATCGGGAAAAAATTATCAGGCACTTGAAAAGGTTTGAATTAATTGAGAGCCAGCAGAGATTTGTAAAATGCAGATCGTGCTTGACTAATCTAATTGAATTTTTTGGTGAACAGAGAAGGTTGATGAAGGGGCGGCACAGTGGCTAGCATCGGAGCCTCAGAGCTCCAGCGACCCGGGTTCGGTTCTGGGTACTGCCTGTGCGGAGTTTGCAAGTTCTCCCTGTGATTGCGTGGGTTTCCACCGGGTGCTCCGGTTTCCTCCCACAGCCAAAGACTTGCAGGTTGATAGGTAAATTGCCATTATAAATTGTCCCTAGTATAGGAAGGAGAAATGCAGACTGGTTTCAATCTCATAATGAAGAGCTGGAACCTGTCATAGCCGCTAAGCGCGTTGCACTGTTGAACTACAAGAAAGACCCCAGCGAGTTAACATCCGTAGCACTTAAAGCAGCCAGAAGCACTGCACAAAGAACAGCCAGGCGCTGCGCAAATGACTACTGGCAACACCTATGCAGTCATATTCAGCTGGCCTCCGACACCGGAAACATCAGAGGAATGTATGATGGCATTAAGAGAGCTCTTGGGCCAACCATCAAGAAGATCGCCCCCCTCAAATCTAAATCAGGGGACATAATCACTGACCAACGCAAACAAATGGACTGCTGGGTTGAGCACTACCTAGAACTGTACTCCAGGGAGAATGTTGTCACTGAGACTGCCCTCAAGGCAGCCCAGCCTCTACCAGTCATGGATGAGCTGGACATACAGCCAACCAAATCGGAACTCAGTGATGCCATTGATTCTCTAGCCAGCGGAAAAGCCCCTGGGAAGGACAGCATTACCCCTGAAATAATCAAGAGTGCCAAGCCTGCTATACTCTCAGCACTACCTGAACTGCTATGCCTGTGCTGGGACGAAGGAGCAGTACCTCAGGACATGCGCGATGCCAATATCATCACCCTCTATAAAAACAAAGGTGACCGAGGTGACTGCAACAACTACCGTGGAATCTCCCTGCTCAGCATAGTGGGGAAAGTCTTTGCTCGAGTCGCTCTAAACAGGCTCCAGAAGCTGGCCGAGCTCGTCTACCCTGAGGCACAATGTGGCTTTCGTGCAGAGAGATTGACCGTTGACATGCTGTTCTCCCTTCGTCAGATACAGGAGAAATGCCGCGAACAACAGATGCCCCTCTACATTGCTTTCATTGATCTCACCAAAGCCTTTGATCTCGTCAGCAGACGTGGTCTCTTCAGACTACTAGAAAAGATTGAATGCCCACCAAAGCTACTAAGTATCACCTCATTCCATGACAATATGAAAGGCACAATTCAACATGGTGGCTCCTCATCAGACCCCTTTCCTATCCTGAGTGGCGTGAAACAGGGCTGTGTTCTCGCACCCACACTTTTTGGGATTTTCTTCTCCCTACTGCTTTCACATGCGTTCAAGTCCTCGGAAGAAGGAATTTTCCTCCACACAAGATCAGGTGGCAGGTTATTCAACCTTTCCCGTCTAAGAGCGAAGTCCAAAGTACGGAAAGTCCTCATCGGGGAACTCCTCTTTGCTGACGATGCTACTTTAACATCTCACACTGAAGAGTGCCTGCCGAGTCTCATCGACAGGTTTGCGGCTGCCTGCAATGAATTTGGCCTAACCATCAGCCTCAAGAAAACGAACATCATGGGGCAGGACGTCAGAAATGCTCCATCCATCAATATTGGCGACCACACTCTGGAAGTGGTTCAAGAGTTCACCTACCTAGGCTCAACTATCACCAGTAACCTGTCTCTAGATGCAGAATTAAACAGACGCATGGGAAAGGCTTCCACTGCTATGTCCAGACTGGCCAAGAGAGTGTGGGAAAATGGCGCACTGACACGGAACACAAAAGTCCGAGTGTATCAAGCCTGTGTCCTCAGTACCTTGCTCTATGGCAGCGAGGCCTGGACAACGTATGCCAGCCAAGAGCGACGTCTCAATTCATTCCATCTTCGCTGCCTCCGGAGAATACTTGGCATCAGGTGGCAGGACCGTATCTCCAACACAGAAGTCCTCGAGGCGGCCAACATCCCCAGCTTATACACACTACTGAGTCAGCGGCGCTTGAGATGGCTTGGCCATGTGAGCCGCATGGAAGATGGCAGGATCCCCAAAGACACATTGTACAGTGAGCTCATCACTGTCATCAGACCCACCGGCCGTCAATGTCTCCGCTTTAAAGACGTCTGCAAACTCGACATGAAGTCCTGTGACATTGATCACAAGTCGTGGGAGTCAGTTGCCAGCGTTCGCCAGAGCTGGCGGACAGCCATAAAGGCGGGGCTAAAGTGTGGCGAGTCGAAGAGACTTAGCAGTTGGCAGGAAAAAAGACAGCCCCAGCAACCAATTTTTTCTGCAGCACCTGTGGAAGAGTCTGTCACTCTAGTATTGCCGTTTATAGCCACTCCAGGCGCTGCTCCACACACTGCTGACCACCTCCAGGCGCTTACCCATTGTCTCTCGAGATAAGGAGGCCAAAGATGTAGTATAGGTAGGTGGTAGGGAAGTATAGGGATAGGTGGGGATGTGGTAGGAATATGGGATTAGTGTAGGATTAGTATAAATGGGTGGTTGATGGTCGGCAGAACCGGTGGGCTGAAGGGGCTGTTTCAGTGCTGTATCTCTAAATCTAAATCAAATTGGCCATTGTAAATTGCCCCGAGTGTAGGTAGGTGGTGGGAGAATGGTGGGGATGTGGCAGGGAATATTGGATTAATGTAGGATTAGTATAAAGAACAAAGAACAGTACAGCACAGGAACAGGCCATTCGGCCCTCCAAGCCTGCGCCGATCTTGATGCCTGCCTAAACTAACACCTTCTGCACTTCCGGGGCCCATATCCCTCTATTCCCTTCCTTTTCATATATTTGTCAAGATGTCTCTTAAACGTCGCTATCGTATCTGCTTCCACCACCTCCCCTGGCAGCAAGTTCCAGGCACTCACCACCCTCTGTGTAAAAAAACTTGCCTCGCACATCCCCTCTAAACTTTGCCCCTCGCACCATAAACCTATGTCCCCTAGTAACTGACTCTTCCACCCTGGGAAAAAGCTTCTGACTATCCACTCTGTCCATGCCACTCATAACATTGTAAACCTCTATCATGTCGCCCCTCCACCTCCGTCATTCCAGTGAAAACAATCTGAGTTTTTCCAACCTCTCCTCATAGCTAATGCCCTCCAGACCAGGCAACATCCTGGTAAACCTCCTCTGTACCCTCTCCAAAGCCTCCACGTCGTTCTGGTAGTGTGGCGACCAGAATTGGTAAATGGGTGGTTGTTGGTCGGCACAGACTCGGTGGGCCTGTTTCAGTGCTGTATCTCTCTCGCTCTCTAAGGGAAAGCAATGGATTTTGTCTATATGGATTGTAAGAAAAGGCTGGTTAACAAAATTAAGGCTCATAGAATAGGAGGGTCAGTGTCAGTTTCGATAAAAAAATTGGCTTAAGGACAGAAAAAGGCAAGTTGTTTTTCAGACTGGAGGATGGTACAGTGGTGTTCTAGTGCTAGGACCACATATATAACTAACTTAGATTTTGCAATACAGAGTAAAATTTCAAAATTTGCCAATGACACCAAACTTGGAAGTATGGCAAACAGCGAGGATTATACCAATCGACTGCAACAGGACATAGGCTAGCAGAACGGATAGACAAGTGGCAGATGGAATTTAATACAAAGAAGTGTGATGTGATGCATTTTGACAGAGGGGATAGGGAAAGGCAATATAGACTTAATGGCACAGTTCTAAAGAGTTTACATGGAATGAGGGACCTGGGCATTCATGTGCATAGATCTTGGAAGGTGGCAGGACATATTGAGAGTGTAATTAGCAAAGCATATGGGATCTTGGGCTTCATAGCTAGAGATACGAGGACAGAAGCAGGGAAGTTATGTTGAACCCTTATAAAGAACTGGTTCGGCCACAACTAGAGTATCGTACCCAGTTCTCAACACCACACTTTCGGAAGGATGTGAGTGTGCAGAGGAGATTTACCAGAATGGTTCCAGGGATTTTAGCTACAAGGTTAGGTTGGAGAAGCTAGGGTCGTTCTCCTTGCAGCAAAAGAGATCGAGGTGTACAAGATTATGACAGTTTTAGATAAGGTAGGCAAAGAAAAGCTGTTCCCATTAGCTGATGGTACAAGGACTCGGGGCCACAGATTTAAGGTTTTGGGCAACAGATGCAGGGGATGTGAGGAAGAACCTTTTTTAAACCAAGAGTGGTAATGGCCTGAAACTCGCTGCCTATGAGGATGGCGAAAGCAGAGATGATGAATGATTTCAAAAGGAAATTGGATGTGCATTTCAGGAAAATAAACACCAGACAACGGGGATAGAGCAGGGGAATAGGTCTGATTGCTCTACAGAGATCTGGCATTGACTCGATAGGCCAGATGGCCTCCTTCTGTGCCATAATGACTCTACATCTCTAATCTCTATCACTATCTACCAAGTTGTCCACATTGGCAAGTCTAAACTCATTCCCTGGCCTTCAAAGAGATTCCTTTTATCAGTTGTTTTCCCTCAGTCATCATTTTTAAGCTTGGTAAGGAAGGGCAGCTTCCATTTTCAATTTCTTATTGAAAAAAGAACCATAGAAAATAAAGACAGAATTATTCAAATTGCCACAAGCTGCTGCTCTGTTTATTTTGTTATCGCACCTGCATACAATGCAGATAGTCTGATGCACTTATTTCTGCCTATTATGTTCATATTTTATGTCCTACCTTACTTCCAATTTGCACTGGATGAGATTTAGGACACTGCGAAGTTTCTCTTTAAGCTAACGGGCTATGTTACCTCTAATAAAAATAGAATCACTCCAAGCTACTGAACATATCACATCTATAATCATGTCCAGGAAAGGAATGAATAAGTCATGTAAATGATTTGCCTCAGAATAGGCTACATTTACACTCTGTGCTCTGCACTCCATTTTTGGCTAACAAATAGCAGCTAAATGGGATGCTTTGCTGACTGCGACAGCAGTAACTACTGTCATGAAGATCCCCACCTACTAAGAATTAGACATAGTAATTTCATCATACGAACATTAATTTTTAAACTGTTGTTGGAGTGAAGAGACGTCTTGCTTAAAGAGATCACCAGACATTTGGCTGGAGGACATTTGCATACTAAGAGACAGTGCTTGGAGAGACAAAGCAACTACTCCCTGGTCCAATTAACCTAAATGGATTCTGATCACCAGACATTGCAGGTGTAAGAAAGCTTGCATTCCAATGTCTGCTAAGATGGAGAATCCACAAACGCAGGAGTGGTTAAACCAGCTGGTCACATGACTAACCCACTGGGCCAGGCTTTTTGAACTACACCCAGGACAGTTTGAAGAGACGGTAGATTGCAACTGAACCTAGAACAAGACAGCCTCTCTCCTGGCTGGCGCTCTCTCGCTTTCTCACAAACCTCCAGATCCAGTGAAGTCACTTAAAGCTCAAGAGAGAAGACTCCTACATTGAAACAAGTTAAAGCGTGCACTGAGCCCTAACGAACAGCAAGACTTACTGGAAACCAAAGACTCCGCTTCAAACTCAAAGGACTGTAATTACAACCCAGCTATTGCCTTAAACATTTCCCCTTTATTCTTTCTACTTTTTCTGTCTCTATCTGCATGTCTATTTAACGCGTATGCATGCTAGCGTGGCCGCGTCATGTACTTGGGGTCGTTAACCGCATTAGAATTTAAGGTTAATAAACTTCCACCTTTCTTGTTTAAATGTAAGAAAACCTGTCTGATTGATTTTTTGCCTTACAATTGGAAAGCAGTGAACAAGGATTCACTGAGGGGGGAGCTAAAACACCGTGTTTTTAAAATTAAACCCTGTTACGGTTCAACTAGGCAAAGGCTGATAGAGAACCCCTAGACCCCTTTCTCCCCTGGTCGAAACACTACTCACTCTTCAACTCTCAGTGTCCCATCACCTGTCACAGGCAGTTTTGTACTATTCACCTCAAAGCTTGGGTCCTACAATGGTGCTTGTCGAAACAAAGTAGTTCCAGTTAAAACTTGCAGTAATAAGAAATTGGCCAATTAAAAAAAAATCTATATGTTCAGACAGTTATAGAATAGTTACAGCACAGAAGGCGGCCATTCGTGTCTGTGTCAGCTCTCCACAAGTGCAACTTAGCTAGTCCCACTCCTCCACTTTTTCCCCATAGCCCTGAACATCTTTTCTCTTCAGATTATCCAATTGGCTTTTGAAAGCCATAATTGAATCAGCCTCTACCACATTCTCAGGCGCTGCATTCCAGATCCTAACAACTCGCTGCATAAGAAAGTTTTCCTCATGTTGCCTCTGGTTCTTTTGCCAGTCACTTTAAATCGGTATCTTCTGGTTCTTGACCCTTCCACCAATGGGTACAGTTTCTCCCTATGTACTCTGTCTAGACCCCTCATGATTTTGAGCACCTCTATCAAATCTCTTCTCAACCCTTCTCTTCAAAGCAGAACAACCCCAGCTTCTCCAATCTATCCACGTATCTCAAATCTCTCATCTCTGGAACCATTCTCATAAATATTTGCTGTACCCTCTCCAATACCTTCACATCCTTCTGAAAGTGTGGTGCCCAGAACTGGACACAATACTGCAGTTTAGGCCGAACCAGTGTTTTGTAAAGTTTCACCATAACTTCTTGCTTTTGTACTCCATGCCTCTATTTATAAAGCCCAGGATCTTATATGTTATATTCCAGAAAGGGCAGTTGGTGAAGGACAGTACTGGAGCCAATCTTTACTCAGTCTAACATTTATTTACAGAGTGAAACAGTACAAGCATATATCCCCTAATGCAACGACACCACAATTTCTGTAAGTCTCTCTTTATATGTGCTCGTGAAACCCCAATTAATGCCCTTCACCTGCATATAATTAAACACAATTGATAAACAATTAACACCAATTTCTCACGCTGCACTGCCACCAATGATTTGCGCACATATACCCCCCTCCCAGGTCCCTCTGCTCCTCCACCCTTTTAGAATTGTATCCTTTATTTTATATTGCCTCTCCTCATTCCTCCTACAAAAATGTATCACTTCACACTTCTCGACATTAAATTTCATCTGCCACGTGTCCACCCATCCCACCAGCCTGTCTCCGTCCTCTTGAAGTCCATCACCATCCTCCTCACAATTCACAATACTTCCAAGTTTTGTGTTGTCTGTAAATTTTGAAATTGTGCTCTGCATACCCATGTCCAAGTCATTAATATAGATCAAGAAAAGCAGTGGTCCAAGTACTGACCCCTGGGGAACACCACTATATACCTTCCACTAGTCCGAAAAACAACCAACCATTCACCACTGCTGTTTCCTGTCAACTGGGTCAACTTAGTATCCATGCTGCCCTTGTCCCTTTTATTCCATGGGCTTCAACTTTGCCATCAGGCCTGTTATGTGGGACTTTATCAAATGCCTTTTGGGTACACCATATCAACCACATCATCTTCATCAATCCTCTGTTACCTCATCAAAAATTTCAATCAAGTTAGTTAAACATGATTTGCCCTTATGAAATCCTTGCTGGCTTTCTTTTAATTAATCCACATTTATCCAAGTGACTTAATTTTGTCTGGGATTATCATTGCTAAAAGCTTTCCCACCACCCAGGTTAAACTGACTGGCCTGTAGTTGCTGGACTTATCCTTAAACACTTATTTGAACAAGGGTGTAACATTTGCAATTCTCCAGTCGTCTGGCACCACCCCTGTATCTAAGGAGGAGCGGAAGGTTGTGGCCAGTGCCTCCGCATTTTCCACCCTCATTTCCCTCAGTATTATCGGATGCATCCCATCTGGTCCTGGTGACTTCTGAACTTTAAGTACAGCCAGCCTTTCTGCTTCATCCTACTCTCTATCTCTTTTGTCATCCAGTGAGGTCTGGCTTTGTTCGTCCTACCCTTCCCCTTCATGGGAACGTACCTCAGTTGTACCCAAACCATCTCCTCTTTAAAAGCAGTGCATTGTTCCATCACAGTTTTGCCTGCCAATCTTTGATTCCAATTTACCTGGGCCAGATACATTCTCACCCCACTGAAATTAGCCCTCCCCCAGTTAATTATTTTTACTCTGGATTGCTCCTTGTTCTTTTCCATAGGTAACTTAAACCTTATGAGACTGTGATCACTGTCCCCTAAATGTTCCCCTACTGACACTTGGTTCCCTTGACCCACCTCATTCTCCAGAACCAGATCCAGCAATGCCTCCTTCCTCATTGGACCAGAAGCATTCTAATCTAGAAAATACTGCTGAAAACGGTTCAAAAACACTTTCCCATCTTTGCCCTTTACACTATTACTATCCCAGTCTATATTAGGATACCTGAAATCCCCGATTGTAACTACTCTATAGTTTATGTACCTCTCTGTAATTTTCTTCCAAATTTGTTCCTCTATATCTTTTGCACGAGTTGGTGGCCTATAGAATACACGTCCAGTAGTGTAATGGTATCTCGATTGTTTCTTAGCTCTAACCAAATAGATTCTGTCCTTGACCCCTCTAGGACAGCCTTGTGCTCCAACACTGTAATATTCTCTTTAGTCAATACTGCCACCCCTCCTCCTTTCTTTTCTTCCCTATCTTTCCTGAACACCTTGCATCCAGGAATATTTAGTCCTGCCCGTTTTTGAGCCAGATCTCCTTTATTGCCACAACAGCATATTCCCACATGGCTATCAGCGCCTGCAGCTCACCAACCTTATATACCATGCTCCATGCATTCACATACATACACTGTATGCACCTCAACCAACATCACAAAAAACAGATTATCTGGTCGTCATCATATTGTTGTTTGTGGGAACTGTTCTGCAAGCCCTCCCTTATGCACCAACTCTCCAGCCATACATTCATCTGCTCTATGCTATTTGCCACAACATCATATTCCCATGTGGCTACCTGTGCCTGCAGCTCACCAACCTTTCTCACTACACTCTAGGTTTAGATGCATGCACAGTAAACCCAATTTAGGCCTTGTTACATTTCCCCTTACTCTGACGCCACCTAATATTTCTTATTCTAGCGCTGTCTGTCTCTTTCATGTTTTCTCCAGGTTTCCATCCTCCTGCCAAATTAGTTTAAACCCTTCCCAATAGCAAGAAGAAACCGCCCCGCAAAGACATTGGTCCCAGCTCTGTTCAGGTGCAACCTGTTCAGCCTGTACATGCCCCATCTCCCCAAGAACTAGTCCCAATGTCCTAGGAATCTAAAGCCCTCCCTCATGCACAAACTCTCCAGCCACGCATTCATCTGCTCTATCCTCCTAGTCGATACTTACTAGCACATGGCATAGGGAGTAATCTGGAGATTACTTTGGGTAGTTTCTTTCCTAGCTCCCTAAAATCTGCCTGCAGCACCTCATTCCTCTTTCCACCTATGACATTGGTCCCAATGTGGTCTATGACCGCTGGCTATTTACCCCCTCTCCTCAGAATTCTCTGCAGCCGCTCAGTGACATCCTTGACCCTGGCACCAGGAAGGTAACATACCATCCTGGATTCACATCTGTGGTCACAAAAATGCCTGTCTGTTCCCCTAACTATAGAATCCCCAATTGCTATTGCTTTCCCAATCTTCCACCTGCCTCCCCTGTACAGCTGAGCCAGCCATGGTGCCACAGACTAGGCTCTGGCTGCACTCCCCAGAGGAACCACCACTCTCAGCAGTATTCAGAACAGAATACCGGTTCGAGAGCGAGATGCACTCAGAGGACTCCTGCACTACCTGCTTGGTCCTCCTTGACTGCCTGGTTGTCATCCATTCCCTCTTGGCCTGCACACCCTTAAACAGTGGGGCAACCACATCTAGAAACGTGCTATCAACGAAACTCTCATTCTTGAGAATGTGCCGCAGCGACGTCAGCTGCTGCTCAAGCTCCGAAACCCTGAGTTCCAGCTGCTGCAGCTGACAAGACTTCCTGCACATGCCATTGTCCAGGACATGAGAAGCATCCTGGAGGTCGCCCAGGACTGAGAATTGCTGCCTTGTCTCTCTTTATTAAATAACTAAACTTAGCAGAAATAAACTAGACACTTATGAAACACTTATAAAACAAACTCACTAGTCAGCACCCTCCCTTGTGCTGATGATGCTTGTAGTTTTTTTTTTAAACCTTGCTCCCTGATGCTCACGCTCACTTTGCTCTGCTGCTCTGTCTCCGAACTCCTTCAGCTGCACACTCCTCACCTCCGGGCTCTCTGAACAACCAATTAACAACCTGTTTTCCTATGACATCTCTCCTTGATTTTTCAGATGATTTGCTCACAGTGCTCTCTCTGACTCCCTGTTTTTACCTGTTCATTTCTGGCACTGTTTTCCCACAGGCTCGCTCTCTCTGAATGTGAATAACCCACCGTTAAATTGCAGCCTTGTAAACTCACTACTAGCTGTTATATACTGCCAAGTTTATTAATACTTTCCTCAAACTTTACTGTATTTCTGCAGCCAAAGCACAGTATAGACAGAGTGATGTAGGTGAAAGGGTAATGAAGTGCTAAAAGCATAGTTAAAAAGGGTAGGGTAATGTAGTGGTTATATTACTGAACTAGTAATCTAGAGGTAAAAACAAGAAATGCTGGAATTACTCAGCAGGTCTGGCAGCATCTGTGGAAAGAGAAGCAGAGCTAATGTTTCGGGTCAGTGACCCTTCTTTGGAACTGACAAATATTAGAAAAGTCACAGATTATAAGCGAGTGAGGTGGGGGTGGGGCAAGAGATAACAAAGGAGAAGGTGTAGATTGGACCAGGCCACATAGCTGACCAAAAGGTCACGGAGCAAAGGCAAACAATATGATAATCTAGAGGCCTGGGCCAATAATCCAGAGAATATGAGTTCAAAACCCACCATGGTAGTTTGAGAATTTGAATTCAATTTTTAAAAAAAATCTGAAAATACAATGCTGTCTAATTGTCATGAAAATCTAACTGATTCAGTAATGTCCCTTTTGGGAAGGAAACCGGTCGTCCTTACCCAGTCTGGACCTATATGTGACTTCAGTCCCTCACCAATGTAGTTGACTCTTAACTGCCTAGCTCAGTTGCATCAAACTGCTTGCAGAGGTTCAAGAAGGTGGTCCACCACCACCTTCTTAGAGCAACTAAGGATGGGCACACTCTGTGGCCTTGCAGTGACACCGACATTGAGAATATTAAAAAAAAGTCCTGTATTAATGCTCAATCCTATGAAGACTGAAGGCTGCTGGTGAGTCGCAAGATGCGATGTATTGTGCATCGCTGGCAATCTACTGTCTGCAACACTTTGTGATATGTATATTATTGTACATTACATCATGAGAATCATTGTTTCACTGCTGTGATGTGATGATCAGTGTGCCTGCCATGTGAAGTTTTGAGAATGAAAATTGAATTGCAATAAACTATAGACTATAAAAATAATTATCTAACAGTGAGTTTGAGACTGTAACTTAATCCCTGCATAGATTTACAGACTGCTTCAGATTCACATAGCTTACTAGACTTGCATATACATGCCCCATTTATGAATATTGTCACTCAACAAAAAAAAACACCCTCTGATCAGCATGGTCAACAGCAGAAAGAATAAATGCCATATACTATGCTACCTTAATTATGAGACAAAAACACAACCTCACCTCCATCCCAAAATTACACCAGATTCTGGAGAAGAAAAAAAAGACGTGCATTTATATAGCATCTTTCACGACCACCAGACATCTCAAAAGCACTTTACAGCCAATGAAGTACTTTTGAGCGTAGTCGGGAAGCCAGACTTAGAGGCTAGCGGAATCCACCAGAGAAGAGCAAGGTCATACACACACTTGACTAACAACCTGGGTGATCTGTAAAGCAATTGCCTGTCCATAAAACAGTACCTACCATGAGAACAAAACAGCCTTGAATAGGATACAATATGTATAACCGTACAGTACTGCTGTTTCAGCTATACTACAGACACAAGATCTCCAGGACTGAACTGTACTCTGCATCAATGCCAATATAAATACCTCATAGTTCCTGTTAATAATATACATTTTACAAGTTCACCTTAACTTAGGATGAGATTATGTATTTCTGTAATGCATTTTATTATCCAACATGAACAGTTTTAAGAGGGAAAAAAGCTCAAAAATATGCAAAGTATTTACCTGGGGTTATTTTTCAGTGTATTTACTAGAAACTCGTGCAGATCAATTCCGGTGGAGTCCGTATATTCTTGGCTAGAATCTGTTAAAGGAACACAAATTTGTTGTATTAACAGAAGTAGAATTGCCTTTGAGAATATATGTTAACTTTTTAAAAAATTATTCTGTTCCTTTTCCACATGCGATCATACATTAGCTATGAAGGTAGACATTTAAAGCAACATTACTGCTCCATGACTGCTATCAATGCTGTTCTGCACCAGCTGACAGTTGAGAGGCAAGAACGAGAACTCTACCACTGCATTTGCAGCTCTGGCACAGAGCCATGGATAACACTGTAACAGAGTTCAAATATCACTCGCAACTGGAAGCAGAACCCTGAGGAAGTCCAAGCAACAGGATGTGGATTTGTGACCAGTTTCCCAAGAGGCAAACTCCCCATCTCAGCTGCTCTATCCACAACAAATTGCATTTATATAGTCTCTATCATTAAAAAAAATCCCAAGGCACTTAACGTAGACATAATCAGAAATAAGTGGAAGTCAATCCAAAAGAGATATTAGGAGAGACCAAGAAAAGTTTGCTTAAAAAAGTAAGTTTTAAGGAGAGGGGGATGGAGGGACTTATAGAAGGAAATGCAGAGCTTTGTGCTTGCTCAGGAGTCGAGCAGGACAAGGGATTAGGAGTAAATTGAAGTCACTGTCAGAATGTTCTCCCATACCTCCTCATAGTTTAATAGAGCCTGCTGCAAAACTGAGTCAATCTGCAGTTTCAGCAGTTTATAAAAGCAGTAGAGCATCACGTCAGGCCTCATCTTAAGTGAAAAATATTAGGTGAGTTTCTTTTATGAACCAGCAGATAAACCATATCACATAGCTGAGGAAAGATTCAGGATCGTGATCATGACTTAACATTCTGTGGAGCAGCAAGCTCGTTAAGGCTGTTTATAGTGAATAAACTGAAATGTTTAAATATTCTGCTGGTTATTTGCTCCAACATTCCAACATCTTGCCCCACTATACAATTCTGTCATTTTATACAAAGAATAAAATCCAAGGTGCCTCTGATGATGCAAAAGGTAAATATTTTTGTGATGTCCCACAGTGCCACACAGAGCAGGAAGATCCCAGGTTAAATCCAGGAGCTGTGCAGAGGTTGCTGATCTCAAGTTGGGAGATTGACATTTTACCCCAGTGTCCCTGAACTGGGAAGAAGTAGGTTTTTAAAAAAAAGTCAGTCTGCTTCTGGTCATGATCTTTTGGAAAGTAAACATTAGTTGAGGGCAGTTTTTGGGTCAACTGTGAAGTCCACCATGGCAAAACAGCTTGCTCACACATTTTATGCTGAATTTGCCAATCTCAGGAAAAAAACAGCAACGTGACACTAAATTGACACAGCATTCCTGGGCTAAGGAGGGCAAACAAAAGAAAATCAGTTAGGTTACTCCTCATCAGTGTCACTGCCTTAAGGACAGAAGGGGGAGAAAGCAAGAGAACAAGAATAAACTATCAGGTATTTAAGTAAAAGATCAACATGCATTTATATAGCACCTTAAATGTAGAAAAGCCTCCCAGGGTGCTTCAGAGGTGTAATGAAAAACAATGGACACCGAGCTAAAAGGAGGAATTATAAGGAAGGGTGCTCAAACGCTTGGTTAAAGAGGTGGGTTTAAAGAGATTCTTAAAGCAGGAAAGGGAGCTGAAAAGGCAGAGAGGTTCAGAGACGGAATTCCAGAGAGCAGGGCTCAGTCAGCTGAAGGCACAGCTGCCAATGGTGCAACAAAGGCTGTGGGGGGCTGCTGAAAAGCCTAGAGTCGGAGGAAGAGTGAGCTCTGGGGGTGGGGAGTTGCAGGGCTCGAGGAGGTTAGAACATAGGGAGGGGCCGAGGCCGTGAAGAGATTTAAACAAGAGGATGAGAACTTGGGGAGCTGAGAGCTAATTGCAGGATAGATTACAGACAGCCTTTTGCACAAGCTGAAGTTTACGGAGATGGGGAGATTGGGAGGCCAGCCAGGAGAGCATTTGAGTAGTCCAGTCTGGAGGTGACAACGACGTGGATGAGGGTTTCAGAAGAAGGGCTGAGGTAGGGGTGATGTTAGAGGTGAAAACAGGGAGTTTTTGTGATGGAGAGGGTATGCTGTTGAAAGCTCAGCTCAGGATCTGATAGGGTTCCAAGTTGACATCAACATGATGATGCTGAAGTCTTACAGAAGAACAAATTCTGACTGAACAGTGATTAATTATCCACACGTGACAATTTTTCCGAAACTTTTACTCTTATAATAAAGGTTTCCCCAAAGGGCAGTTTCACAATATATGTGCAAGCAGAGCTAATGATTATAGGAATTTGGGTGTAAATAATTTCAAACTCAGAAACTCATTATGCAATTAATTTAGTGCAAATGGCCAAAATTTTGAACATTATTTTTGTAGCAACCATTTTTCTAAAATGTACATTAAAATGAAAAATAAAATAAAAAAATCCTTCATTAGCAGAACTCCAATTACCTGACTCCTAATTAATCAACTGAATTGTCACAGGACAAAAACTTGCATTAAAAATTGCCTCATTGCACAACTTCTTTTGATATTTCTATTTCATCACCTTTTGTTGTCAAGTAAATCTACATGATGTTTATTTTGTTATTTGTGCTGTACTGGCTGTCATTCTTGGCATTGCCGTACCATCCAGTAAGACTCAACTATTCACAAGGTTGCGGCTCCACTGTACTATATATAATTGTACAATTAATTGGGTCTCTGGGTTATTAGTATCTTTTAGCATTGTATGGAAACTTTTCATGGGCCTGCAATGTCCCATCGGTTTTTCTTGACTGGATTTCATGAAAACGTCTTGATGAGATGAAAAGGAGATCAACAAAGCCAATAGAATATTGAACTACATGGTCAAAAGAGTAAAGGCAAGTTGAACTATACAGTGCTCTGCTCAGACCTCACCTCGTTTACTCAATCTGGTTCAGGCCATTAAAACATAAGGCAAACAGCCCTAGCAATCATCTCAGTCTAACCAAGTACAGTCCGCACCACTCAAGCTGGCGTGCCATTTGCCTGCAATGCGCGATGGCTGGTATAACAACTAACAGAACCTTTCTAAAATTATGATATTTTTAGTGCCTAAATAATACAGCAGCCAATTGTCCTATAAAATTTGATGGACTTTATGCAAATACACAAAATATTTAATGCACTTCGATCGTTTACATTCATTGCACTTTTGGCAATTACATAGCAGTTTATAACAACAGTTTTAGGAATGTAAAGTCCAACTTTATCTTTACGTTGGATTAAAGTGCCCTGTTTTGATGACATTGGTTTGGACAGAGTGTATATGTCATCGCCTATAATTCTTACAGAAGCAGCTAGTTAAGCAAGATAGATCAAATAGCAACAATAACACCAGGAGCCAATACTCGTGTTTGGATAATGTCACTCACCCAGCTCCCATTGCTAAATGTCATCACCTTCTTGTTTTATAAATTATATTCTCAGTGCATACGGAATCTGCTTTTAACCGATCTGCACTTAAAAAACTTTCCTTCCGAATTTGTTTTCAAGTCATATCAGCTAAAGAAGTATATGAGAAAGTTTCATAATCCAAACACTTTTCTGCAAGTACAGGAAATGTACACAGAGACAAAAAAGAAAATGCTTTTCTCGAGAAACCCAGCCTATGTGATCAATGATTCCTCCCATGCAGGATATTTAGTGAGTAAGCACAGCTGTTTTTGCCTGAAATAAATGGAACACTTAATACTCTGACCGACAGCTTTGAAATTGACGCTAATGCAAATGGTAATGGCCATCAATTTTGACAATATTTGCAACTGCCAGTTTTAAACATGGACATTTTAAGTGGTGGGGACTGCATTTACTAAATGGGTTTTCTTTACCCCATTTTTCTCCTCTCCTCGCCAGAAGGCACTCATTCTGCAGGAACTGTTAGTCATGCAGCATCTCACTCAACTGGCGTTTCTCACATGTGACTATAGACACGGGGCCTTAGCGGGCAATTTAATCAATGGAAGTATCACAGCCAAGCCTTATCCTATGCTCATCTGATGTCCATGCACAAATACTTTCTAGTGGAGTTGGCATAACTAATCAGGAGTGCAAACTGCACTGTTTTTCCCCTCTCTTGCCTGGGGTGACTAGCCACATAATAGCACCAGCACCATCACCTGAGCTGAGCACAGCTAACACAGCACAGACCAGTATTTGTACCCAAGACCTTTTTGATCCATTTGGCTCAGCAGCACGCTACTCCATGCATTTACCCACTGAACCAATGGGGAAGCCCTTCTTCACCAATTCAAGATGGACACTGGACAAAACAATGGATTAAAGCACACAGTCCTTTCACGTCAGTGAAATGAGCTCAAATCTAGCTGAGACTGATGGGATGAAGGCCTTGTTCTGCTATCTATAAGGATCCTTTGTGAAATGACAGTCTCAGCCATGTCCCCTGCAGACATGAATGCTTTGAAAAAAACTGCCTACATTTCAGCAATTATTGATACTTTCTGAAAGCTGATAAAGATGATGGGGATGGAAAATGGGAAATACCACAATGGCTCAGTTGGAGGTGCTCTCAATATCGGTTCAGGACACATTTTTGAAATAGAGAAAGTGTTACCCTGCATGTGGCTTGTCCTAATCAAACCTGGAGATGCTTGATGCTAACACAAGGCGACAAAAGTAGTACAGGGTTCCATTCCACAAAACAGGCATCCTCATCTCGATGAGTACAAAGTCAACAAAAATATCCAGCACTCTTTCATTCGGAGGGGACAAGGGAGGTTAACACCAGGCCAATATCTTGTTTGGTGCAGTTGTAAAACTGAAATACAAACGAATCTGATCATTGCATATTTATTTGACGAGACCTCCCATACCCAAGCAATTTTCATTTTTAGAACCGGATTTCTGATTTATCTTTTATGATAACAGAGCAAAGTGAACTACTGATATAAGTAGTTCTCGAAACATTCTATTACCACTTAACAGAAGCAATCCTTAACCACCCAGTGTCCTAATTTCTATGAATTTTCCGCACTCTTGATTAATTCAGTTCTGCTGGACTAGTACAGAATGGACAAACGATGTGAAGCCAAATTACATCCTTATTTAGGCTGACTTTGAAAACGCTCCACATGTCCACAAACACCTTGCATATGTAATTAGATAGATTCAAATGGTTTCTATGCTATTCATACCTCACTCTTCTTTTAAAGATAGGGTTATTTCAAAAATACTTCATGATTACATGAATGGAGAAATCAGGCGATTTAAACATAGGAAACACAGGAAATAGGAGTAGGCCAAAAAGTCACAATGAGATTTCTGAGTTACCAAAACATGTATTTTAAATTATATCCTTTAATTTTCAACACTGCAATTTTAGACAATGAGTTTTTTTTTGCAAATGACACTAAAGTTGGAAATATTGGTGAACTGTGAGGAGGATAGTGATAAACGTCAAGAGAACATAAACAGGCTGGAGGAATAGGTGGACACGTGTCAGATGAAATTTAATGCGGAGAAGTGTGAATTGATACCTTTATGTAGGAAGAATGAGGTGAGGCAATATAAAATAAAAGGATACAATTCTAAAAGGGATGCAGCAGCAGAGGGACCTGGGGGGTATATGTGTGCAAATCATTGAGGTGACAGGGCTGGTTGAGAAAGAGGTCAATAAAGCATTTGGGATCCTGACTTTATTAATAGAGGTAGAGTTGGCGTTCACCAGAGCTGGCGGGCAGCCATAAAGACGGGGCTAAAGTGTGGCGAGTCGAAGAGACTTAGCAGTTGGCAGGAAAAAAGAGAGGCGCAAGGAGAGAGCCAACTGTGTAACAGCCCCGACAAACAAATTTTTCTGCAGCACCTGTGGAAGAGCCCGTCACTCTGGAATTGGCCTTTATAGCCACTCCAGGTGCTGCTCCACACACCACTGACCACCTCCAGGCGCTTACCCATTGTCTCTCGAGACAAGGAGGCCAAAGATGAGAGTACAAAAGCAAGGAATTTATGATAAACCTTTATAAAACACTGGTTTGGACTGGTTTGTCCAATTCTGGGCACCACACTTCAGGAAGGATGTGAAGGCACGCAACAATCCCAACGATAGAGGGTGCAATTCTAGATTTTGTCTTAGAAATGAAGCTGGGCAAGTGGATGAAGTAGCAGTGGGTGACCATTTTGGAGATAGTGACCATAATACAGTTAGATTTACCATTATTATGGAAAAAGGACAAGGATAGAACAGGAGTAAAAGTTCTAAATTGGGGGAAGGCAAATTTTACGAAGCTGAGAGGTGATCTGGTGAAAGCGGACTGGATACAGCTACATGAAGGAAAATCAGTGGCAAACCAGTGGGAGGCATTTAAAAGCAAGATTCTATGGGCACAGTGTAGACATGTCCCCACAAAGAAAAAGGGTGGTACTGCCAAATCTAGAGTCCCCGGTTATCTGGAAGCATACAGGGTAAGATAAAGCAGAAAAAAAGTTTACGATAGTCACAAAAAACATAATACTTTAGAAAGCCTCGAGAAATATAGAAAGTGCAGGAGTGAAGTAAAAAAGGAAGTTAGGAAAGCAAAGAGAGGACATGAAAAATATTGGTAGGTAAAATCAAGGAAAACCCAAAAATAAAAACAAAAAAATGCTGGCAAATACTCAGCAGGTCTGGCAGCATCTGTGGAGAGAGAAGCAAAGTTAACATTTCAGGTCAGTGACCTTTCACCAGAACCCAGGGTTGAGAACCCAAGGACACCGATCTAAGGTGACTGGCACAAAAACAAAAGGCAATATGAGGAAAAAAAAAATTATTTTTACACAGCAAGTGATTAGGATCTGGAATACACACTCAGTGTGGATTGGAGGCAGATTCAATCAGGGCATTCAAAAGGGAATTGGAGAAGCACCGGAAGACAGAAAATTTTGCAGGGCTACAGGGAAAGGGTAGCTGAGTTGCTCTTGCAGAGAGCTGGCACAGACACATCGGGCCGAATAGCCTCCTTTTGTGTTGCAACTACTCTATGATTATATAAAGATTGCTTTTAAACAGTGTGATGCTATTTAAAAATTAATTTTACTTAAATTAGTCAATGTTTTATCAAACTTTGTATTAAATCTTCAATCTTATCAGGCAGGAAGCTAGCTTCTGACCTCTTGACAGCATTTTTCTCGGTATTTTCTCCAGTTTCTCTTTCTTTTCCTTGTCTTCTTTCTCAGAGCCATCCTTTGAGGGTCTTTCTTCTTCTTTATCAGAAGGGCAAGTGAACTGAAGTTGGATGACATCCTGCAAAGTAAGTACAGGCAGAGGTCACAGTCAAAATGTAGAGCATACGAACATACGAATTAGGAGCAGAAGTAGGCCATACGGCCCCTCGAGCCTGCTCCACCATTCAATAAGATCATGGCTGATATGTTTGCGTCTCGAATTCCACACTCCCATCTACCCCCGATAACCTTTGATTCCCTTGCTTAAGAATCTATCCACCTCCGCCCTAAAATTATTCAAACACCCTGCCTCTACCACCTTCTGAGGCAGAGAGTTCTAAAGTCGCACAACCCTCAGAGAAAAAAATTCTCTTTATCTCTGTCCTAAAAGGGTGACCCCTAATTTTAAAACAGTGCCCCCTGGCTCTGGACTCCCCCACAAGAGGAAACATCCTTTCCACATCCACCTTGCCAAGACCATTCAGGATCTTATACACATCAATCAAGTCTCCCTCCACTCTTCCAAACTCCAGTTAAAACAAGCCCAGTCTGTTCAACCTTTCCTCATAAGACAACCCGCTCAGTCCAGGTATCAATCTCGTAAGCCTCCTCTGAACCGCCTCCAACGCTTTCATATCCTTCCTTAAATAAGATCAAAACTGCACACAGTATTTGATGTGGTCTCACCAATGCCCTGTATAACTGAAGCAAAACATCCTTACTTTTATTTTTAATTCCTCTCATAATAAAGGATAGCATTCCATTAGCCTTCTTTATTATTTGCTGTACATGTATACTAACTTTTTGTGACTCATGCACTAGAATACCTAGATCCCTCTGCACTCATTTTCCATTTAAGTAATACTGTGCTTTTTTATCTTTCCTGTCAAAGTGAACAACTTCACACTTTCCCACATTATACTCCATCTGCCAGATTTTTGCCCACTCACTCAGCCTATCAATATCGGTCTGCAACCTCCTTATGTCCTCTTCACAACATACTTTCCTACCTATCTTTGTGTCATCTGCAAATTTAGCTACCATGCCATCGCTCCCCTCATCTAAGTCATTGATATAAATTGTAAAAAGTTGAGGCCCCAGCACAGACCCCTGCAGGACTCCACTCATCACATCCTGCCAATCAGAAAAGGACCCATTTTTGCATACCCTGTTTTCTGCCAGTCAGCCAATCTTCTATCCACGCTAATATGTTACTCACTACACCACTAGCTCCTACTTTACACAATAACCTTTTATGTGGCACCTTGTCAAATGCCTTCTGGAAATCCAAGTACAGTAATTCAACAGGCTCCCCCTTATCCACGGCACATGTTACTCCTTCAAAGAACTCCAATAAATTGGTTAAACATGATCGCCCTTTCACAAAGCCATGCTGACTATTCCCAATTACCTTCAGTTTTTCTATGTGCCCAGCTATAGCCTCCTTAATGATCGATTCTAACACCTTCCCCACGACAGACGTCAAGCTAACTGGCCTAAAGTTACCCATTTTCTGCCTCCTCCATTCTTAAATAGAGGGGTTATATTTGCTATTTTCCAGTCTGATGGAACCTTTCCAGAATCTAGCAAATTTTTAAAAATTAACACCAATGCATCTGCTACCTCATTAGCTACCTCGTTTAAAACCCTAGGACCCAGGGACTTGTCAGCCCACAGCTCCATCAGTTTGGTCAGTACCACTTCCCTGTTGATTGTAATTCCTCTCTTCCTTCCATCTCCTGATTTACAGCTATTACTGGAATGTTTTTTGTATCCTCTATAGTGAAGACAGAACAATAGAAACTAGGTCATAGGCAGCAAACAGTGAGCTGCAATAAATCTCTCCACCAGCGAGGATGACAAGAAAGTTTCCAGATCAAGCATGCTTAATACTAGCCCAGGAAATAAAAAAAACACTAGGGAATATCTGGCAGAATACTTGCACAGTTGTACAATATGACAAAGCACTGTGGTCAGGATAAAGAATATTTTTGAAAAAACAGACATTTACGTATAAAGGTGAATATTAAGGAAGCTATAAATGGGAAAAAAAAGCCTGAACGTCAAATCACATTTCAATTACTACCTTTGATAATTCATATTCTCCAGTTTACTTTGAAATGAGTATCTGGTATTTATCATTCCAAGTGGTAATCATTAATCCTCATGTGATTCAAAGAGTAACTCCCATTTAAGGCAGGTGCAGTTCAGAAATGGCACTTTCCAACCCTTCTGCATTTAAGTATGAATGATACTACTTCCTCAAAACAATCCAATACATACATGCCTGCTTAGTCAGTTCAAAGTGTGCACCTGTCGCCAGCTTTTCCGTTACACATCATGGAGGGGCAAAGGTTAATCCAGCCAACCATGAAATTGGAAAACCCGATTGTTTTTGCTGATTTGCTGTCAGCTTCCTTGAAACTTTCACCATCAAATGCCCATAGTGAAAATCAGAGAACAGCAGGCATTCCACTGTTCCACAGGATGGGTCACAACACCAACATTCTCTCAGCGGTATACCTTGCTTCGAGACATTTTGGGAAAATTCCTATATTACACACAAGTGCTGAGTGTGTCAGTGGAAACCAGAAGTCCAATCCATTAAATAGGGCCATTCACAGATCTCTTGGGCCGGGGGGGGGGGGGGGGGGGGGGGTGGCAAAATCAGTACAATTGGCAGATAAAATTTTCTGGGTTCTTTGGCCAACACCCGAGAGGTAACAGAAGATCAGTCATGCCTCAAAGTGAATGGCCAGAATCACCTTGCTTGATGCACCTATTGGTATCACCAGGTTTATTTCATGACTGAGTGTGGTTCGATTAGTTGCCCTTGACAACTCTTGACTGGGAGGCACCAGAATCCATTTGCTCCAGTGTGCGATACCAGCAAGTCTTGAGAAAAGCAGTGTTTTGAACAGTGACGACCCTCTTTCTTTTGCCTCTTGTGATTCTTTGATTTTCCCCTCCCCAATTAATTCTATTGTGCATAATACATGGCATTTGATTCAAGTCTCCCTGACGAATACAGACCCAAATCCCAAGGCAACTGTCATATTGTCAGCAGTCCAGTGAGGCAATGCAAGTATCGACCGAAGACTTCAGCAGTGTTAATTAGCCTTGCACACTTAATGCAATGCTTAAAGCCTTTGGCAGAATAGGAAACAAACACTACATTGATCTGCAATATAGTGTCATTAGGTTAAGATAGTTCTTTCAATAACTACAAATATGACAGAGTTGTACTTTGTCTCCCTCTCATTTGAGCTTAATAAAAAGTGTTAAGGTGCTGGCATGACCACCGTCGACATCAGCAAACTTTTGACAAACCAAGTGAACTTTAATGACCAGGAAGTGGGAGATGAACACTGCAGTAACAAGTAGTTCTGCTAACAATTCTCACAATTCTTGCAGGAATTTTGAAGAATATTCATCACCATGTCCTGAAAGGAGTAGAAAACTTAGCTAGGGAAATTGGTGCTCCATGGGATTTCAATAGTAAATAAAGGCAATATGCCACATGCAAAGTCTCTGATGATAAAAACTCAGAAAATCAGTGTATGTAGTGCATAGTTTCCCCGAGTTAAGTATCCATGTTTGGATTAATTCCTGCAGCATTTGGAAGATCCTGAATGCAGAAATACCATTTTACACACTTTTAGTCTATTCATGGAAGAGTGTCCTACCTTTTACATTCAGCCTCTTTCAAACTGCATTTCTCCTTTAGTTTTACCTGGATTTCCTGAGGCCCATCACATGTGAACGGGTGAGAAGATTCTTCACATACAGCAAGGCTTCGCACCAACTTTAACTTAGAATTGGACTGAAAGGAATAAGAAAAAAATCCTTTAAAAGATACTGAGAAAACACAGGCCAATCTGAGCCACATCTTGGTTTTGGTAACCCTTGCTGATTTTTGTCCCCTGCTCGTAGCATTTTATTTTAATTCATTCATGGGATGTGAGCGTCGATGGCAAGGTGAGAATGTACTGCCCATCACTAATTGCTTTTGAGAAGGTGGTGCTGAGTCACCTTCTTGAACAGCTGCAGTCCATGTGGTGTGGGTACACCCACCGTGCTGCTCGGGAGGGAGCTGCAAAATTTTGACCCAGTGACGATGAAGGAACAGTGGTATATTTCCAAGTCAAAAGGGGCTGTGATTTGGAGGGAAACTTGCAGGTGCTGGTGTAATGATGCTGAAATGAGTTTTAACCCTCCGACAACCTTGCCGTAATTGGCCAATTCAGCAGAGACTACAAATTGAATCTGGGACCTTGATTTTCAGCACGGTTTTTAGTATCACACAAAGCAATGCACTTAATCACTGAACCTCACAGCTCCAGGGACCCGGGTTCGATTCCAGGTACTGCCTGTGTGGAGTTTGCAAGTTCTCCCTGTGTCTGCGTGGGTTTTCTCCGGGTGCTCCGGTTTCCTCCCACAAGCCAAAAGACTTGCAGGTTGATAGGTAAATTGGCCATTATAAATTGTCACTAGTGTAGGTAGGTGGTAGGGAAATATAGGGACAGGTGGGGATGTTTGGTAGGAATATGGGATTAGTGTAGGATTAGTATAAATGGGTGGTTGATGTTCGGCACAGACTCGGTGGGCCGAAGGGCCTGTTTCAGTGCTGTATCTCTAATCTAATCTAATCTGAACCATCAAGTTAACAGGTCACTTAAAAATGTGTCTCAACAGCTAACTGGGATGACATTCAAGACGGCGGACCTGATCAGAGACATCAATAGCAACTGCGGGAATAAAAGAGAAAGCGCTAGTGGGGGAACAGCGCAGAACTGATCAGAGGCACCAGTGGCGAATAGAGAGAGAGTTGGGGCAGTGTGGACCTGATGGTGCATTTCTGAAAAAGCAAGGAATGACATCAGAGGACAGAAGGTAGGTGATTGGTCGGTCAGTATTAGATTTTAAAAAAACTAGGGCAATAATTTAAACAAGGACCGGGAAACTATAAAAATATTGGACAAAATTTATAGCTTAACTAATTTAACTAATTAATAAAATTTGGAAACAGGTCCAGTATAACAATAAGGGAACTAGTATCAAGGGTATTAGTGCACAGCAAGTCTAGAGCCATTAATTTAAATTAATAGCTTACACAAGGGATTAACTAGATTCTAAGAGAGAATAGAGGTATTTTTTTACATCATGGATGGGCAGCTCAGACCTGTTGCTTGCAATTCCTGCACCACGGAGGAACTTCAGGATACTTCATGTGTCTTGAGAACCACGCGTGTTGGAAGTGTCTCCAGCTGCTTGAGCTCAAGCTCAGGAATTCCAAGCTTGTGGGGCAGCTGGAGGCACTGCAGTGCATCAGAGAGGATGAGTGTTTCCTCGATCATACGTTCTCGGAAGTGGTTACCCACAGGCAGTGAGAGTTCAGGACAGAAGATCAGTGGCCATCCAGAAGAGAAGGGAGAGGCAGGAGGTGCAGGAATCTTCAGGGTGCGTGCCGTTCTCAAACCGGTACTCAGCACTGGAGACTGCTGGCAGGGACGGGACCTTGAAAGAGTGCAGTCCAGACTGTGGCACCAATGGGCAGCTGGAAACAGCGAAGAGCAGAAATGCAGTCCTTATAGGACATTCCATAGTCAGGGGGACAGACAGGCATTTCTGTAAATGTCATCGTGAGTCCCGCATGGTGTTGTCTCCCTTGTGCCAGGGTAAAGGACATCACAGAGCGGGTGCAGAATACTTGGCAGGAGGGAGTGAGCCAGAAGTTGTGGTACACGTAGGTACCAACGACGCCGCAGGACCTGGTACTGAGGTCCTACAGTCAGATTTTCAGGAGTAGGGAGGAAGTTAAAAAGTGGGACCTCGAAGGTAATAACCTCTGGATTACTCCCAGTGCCACGCGCTAGCGAGAGTAGAAATCGGAAGATAGGGAGGATCAAGTTGTGGCTTGAGGCATGGTGCAGGAGGGCTTCAGATTCTTGGGACATTGGGAACAGCTATGGGGCAGGACGCACCTGTTCAAAAGGGACAGGTTGCACCTCAACAGAATTGGGACCAATGTCCTCACGGGGAGGTTCACTAGTGTGATTGGGGAGGGTTTAAACTAAATTGGCAAGGGGATGGGCACCAGCTAACAGGAATAAGGTGCATAAAGGAGAGATAAATATTACTAGAGAAGGAAGCAGTACCATATTAGATAAGAGCAGACTAAGAAGGACTATGAGGAATATAAAGACAGGTTCACAATGCATTAATATAAATGCACAAAGTATGGTGAATAAGGTTGGTGAGCTACAAACACATATAGCCCTGTGGGAATATGATTACTGACAATAATGGAAACGTGGCTGAAGAATGATGGGGACTGGACACTTAATAGACAAGGATACGAAGTATTCAGAAAAGATAGGGAAAGAAAAAAGGGAGGTGGGGTAGCAGTACTGATCAGGAAAGATATTGCAGTGTTGGAAAGGGAGGATGACCTTGAGGGGTCAGAGACAGAATCTTTTTGATTAGAGTTGAGAAGCAAAAACGATATGATCACGTGACTGGGCGTATTCTATAGGACGCTAACAAATGAGACACGGGGGAAGGAGAGAGAGAGGAGCAGATCTGCAGGGAAATCACAGATGTGCAAGAACTATAGCGTAGTGATATTGGGGGACTTTACCTAAATATCGATTGGGATCATAGGATCTTAGAAAATAGGAGGAGTTGGCCATTTGGCCCATCAAGCCTGCTCTGCCATTCAAACAGATCATGGCTGATCATCTACCTCTATGCCATTTTTCCCTACTATCTGCATATCCTTTGATGTCGTTAGTATTCAGAAATCTATCAATTTCTGTCTTGAACATGCTCAATGATTGAGCTTCCACAGCCCTCTGGGATAGAGAATTCCACAGATTCACCACCCTCTGAGTAAAGAAATTCCTCCTCCTCTCAGTCTTAAATGGCCTGCTCCTTATTCTGATACTGTGTCCCCTGGTTCTAGACTCACCAGCCAGAGGAAACATCCTATCCACATCTACCCTGTCAAGCCCTGTAAGAATTTTGTAAGTTTCAATGAGATCACCTCTCATTCTTCAAAACTCTGGAGAATACAGGCCCAGTTTCCTCAATCTCTCCTCATAAGACAATCCCCCCATCCCAGGGATTAGTCTGATGAACCTCCGTTGCACTCCCACTATGGCAAGTATATCCTTCCTTAGATAAGGAGACCAAAACTGTACACAATACTCCAGGTGTAATCTCACCAAGGCAGACCAGGTGTCTCACCAGACAATTGCAGCAAGACTTCTTTATTCCTGCACTCAAATCGCCTTACGATGAAGGCCAACATACCATTTGCCTTCCTAATTGCTTGCTGTACCTGCATGCTAGCTTTTAGTGACTCATGAACAAGGACACCCAGGTCTCTTTGGACATCAACACTTCCCAACCTCTCACCATTTGAGAAATACCCTGCCTTTCTGTTTTGTCTAACCAAAGTGGATCGCTTCACACTTATTCACGTTATATTCCATCTGCCATGTTCTTGTCCATTCACTTAGCCTGTCCAAATCCCCTTGAAACCTCCTTGAATCCTCCTCACAACTTACATTCCCTCCTAGTTTTGTGTCATCAGCAAATTTGGAAATGTTACAATTGGTCCCCATATCCAAATAATTGATATAGATTGTGAACAGCTGTGGCCTAAGTACTGATCCTTGCGGTACCCAACTCGTAACAGCCTGCCATCCTGAGAATGACCCATTTATTCCTACTCTCTGCTATCTGTCTGTTAACCAATTCTCAATCCATTACAGTATATTAACCCCAATTCTATGTGCTCTAACTTTTGTTTACTAACCTCCTGAGTGGGACCTCATCAAAAGCTTTCTGAAAATCCAAATACACCACATCCACTGGTTCTCCTTTATCTATGCTACAAGTAACATCCTCAAAAAAACTCCAACAGGTTTGTCAAACATGATTTCTCGTTCACAAATCCATGTTGACTCTGCTCAATTATATTATTTTCCAAGTGTCCAGTTATCTCATCCTTTATAATAGATTCTAACATGTTCCCGACTACTGACGTCAAACAGGTCTGTAGTTCTGTGTTTTCTCTCACGCTACCTTCTTAAATAGTCGGGTTACATTTGCTACTTTCTAGTCTGCAGGAACCCTCTAGAACCTATAGAATTTTGAAAGATAACCACCAATGCATCTACTATCTCAATAGCCACCTCCTTCAGTACTCTGGGATGTAGCTCATCCAGTCCAGGGGATTTATCAACTTTCAATCCAATTAATTTTTCGAGTACTACCTCCAATGCTAGAGTAAAGGGCAAGGAAGGAGAGGAATTCCTGAAATGTGTTCAGGAGAACTTCCTTGATCAGTATGTTCTTGGTCCAACTAAGGAGGCGGCATTGCTGGATCTGGTGCTGGGGAATGAGGTGGGCCAAGTGGACCAGGTGTCTGTGGGGGAGCAATTGGATAAGAGTGATCATTGTATCATAATGTTTAGATTAGTAATGGAGAAGAGCAAGGAACAATCTAAAGTAGAACTTCTCAATTGGAAGGGGGCGAACTTCAAATGGATGAGAAGAGATCTAGCCAGGGGAAAATGGAACCAAAGATTGACAGGAAAAACTGGAACAGAACAATGGGTGATCTTTGAGGAGATGTTTCAGGTACAGGCTAGATACAATCCAACAAGCGGGAAACATGAGGGAACCAAAAGCAAGAACTCCTTGGATGACGAGGGAGATAGAGAACATGATAAAAAAAAAGAGGGCATATGATGCACGTCAGGTGAGTTCTTCAAGCAAGAACCAGGCCAAATGCAATAAGTTGAGAAGGGAAGTGAAGAGGAAAATGTTAAACTCCAGAAAGCTTGTTGTGGAAGGATGATGCCGGAGCCTATCTTTACTCAGTTTCACACGTATTGTATAGAGTAAAAAGATTACAAACATGTAGCTCCTCACTCAACCCCTCCACCAGTCTCACTGAGTGCCTGCTTATAAGTGTTCAAGACAGACCCCAATTAACACCCCCCACCTGCATATAATAAAACAATTGATACACAATTAATAGATTAACAAATAAGACTGGCAAAGAGAGAATACGAGAATAGAAGGTAGTCAAGATAAAAGGAAACCCAAAAATCTTCTACCAGCATGCAAATAGTAAGCGGATAGTAAGAGGTGGGGTGGGACCTATTAGAGACAAAGAATGTGATATATGCTTAGAGATGCTGGACAAGGCTAGAATACTTGAATGAGCACTTTGCATCAGTGTTTACTAAGGAAGTGGATGCTGACAATATCTAAAAAGTGGAGATGGTAAAGGTAATGAATGGGGTGAAAATTGATAAGAAGGATTTACTGGAAAGGCTGGTTATGCTTAGAGTGGATAAGTCACCTGGTCCAGATGGCTTGCATCCAGATTGCTAAAGGAAGTGGAGATAGAGATAGCAGAAAGGCTTGCCATAATCTTCCAATCTTCCCTAGATACAGGGGAGGTGCCAGAGGATTGGAGAGTGGCAAATGTGACATCCTATTCAAGAAAGGGAGTAAGGACAGTCCTATTAACAACAGGCCAGTCAGTTTAACATCAGTGGTGGATAAGGTTTTAGAAACAATTTTTTTGTCCCCTGATTATTAACAGGCACTTGGAGAGGTTTGAGTTCATTAAGGAGAGCCAGCATGAATTTGTAAAAGGCAGATTGTGCTTGATTAATCTAATTGAATTTGTTGATGAAGTAACAGAGAAGGTTGATGAAGGGAATGCGGTGGATGTTGTCTATATGGATTTCAAGAAAGCATTTGACAAAGCACCTAAGCACATAAAAGGCTGGTTAACAAAATTGAGGCTAACAGAATAGTAGGGTCAGTAACAGCTTCGATAAAAAAAAATTGGAGTCGCGGTAAATGGTGTCTTCCAACTCTGCCATCATCCTTCTGTCCTGCAATCGATCCTGCACACCTCCTGGATCTTCATTCCGATGGCAATACCTCTATCAGTACAACTTCCAATACTTCACCTTTCAAATAGCTTTTGGAGTTCACTCACCCCTCACACCTGTCTCTGAATTTAGACAACAGTTCATTGATGCTCCATGCTGACCCCACCCTACTTATGTCAACTTTATCCCACCACGGACCTCTGACTAAATCTGGACTCCCTCCGATTGCCTCGTCTCTGTTCACCATTTACTAACAAGATATACGCACCCTAATAATTACTCTGCAACCAGCCTATGCAACTTTGGTTTTCCACGACCATTCATGTGTACATTTTGGCTGCTGCTCCAGACCTAAGCCCATCACTTCCATTTCCACATCTTACTCCCTTTTTTAAAAAACTTATTTTCTCTTCACCCCTCCTGGACCTCTCTCTTCTATCATTATGCCTCCTTTCACTTCTCCACTCTCAGCTACTCTGCCCTCCCAATTCCCTACCCCAACCCTTCAGTACTCTTTGACCTTCCTGCTCTCTTGCCATTGTCCCAGGCTTGACTCCCTCTTAGATAAGCTTACAGCTACACTCTGTGCCTCTTCCGGCATCCTCCGAAGGGCCCTTCGAGGCACTCTGTGCTGGCTCATTACAAGCAGCAAACCCAACTGCCCCGTCCTACTCTCTCAGGACATTCCCACCCAGGGTGGCTGCTGGGGAATAATCTTGCCAATCTCCTTCCTTTCCAACTCACCCCTCCCACTGCTGACAGTGCAGACTCTGAAAGTGGATCAGCTCTCACCGCCGCTCTACACATCTGCCTCCAATATGTTTGTTTACTTCTCTTGCCATCCATGATCTTATTGTGGATGACTGCATCAACATCATGGCCTTAATGGAAACCTGGCTGAGGGGTGTTGACGCCTTTCCTCTTAATGAAACCTCCCTGCCTGGCTATATCTTCCACTACTTGCTGCCAAGACCATCGTGGTGGCAGTGTGGCACTTATCACCAGATCACACCTTGATCTGACCCCTTACTCCTATGGCACTTTCTCCTCCTTTGAGGATCTCACCTTGTTCACCTTTCTTTCAAAATCATTGTTCTCTACCATCCTCTCAAGAACAATAAAAAAATTTCTGACCAAAATATCTTCACTGTTTTTCTCAGAGCCTCTGTACTGAATGGCTTCACATCCCCAGAGATTTCAACTTCCATCACAACTCATCTTGCTTTCTCTCCTCTGAGTTCACTGACCTCTTATCCTCTGTATAACTCTCCCTCCATGCCCAACCCATATTCACAGCCATCACCTTGACCTTGCCATCTCACATGGCTAGTGTCATTGTATCCATCACAGATAAGGCCATCTCTGATCACTTCCTTGTATCACTCTCCACCCACATCCCTCTTCCACACCCCAACCCTGCCTCATTCTGTATCCGTCCATGGAAAAAACAATCCCCCCCCAATTCACTTACAACTGTATTTTCAAAATCCCAACTGTCCAGCCCAGGGTTGTCCAACATGTGGTCCACAGGCCAGGATCCGACCCGCGGATGTAAACTATCGGGTCATTCCTCATCGTCGCCAGGGGTCTGTGACTGGAGATGAGAAATTTTCCATTGGCTTCTTGTTGCCATCTTGTTTAAAAGCCAGCGGCTTCCATTTTTTTTTTAAAAGGCCGCCGGAAAACCCCAAATCTGTCTGAAGTTGGGAAACGGCTGTTCCCGATGTCAGCACCTGTCAACTGTGAAACTAACTTGCCATCGGACCCACCATCTGCTGAGCATTCCTGCTCTCTGCAACCGTCTGGGAGAGGGAGAGGGGGAGAGAGAGAGAGACAGAGAGTGCGCGCGCTCTGGAATTGCCTCCCTACCTCACTTTCCTCCTTTGAGACACTCCTTAAAACATACCTCTTTCAACTAAGCTTTTGGTCATCTGCCTGAATATCATATTTTCGTTTCATAATGCTCCTGTGAAGCACCTACGTTCAAAGCACTATATGAATAAAAGTTGTTGTTGTAATTCAGAACTTCATCACGTAGCATCTGATATTGTAGAACCATAGAAAAATTATGGCACAGAAGGAAGCCATTCAGCCTGTCGTGTCCGTGCCGGTACTGAAGAACCCGGTGTAATTTTCTACAAAATGTCTCCCCATCCCCCAAAAAATCTATCGATAAAACAATCATTTCCAGAAAGACCCACAAAGTTCTGTGTTCAACCCAATGAAGCCAAGATTAAAATAACTTTTCCATTTATTATGAGCACATTCTGACCTTGGATCGCTTCCTCGAGTGCCCGTGGTTTTGTGTTCTTCGCTGCAATGAAACAGAGACCATGTCACTAAGTCTGGAAGCTTTCTTTTCGTAGTTTCAGTGACAGTACAAGCTCAATTTCAGGAGGGGAAACTGTGCTCCTGCCCTCTGCCCTAGTGTGGACTAACCTAGCAGCCAGTCTCATTTCCTTCACATCTTCTCATCCTTCACTAATTAATGTTAATGCCATGCAAACAGAGTAGTTTTGCACCTTTGCCTAAAGCAGAACTCGATTTCATATTAATTGCCACATAACCTGTATGCTATAAAAGGACATATCATATATTTGCCAACATGTCTCATTTCCCCTGGTTCTCAAATTCTGTTTTTTTAGATAGTGATTGCAGGCATTTTGCACAGCCCTGCAGACATATTAGAAAATCTACTACAGTCACATTATAAAGCATCACTGTCACTAATTACAATATCACCTCAGAGTAATTTTACACAAAAACTTTTCCCAAGCTACATTTACCAAGATGTTTTAAAGTATAAAAGTAAAAAGGTTTGAATGAGCAGCCCCAATAAATAGCTGTGGGTCAGAGTCACCAAGTCATGCATATACTTGCAAATAGCTAATAGACTGCCCTCAGCAGGGGCCTGGTCACTCTCTCTGCAGGAGAATGTAATGCAGAGCAAGAGCAACATTTAATGAAGGAGACAGAATTATGTCAAAGACTAAGTTTGTCTCGTACTTCGAAACACACTCAATAATGTACGAGGTGACAACTCATCAAATTCAGGATTAGTTTATTACTGTTCTAGAATAGACACTGGGGTTGAGTTTCCACTTTGGGAAATTGCGCTCAAAATTTTGCTAGATTTCCAAAGTGAAGTTATGGGTCAAGTTTCTGCTGTTATTTGCACAATCACGAATGTAAAATCTACCATAAGCCAACTCAATTAAATGTTTTCAAATGCAATTAATTATTTTTTCCCCCTTGCATTTAAAAGATATTTGATATATTGAAGAGGGAGTAACCTGGTGCAGTTTGATTAATGTAGCTAAAAATGGGTTTACTGCAAAAACATATACATTTAATCTGAGTGCCTAGTCCACTATCTGTGAGTAACCTGACTTTAAGCAACTGAAAATGACTTTTTAAAAAACTATACAGAACCATTTACTCGTTTAATTGGTGTACACTAATCACTTGCTTAGGAAATATTTTAATATTTAAAAGTTATTGATTAACGTGCTTGCGCCAAAAAAAAGCAATTTTAAGAGCTTCCTCGAAGGACTGCAAATGGGTGCAATCAGCGAAAACTGGTCAGTGATTCAATTCAATCTTGGGGCATGACCAGTTTTGTGGGCAATGCCAGTTTCCAGCATGAATTTTTTTCCCCAGTGCAAAAGATCACAGAAACTTAATTTGCACTGGACGTAATTTGCACTTGAAATGCCTTGATCATTAGCACTGATTTGGCTGAAAAAAGGTGCAAAGTAGCAGAAACTCGACCCCACTGGTATTTACCCTTCAATCACCAAACCCAGCTTCAAATGGACAAGGTAGCAAAGTAGAAAAATATGGGGATTGAAATCAGTGCTGTGGAATAAAACACATTTGCATTTTTTGTACTTAGTCTCAGCAACAAGCACTCAAAGGTCACATTTACCACAGGCGAGGTGCAGAGTAATCCTCACTCCACAATGTGACTGCAACAATGTGAAATGTTCCTTATTTATCACACCAGCCATCCTTGAAGTCCCTCCAAATAAGAATGACAATTTTACACTGATCTTTTACACTATGGGCCCATAGCCAGAAGTGTCTGTAAGACTATCCAACTCATTTCATGAAGCAGTCTCACAGCAAGCAGACACAGAGGACTTTCTAAATCACTACAAGCCCTGGTCCTAGAGGTGAGATGAGTGTTAACTCACTACACCATCTGGAGATAATACATGAGAATATTGTTAAGCACTCCATATATTTCACCAACTCCACCTGGACACCCAGTCACAAGTGTTCACAAGGGCTATTAAAATACATATGCTGAAAACCACAAAGAGCATCTGCATCAAAACAGGCTTAAGGGTGCAAGATAGGCACAAATACCATGGCTATTTCTTTTAGCCATGAGCCTCTCACCTGGAATTCCAGCTGTGCATTTGGGTCTTCACCGTCTTTTTCCACCTCCTCTTTACTGGATGTTCTGTACGCAGATTTATTTTTAATTAAAGATTCCTCCACCAATTTCTTCTCAGATTCCTTCATGATTTCCAAAGTTTCTTGAGTGTTATTACTATTGGACATCTCCAAAATGTGAAAATAATTAAGGGTGTGCTAGACGGCAGAAACCTGAAACAGATACTAAAAAAGTTAGCTTACTGGAATGACGTAAGTGACAAAATTAAGCTAATACTTTGACTCTTACAGTATGCAAGTAATACGTGTTTTTGTTCAGTTATCCACATTCCCTTTTACTATGTTAAACACGTGAGCAACAGCCATCACTTATTGATAACTAGTCATAGATTTCATCGCTGACATTTGCACATTTTTTTTAAAAATTGAGCTATACAATGCATCAGCCTTGGTTCAGTGGTACCACTCTCGTCACCAAGTCAGAAAATCATAGGTTCAAGCCCCATTACAGAGACATGAATACAGAATCTAAGCTGACACTTCAGTGCAGTTCAGCACACCAAAGGTGTCAGCTTGCGGATGAAATGTTAAACCAAGGCCCCGTCGGCCCCCTCAGGTGAGCATAAAAGATTCCAAGACACTATTTGAATAAGAGCAGGGAAGTTATCCCTGGTGTCCTGACCAATATTTATCCCTCAACCAGCATCAAAAACAGATCATCAGCTCATCATCACATTACTGTTCATGTGAGCTTGCTGTGCGAAAACTGGCTGCCGTATATCCTACAATACAACAGTGACTATACTTCAAAGGTACTTCGCTGGCTGTAAAGCACTTTCAAACATCCGGAGATAGTGAAATGCACCAGATAAAGGTAATTTATTTCTTCATTTACAATTTCACCTGGTCAGAGTACATCACAGATCACAATGCTATGTTACACATCATGCACAGATATAGGGACTTACACTGTTCAGTATCTCTGTGTGCCAGTCTCATTAGCACCACCAAGGTCATTCCTTGCCTGGAAACTTTAGACTGAGAGAAGACGATGAGGACGACTGCATTTATATAGCACCTTTCACGACCACCGGATGTCTCAAAGTGCTTTACAGCCAAGTATTTTTTGAAGTGTAGTCACTGATGTAACGCAGCAAACTCAGCAGCCGGTATGCACACAGCAAACTTAGATACAGCAATGTGATAATGACCAGATAATTTGTTTTTGTGATGTTGATTGATGCTGCTCTTCTTCGAAATAGTGCCATAGGATGTTTTATGTCCACCCGAGTCCAAAAGATGGCACCTCTGACAGTGCAGCGCTCCTTCAGTACTGCACTGAAGTGTTGGTCTTGATTTTTGTGTTCAAGCTCTGGAGTGGGACTTGAACCTAGAACCATCAGACTCAGAGGCAAGAGTGCTACCAACTGAGCCACAGCTCACATTTGAGAGGGCAGGTCAAGAACTTGTTAAGCATAGACTGAGTGGTGGATGGCCTCCTGTGAGTTGTTGGGATAGCAGCAGAGGGCTGGGTTCACCCCAATCATCAGTTAGTCCCTGACTTCATTTAGCTGTATGGGGGGAGAGATTTGAATACAATATTTTCACAGAGGGAAGCCCACACTCCTGTTGATGTTCCAACTCCAGATACAGTGCACATCTTATTGGCTCCATTCAGTAAATGCTCTCCAGGTGCTTTACCCAGCTCCTTGCTGTGGTGCGTCAGATTATGTCCACACCTTGTTATCAGCTGTAATTGTGCAGGAACTGTGCAAGCCAGGTAGGAGTTGCTAATCTGACATTTCCCCTCCTCTCTCTAGCCCAGGGATGTTGAGGCCGCTGTTCATAAGTGATTTGCAGGACAGCACTTTTTGCAATTTTTAAAATACTTTGATCTAAACCAAAGCATAATATTCCAAATTAAGTTTGAAAGCAACATACTCAAATCCAAAACAAAAATCTTAAACTTAAAAGCCAATTACATAGGGATGAGGGGGCGAACAGGCTAAGGTTGAATGGGTAAATGGACTAAAAGGTACAGTGGTAAATAAACAGTGGGAAAATTTAAAGAAATTATTCAAAAGGTTCAACAAAAATACATTCCATTAAAAAACAAAAAGTCAAATGAGAAAGATCCATCCCTGGCTTACTAGGGAAGTTAAGGATAGCATTAGATTAAAGGAACAGGCTTATAATGCTGTGAAGAATAGTAAGCCTGAGAATTGCGGGAGCTTTAGAAACCAGCAAAGGGTGACCAAAAGTTCATAAAATAGTGAAATAATAGTGAGAGTAAACTAGCCAGAAATATGAAAACAAGATTGAAGAGCTTTTCCAAGTATATAAAAAAAAGGAGAGCAGTTGAAGTAAATGTTGACCCCTTAGAGGCAGAGACAGGAGAAATTATGGAGAAATAAGGAAACTGCAGGGAGGTTGAATATTTTGTGTCTATCTTCACAGAAGACGACAGAAAATAAAAACCAAAAATAAAGGGCAACCAAGAGTTAAGAGTGAGCAACTTGAAGGAATTATCAGCAGAGAAAAAGTATTAGACAAACTTAAAGGATGAAAAGCCAATGAATCCCCAGGACCTGATGGCCCACATCCTCGGGTAAGCGAGCTGTGGATGCACTGGTTACAATTTTCCAAAATTCCCTAGATTCTAGAACAGTCCCAGCAGATTAGAAGTTAGCAAATGTAACACCGCCACCCAAGAAAGGAGGGAGAGAGAAAACAGGGCACTACAGGCCAATTAGCCCGATATCAGTCATCGGGAAAATGCTGGACTCTATTATTAAGGAAGTCTTAAAAATGCACTTAGAAAATCATAGTATGATCAGACGAGAGTCAACATGGTTTTACAAAAGGGAAATCGTGTTTGACAAATTTAGAGTTCTTTGAGGGTGTTACTAATAGAATAGATAAAGGGGAGCCAGTAGACTTAGATCTCCAAAAGGCATTTGATAAGGTGCCACACAAAAGGTTAGTGCTCGAAATAAGGGCTCATGGAGTTGGGGGGGGGGGGGGGGGGGGGTAACACATTAGCACGCATGGAGGATTGGTTAACGGACAGGAAGCAGAGAGTAGGGATGAAGGGGGCATTTTCAAGTTGGCAGGCTGTGACTACTGGAGTGCCACATGGATCAATGTTGGGGCCTCAGCTATTTACAATCTGTATTAATGACTTAGAGACTGAGAAATGCATCCAAGTTTGCTGATGATACAAAACGAGGTGGGAATGTCTGCTGTGAGGAGGACACAAAGAGATATAGACAGGTTAAATGAGTGGGCAACAAGGTGGCAGATGGAGAATAATGTGGGGAAGTGTGAGGTTATTCACTTTGGTGTAAGAATAGAAAAGCAAAATAATCTTTAAAAGGAGTGAAATTTTTAAATGTTAATGTTGAGAGACTTGGGTATACTCGTACAAGGAACACATAGGCACAGAAAGCAATTAGGAAGGCAAATGGCATGTTGGCCTTTATTGCGAGGGGACTGGAGTACAAGAATAAGGAAGTCTTGCTACAATTGTATTCAGGGCTTTGGTGAGACCACACCTGAAGTACCGTGCACAATTTGTCTCCATGTCCAAGGAAGGATATCCTTGTCTTGGTGGCAGTACAGCGAAGGCTCACTAGATTTGTTCCTGGGATGAGAGGGTGATCCTATGACAGGCCGAGTAAATTGAGCCTATACTCTCTGGAATTTAGAAGAATGAGAGGTGATCTGATCGAAACATACAAGATTTTGAAGGGGCTTGACAGGGTAAACACTGAGTGATTGTTTCGCCTGGCCAAGAAATCTAGAACATGGGGCCACAGTCTTAGGATAAGGGGTCAATCATTTAGGACTGAGATGAGGAGAATTTTTTTTCACTCAAAGGGTTGTGAATCTTTGGAATTCTCTACCCCAGGAGGGTTGTGGATGCTTCATTATTCAGTACAATCAGTTTCAAACCCATCCTTGCTAGTCTCCCCAATAATATCATGAGCATTGTCTAGTTTTATTTTCCTAACTGTTTCTGTTCACAAGATGCTAGGTTATTAAAAAATTCAGAATTTTGTTAATAAAGGTGAGATATCTTTGTGAAAGATGTTGTTAAATTCCAAAGATTAGCAATGGAAAGAACACCTGTGCAACTGTTACGGAGAGGTGGGAAATGACGGGGATGGTTTCCCTTTTTCATCTCTCAACTGACCGAAGACAGAGTGTCTATTAGAAATGCGTTTTAACCCGAGCGTTTTAATGGTCAAGACAGACAGACACATGACAGGTTTTCCTGTAGGTTTAAAGAAAGGTAAATGTTTATTAAACAACATCCGAAAATATTCGCAACTTCACGCGTGTTCACACGCACAGAGACACACACACACACACGAAAATATGAGATTAAAAGATAACATGCATTTAGGACTGATGGTTTTAAAAAAAGAGTTCACTGCAAACCTGGCGTTATAAAAATGGCGCAGGCCTGTTTTTCCTTTTTCCGGTTCACGGAAGACAAAACTTCGAAAGTTTCAGGAGGGCGAATGCTTTGTTGCAGACTTCATTTTGTTGTATCTCAGTCACAGTTCAATGTCGAAAACCCTGTTACAATTTCTCAGATAGGGGGTCTCAAAGCCACTTCCAGTCTCTGCCGACAGATAGTTTAAAGATGGTATTCTAGGCAGGGTTCTCCTTCTTCTGCTGGAGCAGATGATATCTCTCTTTCCCTGGCTCTGTCTTTGTTGCCCAGTATATACTTTTAATAAGCTCCTTATAAGACCCCCTGGTTTCTGTCATATGACCATGGTTTCTCTTTACCATTGTCTTCGTAAGTGGTGTCTGACAGTGGGGTCATGTTAGACAATGTGTCTGGATGGCACCCACCTTCATTCCATTTTGATAAACTGGATTTTTTTTTTTTCACATCCATTTATTTGAGTTTGAATTTGGAGACACCATGTCTGCCATGCCATTGTTAACCCAATTTGTTGACGACAGCCATTAGCAGAATGGGCTATTTACGTTTTAATGTCTTCTCCAAGGCTGGTCCAGACATGAAGATTGACTCACAGTTCTTGTAGTTTCCATGTGTATCGACAGTATAGGATGAGGTCAACTGACCTCACAACTCCATCTTCTTTTTCAGGAAAAGTGTCCATTTCAGGTTTGTTTTATAAGTTCATTGTATAGTTCATAATTTTTCTATGCATGAGCGTGACACAATATAGAAATAATTTTGAAGGTTTCAAAAATTCAGCAACAGGGGCAAACTAATTTAAAGTAATTTCTTATTTTTTTAAATTTAGAGATACAGCACTGAAACAGGCCCTTCGGCCCGAGTTGTGCCGACCATCAACCACCCATTTATACTAATCCTACATTAATACCATATTCCCTACCACATCCCCACAATTCCCCTACCACCTACCTATACTAGGGGCAATTTACATTGGCCAATTTACCTATCAACCTGCAAGTCTTTGGCTGTGGGAGGAAACCGGAGCACCTGGCGAAAACCCACGCAGTCACAGGGAGAACTTGCAAACTCCGCACAGGCAGTTCCCAGAATTGAACCCGGGTCGCTGGAGCTGTGAGGCTGTGGTGCTAACCATTGCAACACTGCTTGAATTTAAAAAAAAATAATTTTCCATTAATTTGAAGTAAGCAACATAAATAACACAGCATAGTGAAAATATACTTCTAAAAAAAAGGTAATTTGATTTAAACTGCTTTGAATTAAGAGCAGCAGACTGTACTTAAACTACTTTGCCCACAAAGTGCCTGAGCAATGACCCGAAAGGAGCACACCAGGTTAGCAGTTAAAAATCACCACCATGCTCCAGACTTGACACTGCCACAGAATGACAGAAAAAGTATGGCACAGAAAGAGGCCATTCAACCCATCGTGTCCATGCCAGCCGAGAATAAAAAAAGAAATAGAAACTAGCCGCCCAATCTAATCCCACCTTCCAGCACCTGGTCCATAGCCTTGCAGCACTTCAGGTGCATGTCCAGGTACCTTTTAAAAGAATTGAGGATTTCTGCCTCCACCACCATTCCTGGCAGTGAATTCCAGACACCCAACACCCTCTGGGTGAAAAAGTTTTTCCTCATGTCCCCTCTAATCCTTCTACCAATCACCGTAAATCTGTGCCCCCTGGTAATTGACCTCTCTGCTAGGGGAAACAGGTCCTTCCTGTCTACTCTATCTAGGCCCTTCATAATTTTGCACACCTCAATTAAGTCACCCCTCAGCCTCCTCTGTTCTAAGGAAAACAACCCTAGCCAATCCAATCTTTCTTCATAGCTGCAACTTTCGAGCCTTGGCAACATTCTTGTAAATCTTCTCTGTACTCTCTCCAGAGCAATTATGTCCTTTCTGTAATGCGGTAACCAGAAATGTACACAATACTTCAGCTGTGGCCTAAACAGCATTTTATACAGTTCCAGCATTACATGCCTGCTTTTGAATTCTATACCTCAGCCAATAAAGGAAAGCATTCCTTATGCCTTCGTCACCACTCCATCTACCTGCCCTGCCACCTTCAGGGACTTGTGGACATGCACTCCAAGGTCTCACACTTCTTCTACCCCTCTCAATATCCTCCCATTTATTGTGTACTCCCTCATTTTATTTGCCCTCCTCAAATGCATTACCTCACACTTATGTGGATTGAATTCCATTTGCCACTTTTCCGCCTACTCAACCAAACCATTGATATCTTTCTGGAATCTACAGCTATCCTCTTCACCATCAACTGCACGACCAATTTTTGTCATCAGCAAATTTCCCAATCATGCCTCTTACATTTAAGTCCAAATCATTAATATATACCACAAACAGCAGAGGACCCAACATTGAGCCCTATGGAAAGCCACTGGTAACAGCTTTCCATTCACAAAAACATCCGTCGACTATTACCCTTTGTTTCCTGTCCCTGAGCCAATTCTGGATCCAATCTTCCACATTGCCTTGTATCCCATGGGCTTTCATTTTACCGACCAGTCTGCCATGTGGGACCTTGTCAAATGCCTTACTAAAATCCATGTAGACCACATCCACTGCACGACCCTCATCAATCATAGAGTCATACAGCACTGAAACAGGCCCTTCGGCCCACCGAGTCTGTGCCGACCATCAACCACCCATTTATACTAATCCTACATTAATCCCATACCACATCCCCACCTTCCCTCAATTCTCCTACCACCTACCTACACTAGGGGCAATTTACAATGGCCAATTTACCAATTAACCTGCAAGTCTTTGGCTGTGGGAGGAAACCGGAGCACCCGGCGGAAACCCACGTAGTCACAGGGAGAACTTGCAAACTCCGCACAGGCAGTACCCAGAACTGAACCCGGGTCGCTGGAGCTGTGAGGCTGCAGTGCTAACCACTGCGCCGCCCCAAAATCCTCCGTTACTTCCTCAAAAAATTCAATTAAGTTAGTAAGACATGACCTTCCCTTAACAAATCCATGCTGACTATCCCTGATTAATCCATGCATTTGTAAGTGGCAGTTTATCCTGTCACTCAGAATAGATTCTAACAATGTACCCAACACCGAGGTCAGACTGACCGGCCTATAATTATTTGGCCTATCTCTCGAACCCTTTTTAAACAATGGTACAATGTTCGCAGACCTCCAATCGTCTGGTACCTCTCCTGTATCGAGTGAGGATTTGAAGATGATCTTCAGCACATCCACTATTTCCTCCCTGACTTCCCATAACAACCTGGGATGAAATCCACCCGGCCCTGGCGATTTATCCACTTTCAAGGATGTCAGACCCTCTAGCACTTCCTCTCTCATTATGCTTATCCTATCTAATAATTCACACTCTTCCTCTTTAACTACAATGTCGACATCAACCCTCTCCTTTGTGAAGACAGAGACAAAAAACTCATTAAGAACCCTGCCCACATCTTCTACAGCCACGCATAAGTTCCCTTGCAGATCCCTGATAGGCCCTAACCTTTCCCTGGTTATCCTCTTGCTCTTAATGTATTGATAAAACATCTTCGGGTTTTCCTTCATTTTACTTGCCAATGATTTTTCATGTCCTCTCTTTACTTTTCTAATTTCCTTTTTTACTTCACCCCTGTACTTTCTATACTCCTCTAGGCTTTCTAAAGTATTAAGATTTTTGTGATCGTCATGAGCTTTTACTGCTTTAATTTACCCTGTAAGCTTCTAGATAACCAGGGGACTCGAGAGTTGGCCATTCCACCCTTTATCTTAGTGGGGACATGCCTACATTGTGCCTGTCGCATCTTGCTTTTGAATGCCTCCCACTGGTTTGCCACTAATTTTCCCTCAAGTAGCTCTATCCAGTCCACTTTCGCCAGGTCACCTCTCAGTTTCTTAAAATTCGCCTTCCCCGAGTTTAGAACTTTTACTCCTGTTTTATCTGTCCTTTTCCAAGATTATGCGACAACTTACTGTATTATGGTCACTATTTCCAAAATGGTCACCCACTGTTACTTCCTCCACTTGCTCAGCTTCATTACCGAAGACAAAATCTAGAATTGTGCACCCTCTCATTGGGCTTGTTACGTGCTGGCTAAAAAAGTTCTCGAATGCAGTTCAAGAATTTTGTACCCTCTGTGCCCTTCACACTGTTTGTATCCCAGTTGATATTGGGGTAGTTGAAATCCCCAACGATTACCGCCCGATAGTTTTTGCACTCAGATATTTGCCTACATATTTGTTCTTCTACCTCCCTCTCTATTTGGAGGTCTATAGTACATTCCTAGTAGATTGAAGAGATGGAACCAGTCATAGCTGCCAAAGGCACTGCATTGCTGAACTACAAGAAAGCCCTCAGTGGAGTTAACATCCTTCGCACTTAAAGCTGCCAGAAGCACCGTGCAAAGAACAGCCAGGCGCTGTGCAAATGACTACTGGCAACACCTATGCAGTCGTATTCAGCTGGCCTCCAACACCGGAAATATCAGAGGAATGTATGATGGCATTGAGAGCGCTTTTGGGCCAACCAGCACCTAGGCTCAACCAGCACCAGTAACCTGTATCTCGATGCAGAGATCAACAAGCGCATGGGAAAGGCGTCTGCTGCTATGTCCAGACTGGCCAAGTGGGTGTGGGAAATTGGCGCACTGACACAGAACACAAAAGTCCGGGTGCTTCAAGCCTGTGAGCTCAGTAAGTACCTTGCTCCACAGCAGCGAGGCCTGGACAACGTATGTCAGCCAAGAGCAACGTCTCAACGCATCCCCTCTTCGCTGCCTCTGGAGAATCCTTGGCATCAGGTGGTAGGACCGTATCTCCAATGCACAAGTCCTCGAGGCACCCAACATCCCCAGCATGTATGCCCTACTGAGCCAGCGGCGCTTGAGATGGCTTGGCCACGTGAGCCGCACAGAAGATGGCAGGATCCCCAAGGATGCATTGTACAGCGAGCTCGTCACTGGTACCAGACCCACTGGCCATCCATGTCTCCGCTTTAAAGACATTTGCAAACGTGACATGAAGTCCTGCGACATTGACTACAAGTCGTGGGAGCCAGTTGCCAGCGATCGCCAGAGCTGGCGGACAGCTATAAAGGCGGGGCTGAAGTGAGGCAAGTCGAAGAGACTCAACAGTTGGCAGGAAAAGAGACAGAAGCGTAAGGAGAGAGTCAACTGTGTAACAGCCCCGACAACCAACTTCACCTGCAGCGCCTGTGGAAGCCTCTGTCACTCTAGAATTGGCCTTCATAGCCACTCCAGGTGCTGCTCCACAAACCACTGACCACCTCTAGGCACTTACCCATTGTCTCTCGAGACAAGGAGGCCAACAGGGAAAGGACAGTACATTCCTAGTAGTATGGCTGTCCCTTTTTTATTTGAGCTCCACCCATATGGCCTCGTTTGATGATTCATTTAGCAGATCATTCCTCCTCAAGGCTGTTATTGATTCCTTAACTAATAATGCTACACCCTCTCCTTTTTTTATCTCCCTCTCTATCCCGCCTGAAAACTCAATATCCAGGGATGTTGAGCTGCCATTCTTGCCCCTCTCTGAGCCAAGTACCCGTTATAGCAACAATATCATGCCACGTGTCTATCTGCGCCCTCAGCTCATTGGCTTTATTTATTATACTCCTTGCATTTAACACTGCATCCTTTAACACTGCCAAATTCCTGTGCTGCACACTTTCTAACCTCTGCTTCTTCTGTCTTTTAGAGTCACTTGCTAATTTTCTGGCTCCTGTTCCCTGCCCTGAAACTGTCCTATCTAAGACTGCACTCAGGTTCCCATCCCCCTGCCAAGCTAGTTTAAACCATTCCCAACAGCACTAGCAAACCTTCCTGCAAGAATATTTGTCCCAATCCTGTTCAGGTACAGACTGTCTGGCTCGTCCAGGTCCGACCTTCCCCAGAAACAGTCCCAATGCCCCAGAAATGTGAAGCCCTCCCTCCTCCACTATCTCTCCAGCTATGCATTCATCTGGTGTATTTTCCTATTCCTATACGCACAAGTACGTGGCCTTGGGAATAACCAGGAGATTACTACCTTTGAGGTCCTGCTTGCTAATCTTGTTCCTAACTCCCTAAACTCAGCCTGCAGGACCTCATCCCTCTTTCTTCCTATATCATTGGTACCAATGTGGACCACGACCTCTGGCTGTGCATCCTCCCCCTCCAGAATGCGCTGTAGCCACTTGGTGATATCCGTGACCCTTGCACCAGGGAGGCAACAAACCATCCTCGAATCACATCTGCGACCACAGAAACGCCTGTCTGTTCCCCGAACTATAGAATACCTTATCTCTATTGCTCTCGTCCTTTCTCCTCCCTCCCTGCACAGCTGAGCCACCCATGATGCTCTAGTCATGACTCTCGCTGCACTCTGCAGAGGAACCCTCCTTCCCATCGGTACTCAGAACTGAATACCGGTTAGAAAGTGGGATGCTCTCTGGGGACTCCTGCACTACCTGCCTTGAACTTCTTGTCTGTCTGGCAGCCACCCAGTCCCTCTCTACCTGTGCTCTCAAGCTCCATGGTGACTACCTCCTGAAACGTGCTATCCAATTAGTTCTCTGCCTCGCGAATGCGCCAGTGACTGCAGCCGCCACTCGAGTTCCAAAACCCGGAGCTCAAGTTTCATGGTGCGTCCACGACTTCTCACATGCCACAGGAGGCACATTCCGTTTGGCCAAGCTGCCCTGCCATTACTTAGCTTTGCAAACTAACTATTGTTCATGTAATAAGTGGAATAACTTACCAATTACTTGCCAATTAGCTTCTTCTCCTGTACCGTGGAGGTTGAAAATGCAGAAAAAAAAAAGAGACCAAGAGCACTTCATTCCCCTAGTCAGTGAAATCCCTCACACACAACCCAGCCTCACTCTGTCCAAACAGCAATATTCTAATTAGTAATTAATTAAAAAAACACAGCTTATAGTAACCTCATCACTTATAAGGGAGGTTTTGAGTTTTTTTTTTTAAACTCTCTCTCCCCTCATTCTTTTAAGCTATTTACAGGCATTAACAGCTGTTACTTACCCAACCAATCAGGTTACAGATTTTCAGTGATGTCACTAAGTTTTTTCCTCTTTTGAAACTCAGCGCATGCCGAAACAAACAGAGACAGAGAGCCTGCCGCTGCTCCGGTCCAAGGTAGGTGTAGGCCAAGATTTGTTTGAAATTTAAATGAGGTAGCTTGACTCTGATTGATCAAGGCATCGCCCTGAGGAATGAACCAGCGAATGGCTGTCACTTATTTTGTTCAGCTGGAACAGGCGCAATGTTTGTACATGTTCTTTCTGTGTGCAAAGAACAGGGCCCTATGTATTAATATATGTAGCTTATAGTACGCGCAAATGAGAGCCCAACTGAACCTTAAATTGGTTGTCAGCGTAATTCTTAGCACACTGAGGATTATTTAGCAAATAGCAATCGCGGAATCACATCTAATATTGGACACTGTGTTTTGAGTTTTGCAAGCACGGGCTGGTTGGGTATGGCCTGTACCTTGCCTGTTGCGAACAGCGGAAGGGACATGTTGTTTGATACGCTCCCCCAGTCTTTGGGCATACGGCCTATATACCTAGCATCACACTGGCATTGAAATTCATATATCACATTACTCATTTGTGTGATAGGCAGAAAGTCTTTTTGGCTTGACATTAGCATCCTGTTAGTGGAAAACACCACACGTGTTGCTACTGCATTGTAGCAGCGTGAAACAGCTAGCTTCACCTGTTGCTCAACTTTTTGGGATACATTACCCTTCCAGGATAATTTGAGGTAGACTGAGCACTTTTCAGGGCCAAAAATCATGACCTTAGGCCCATTCATAAGTTTGCGTGATAGACAGCGAGAAATGATCTGATCAGGGTAGCCATTTTTGCACAGGATGTCTTTGATTTATCTTATTTCAGCATCACGCTTACATGGTGAGTTGTGTCTTTTGAGTTTGAAATACCCTTAGTAATGATTCTATTCTCCCAGAAGTGTCACCCTTTAAGGTGAATGGAGTTTTTTACATCACTGTTATAATGAAGTGTCTGAATGAAGATTTGCAACCAGATAACAGACTAAAACTACCAGAACATACCAATATAAAAGCAAAATACTGCGAATGCTGGATATCTGAAATAAAAACAAGAAATGCTGGAAATACTCAGCAGGTCTGGCAGCATCTGTGGAGACAGAAGCAGAGTTAACGTTTCAGGTGGTCACTGGCCTGAAACGTTAACTCTGCTTCTCTCTCCACAGATGCTGCCAAACCTGAGTATTTCCAGCATTTCTTGTTTTTATTTCAGAACATACCAATGTCACTCTGTGGACAAAATTCCCAGTATACAGCTTAAAGCCGTCTATCCTCAGAGTCTAATCAACACCACCACATCTTCGAGCAGGGAAGGGGGAACAGAACACACCATGTTAAAAAAAAAGATGGATTGACATCAACACTTGTCATTCAGAGCATGCCAGAACTTTGAACAGCCACGTGCACCCGCTTCCAACAATATAACCTCAGACTCACTGTAAGAAACTCCACGTGAGATCACAAGATAATTACAGATGTGGTAGTCCCTATGATCCATCTTAGCTCATCCACCCAGTATGGTCACAATATCCCCCATTGCAGCTTCCAATTGATTCTTAAATGATTCCAGGATTTTCTGCTCCACTACTCTGTCCAATAGCCCATTCCATGTATTAATCATTTTGTAAGAAATTCTTGTCATCAGTCCTATATATGCTGTTTACTAATTTGAACCTGGGGTCTGTCACCTTATTCCTGCAATTTAAAGTCGTTTTCAGATTTAACTTGAACATATTCTAAATTGTTTACTATTTTACATCTTTTATTTTACATATTTTACATAAGTTCACTTCTCAGATGTTGGCACTCAAGACTGAAAATCGAAGTTCTTCAGTTTTTCCTCATATCTCTGATGCTAGCTATAAGCCTTATAAGCTTTTTTGCACTGTCTCCAAAGCTTGAATGTTTCCCTTGTTCCTCAGTGACTGGAACTGGACACAGTACTCCAGGTCAGGTTTGGCTGGAGCACTGTAGTTTAGTCACAACTTCCTATGACTTGTATTCTACTGCTTTGGTCATGCAATTCAGGAGTCTATTGACTTTGGCGCTCCACATTGTTCCGACAGTTGGTGTATAAGACTCCTCCCAGATTTCTTTCAACTTCATCCATAGCTATTTCCACAACACTCATGGAGTATGTGCGTTGCCTATTTTTCTTCCTATGTGCCGTTTAAATTACTCCAAAATAACCAAGTTGAAACGGATGTGTCAAACTTTCAGTTAGGAATTTGAAAGTAGATAATGGCCCATACTCTCTTGTGGAGAAATGACTCCAAATTAAAACAAGAATTTAAATGGTGACATTCTGAAACACTTAAAAGGAATATTAGACAAATCAAATGGAGATATCTGTGGGGCTTTAGCTGTATAGGAACTGCAAGGGACACATAAAAGATCCAGGGAAACCAAGTCAGTTCACAAAACCCTGAAACTCTTACCAGGAGCTGCAGCCTGTAGTAATTGTGCGCTAAACCCGTATCACATAAAAAGCAAATGTTCCTTTTGTGGTCAAAGAAGAGGTGCCTCAATGGAACTGGACCTGTTCAGTGCCTTCAAATGTGCATCTCATGTTGCTGATAGTTGTGGAGTTCTCTGGATCGAGTAAAGTATGTCTATGGTCAAAGCATGCCGCTGTCCCTCCTGAGCTCCCTGTGGAGATAAAAGGCAAGCCATCAGATAATATAAATTTCATTTTTCATGGGCCCTATCTGTCAAGTGTCCTATAAACAATAAGCGTTTTCACAGCTTTTGCTTTCAGCATTAAATTTTCACAGGACAAAGTGACTACGATGCCTTTAACCGAAGGTACAGGTGAATAGGAGGAGGAGCAGTGAGAATCTACTCAGTCACAAGATATCCAAAGTCCTTAGAAGACGCACCACCAACAGTGCCAGCCAAGGCTCAGTTGGTAGCACTCACCTCTGAGTCAGAAGGTTGTGGGTCCAAACCTCACTCCAGAATTTGAGCACAAAAACCTAGGCTGACACTCCCAGTGCAGTACTGAGGGAGTGCTGCACTGTTGAAGGTGCCATCTTTCGGATGAGACATTAAACCGAGACTCTGTCTGCCCCCTCAGGTGGATGTAAAAGATCCCATGGCACTATTTTGAAGAGGAGCATGGGAGTTATCCCCGATGCCCTGGGCAATACTTATTCCTCAATCAACATCACAAAATCATTTTATATGGTCATCATCACATTGCTGTTTGTGGGGGCTTGCTGTGCACAAATTGGCTGCCATGTTTCCTACATTACAACACTAACTACACTTCAAAAATACTTCATTGGCTGTAAAATGCTTTGAGACGTCCTGTGGTCGTTAAAGGTGCTATAGAAATGCAAACCTTTCTTTGTTAACAGACATATTTTTAGGATTAATTCATGTCATTTCCTAAATGAGCACTGGGTACGTTAAGTGTGTACTGACAGACAACACGCAAGGTAATGTACATTATATGTAGAGAGGGCAAAACAATCAAACACTTAAAAGCACAACAGAAAACCTTGGACACAATATATTCCACAGAGGTATCTCCTCCATATAAAAAATGAAGCTGAGCGCATAAGCAGCATCCAGTCTAGATCCATAATGTTTTGTAGTTGAAGTAATGTAAAGCTTCTAAAACAGAACGTGATCAGGACAAATCAGTACAGTCTGAAGTAAGGGGAACTTGCAAGAACAGAAAAAGCATTTGATTGCAAATTAAAACAACCCCCCTCATTTTACACCACATTTTTCTAGCATTACTAGTTTCTTCTCTGCCACAAACAGCTTGGATTTTTCAAATTCAAAAGCTTTAAGGAGACTAGCTCTGTGCGTTTGACATCATTAACCTAAGCTGTGAAGTGGTTTAGTATTTGCTATGGATTTAGAAAGTCAGGTTCTGTCGGATAAAAATGCTTTCCCTAAATTTGAAGTCAAGGAATAAAGGCAGATTCCACTGCAAATCTTTAAGGAGCCATTTGTCTGTTGATACCAGCTCAATGAAGGGGCTTGGTCAAGTTTAGAAAGTTTCTGTGTCTGGTGCACATTATATTCTAGATGCGACAGATATGCACTAGACCAGATATCTAGTAACTGCATTCTAGATTATGACCTGGAGCCTAAAACAAGCAATTCACTGACTTAATAACCCCTAAAAATTTACAAGTACCTACAATTACAGTTCCCACCAATTACATCCTCCACGTTTATCACAGGCAGTTGCCTGGAACAGGCAAATAGCACTAACCATTTGCCATTACCAGGGGAATCAATTACAACGGTGCAACATATAACAGCTATTTCAAGCAATTCAATAAGTTCTTCACACATTATGATATTTGTATTTAAATCTCTCCACAGATCATTCTGTATCTGTTTTGAGCCCATGATATCTCTCTCTAAGCAATCACCTGTTCTGAACTCAAATCTTACCTATGACTCAGTTACCAGTAACTACTGCAAAGATTTAAGAAAATCTGTTCCTTCTGCATTTGATCAGTTCCCAATTCTTCAATCAGTAATTTGGGAACATGGAACATTTGGTTTAGATCCCCTACAAACCATCTGGTGATTCCTTTCCGTGTTAAATTTTATCAATAACCATGGATGGAATTGAAATCTGGTTAGCTGTTGGTTTCTTTCTCTGTTCCCCCTGTTCTCTCCCGGTGTCTCTAAAAGACAATACTTCGTCCAATGCTTTTAGCAGACTAATAGTGCCTGTTATAAACACAGGGACTGTACTTGGGTTCTCACAAGGAATACTTAAGCAGTGGCCTTAAAGGAACAGGCTAAGTTAACAACTAAACATCACAACCATGTTCTAGATCTAGACAGTGGGTCTGGAGATCAGCTGGTTGTAATAATTTATGAAGATAAAATTCAGTCTTAATGAACACATTTTTCATTAAGTACATTTTTCACGACACATTAATTTTGATGATGAAAAGGAAAGTCCAATAAAAAAAATCTTGAAATTACTGAGCTGGTTAAGGTGCATAATCATTAGTGCCAGAAAAGTACAAACAGTACTTTAGTGGTACTTCATGTGCCTTTTTGATAGATACAAAATCATTTTTAGCATCACTTCTTTTGCAAGAGGAAAAAAAGGATAAAAGTATTATGTGAAAATGACAATTATGGACGATCCTTTCTTTCCCATTTAATACCTTTTTGCTACTTCAGAGATAACTTGTACTGATCATCCACCAGCTTTTTAAAAAGGTCTGTTCACTGGCTATTGCACCCATTAGCTATCTCTCTACGACAACAGTCAGTACACTAACTAGAAAATCAAGATCACACACAAGCATGAATTCATCATGGACTGCACTGCCACACAAAAAACTGAGCAATATGAACTACACAAGCTCTCGCCTCTTTACGGACTGAGGTCTGCCATTCCGAGCAAGTCCAATGACCTGCACAGCTTTTGGCTTTGATATTAGTTAGCACACTTTAATACAGTGGAAGGTGACAGTGACACTGAAATGAGCAGCATCGGGGCTGGGGAGTGGCATGCTTTTTACTTGCCATCCTGTGTCAAGATCAAGCACTTCCAAGTCTGTTATAGCATGGTCAGATGCCACATGAAGCTCATTATACCTTTCCCAAGGTGCTTCAGCCACAGTTTAAGAACTGTGAATTTTTTATTGACCACACCAGTAATTTTTGTAAATTGATTGAGACAACCAATAAGTTGAGTTACGGTCAGTTTCGTGCTGTGGACTCAAGCCTGCAGCGAACTGAGTTGAAGTGATCCAAACTCCTTTCACATAGGATCCCATCTATACATTACCACCCAGCCCTCTCAAAAGATGAATAATAATAATACCCGGCAGCTGCAACCCCTCAATTTCTGACCATTTAAACAAGAGGAATCTCAAAACCTGGGTTTGTACAATATTGAGATGTGGGCCATACTGCACAGTGGTTAGCACTGCAGCCTCACAGCTCCAGCGACCCAGGTTCGATTCTGGGTACTGCCTGTGCGGAGTTTGCAAGTTCTCCCTGTGACCGCGTGGGTTTCCGCCGGGTGCTCCGGTTTCCTCCCACAGCCAAAGACTTGCAGGTTGATAGGTAAATTGGCCATTATAAATTGCTCCTAGTATAGGTAGGTGGTAGGGGAATTGAGGGAAGGTGGGGATGTGGTAGGAATATGGGATTAATGTAGGATTAGTATAAATGGGTGGTTGATGGTCGGCACAGACTCGGTGGGCCGAAGGGCCTGTTTCAGTGCTGCATCTCTAAATAAATAAACTATAACCCTTTTCTGCCATATTGTGATACCATTCAAGCTTCTTAAATTGCTGTTGAACTATCCAACCCAATGCATGAGAACTTTGCTCTGCATTAAAACAGGAACAAAATGAAATCCTAGGTATATGAAATATAGATTCAATTACAGTCCATATGAATAAATCAAAAAGCTTCATTAAACGAACTCAATAGTTAAAAATGAATCTCTAAATAACACATCTTGAAAACGTATTGCAAATGAATAAAATATGATTTATAGCAAATTTGTTCAGAATATATTTGATCGAGTGTGGCAACAAGGAGCCTTAGGCAAAACTGAAGTCTTTCGGAAACAGGGGGAAAACTCTCCACTGGCTGCAGTCATACCTAGCACAAAGGAAGATGGTTGCAGTTGTTGGAGACCAATCATCTCAGCCCCAGGACATTGCTGCAGGAGTTCCTCAGGGTAGTGTCCCAGGGCCAACCATCTTCAGCTGTTTCATCAATGACTTTCCCTCCATCATAAGGTCAGAAGTGGGGTTGTTCACTGATGATTGTACAATGTTCAGCACCATTCGTAACTCCTCAAAGCAGTCCATGTCCATATGCAGCGAGACCCGGACAGCATTCAGGCTTGGACTGATACATGGCAGCAAGTGCACCAGGCAATGACCATCTCCAACAAGAGAGAATCTAAACCATATCCCCCTGACATTCAATGGCATTACCATTGCTGAATCCCCCACCATCAACATCCTGGGAGTTACCATTGACCAGAAACTGAACTGGACCTGCCATATAAATACTGTGGCTATAAGAGCAGGTTAGAGATTGTGAATTCTGAGGCGAGTATCTCACCTCCTGACTCCCCAAAGCCTGTCCACCATCTACAGGCACAAGTCAGGAGTGTGATGGAATACTCTCCACTTGCCTGGATGGGTGCAGCTCCAACAACAATCAAGAAGCTCGACACCATCCAGGATAAAGAACCTCATCCACCACCGATGCACAGTGGCAGCAGTGTGCATCATACACCAGATGCACTGCACCAATCACCAAAGCTCATTTGGTAGCACCTTACAAACCAGCGACGTCTATCACCTAGAAGGACGAGGGCTGCAGATGCATGGGAACACCACCACCTGAAAATTCCCCTCCAAATCTCTCAGCATCCGGACTTGGAGCTAGATCACTGTTCATTCACTGTCGCTGGATCAAGATCCTGGAACTCCCTCCCTAACAGCACTGTGGGTGTACCTACAGTGAGGGCTGCAGCTGTTCAAGGCAGCTCACCACCACCTTCTCAAGGGCAATTAGGGATGGGCAATAAATGCTGGCCTTGCCAGCGATGCCCACATCCCAGGAAATAAAAAAAATGCGAAGGTGATCTCATGAATGAATCCGTCAACATTTCCTCAGATACTGTGCTGCCAAAGGGGAAAGGTTGCTATGGAAACCATGAAGATGACAACAGTTGCTCAGTAAGAAAAAAAAGGCTTTAACATTCTGCAACCTGCTGGCACTCAAAGCCTCCATTTAAGGCTTTTAGCATACAAAAAAAGTCATTTTTTTTAAGGCACACCCCTTCATTTGAGTTAAATGTGACCTGTCTTGTATCTACCTAAAACACCATTAAACACACAAACAATTGAACAATAACAGGATGAATTGTTGCCTTCAAGTTAGAGAATGGTCAATCATTGCAACAATAACCTTGTTACAAACAGCGTGGAATGTCCTGTGCATTGGTAATAACATGAAAAGACCTGAATACAATTCAGTTGGAAAAAACAGATACAAAACAATTCAGGTCTCTGGACCACACCAGGACACAACTTTCATTGATGTTAATTCAATATGTGGAAATGGAAATGGAAACCCGCAGACTAGGGGGCCTGTGAGCACCAAGCAAACAATTCTTCACTGCACTGCTGTGTACACAGGATAGGTAGCAAGATCAGTAAAGTATCAGGCAGTCGTCCACCTTGAGTAGCAATCTGCAACAAAAATGGAAGACTTTTTTTAAAATTAATTAGCAGATAAGACAGAAACCATGGTATGCTTCCGACAGATACAATATTTACTGAAGTGAAAGAGGAAAAGTCTGCAGGGCTATGGGGAAAGGGCAAGGAAGTGGAACTAGCTGAGTAACTCTTCCAGGCAGCCAGCACAGACACGACAGGCTGAATGGCCTCCTTGCGTGCTGTAACCATTCTATGACATGCACAAAGTGTCACAACACGTTAATTTATAGAAGCAATACTACTGGTAGGACTTCAGTGCAGCATAAAGGTATGACTATGACATTTTCATACTACGAACAGCATCACAATTAAAGATTTTGTCCTTCTAAACTTGGATTATGTCTGTAGAGTACATTTTGAGCTACATAAACACTATGATAAAGTACTCATGGGAGGAACTCAAGGCGATGAATTGAGAATATCACACGAGCATATTAGCACAAATTTTTGATTTGCATTTATTTTTACTGCAATGCATTAGTACTAATGTGCTAAATAAACCCCTTGACAACACAGTGGAAGATATTTGTTATTCTCCATTTTCTGAAAACTCTCCCTGTATAAGCTGCAGTTCTCTCTCCGAATCTGCAGACTTTTGTTTTGAAATGTAGTTTTTCCACCATCAGGTGGCCAATATGTTCCTGTGATACTGTACCTCAACAACTTTCATCACCAATTGCCTTCTCATTTGTTTTGTTTATTTTCTCCCTGGCCCTGATCAGCCAGGGCCAGTAACCACCTGTAGCTATAGCTAGGCAACACTATTATCAGTCAAAAGCTAGAAAGCATGTGATAATAGAAGAGCTTTGATTAGAGTTCGGAAACATCTGTACATTCCCCACTGCCACGGTGTACGGCATTGATGCTTCAAGTGAAGTCACCATTGACATGTAACGACATACCTGTCTAATTCAGCTGAGATTACTGGGTGTATAAAGTAATCAACATACACAACACTGAATAGTTCAGCACCAAACTGTAAACATTGAATAACTTAGTATGCGTCATTTCAGATTCTCTTTGCCCAGCTCCGATGTTGAATTTCAGGGAAATGGATAGAGCTGCTCTGAGATGTTTGTGGGCTATCCCTTAACATCCCATCTTTAGTCAATGAGATCAAAATCTAAGAAACACAGAAACAGAAGGCATCAGTATATTTTGGAAAGAAAGGACAGTTAAGAGTTAAATGCCAGACCAGGTCTGCAGAAAGTAGAAAATTTGCAAACAGCTCCCTTTGGGACTTGCTTGGAAAGTTAAAGCATGATAGGTATAGCCTTGATTTCTTTAAGAGCACAGTGTTCATTAGATGCAGGGAGCAGAATTTCTCCACCTATGGACTAAACCTATGGAGAAAAAGTACAGATACTACAGATCTTAGAAAAAATATACAGGTTGTGATCACGCTATATGCAATTTCACCTGGTGTCTCCCATCTCCTCTAATTTCAGAATTTAACGAAAGTTCTAATTAAGACCATCAAAAGAAAAGGCTCAGACTGAGTCATTTGTGCTTCATATGTCCTGTGTGGGTTTTTGGCCTAAGCTACCTTGAAGAATTGTACTAGAAAGAACAAAGCTTTCATTTTGAAATTGCTAAGAGAAGCTATTTCAGTTTGAGATGTGATCCTCCCATGAGAGTCTGAGGATTTCATTCACACCCACACACAGCTTCAGTAACAATTGACGTAGATGGTGGATGAAGAGCTGAAATTCATGAATTACTGCAGTGGAGTTCCCATCAACCAACGCAACTACCTGCAAGACACATGTTGAAATCAGATCAAGGAAAGGAAGATTTTGCTGTTGTTGAAAAACTGGGTCACAGTCGCAAGGCAAAAAACGTCAGAGTAAGGGCTAAGAATTTACTTCATCTGGTAACTACATGGTTTATTGTCAAATTCTGTACATACATGCTGTGTTTCACCACAACAAGAGATTGTGATATTTGAGAGCAGGACAGGTTGTATTGGTGAAGGGCTTTCATTTGTTTACCAGTGATGCACCCAATTAATTCTAAAACTGGAACATCCTTTGATACATTTCTGACAGATGTATTCTATGTAACTTTTAAGGCAAGATGCCCCAATCCATGCTAGCTGTATTTACCCAAGGCAGAGAGACACACACCAATGCCAGCTCCCACATTTATTAACACTACAAAATGGATTCCAGTCAGCAAGGGTAAAACAGCAGTATTATTCAGTGAATCACGTGCAAGCCTTCTGCTTTCAGGGTTAAACTCAGTCAAACCAAATAAATCTCTGCAACTTAAGATGAATTCCAAAGTGGAGGTTAAACCCAATAATGTCCAGAAATATCAACACTAACATATTTCAATCCTGGAGTCAAAAACACAAGACTCTTTTCCTGCTTGGCACAAGATGCATTTAATCTTCTCACTATCCCAATAGGCAGCACTGATGTACAGCGTGCTTGCAGTCATCTGCACCATATGCAAAAGCTGAATGAAGGTATGGGAGAGGCAGCACCGAGAATGCAGCTAATGCTGCACTTACACTCCTTTCAGTATTATACATTTCAACACCATTATATTAAGATTTGATTTTGACTTTCTTGCCAAAATTTCTTTGTTAATTAAAGCTGAAGTGTTGGATTACATTCAGTGCTCTTTTTGGAAAAAGCATTTGTTCACAGAATTTGTTGACCCAAACTTGGGGTGGGGGCAGAGGGGGGAATTAGAAGGCCTGATGGTGAACTCTAGCAAAACAATTTTAGTTATACACTGAGAAGCACTTAAAGACAAGCTAGATGTTTGGTAGAGAGGTGTCAATGTTGGCTCACAAGTCTCTCCTGTACTTTGCCCTGGGAACTACAATAGCATTTCTCCAGAGACCAAATACAGTTTAAAATGAGTTTAAGCCCCAGGAATCAGCAAATGCTCTGTCTTTCCACTTGCTCCTTCTGTAACATATCTGGCATTAAAAAAACATTGTGTTTTACAGTACAATAGCATCCCCTATATTCAATGCATACATATTAATACAAAACGTTTATAAAAATAGCCATTACTTACATGTGATTTTCAATTATTAGACATGGGTCCTATGTGCAAGCCTGTGGCTTTCTGAAGATTTCAATCTCTGTACTACAACATTCCACAGTGCACATCACTGCATTTGCCAAGTTTCTGGGCTCTTATGCCAGACACAGAACTGAAAGGAGAGTGAAGACAGAACAAAGCTATCTTAAATAAAATCGCACCCTTTTGAGAATTAGGTCTTTCTGTTTGAAGTAAGAATGCTACTAGACTGACATAACATTGTTGCTGATATGTCATGCCACTGCATATGATCAATCTGAAGTTTGAGGCATGATGCTCAGTCGAGTTTCATTTCCATCTGGGAAGCACAGCACAGCTTGGCGGCATGTTGCGGGGGGGGGGGGGGGGGTGGTGGCGTGGGAGGTGGTCATTATGCTTTTCCTTCAGGTAGCTATTAACTTTAAAACAAACTGATAACTCAGGAGAGCAGTGAAAAAAAAATTGGACCTTTACCCTCCGAATGGTAGCAGTGCAGAATACACTACACTATCCAGTTAGCTAGCTGTTCTTTAATCATTAGTTTACTTCAAGTATTTTAAGAACATAAGAAATAGGAGTAGACCCTTCAGCCCCTCGAGCCTGCTCCACCATTCAATATCATGGCTGATCCACTACCTCAACTCCACTTTCCTGCCCACTACCCATATCTCTCTATTCCCTGCAAGATCAAAAACCTATCAAACTGTCTATCTCAGTCTTGAATATACTCAATGACCGAGCATCCACAACCCTCTGGGGTAGACAATTCCAAAAATTCATAACCCTCTGAGTGGAGAAATTTCTCACCATCTCAGTCCTAAATGATCAACCGCTTATTCTGAGACTGTGCCCCATGTTCTAGATTCCCCAGCCAGGGAAAATAACCTCAGTGTCTACCCCAACAAGCCCCTTCAGAATCTTGTATGTTTCAATGAGATCACCTCTCATTCCTCTAAAATCCAGAGAATATAGGCACAGTTTACTCAGCCTCTCATCACAGGACAACCCTCTCATCCCAGGAACCATGAGAAACAAATAACTGTTTAGAATTATAAAAGACACATAGTAACTTAGTCGAGATGTGCCGCGACTATGGACAAGTGCGTTGTGAGCTCCTTGGATGCTGAGGGCAAAATCCTCAACCAAAAGCTTTGCCCCTGGAAGATTCATTACAAAGAATCCACAGCACAGAAACAGGCCATTTGGCCAAGCAGATCCATGCCAGTGTTTATGCTCCACACAAGCCTCCTCTCACCCTATGCGATCTAACCCAATTGACATATACTTCTATTCCTTTCTCCCTCATGTGTTTCTCGCTTCCCCTAAAATGCATCTATACTATTCATCTCAATTACCCCTTGCGGTAGTGAGTTTCACATTTTTACCATTCTCTGGGTAAAGAAGTTTCTCCTGAACTCGCCACTGGATTTATTAGTGACCATCTTTTTTTTATGGCCCTTTGTTTTGGGCTCCTCCATGAGTGGAAAAATATCCCCAACACCTATCCTATTAAACCCCTTCATAATTTTGAAGACCTCCATCAGGTCAGCCCACAACCTTCTCTTTTCTAGAGAAATGAGCGCCAGCCTGCTCATTCTTTCCTGCTAGGTATGACCTCTCAATTCCAGTATCAGCCTTGTAAATCTTCTTCGCACTTTTCCCAGTACCTCCATATCCTTTTTAATAATATGGAGACTGGAACTGTGCACAATACTGCAAGTGTAGTGTAACCAAGGTACTGTACAAGTCAAACCTGAGAAAGTTTCAATTGCATTCCTTACAATGTGGAAGGAGGTATCTTTTATATCTTATAGCCACAAGTCAATCCATTGCATATATTCTCTGAATAACCTCAGGGTGAAGATCTTCAACTGTTCCTGTCTGAGTAAACAGTTCAAGACCTATTTGTAGCATTGGGCAGAGACCATGGCCTAGATATTTAAGGGGAGACGGGAAGGATGTGGGGAAGGCAAAAATGGCCAGGGAACGTGTCGAGGCTGGGCAGGCCAGAAATAGAGATTCTGTCCAATTTAACAACACAACCTCAATTTTTTTTCTTGTTTCACACTCGGCAGGCTGCCAAATTAATAGACTGGAAAACCTGTGACAGGAAGCTGCAGCCAGGGATCCTTGGGGGCTGTTCCCAGCAAATCGAGGGGGTGGGCAGGCACTGGGGTTATGAGAGGGTAGAAGAGCTACCGGGGGGGTCAGCCCCGATTGCAGGATAGTGATCATTGAAGCTGGAAACTTTGGGTGATCACATGGGGGTGGGGGCACTCCTGTTCCTCCTGGTGCATTAGACATGCTGTAAAAGGCACTTTCCTTCTTGAGATGGCAAATCCCACCTCTTTTTTTACTGCTGGGCTTCCCAAATTCCAAGAAACCTGTGCGACAACTGTTAAATTTAAATCAGGCTCCAATTGCACTGCAGGAACCTGAATTAAATATATTAATGAAGTGTCCTGCCACCATGACACACACACACACACACACATAATAACCACTGCTGTGAAAATGGGTTGGGGACACAGTCACCTTTTTTCATTGTTATCTTCCCCCCTGCCCACCAACCTTCGCCACCTGTCATGGGGAAGTGGCAGGGCAATACCGTGGCCCATGTGTCTTTTTGGGGACTATGAAATGTCTGGAATGGAAAAAAGTCTGTAAGGATAAATTTTTTCAGTTGTGCCCAATGCGAGCAACCTGTCAATCTCAGTGGACATTTTCATTGTCAACAGGTCAGATAAATGATTCGATCAGCTGCTCACGTGAAACCTCAGATGTGGCCATGAAATTAAGCAGGTAGACCTTACTGATAATGTCCAAGATGCAAGCATCTGTAGTAATTCTTGATTTTACTGCCAATTTTCACTGTAGGGAGTAAGCCAGGATTCCTGGTCCTAATCAATATCTGGTGCTCCCTGCTGCAACTGTGTATAAGGGATTTCAGATAAGAACAGGATCAAGCTTAGCTGTGCTGTCCCCAGTTGTCACACTCACCATCTCGGCTCACACAAGGGCCACCTGGACAAGGTGCTTGGGGAACTGTACCACAGCAGCTTCAGGAGAGGGGAGAAAAGAGGAAATTAAAAAGTACTTCAGTGGACATAAATATGATGGACTTTACTTGATCAACAAATCAAGTCTCTCAGCTCTTCTTCTTTCTCCACTTCTGGCCCTATTTGCTCAATAATAGATCCAATAACAATGTGACATGACATCACTATTTAAATAGTTAACAAAATAAACACAATAGGCCAAAGCAAACTGGACAGGGGTGAATGAAAAACAGATTTAACATTAACAATAAAATCAACAAATCAAGGGATTAGGAAACACTGTAATTTACAAAGTGCTCAAAAATGACAGAGAGATTGTCAGTAACCTGACAATTAACACTGAAAAGCTTCAAATGATACATTGCTTCATTTTTCTTTTTCAACTGTATAATGGGAATCGATAGAGGAATAAGGAAATAGTAGCACCATTTCCTGACAAAGACTAGTTAGATTTACTGAAAAATTCCAACTCTATTAGGGACAAATAGCTGACCTACAACTTGCAGCAATTAAAATATTTACCTTTCTATCCTTCATCTTATAAGACTATTTTCTTTACTCTACTTAAAACAAAGAACTGGATAGCCCAGTGGATTAAGTACATTGGCCTTTTACTTCTGGGACCTGGGTGTGAATCCATCCCAGATTACACACAGTCTTTAATAGGAATTTGGCTAATCGCACAAAACCTCCTCTGATTTGACAGTATTGGCAATCTCATTTAGAGAGGCCATAAAACTGTTGGTATTGGAAATGGAACAATATTAGACTAGTGCAATAGGATGTTAAGGTCTTTCAAATTATTGATGGCAGAACACTTAACTGTAAAGAACAGCTGGTTATACTCAGTTGGAAAAACTTGATGATAAATTGAAATAGTCAAGTACTAATATCTCTCACCTTGATGAACGCAAAATTTCCTCCCCATCACCACCCCTACCTCCCCCAGCCCCACAATAAAATGCAACCTCTCAGAAGTGAATCAGAGTTACCCAGTACAACTCATCCTCTAATAGTCCCTCCCTCCCTATCGGAAAGCAACTTGTCTCTACTTCTGAAAATAAGGGAATGCTGTTACTGTTCAAAATGGAGAGATCACTGCAAATTTCAGCCTGGTTAAGTAACAGGGCAATGACCAACCACTCACCATATAAAATCTATACTGGTGTACTATTGCTCAGGTATTATTTAGTTTAAGTATACAGTTTTGTTTGCAAGATTCCTTCCTTTTTTCCTCAGTCTGAAGCATGTCAGTAGAAGGCTAACAACAGCATGCACCACGTCTTAACTCATCACAAATTAGAAGTACCGTGCAACATCACTACCGCATTACAAGTTTGTATTTCATATCCTATTTCATGAATTCTCATTAATTAATTCATTTTTTGACTTGATTTAATTCTCGGTCATTTGGCAGTTCACTGACTTGGCTTTTCCATAATAGTCCAAATAATTCTCAGATGAAGCTATTCTCCAGTGTTGTTTTTCTACCTACAGGACAAAAGAGCTGAACTCAAGAGGTGAGGCGAGAGTGACTGCCCTTGATATTAAGGCAGCATTTGACTGTGTGTAGCATCAAGGAGCCCGAGCAAAATTGGAGTCAATGGGAATCAGGGGAAAAACTCTCCGCTGGTTGGAGTCATACCTAGCACAAAGGAAGATGGTTGTGGTTGCTGGAGGTCAATCATCTCAGTCCTAGGACATCACTGCAGGAGTTCCTCAGGGTAGTGTCCTGGGCCCAACCACCTTTAGCTGTTTCATCAATGACCTTCCCTCCATCATATGGTCAGAAGTTGGGATGTTCGCTGATGATTGCAGAGTGTTCAGCACCACTCGCGACGCCTCAGATACTGAAGCAGCCCTTATCTAAATGCAGCAAGACCCCGACAACATTCAGGCTTGGGCTGACACGTGGCAAGTAACATTTGCACCACACAAGTGCCAGGCAATGACCATCTCAAACAAGAGAGAATCTAACCATCTCCCCTTGACGTTCAGTGGCACTGAATCCCCCACTATCAACATCCTGGGGGGCGGGGGGGGGGTCACCATTGTGGCTCACCTCCTGTCTCCTCAATGCCTGTCCACCATCTACAAGGCACAAGTCAGGAGCATGGTGGAATACTCTTCACTTGCCTGGATGGGTGCAGCTCCAACAACACTCAAGAAGCTCGACACCATCCAAGACAAAGCAGCCTGCTGGATTGGCACACCTTCAACATTCACTCCCTTCACCGCTGACGCACAGTGGCAGCAGTGTGTACCATATACAAGATGCACTGCAGCAACTCACCAAGACTCCTTCAACAGCACCTTCCAAACCCACGACCTCTACCAATTGGAAGGACAAGGGCAGCAGATGCAAGGGAACACCACCACCTGCAAGCTCCCCTCCAAGCCACACACCATCCTGACTTGGAACTATATCACTGTTCCTGGGTCAAAATCCTGGAACTCCCTCCCTAACAGCACTGTGGGTGTACTTACACCCCCAAGGACTGCAGCGGTTCAAGACGACAACTCATCACCACCTTCTCAAGGGCAGTTAGGGATGGACAATAAATGCAGGTCTAGCCAACGACACCCTCATCCCACGAACGAATAAAAAAAAATCCTCAGGGCTCACTCACACAGGCAATGTAATAACTGACTATTCCAGCACCCATGTGCTTTAGGTTTGAGAAAAAACCATTTCTGCGGCACACATTTAAATATACCAACTGCAAGTCTACCAGCCTGGAGGAGGTCAGTCCAGCACTAGGAAACAAATATTATAACTTCATTAACTGTTCTGGGGCACTGTGCCAGCTCAGCATTTCTCCAGCATTAGTTTACCTACACAAGGTGGACTTGCTGGAGGCAGTTCACCTAGATTGGTTTTGGATTTAACAGAAATGTGCTACAGATTTGGCCAATACTACTATTAATTGAGCAGCAAGTTGCAGAACAACAGCAGTCCTTGCACTCAAACAGACCGAAGTGCCAAGTTGCCAACAACTCCGGGCCATTTACTTCAGTGAATAAATTACTGTTAATCTAAATACAGGTAGAACAGATGGCAATGTATGAATTGACACCTAATTTGACCTTATGACTGACGCCCACTCAACAGTACGACTCAGTCTTGCTCGCTCAATCATGCCAGCTTCCTCAGAGACACAAGTGCCATTATGCTTATATGTACTCCATCGCGCACAGGTATGCTGCAGTGTTTCAGAGGAAGCCTAACTACTGTCACATGTACACTCAATGTGGCCTGTCCAAAGCACCCATCTACTGGTACACAGATTACTAACTGAGCTTCATGCTGGGAGCTCCATATATAAACAGCTGTTCGATACAAAATGTGACACAATCTGGTTTTTTGAAGTGTTTTGTTACTTTGTGTTATGTAGGCACAATGTTACTGCACCGCCCAGTTACCTACTACCTCAGGTAGGTCTCAATACAAGCAACACAGACACTTCAGATTTGGTAACTCCGTATTCGGATCTTGGCTATGGGTTTATGCTGCTATGAAGACAGTGGGTGACAGTGGCAAGCCACTATTTATTGGAGATGCCTATTTGCTCCGAAAGTATTAAAAAGTCAGTCATATAGTGTGGGACTGGAGTGACATGTAGGCCAGTCAACGTATAGGTCACAGGTTCATTTTCATCAAGGACTTTGTGAACGACTTGGGTTTTCAGAGTGCTTTTTTGGCACAGTCTTTGATGATCTACAAAGTCAGATGACCCAACCTATATAGAAGTGCTGCACATTTTACGGAAATCTTTTAGGTGTCAGCCATGACTCAGTGGGGAGCACTCTTGCCTGAGTCACATCCCACACCGGAGACTTGAGCATATAATTTAAGTTGAAACCAGTGCAGTACTGAGTGAGTGCTGCATTGCTAGAGCTACCGTTTTTTTGGATGAGATGTTAAACCAAAGTCTAATCTGCCCTCTCAAGTAGACATAAAAGATCCCATGGAAGAACAGGGGAGTTCTCCTCCATGTCTTGGTCAATATTTATCACTCAAACCAACATCACAAACAGATTATCTGCTCATTATTTCATTGTTGTTTCTGGGACCCTGCTGTGCACAAATTTGCTACCACTTTTCCCGACATGACAACAGAGACTACATTTCAAAAAGTACTTCACTGGCTGCACAACACCTTTGGCACTATATAAATGCAAGCTTCTTTCATGTGATTGCAAGTCTGACTTTTTTTTCTTTCACGGTGGGCCCCCTGAACCATCGCAGTGTTGTGAAGGAGCTATGCAAAAAAAAGTTTCCATGCAAAAAATGTACAATCCCAGTTATCAGTGGATGAAAATCTGAGAAAAATCAAGGCTGTAAGTAACATCCAAAAATTATTCAATCACAACAGCAGCGAAACACCTGGTTGCAAGTGGCAAGCTCTAAAGGAGCACAACTTGACCCTTTGGATTATTTTTGAAGGCACTGCATAGTTTAGCCAATAGCTCCACCTAGGAAATTTCTCTTCATCCACAAGTACCAACAGACATGTTACTAAAAAACAGCATTATAAAGAGGGGGTATTTGTCTTTTTTTAATCAAAGGTATCAGAAATCATAGAAACATGCATTTATGTAGCATCTTTAAAGTAGCAAACGTTCTAGTAATGCTGAGGATTGGGAGGATTTCAGAATACAGCAAAAGACCAAGAAAGGAAGAATAAAATAAGAATGTGAACTAGCAAAAACATAAAAACAGACAGTAAAAGTTTCTTAGAGGTACTTAAAAAGGAAACGCTTGGCTAAGACAAATGTGGGCCCATTTCAGGGAGAGTTGTGAGAATTTATAATGGGGAATACAGAAATAGCAGAGAAGCTAAATGATTACTTTGCGCCTGTCTTTACTTAGGAAGATACAAGAAATCTCCCAGAATTAGAGATCCAAGGGATTAGGGAGAATAAGGAATTTAGTATGAGTAAGAAGGTTGTATTGGAGCCAGCAGAGTGCGGCTTTCGAGCAGAGAGATCCACCAGTGACATGCTGTTCTCCCTTCGCCAGCTACAGGAGAAATGCCGAGAACAACAGATGCCCCTCTACGTTGTTTTCATAGATCTCACCAAAGCCTTTGACCTCGTCAGCAGACGTGGTCTCTTCAGACTACTAGAAAAGATCGGATGCCCATCAAAGCTAAGTATCATCACCTCATTCCATGACAATATGAAAGGCACAATTCAGCATAGCAGTTCCTCATCAGACCCCTTTCCTATCTTGAGTGGTGTGAAACAGGGCTGTGTTCTCGCACCTACACTGTTTGGGATTTTCTTCTCACTGCTGCTCTCACATGCGTTCAAGTCTTCAGAAGAAGGAATTTTCCTCCACACAACATCAGATGGCAGGTTGTTCAACCTTGCCCATCTAAGAGCGAAGACCAAAGGACGAAAAGGTCCTCATCAGGGAACTCCTCTTTGCTGACGATGCTGCATTAACATCCCACACAGAAGAGTGTCTGCAGAGACTCATCGACAGGATGGCGGCTGCCTGCAATGAATTTGGCCTAACCATCAGCCTCAAGTAAACGAACATCATGGGACAGGACGTCAGAAATGCTCCATCCATCAATATCGGCGACCACACTCTGGAAGTGGTTCAAGAGTTCACCTACCTAGGCTCAACTATCACCAGTAACCTGTCTCTCAATGCAGAAATCACCAAGCTCATGGGAAAGGCGTCCGTTGCTATGTCCAGAGGCCAAGAGAGTGTGGGAAAATGGCGCACTGACACAGAACACAAAAGTCCGAGTGTATCAAGCCTGTGTCCTCAGTACCTAGCTCTACGGCAGCGAGGCCTGGACAACTTATGTCAGCCAAGAGCGACGACTCAATTCATTCCATCTTCGCTGCCTCCGGAGAATACTTGGCATCAGGTGGCAGGACCGTATCTCCAATGCACAAGTCCTCGAGGCGGCCAACATCCCCAGCATATACACCCTACTGAGCCAGCGGCGTTTGAGATGGCTTGGCCATGTGAGCCGCATGGAAGATGGCAGGATCCCCAAAGACGCATTGTACAGCGAGCTCGTCACTGGTATCAGACCCACCAGCCGTCCACGTCTCCACTTTAAAGACGTCTGCAAATGCGACACGAAGTCCCGTGACATTGATCACAAGTCGTGGGAGTCAGTTGCCAATGATCGCCTGAGCTGGCGGACAGCCATAAAGGTGGGGCTAAAGAGTGGCGAGTCGGAGAGACTTAGCTGTTGACAGGAAAAAAGACAGAAGCGCAAGGAGAGAGCCAACTGTGTGACAGCCCCGACAACCAATTTTATCTGCAGCCCCTGTGGAAGAGTCTGTCACTCTAGAATTGGCCTTTATAGCCACTCCAGGCACTGTTTCACAAACCACTGACCACCTCCAGGTGCTCACCCACTGTCTCTCGAGACAAGGAGGCCAAAGAAGAAGATTGGAGAAATTGGGGCTGAAGGTTAATAAGTCCCTGGGACCAGATGTTCTACATCCCAGAGTATTGAAAGAGGCAGCTTTGGAGATAGTGGATGCATTGGTGATCATCTTCCATAGTTCTATAGATTCTGGAACAGTTCCTGCAGATTGGAAGGTTGCAAATGCCACCCCACTATTTAAGAAGGGAGGGAAAAGAGAAAACAGGGAACTACAGACCTGTTAGACTTGCATCAGTAGTAAGGAAAATGCTAGAATCTGTTCTAAAGGATGTGATAAATGGACATCTGGATAATAATGATCTGATTGGGCATAGTCAACATGGATTTATGAATTGGAAATCATGTTTGACTAACCTGTTGGAGTTTTTTTGAGGATGTTACGAACAAAATTGATAAAGAGTGGACACAGTATACTTGGATTTTCAGAAGGCTTTTGATAAAGTCCCCCCACAGGAGGTTGGTTAGCAAAATTAAAGCACATGGGATAGGAGGTAATATACTGGCATGGATTAAGGATTGGTTAACAGGCAGAAAACAGAGCGTAGGAATAAACGGGTCATTCTCGCATTGGCAGGCTGTGACCAGTGGGGTACCGCAAGGTTCAGTACTTGGGCCCCAGCTGTTCACAATATGTATCAATGATTTGGATGTGGGGACCAAATGTAATATTTACAAGTTAGCGGATGACACAAAACTAGGTGGGAATGTGTGTTCTGAGGAAGACGCAAAGGAGATTTAGACAGACTTAGTGAGTGGGCAAGAACGTGGCAGATGGAATATAATATGGAAAAATGTGAGGTTATCCACTTTGGTAGGAAGAATAGATGTGCAGAGTATTTCTTAAATGGTAAGAAATTAGAAAGTGTAGATGTACAAAGAGACCTGGGTGTCCTTGTCAATAAGTCACTGAAAGCTAACATGCAGGTGCAGCAAGCTATTCGGAAGGCTAATGGTGTTAGCCCTCATCACAAGAGGAGCACAGGAGTAGCGAAGTCTTGCTTTAATTGTACAGAACCTTGGTTAGCCCACACCTGGAGTATTGTGTGCAGTTTTGGTCCCCCTTACCTTAGGAAGGATATTATTGCCATAGAGGGAGTGCAACGAAGGTTCACCAATTTTCATGGTAGACTGGTACAAAAGGTGAAGTCACATGGGATCAGAGGGGAGCTGGCAAGATGGATACAGAACTGGCTCGGCCATAGAAGACAGAGGGTAGCAGTGGATGGATGTTTTTCTGGATGGATGTTTTTCTGAATGGAGGGATGTGACTATTGGTGTTCCGCAGGGATCAGTGCTGGGACCTTTGCTGTTTGTAGTATATATATATATATATATATATATATATATAAATAAATGATTTGGAGGAAAATGTAGCTGGTCTGATTAGTAAGTTTGCGGACGACACAAAGGTTGGTGGAGTTGCGGACAGTGATGAGGATTGTCAGAGGATACAGCAGGATATAGATCGGTTGGAGACTTGGGCGGAGAAATGGCAGATGGAGTTTAATCCGGACAAATGTGAGGTAATGCATTTTGGAAGGTCGAATGCAGGTGGGAAGTATACAGTAAATGGCAGAACCCTTAGGAGTATTGACAGGCAGAGAGATCTGGGCGTACAGGTCCACAGGTCACTGAAAGTGGCAACGCAGGTGGATAAGGTAGTCAAGAAGGCATATGGCATCCTTGCCTTCATCGGTCGGGGCATAGAGTATAAAAATACGCAAGTCATGCTGCAGCTGTACAGAACTTTAGTTAGGCCACACTTAGAATATTGTGTGCAATTCTGGTCACCACATCAGCAGGACGTGGAGGCTTTGGAGAGGGTACAGAAGAGGTTTACCAGGATGTTGCCTGGTCTGGAGGGCATTAGCTATGAGGAGAGGTTGGATAAACTCGGATTGTTTTCACTGGAACGACGGAGGTGGAGGGGCGACATGATAGAGGTTTACAAAGTTATAAGCGGCATGGACAGAGTGGATAGTCAGAAGCTTTTTCCCAGGGTGGAAGAGTCAGTTACTAGGAGACATAGGTTTAAGGTGAGAGGGGCAAAGTTTAGATGAGATGTGCGAGTCAAGTTCTTTACACAGAGTGTGGCGAGTGCCTGGAACTTGTTGCCAGGGGAGGTGGTGGAAGCAGGTACGATAGCGACGTTTAAGAGGCATCTTGACAAAGACATGAATAGGATGGGAATAGAGTGATACGGACCCCGGAAGTGCAGAAGGTTTTAGTTTAGGCAGGCATCAAGATCGGCGCAGGCTTGGAGGGCCGAATGGCCTGTTCCTGTGCTGTACTTTTCTTTGTTTGTTCAGACTTGTTCCCAGGATGGCAGGACTGTCCTATGAAGAGAGATTGCGGAAACTGGACCTGTATTCTCCAGAGTTTCGAAGAACTGGAAGTGATCTAATTGAAACCTACAAAATACTTGAAGGGACAGGGAAGGTAACATGTAACAGCACGTAACATGCTTCCCCTGGTTGGAGAGTCTAGAACCAGGGAACACAATTTCAAAATAAGGGGAAGCCACTTAGGACAGAGATGAGGAGAAATTTCTTTACTCAGAGGCTTGTGAATCTTTGGAATTCTCTACCCCAGAGGGCTGTGAAAGCTCAGTCATTGAGTATGTTTAAAGCAGAGATTGACAGATTTCTAAATACCAATGACATAAAGGGATATGGGGATAGTGTGGGAAAAAGGCATTGAAGTGGATAATCAGCCATGATCATATTGAATGGCAGAGCAGGCTCGATGGGCTAAATGGCCTATTCCTGCTCCACCAGACCAGAATTGGATGAGTGGAGATATCTTGGAGGGTTGTAGGGCTGGAGGAGGTTACCAGAGATAAGGAGGGGCGGAGCCACAGAGGGATTTGACGACAGGGTTGAGAATTTTAAAATCGAAATATAGTTGCAGGACCAGGAGCCAATGAACACTAGCGAGCAGAGGAGTGATAGGTGAATGGGGGTTGGTGCAAGTTAAGATAGGGGCAGAGGTGCTTTGGATGAGTTCAAGCTAATGGAAGGTGGGTGGTTGGCCAGGAGAGCACTGGAATAATCAAGTCTCGAGCTAACAAAGGCATGGATGAGGGTTTCAGTAGATGAGCTGAGGCAAGGGTGGAGGGGGGAATGCTACAGAGGACCAAAGAGGCAGCATTTGTGATGGAGTGGATATGTGATCAGTTTTCATCTCGGGGTCAAATAGGATTTCAGGTTGCAAACGGTCTGTTTCAGCCTCAGACAGTGGCCAGGGAGAGGGATGGAATCAGTGGCTAGGGAACAGGCTTTGTGGCGGGGACCAAAGACAATGGCTTCAGTCTTCCCAATATTTAATTTGAGCATTGCTGAAAATAGAGACCTGTTGCCGAAGTTTTTCGCCTTGTACTTATCAGGACAATCCGCAAGAATACCAATGTAAGGGAAAACAACTTTATGCTGTATGAGAAGAGAGTGCTGATTGGTTGGCAAGTGAACTCTGATTGGTAAAGGCGTTGCCATGGAGAGCGCACCAGTTTATGGTGACTGAGACAGTTAACTGCCAGGCATTGTTTGAAATTTAAACCAGGTAGCTTGACTCTGATTGGTCGAGACATTGCCTTGAGGAATGAACCAGCGAATGGTCGTCACTTATTTTGTTTAGCTGAAACAGGCGCAATGTTTGTACATGTTCTTTCTGTCTGCAAAGAACAAGGCCTTGTGTATTAATAAATGTAGCTTCCAGTACGCGCAAATGCGCCCTACTGGCAATCTTAAATTGGTTATCAGCATAATTCCTAGCACACTGGAGGATTATTCAGCAAATATGAGCAACAGGTGAAGCTAGCTGTTTCACGCTGCTACAATTCAGTAGCAACATGTGGTGTTCACCACTAACAGATGCTACTGTCAAGCCAAAAAGACATCCTGCCTATCACATAAATGAGTAATGTGATAAATGAATTTCAATGCCAGTGTGATGCTAGTTATATAGGTCGTACATCCCAAAGACTGACGGATCGCATCAAACATGTCCCTTCCGCTGTTCGCAACTGGCAAGGTACAGACCGTACCCAACCAGCCCGTGCTTGCAAAACTCAAAACACAGCGTCCAACATTAGATGTGATCCCGTGATTGGACATTTACTGAATAATCCTCATTGTGCTAGGAATTACGCTGACAACCAATTTAAGATAGTCAGTCGGGCTCGAAGTGTGGCACATTTGCGCGTACTGGAAGCTACATTTATTAATTCACAGGGCCCTGTTCTTTGCAGACAGAAAGAACATGTACAAACATTGCGCCTGTTTCAGCTAAACAAAATAAGTGACAGCCATTCACTGATTCATTCCTCAGGGCAATGCCTTGATCAGAGTCAAGCTACCTGGTTTAAATTTCAAACAAAGCCTGGCAGTTAACTGCCAGTCACCATAAACTGGTGCATTCTCCATGGCAACGCCTCTACCAGAGTCCAAACAGCACTTTCTTTTCATACAGTATAAAGTTGTTATTTTCCCTTATATTGGTATTCTTGCGGATTGTCCTGATGAGTGCAAGACGAAAAGCTTCAACAACATGTCTCTATTTTCAGCAATACTCAAGTTCTGGACGACCAAACGACGATCAATATTTCTTCTCATCCAGGAGTGGATGTCAGACAAGCAGCACAATGAATCAGCGACAGTGGAGGAATTAAGAGAGGTGGTGGTGAGGTCGAGCTGGGTGTTGTCAGCATACATGTGGAACCTGATGTCGAGTTTTTGGATGTCGTCATTGGAACACATAGATGAGAAATAGGAGGGGGCCAAGAATAGATCTTTGGGGGACACCAGAGGTAATAGTGCAGCAGCAGGGAAAAAAAAGCCACTGCAGGTGACTCTCTGACTATGGCTGGATAGATAAAAATGGTGAGTGCAGTCCCACTCAGCTGGATGACACTGGAGAGGCATTGGAGAATGATGTGGTCAACCATGTCAAAGGTGGCAGACAGGTCAAGAAGAAAGAAGAGGGATGACTTACCTTTGTCACATTCATATAGGATGTCACTTGTGACTTTGATAACAGCCCTTTCAGTACTGTGGCATGGACGGAAACCCGATTTGAGGGATTCGAACATGGAGTACCGGGAAAGACTGGCACAGATTTGGGCGGTGACAACACGTTTAGGAACTTTGGAGAGGAAAGGAAAGTTGGAGATGGCACAGTAGTTTGCAAGGAGAGAGGGGTCGAGTGTTTTTTTTGAGTAGACAATTGATGACAGCAGATTTGAAGGGTGGGGAACAGTCCCTGAGGAAAGGGAACCATCCACAATATCAGCTAACATAGGGGCCAAGGAGGGAAGTTGGGTGGTCAGCAGCTTGGTTAGAATTGGGTTGAGGGAACATGAGGTGGGCTTCATGGACAAAATGAGCTCAGAGGGCATGGGTTTTGCATGTGAACACTACACGTGCAAGTTTCCTGTTATGACTGATTGTGAATCTTGTGAAATATTTCAGGAGCTGCAATTAAAATTGTCAAGAACAAATATGGAAAGTGATAATTAGCAAAATAAACCACAGCCCTATCTGCCTCTTCTGAGATACATAATAAGGCAATAAATAAAATGCGAGTTTTCCTGGTTTCTATAAAGAGATCTGAGGTGCCCAGGGCTGTCAGGAACAGCATTACACGCCCACCATCCACACCCCACCCCCCCAACCCCCAAAATAACACAGCAACTCCAATTTGGTAAGGATCCAACCATTAAAAAAAACATTACATTCCTTCTCAAAAATATCACGGATGTGATTAAAAAGCTACAAAAATATTGTGTTCAAAATAAGCCCTGTGCTGTGCACAATTATTGAGTGCCCTTTTAAGACATCGTAAAGCCATCACTATTGACTGCCTCCAAGCTGGTCACACACCTTTATTAGCATGGCCCTGGGAAGTTGGATTTATGTGTAGTAGGAAACACTCACTATTACTTCTGAACAAATACACTGGCTTACCTTGATTAATCATTTTATTTGCGATTTGGAAAAAGTCAGGTAGAAATGGGCAAATAAAAAAATCCTAGTTTCATTGAATTGATTTTTTGAAAAAATGAAACATTCAGCAACTGCAACTCTGAAGTCAAAGATCATACAAGTCATAGGCACATCCTGACAGACTGCAGCAGGAATGTGGAGGTCCATTAAAGGGTCTATGATTGCATGCATCTGTCTGTGTCAAGATGACAGACATTTTTATCACATAAGTTTGTACGTTTGATACATATACCAATACATGCACATGGTGTGACATGACTCAATGTCTCAAAACTGCACCTAACAATTTTACTAAAACACTGATAATCTATTTGCAGCATTTAACAGGGAGTTGTGTGGGTATGATTTGGATCTTTGGGAAAACCAGATCGCGGTACACAGCTCAGCAAAGATGACACCATTTATCTTTGATGGCTCATCCTCTATCACTTTCTACTCCTTTTCCCCTCCTATTCTTTGTGGTCATCTGGCACTCTCTCTGTTCACTCAGTCCTGGCTCTACCGCTCATTAAAATTTCTGGAGAATAAAATGCAAGCAAGTAAAAGAATGAATCAGCAGCAGTCCCTCAGGGCAGCGTGGGATGCTTCAACTCATGGGAGAAAGGCTGCTGACGTGATGTGGTTGGACAATAAGGGAGTCGGCAAGGCAATGTTTCAAAGCTGCCCTCCATAACAATGCTCCACCTCCAGAAAATAGCAATCACTTCAACATCAGAAAACTGATCGAGAAGCCGACCAAACCATTTGAATGTTTACGCCTTTTACCATCCTATAAAATTAAGACCTTCTTTCCATACACAATTTGTACAAAATTCACTATCTGTGTAGCTATAATAAATGATGTGGCATTTTAGAAATACACTACACCACAGAATAATCCTCCATTCATAATATTTGGTGAATAAACTTCAAATTGCAAGAATACATTTGTGATTTTTTCACAGCAATCTGTTGCAATCTTTAAATCCTTACAGGGCAAAGGCTCATTGAGAATATTAAAATTTCTAAGATGCAAGAGCTCGCAGTTAGGAGGTGCTTCCCTGAAAACAATACGCCATCACTTTCTAAAAATAACAATGGATATAGACAGGGGTTTCACTGCAATTCTCCACAAGGTAGCTTCCTGCTCATTGGCACTTGTCATTGGCCAATCAGAGTCTAGTATTCACAGCAACACTATCGGCAGTTAAAATTAACCAGTTGCAAGGATTTTCCCTGTTGTGATATTTTACAAGATCAGAATAAATCAAATGTCACCATCTCCACTGGACTTAATAAGCACTTCAAAAAGCACTTTTGTGAAAAAAAAGTTGAAATTTGAAAGAAATAATTAATTATTCAGTGTGTGTCAGAACACATTCCTCAAATGCCACTGGTGAGAGAGGTAAAATACCCACATGAATAGCTGTAGGGCTAACAGGAATAACATTTAACACTGTACCGCATAGGTGGTCATAATTGAAGCCAATAGCTGGAATTTCCGTCAATAATATTTGTTCATTGAGATCCCTGTTACACATAAATAATTCTTCCATTCATTTTGTTCATTCAGTTGCCCTGCCCTGTGACCTACTTAGAAATCCTTACTCTACGCAATATTAAGACAATTCAGGACTGCAGAACAAGTCACTTGCACTCATATTAAAGGGACTACTTTGCTTCTTTTTGTGCACAAAGATTAACTACACTTTTTTCATTAGTTTTAACAGACCCTATTCAAAACAGCAGGTGCATGTGATTTTGCAGCAGATAGCTCTGGACAATATGACGATTCCAATGCAATGTAATAATGCAGCTCTCACACTTAAGAGGTTAAAATAAATATAGCTGACCAAAGTCCTACAGTTCAAAGTTGAACGTGCCAAGGTTGTATATAATGATTCAACAAATATGTAGAAAATGGCAATTTACTGAAAGGCTCAGTGCTTCCGACAAGGAAGTACCAGGTCAAACAGAAATGGTATCCTACCAACATACAGTGCTTCTGTTCCTCCAGAACTAGGATATAGTGCACTTGAGAAATCCCAGAACACTCTTCAGACACAATTAATGCTGTTGGGACTATTGAGCTGCTGCAGAAAAGGGGATGTCAGGAGATATACTACAACAGGAAGATTAAACATTGTAAGGCACTCAAATTATTCTTCAATTTTAAAATAAGCCCGATTCAGCCACACTTTGGACTGCTTGTGCAATTAAGAATTGCAAATTCTACTTTTACTATACCTCAGTATATTAAGGCCACCCTATCCCTCCGGCTTTGCACTCACTTAAGTGAGAAACATTGAAAACTTAAGTTTGAGAAACAGGACTGATGACCCACAACACTGCAGCTATAGTCAACCTGTTTACTTGGTGCTCTCCCAATATTGTATTTAAAAAGAAAACCAATAGGGCTGGATGCATTCTCAAATATTTCTAATGTGTGATGGAACAGTGCAAATAAAATAACTTGCAAAATCAAAGTCTGAGAATATAAAGCAACACGCAGGCATCCTACAAGTGATCCCAATGGTAAATACGTTTTACCACATTTAAAAAAAAAGACATCGATATGTACGTTTTAACGGTTGATTATTTAATATTCAGGATACTAAAATGCATTAAAAACCCATTTTAAATGTGAAAAATTCCAATTCTAGATATCACAAAAAGTATCATATAATAGAGGTGCAAAATAAAAATTGTACATACTTGACTGTCTCCCAATGGAGAGTCACCTATTTTCAAAGGATACTGCTAAGCACACAGCAAGAAACAATTAACCTCCTTTGCACAAATGTACTGGGAAGTTCCCATTATCTCGTAAGAAGCCTATGACAAAAGGTACCTTTTTTCCTGCAATTACAGTACATGCTTTTCCTTCGAGTTTCCATCATGCCCTGACAGATGATCATGTATCACTGAAGGAGAGAGATACTGGACAGTTGGCTTATTGCACCTGAAACCAGCTGTTTGTCAAAAAGTGTCATTATATTCCATTTTTTTTTCAAGTTTCTGACGACTGCCCTTTAACAAGACTTTAATGGTATTTCAACAAGCACATTTCTCCCCACTAATTTCCATAAACATATTTTAACCCAGAAGGAACACTCAGAGTACCTCTAAAAACCAGTTAGCGTTTTGTACCAAAATTGATCACTTATTTACTCATATCTGCCATTTCATTAAAAATGAATACACTGAATAAAATATTGTCTGAAGTGACCAGGTGAAGGGCCCAGAGACCAAGTTTGGAAACCTGGGGAAAAATGAATGAGAAGGGGGAAGGGAAATGAAGAGACAATCCTAAAACATATATTAATATAGTAACGTGCAATACCTTAATATAAAGGTACTTCTCCCTCCCCTACAACATACATTGCCATACCTTTCATTTTGCGCAATTTTAGGCATGCCACTTCTTAAATGTTAATCAAAATATCTACTGTGGATGACAAATGAAGAAAAACAAAATAGGGACTATATTTAACACAGCCTTAACATACTGCATCTGAAATTTCAGGAACAATACTGTTGTGTCAGCTGCACTACCAAACAACTAAAACAGCTTCAAAAATTTAAATCAACTCACCACAGCAGTATTTGTTGTCTTATGCTGGAAGGGACATTGTGCTAACAAAGGGAGCCTTCCTGGCTCAAATCATTTGCATTGTAACATGCCAAGCATCCAGTTCACCAACTAACTAAACCTTTCTCTCGGAGAAAGCCCCCATTGCTGTTATGACAAGTCAATCGTTCTTAGGAGGAGCTCAGAATCAGACTTCCTCCAGCTGCTGAATGAGGGGTCACTGGGAGCCGAGCCAAACTTGAACACTTCACAGATACTCCTTTTTGTAAGAGCGTCACAGTGCACAGCTATTCCTCCTCTGTGCTTATTTTAGCCCATACGAGGTGATTTGCTGAAAATCAATGCAGACCTTTCTCTGTAGACTTGCAAAAAATGTTTCATTCAAATTGACACAGCAGCTGCTGTTAGCACTGTTCACAGACTTTTCCATCTGTGGAAGGCAAACAGCTTCCTATTAGATTTTTTTTTCTATTAACTATCCACTGCAAAATTGCGAAAATTCCAAAGTGTGTCAAATGGCTGGAAAATGGCATCCCCTCAAGAACAAGTTACGCTAAGTCTGGAACAGTGGGAGAACAAAAACGGGGCAAAGGAAAATCAACTGGGGGAGCTCCTCCCATATCACATCCATGAATTAGTCTGCAAGCAAACATCTTCGTATGCTACAATTTCTACCATCCTTGAAAAGGGAGAGAAAAAAGCTGAACATAATCCTAGACATCTTTTAACATTACACAAAATCTTCAAATCAAAACATAACCCAATGTTACACACAGACAGCATCATCAGACTTTGGGGGCTAGAAAATAAACGAGTAAAATACTTCACTGTGGAATTTATCTGGAGGTCGACAGTCGCTCCTTGGTATTGTGAAACGCCCTCTGATATACCATTTCCAATTCAACACACATTGCTGATCATCAATCTGAGAGTGGTGAAAATATGGAATTTGCTACCACAGGGAGTGGCTGAGACGAATAGTATAGATGCATTTAAGGGGAAGCTAGATAAACACATGAAGGAGAAGGGACTAGAGGGTTATGCTGATAGAGTTAGATGAGGAAGGATGGGAGGAGGCTCAAGTGCAGCATAAACGCCAACATGGACTGGTTGGGTCGAATGGCCAGTTTCTGTGCTCTATGGACGGAATTTTAGGTTGGACGGGAGGCCCCACCCGCCAGCCAAAAAGTCAGTGGTGAGCCCGCCTCCGCCGGGCCTGGGGAGCCAGGCCGGGATTTTTCGCTCCCCAGGCCCTTAATTGGTCTGAGCCGGGAGTTCCACCTCCTTAAGGCAGGAAGTCCCGCCTAATAGAGCTGCCAGCCAATTAGTGGGCCAGCAGCTCTTAGTTGCAGCTGCGCCACCAGGAGCAGCGGCCACTGCTGGGACTACACCCAGCCATCAGAGGCAACAGGAAGGACAGCCCTGGAACTCAGGTAAGTTTTTAGGGCCTCGCCAGGGACAAGCAGCAGAACTCTGGCGAGGCAAGGGGGGTCGTTGGGGGATAGAAAGGTTTTGTGCATTGGGGGCAGTCCTCCGTGGGGCATAGGGTACCCGATCAGGAGGGGCCACCCCCCACCCCATCCCCCACCACCCACAAGGCGGCCGTCTGGTTTTACCAAGCGGGGTTCTTGGGGCCTTTGCTGTCCGGCCGCCAAGAGTAAAATGCCCAGGAGACCCTTAAGTGGCAGTTAATTGGCCATTTAAGCACCTTGAATGATCTGGGGCAGGCGGGCTGTTTCTCGCCGCCGCCCTGCGTAAAATTGGAGCAGGGGCGAGAGGGGGTCCGGAACAGCCCCCCCACCACCAGCCCGCTCACTGGGTAATTGTAAAATTCCAGCCTATATTCTATGTATTCCTTCATTCAGACAAAAATACTATTTATATAAAAAGAACTGCTCTCAGGGACAACATTGGATGACACAGGCCCGATCGACAAGTTACATTTTCAATACATTTTAGACAGTCTAGAATATAGGTGGAGCCACGGATACTCTCAGATACTAACCAAAAAAGCATTACATCTCAACCAGCATTCCAGTAATGTCACTTTCAGTGTCACAGACAGTTAACCAAAAGTGTACCAAATGAAAATGATGTAATATCAAGGCCAGCCAGGACCAACTCTGTGACTATGCTTTTTCTACCTCCCCAATGACTGATAAAGGACACTTTTCTCCACCAGAGTCTGCCTCAGTCTTTAGTGACCGGATTGCCCCTCCCTAATACACCAAGGAAATATGTTCACAGGTCTGGAGAGGAGTTGTGAGGCCAGGAAATTTTCAGGCTTGGGCTGATAAATAGGAAGTAATATTCGCACCACACAACTGCCAGGCAATGACTGTCTCCAACAAGAGTTGAACCACCTCCCCTTGATGTTCAATGGCATTACCATTACTGAATCCCCATCAACAACATCCTGGGGGCTACTATTGAGCAGAAACTTAACTGGAGCAGCCACATAAATACTGTGGCTACAAGAGCAGGTTAGAGGCTGGGAATTCTGCAGCGAGTAGCCTCACCACCTGACTCCCGAAAGCCTGTCCACCATCTCCAAGGAACGAGTCAGAAGGGTGATGGAATACTCCCCACTGACTGGGATGAGTGCAGCTCCAACACCACTCAAGAAGCTTAACACCATCCAGGCCAAAGTAGCCCACGTGATTGGCAGCCCATCCATCACCTGCTAACCATCGGTGCACATATGTACCATCTACAAGATGCACTGCAACTCGCCAAGACTCTTTCGACGGCACCTTTCAAATATGCGATCTCTACCGCCTAGAAGGTGAAGGGCAGCAAGTGCTTGGAAACAGCACCACCTCCAAGTTATACACCAGCCTGACTTGAAAATATATCACCGTTCCTTCATCGTCGCTGTGGTCTACCCAACACTTCCTCCCGAGCTGTGGCAGAAATGATCCAGCCTCTGCTCTCACCACCTTTGTATTACAGAGATCACAAACTTTCTGTGCACAATACTGGTACTGAAATTGTGTCTAATTATCACTACATCACTCCTACCATACTAAAGGAGGGACCTCCACCATTTTTCTGAAGAAAATATATTTTGAATTTCAAACTCTCAAACGTATGACCTGGTTTTTGCCACTAAAAGGTTAACTTGGTACTGGTCTCTCAGTAGAAATAGGAATAGTTCTGAACACAAAAAAAAAATCATATAATCTATTCCTCTGGGCTATCTTTTAAATTAATTTTTAGATCAGGCTTTGAGCAACAGAAAAACATACAAAAAAATTAAGAAAAAATCATGGTCCTTCAAGGTTCAGTTGTTCAATATTGTTAATTATTAATGGAGCCATGAACGTAAATAGGAGCCATCTCTCATTTTCCCGGAGCAAGCTCACAGCGTAGGCGGCAACCGTCTTAAACTACATTCATACGGTGGCTGGCTGCAGTTTGCAATGAACCAGTTCTGTCAGAACTCAAGGCAAATCTCAATGAGCAACGATGAAGCAAAACCTAATTCAACTAAATACTTAGTATGAATTATTCAAGGTGCAAACTGATGCAACACTCGATTCTAATGATCCGATTCGGTCAAGATCATGTTACTCTAACTCAGAAATGCCTACACTTATCTGCGCTCTAGTATACAGTACTAGGTAGCAATCTGTTAAAATATCCCAACATTTTGACAACATTCATGAACAACAAAATTAAATACTTTTCATCAGAAGTTAAATAGTTTCACACTGCAGTAAAAAGACCATAACAATACCATTAATTTGTATAGGATCAACCATGACAACAATTCTGTTCACACTTTGTTAGGGCTGGTGGTAATGAGCATATCATGGTCAGTATGATATTGTCTCAACAGTTAAAGAGGAAAGAAAGTCTCAGGATAATACCCTTGGTTCAAAGTACTTCCCCACTTTTTGTAGCAGAAAATAATAGACATATATGTTAGACAGAACATTACAGAAACAGCCAGGGTCATGACTTCAAACTGACTGGAGAGACATCCAACCCCAACAAACCATCACTCAGACTGGGAAATATATACTCTCAGCCAGTTTTGCAGCTGGTAGGGATCTTACACCTCAGGAACAGCTCTCAGGTTTGTTCAAAGTTTCAGTTCCAGCCATTTAGCTCATGTTAGCAGAGTGTGGTCTTGGAACGGAATGAGGATGCGCTTCTGCTTAAAATTAAGATTAAGGGTTTCTAGTCAGGATTATTTTGGTAGGTTACTGCCAGAACGCCCTTTGGATGTTTCTGGGGCCAATTTTCTCCCCCAAAATCTTTTTTTATCCCCTGTCAATTTTCCCTCCTCCTGACGTGAAGGTACTGATTCCATGTGTTGTCTGCCCTCTGGTATCTTACCCATATGGTATTTGGATAGTCCGTATGACTCAGATACTCATTAGATAAACTTATTGAGCCATTTGGGAGACTCCAAAACGCATTCTTCCTGATTTCTAAATAATGTCTTACAGTTAAAAAAGGTACTGCAAAAAGTTTTATTTGTAATCCAAAGTTATAAATAGTAAGAGGGAAAGATGTCTATGGTTATAGCAATGTCAACAAGTCCACAGGACAGTTACAGGATTAAGATCATCAATGCGCTTCTTAATCTTAGGACAGTGTTCTCCAATAGAAATCGCTAACTCGTCATGGGTGTGGCGAGGGCAACACCATTTTAACCAAATGCATTAATTTTAGTCAGAAACATCTTACACACGATACAGCTAAACGTTCTTCACGTGTATTTACTCAACAAACATCTACCACCATTCAGTGTGAAACTTTGCAGTCTTTCTCTTTCACCAAAGTTTGGAATTGTGGCATGAATTTATCAGACAACAGTCTTAACATAGCTTCCAGATTTTTGTCCAGCAGTTGCGAGTAGTACTTAGACTTCAGAGTGATTGATGGAAATGCTGACTTGCACAAGACTCACCAGATGATCCCTCCCCCCCAGCAGACCCACTCTCCCATCAGACGCCGTTCTGGCTCCAGTGCCTGCCCTGCCTCCAAACTGAACCGTCAGCCCACATTCTCCCTCCAGGCCCACTCCTGCCCACCCCACCCACTTGCTCTCCCTCCAGGCCTGCCTGTCTGCACTTACACCAGGCCCATCCCCACCATCTACCCTTCCAGCCAGTCCTGTTGGAGTTGCTGGTTATTGACGGAGTTGCTTTCTTCTGCTGGCCTGGAGCGGATAACCAGTTGACAGCTTTCCACTCGAAACAATGCTGATGCGTCCATTGTGCTGAACTCCAGTGTTTTGACCAATGCTACACATCATTTTAGCAGATAACCAATAAGCAGCAACCAAGGAGGAAAATACACATGACAATCAAATAACACCCACATACGCTGCTTTTCTTACCATTTTTCTAGCAAACATGAAGATTAAAGTTCACATGCACACACCATGCAAATCTGAATATTGAGATCACATGCCTGATGAATGTCTAGTACTTGATACTTTTTTTTTTAAACTTACGAATCAAAAAAAGTTATTAGCCACCTCTGGATTCCCAATTAGCCATATGTCGCTGGTGGCTAATATATTGGACAACAATGTCTCAGAACATCTTGCAAACGTATGCAGGAAACCCCCGCTCAAATGTGCTCTCAATCTGCAGGTACCACAGTGCAGAACTTTCTGCCCCCTAAGTTCTTACCTGGGCATTTTGCAAAATCTTCCCCTAAAAAGGAAGAATCCAAATTCCTTTGAACCTGATCACTCGAGAGGTTTTAGAAGACTACAAGTGCACAATTGGGTATGGTGCAACCAAATTTGGCAGGAAACTGAAGGTGGAAGGGGGTGCTGCATCTATTGCTAACTTCAACAGATCTGAGAACACAACAGCCTGCTAAAAACTGGAGATTGACTTTTGTCAATGGCAGAGGACAGAATTCCTTTAGAATTTGGAGGCAACTGAAAAATCTGAAAATGTCCAAAAGTTCCTTCGGTTACAAACTTGGACAGTTAATGCCATACATAGCAAGTATCTCACTAAGGTTGAAAAAGTAGTCCTGAAAACGACAAGACTGCATAATAGATGCAAGTACCAGACTCCTCCATCACCATCCCTGGGCACGTCCTGTCCAATCGGCAGGATAGACCCACCAGAGGTGGTGACATAGTGGTAGCCAGTCCGGAGGGAGTGGCCCAAGGAGTCCTCACCAACTCCGGAACCCATGAAGTTTCATGGCATCAGGTTAAACACAGGCAAGGAAACCTCGTGATCATCACCTACCCCCCTCAGCTGATGAATCAGTGATCCTCCACGTTGAACACCACTTGGAAGAAGCACTAAGGGTGGCAAGGGCACAGAATGTACTCTTGGTGGGAGACTTCAATATCCATCAGCAAGAGTGGCTTGGTAGCACCACTACTGACAGAGCTGGCCGAGTCCTGAAATACATAGCTGCCAGACTGGGCCTGCAGCACAGGGAGAGAACACCAACATGAGGGAAAAACCTACTTCACCTTGTCTTCACCAATCTACCTGTCCCAGATGCACCTATCCATGACAGTATTAGTAGAAGTGACCAACTCACAGCCCTTGTGGAGATAAAGTCCTGTCTTCACACTGAAGACACCCTCCAGCGTGTTGTGTGGCATACTACCATGCTAAATGGGATAGATTTCGAACAGATCTAGCAGCTCAAAAGTGGGCGTCCAAGAGGGGCTGCAAGTCATCAGCAGCAGCAGAATTGTATCTAACCACAATCTGTAACCTCATGGCCTGGCATATCCCTCACTCTACCACTACCATCAAGCCAGGGGGCTAAACCTGGTTCAATGAGAAGAGTGTAGGGCAGCATGTCAGGAGCAGCACCATGCATACCTGAAAACAATGTGCCAACCTGGTGAATCAAAAACACAGGACTACATGCAGGCTAAACAATGGAAGGCATGTTACGGACAGAGCTATGAGATCCCAGAACCAACGAGTCAGATCAAAGCTCTGCAGTCCTACCATATCCAGTCGTGAATGGTGGTGGACTATTAAACAACTAACCGAAGGAAGAGGTTCGATGAACATCCCCATCCTCAATGATGGGGGAGCCCAGCACATCAGTGCTTGCAACCATCATCAGCCAGAAGTGTTGAGTGGATGATCCATCTCAGCCTCCTCCTGAGGTTCCAACTATCACAGAAGCCAGTCTTCTGCCAATCTGATTCAGCAAAGGCTATGGGCCCTGACAACTTCCCAGCTGTGTTGCTGAAGACTTGTGCTCCAGAACTAACAGCGGCCCTAGCCAAGCTGTTCCAGTACAGCTACAACACTGGCATCTACCTGACAGTGTGGAAAATTGCCAAGGTATGTCCTGTCCACAAAAAGGAGGACAAATTCAATCCAACCAATTACTGCCCCATCAGTCTACTCTCAATCAGCAGCAAGTGACGGAAGGTGTCGTCGCCAGTGCTATCAAGGGGTACTTACTCAGCACTAACCTGCTCACCGATGCTCAGTTTAGGTTCCGCCAGGCCCAGTCAGCTCCAGACCTCATGGTCTTTGGTCCAAACATGGACAAAAGAGCTGAATTCCAAAGGTGAGCTGCGAGTTACTGCCCTTGACATCAAGGCAGCATTTTATCGAGTGTGGCATCCAAGAGCCCTAGCAAAAGTGAAGTCAATGGGAATTGGGGAAAATTCTCCACTGGCTGGAATCATACCCAGCTCAAAGGAAGATGGTTGCAGTTGTTGGAGGCCAGTCATCTCAGCACCAGGACATCACTGCAGGAACTCCTCATGATAGTGTCCTAGGCCCAAGCATCTTCAGCTGCTTCAATGACCTTCTCTCCATAATGTTAGAAACGGGGATGTTCGCTGATGATTGCAGTGTTCAGTTCCATTTGCAACTCCTCAAATACCGAAGCAGTCCATGCCCACATGCAGCAAGACCTGGACAACATTCAGGCTTGGGCTGATAATATTCATGCCAAAAAAGTGCCAGACAATGCCCATCTCCAACAAGAGAAAATCTAACTAACTTCCCTTGACCTTCAACAACATTACCAATGCTGAATCCCCTACCAACAACATCTTGGTCATCACGAGAAACTTAACTGGACCAACCAGGTAAATACTGTGCACACAAAAGCAGGTCAGAGGCTTAGAATTCTGTGCAAGTAATTCACCTCCTCATTCTCCAAAGCCTGTCCACCATCTACAAGGCACAAGTCAAAAGTGTGATGGAATATTCTTCACTTGCCTGGGTGAGTGCAGCTCCAACAACACTTAAAAAGCTCGATATCATCCAGGACAAAGCAGCCCATTTGACTGGCACCCCATCCACCACTGGCACACCATGGCAGCAGTATGTACGATCTACAAGAGGCACAGCAGCAACACGCCAAGGCTCCTTCGACAGCACCTCCCAAACCCGAGACCTCTACTGCCTAGAAGAACATGGGCAGCAGATGCACGGAAACCAACAACTTTCATTGCAAGTCACACACCATCCTGACTTGGAAATATATCGCAGTTCCTTCATCATCGCCAAGTCAAAATCCTGGAACTTCCTACCTATCAGCACTGTGGATGTACAGACACCACATGGACTGTAACGGCTTGAGAAAGCGACTCACCAGCACCTAATCAAGGGCACTTTAGGGTGGGCAATAAATCCTGGCCTTCCCAGTGACACCCACATCCAATGAACCAACTAGAAATGTCAGGGAGAGAGAACCTGAGATCGAATCATGAATAAAGATGCTGCTAGTACCAGGCATCAGCAAGAACCTCGTTGCCTGCTCTGAGGTTAACTCAGATTAGCATAAGGTTTAAACTAAATTATTCCCAAAAGGTATTTGCATTGCTCAGTATCAGAGCTATATCATCAAGCTATGCAAAGGCATCCACGTCACTTGCTGCCCAGGGATTTACACCCCATACCAGCAATTAATACACAAACAGGTATACAAAACGGTTAGAACAGCCAACACGTAGTAACTCCACCAAGGAATTCTGTTGAACTCACTGACCAAAAGAGATGTTCAAGTTAGTTGTGAATATCAACAGAATCTTCACAAACTCCATTTCCAATCCCAGCAAAAGAACAATTCTCACACCAAGTTTCCACTTAATATAAACAATCCAGATTTTATAGCAGCACAGGCAACTCATTTCTCATATCTCTTCCTCTCAAGATATCAGCCTGGTCAAATACAGACAGATTGCAGGTATCGTACAAACAGAACAAGCGCCCAGTGTTTACCCCTCGGGGAGCTGTTTTTTCACATTATAGAGACTTGGAGACCTGCCCTACTTTCAAGTGCGGGTATTCAGTCTTTTACAATCAACACTTTGGCAATTAGTTAACAGATCAACATTATAAAAGCTTTTAGGCTTTTTTTTGAAAAGGTGCTGTCACCAATGATTTTTTTCTTATACACTATATATAAAAGATTTATTCATGCTAATACCTTAAGACTGCAATGTCGCGTTATGGTCGACATCCCAAAATTGCTAAAACACAAACTAACCTCACATAGGGCAACAGCACTGCATCAGTCCAATCTAACAGATTAAAAACTTTGCCCCTTCCCAATCCTTCTCTCCAATGTAAGGACATTTCCAACGTGGACGGTGAACAGGCTTTTGCGATACTACTTCCAAGCTAGCTTAGATGTGCTGAAACAGCCTACAGAAACTAATCTGCAAACGAAAACTACACGTCATGTTCCTCCCATTTTCCCCCAACCCCCTGCCACCTCAATGATGATTGAAGCAAAAACTGTGTCAATGGGGAAATCGCAGGGTCAAAGCTGAACAACAACCCACCTCAGCATGGAGTGCAATATTGGCAACTGGCAAATACTATCACAGCATTTACCTTAACAACTAAAGAAACACACCTGACAATATTTAATGAGGATGAAAATCCAAATCTTAATATAGCTAAAATGCTCTGCATCACAATTTATACACAAGCCAAAGACTTGCAGGTTGATAGGTAAATTGGCCATTATAAATTGCCCCTAGTATAGGTAGGTGGTAGGGAAATATAGGGACAGGTGGGGATGTGGTAGGAATATGGTATAAATGGGTGGTTGATGGTCGGCACAGACTCGGTGGGCCGAAGGGCCTGTTTCAGTGCTGTATCTCTAAACTAAACATACCACAAAAGATGACAGGACTGATCAAGGCAGCTTTGTGCATAACAACTGAACTTTCCTATTTGAATTCCCTGGAATTCTTTAACCATGTACTACTACTAGTTTGTGGCTGTCACAGAAAAATGAACAAAATCATGAAATGTGATCCCAAAACATCAGAAAAAAATTTGCAATCCATTGTAATCAAAATGGAATTTGCCAATCATTGTCGACCAGCGACCCCCAATTACTACCCATCATCTCAGCTAATTGGATAACAGAATTCAGTGAACGATTAGCTTCAGTACATCACAGAGCTTATGAATTCAGTTCCAGGAGTAAAAGCAGTAAAGTCATTCTGAATGCTTTGTATTTAATATACTGCACTTTTTAAAAGAAGAAAAAAAAACAAACGCTACACAATCGCTTAAAATGAGATTCAGCAGTGATGACTCATTGGAATGAGCTGAAGCCACCTACACACAGCTGTCAACAGAATTCTCTGTCTAAGGTTTCTTTACATGATAGTAGTGCCTTGCGTTAAAAAAATAAATTGGCACCATTTATAACATTGCTGCTTCAGGGTACAGGTGATTGAAAACCAGTGGGAAATAACAGAACTTATGCAACAAGGAAATCCAAATGGAGGCTTTGTACTCACAGGGAAAGAGGGGGAAATAAAAAAAGAATCCAAGTGCCAAAGTGACAGGGTGAGTCACCTTGAGCAACTCTTGTCCACCTTCTAGTGCCTAATAACAATACTACTTCTTTCTTCTTTTGGGCCTCCTTATCTCGAGAGATAATGGATACGCGCCTGGAGGTGGTCAGTGGTTTGTGAAGCAGCGCCTGGAGTGGCTATAAAGGCCAATTCTGGAGTGACAGGCTCTTCCACAGGTGCTGCAGAGAAACTTGTTTGTCGGGGCTGTTGCACAGTTGGCTCTCCCCTTGCGCCTCTGTCTTTTTTCCTGCCAACTACTAAGTCTCTTCGACAATACTAACAGAAGCCCTAAAGACGGTGCTGTGACAGTCCTTCCAGGGAATGGTATGGGAGAGAGACCAAGCAATTAACAAGGGAGCAAAGTTATGTCAATAGGAAAAGCCCACAAATAACCTTAATTTCTCTAGGAAATATAATGGTCTGGGATAGAAATAATATGGAATGACAGCCATAAAAGATACAACATACCCTTCCAAATCCTGGCAATCTCCTAATATACAAATTATTTTCAAATCCTAATCTTGTTTAGTTATAGTGTAGCTAATCCTATTATTAGCGAGTCTGGTTGCCAACCTATTACACAGATAAAGATTCCACCATCCAAATTAAAGCTGCCTCACCGCAAAAACAAAATGCCCAAATATCGGTAAGAGCAGAAAAAGGTTGCTTAAAAAACACTTAGTACCATTGATTATATAGATATTTGCACACTGATCTCCCTTTTATCATTTCTAATTGTATTTTGTCTTTATAAATGCCTCTTATTTTGCTATTTGAACTATTTATGAAACATGCCCTCGCTATGACTCACGATATCCTGCTTCACGTTGCTTCTGCTCCACATACTGGCACGTTGCGAAATTCAATCTAAACTAGAGCACAAATGAAAAATATTCCAACAAACACTATCCAATATGAAGGGCGCAATTATCATCAAAATCAGGTCCCAAATGATTACGTATCTGATAGGTAGTTAAAGAGATTTTCATTTTTCAAATAAGTGGTAACATCCACGACACAGGGGTGCAGCCTGCCTTCACAGGGAAAGCACATGCCCGTAACGGCATTGAAGATATGCAGTGTCGCACAAGATATCCAGTCCAAAGCTATATAGAGGCAGGGGCCAGCGCATTTACACCAGTCTGGCCTGAAAACTGACAACTTGCCCCAAACCCTCAAAACTATATATTCCTGCAGGGCCTACAGACATACACGTGATGCCTAGCATCTCAAGAACGAAGACAACCCTACCTGCCTTTTCATTCTCATACACTGTAGGGACATAGCTAGTCAACACAAAATCATGCAGAAGAGGCCCCAGCTGTCAGACTGATCTGCCAAAGGCATTGTCATACACTGCAGTTAAATGTAGACAGCGATGTTTAGTGAATGGGTGAGGACTGCTGCATTTGGCAGCTTTCTATATACTAGCAATGGGAACTCGAGATAAAGAGAAAGAACTTGCATTTATATTGCACCTGATCATTACTCTTAGAAACATGCACTGAATTTCATTGAAATTTGTTCACTACTCTGTAGGCAAATGTGACAGCAACGTTACACTCAGCAAGGGCCCACAAACAGCAATGAAATGAATTAACACTTAATTAGTTTTTTGGTGGGGTTGGCTGAGGAAAGAATGTTAGCCAGGATACCCAGAAAACACTCTGCTCTTCACTGAATAGTGCCACATCAAATCCATGACTTGTCTGCCAGTTCAGGTGGATGTAAGAGAGATCATGGCACTATTTGAAGAGCAGGGGGACTCTCCTTCAAACAATATCACCAAAACGGAATGACAGTCACTTATCTCAGTTCGGTTTGTGGGACCTTGCGGTATGTAAACTGCCTGCCAAGTTTGGCGACAACAGTGCCTACACTTCACAAGAAACTGATAGTCTATGAAGCATTGTGATGTCAAGGCATGAAGGCATGAAAGGTGCTTTTTAAATGCCGTTCTTGCCTTTTTGTTAAAACTAATGCTTGGCATGAATTGATGACTGCTTCGTTATTTAGCTCATCTTCTCTCTGAATTTTTCCAGGCTTGCTGGTGCCCGACACCATGAGCCTTTCACCTCAATTTATCAAATTTTTAAAAAACACTCCTGTTTACAGAGCAAAATTTCTCCCACTGCAGAACGTTTGGGCACAAAATGTAAAGTTTTTTTTTGACTTTAGATATAAACTTTGCAGCTGCCTTTTCGTTTGCTTCCGCAACATGTTGCTCCTTAAAGATCCCGAATCAATTGAAATCAAATTTCTGCCGAGCAAACTTACACAAATAAATTACTGTTTGGAATGTAAATCTAGGTATTTGACTCATGATAAGAATTCAAGTCAAATTATCCCTTTGCCATTCCATCCAAAAGAATGATTTAGGCCTGCTTGCGTTAAAGCAAAGCAACTTTGTTGTAAACTGTGTCTGGTGTTCAACCAGTGAGAAAACAGTACAAAAGTTGATCCTTCAGGGTTAGGAGCCTTCAGACGAGTCCCCAGGAATTAAAGATTAATCTTCTGGACACTACTGCAAGCATCTCAGGATAAAAAATACCATTGGGGTACTTAATTTTTTTTTTCATTTTCTGTTAACACTATAGTTTACTAGTCATAAAAATATACAGATGAGAAAAATGACTGTTTGACCAGATGGGGCAGTTAGAAGCAAGAGGTCGTGTGATGCAACCATCAGGCATACATCCAGAGTTGGCGATCCTATTGACTAAATTGTGTGAAAAGTACTGATGGTGCTGCGATGGACTTGACACAATTTACTACTAGCCTCTCCACTTCTACACGTTTATGCTCGGATATTAAGTGTATCCACCAACCTCAGACAGTTGCGGAGATGCACAACTGTGACACAGATGCAATGACCTTCAAAATTGTTTTTTTTTACTGCCAACTGGTAAAGAGGTGCTTATGGACACTACTTTAAGGGGATCACCATCAAACTCTCACTTAATATCTAGTTTTGTTTTAAATTAAAAGTCAAACTGAAGAACCTAATGTTAATTGTTATGGCTCCAGCCACTTAGCTGCCACTACAATGGCGAGATATTAAAAATTGTTGAAGATCATGCACAGGGAAACAGTTGCGATCACGTTTTTAGTTAATAATGCCTTGGCGTGTGATAGGAATCTGCCTTTGATTGTTCCTGAAGTCTGAGGTCATCAATCAGTGTGGTAACTGTCAGTGCATTGCTGCCCTTGCTCCATAGCTGGCTAGGAATCAAAGACTGATGCTTGCTGCAGCAAACAATATAGTCCTCACAGCAGCACCTAAAAATGATCCAGGTTTCCTTGAAATAAGCCAAACTGCACAGCCTTTGTTTCCTTTCCTGCCAAAAATCAGGTCTGGAGAGGCATGACCATGATATCTATGACCTCAGCATAGCACATACCACCTTGCAATATGTATGCTGACGTCACAGATGCAGTTTGGGTAATTCTTCTGGCTTCACTTGTGACAAGAAAACAATGGGAAATTTCCATGAAGTGGGTGATGTGGGGGGTGGGGGGAGCCTCAAATTCTGAAGAAAATCTTTTTTTTTTTGAAGACTCATTAACCGTCCAAAATAAAATCCAGAGATGTATTAGTGAAAAATTGGTTTAAAAAATGATTTTAAAAGGTCCCTGCGTAGATGAGGTTTTTTTTTTTGCAGTTTAGCATAGTTGAACCACCCTTCCATAACTTACATTTTGTCCATAACCTCACATTTCAGTTACTGGCATAGCAGCAACAATATTTGTATCATAAAGGATGCAATAAGGCCAAGTCTACCCCTTGCAGCAAGGACAGGCCACAGAAATGGCAAATTATGCTGTATCTACCTGATTACAAATACCAAACATGACAAACAATGGATAAAATCACCAGAGCTTCAAACGTTTTACATTTCAAAAGTATTTCTAGCATTTCAAAAACAACAGTTTGCAGTGGATTCATTAATATGTCTAACTGCTGACTGCTTTATAAGCAACGAAGTATAGGAAAGATGCCACCAATTAAAAAGGTTTTTCCTTGTGCAGCACATACTATGGCCCAGATTTCGTAGTCAGCGGCAAAGATCTAACAATCTCTATGGCATGGATTTCATTTTTTCTGACATTAATTTGAATCTGACGCCAAGGCATGGGACTCTCCAGGCGTCCAGCAACAGGGATACCATCAAGCAGGCTAAGGCAGCCAATCACGCTGAACAATTTTCAGACAGCAAACTAGGAAATAAAATGCATTGATTAACCTTCACTTCTTATCAATTTTACCGAGAGAAAAATAAAGATTGGGACATACACATTAGAAGCTAAAATTTCACAAATAAACTTAAAATATTTGAGAACAATGGAACGTGTATCATAATGGAAAAATGTGAAGAATGTCGGAATACAGAGGAAGCTGAGTGTCCTTGTACATGAATCACAAAGTTAACATGCAGGTACAGCAAGCAATTAGAAAGGCAAATTGTATGTTAACCTTTATTACAAAGACATTAGAGTGTAGGGTGAGTAAAGAAGTCTTACTACAATTATATAGGGCCTTGGTAAGACCACACCTGGAGTAGTGTACAGTTTTGATCTCCTTACCTAAGGAAGGATATACCTGCCTTGGAAGGAATGCAATGAAGGTTCACTAAACCGATTCCTGGGATGAGGGGATTGTCCTATGGAGGACAGATTGAGTAGACTAGGCCTATAATTCCCTAGCGTTTAGAAGAATGACCATTTGTAAGTTAACCATGTTGACTCACTCAAATATAAACAAGTAGGAAAAGCTCACTTTGTACCAAAGCCATCTGTCAGGTAAAAGAAACTGCCCCCAAAAAAACAAATGCCTGAAAACATCATCTCCAAGTGATTTGTGCAACTATTTCAGTCCTCCTCAAAGCCCACTTTATACAGCAAAAATATCAGACATGATAAATACATTCAAAATTAAATTCTTTGGCGATGGGGTAAACAAAAAAAATGATTCACATAGTCAATCAATCACTGTATGTCAGAAAACCCTTCCAAGAATTTTCCCTTCAGTCGTGGCTAGCTCTTTGAGTTCAGCTACATTCCCTGAGATTACATTGTACCTGCTTGAATGAAGCTTCACCAAGTAACTCACTTGCACGGAGCATTCGCAATAAAGTGGATGAATTAATCACGCAAATAGATGTAAACGGGTATGATATACTCGGGATTACGGAGACATGGCTGCAAGCCGACCAGGATAGGAAATGAACATCCAGGGGTATTCGGTATTTAGGAAGGACAGACAAAAAGCAAAAGGCAGTGGAGTTGCATTGCTGGTTAAAGAGGAAATTAATGCAAAAGTGAGGAAAGATAATTAGCTCTGACGATGTGGAATCTGTATGGGTAGAGCTGAGAAACACCAAGGGGCAAAAAACGTTAGTGGGGGTTGTATATAGACCCCCAAACTGTAGTGGTGATGTTGGGAATGGCATTAAACAGGAAATTAGAGATGCATGCGATAAAGGAACATCTGTAATTATAGGTGATTTTAATCCGCATATAGATTGGGCAAATCAAATTAGTCACAACACCGTAGAGGAGGAATTCTTGGAATGTATACAGGATGGTTTTGTGGACCAATACGTTGAGGAACCAAACAGAGAACAGGCCATCCTAGACTGGGTATCGTATAATGAGAGTGGAATAATTGACAATCTAGTTATTCGAGACCCCTTGGGGACGAGCGACCATAATATGATAGAATTCTTCATCAAGATGGAGAGTGACGTAGCTGATTCTGAGACAAGGGTCCTGAATCTTAGTAAAGGAAACTACGAAGGTGTGAAGCGTGCGTTGGCCATGACGGATTGGGAAACGTTACTTAAAGGGATGAAGGTGGATAGGCAATGGCAAACATTTAAAGAGTGCATGGATGAACTGCAACAATTGTTTATCCCTGTCTGGCGCAAAAGTAAAACTGGAAGGGTAGCCAAACCATGGCTTACAAGGGAAATTAGAGATAGCATTATATCCAAGGAAGAGGCATATAAATTTTCCCGGAAAAACAAGAGACCTGAGGATTGGGAACAGTTTAGAATTCAGCAAAGGAGGACCAAGGGATTGATTAAGAAGGGGAAAATAGAGTACGTGAGCAAGCTTGCGGGGAAAATAAAAACTAACTGTAAAAGTTTCTATACGCATGTGAAGAGAAAAAGATTGGTAAAGACAAATGTAGGTCCCTTACAGTCAGAAACAGGGGAATTTATTATGGGGAATACAGAAATGGCTGACCAACTAAATGCATACTTTGGTTCTGTCTTCACAAAGAGGGCACAAATATCATACCAGAAATGTTGGGGAACACAGGGCTTAGTGAGAGAGGGGAACTGAAAGAAATTAGTATTAGTAGAGAAATGGTGTTGGGGAAATTGATGGGATTGAAGGCCGATAAATCCCCAGGGTCTGATGGTATGCATCCCAAAGTACTTAAGGAAGTGGCCCTAGAAATAGTGGATGCATTGGTGGTCATCTTCCAAGATCCTATAGACTCTGGAACAGTTCCTACAGATTGGAAGGTAGCTAAAATAACCCCACTATTTAAAAAGGGAGGTAGAGAGAAAGCAGGGAATCAGAGACCAGTCAGCCTGACGTTGGTGGTGGGGAAAACTCTAGAGTCCATCAAAGATTTTATAGCAGAGCACTTAGAGCACAGTGGTAGAATCTGAGAGTCAGCATGGATTTACGAAAGGGAAATCATGCGAGACAAATCTACTAGAATTCTTCGAGGATGTAACTAGTACAGTTGATGAGGGGGAGCCAGTGGATGTGGTTTATTTGGACTTTCAGAAGGCTTTCGACAAAGTCCCACATAAGAGATTAGCATGTAAAATTAAAGCACATAGGATTGGAGGTAGTGTATTGCGATGGATAGAAAATTGGTTGGCGGACAGGAAACAAACAGTAGGAATAAGTGGGTCTTTTTCCGAATGGCAGGCAGTGACTATGGGGTACCGCAGGGATCGGTGCTCGGACCCCAGCTATTCACAATATACATTAATGATTTAGATGAGGGAACTAAATGTAATATCTCCAAATTTGCAGATGACACAAAACTAGGTGGGAGGGTGAGTTGTGAGGAGGATGCAGAGGGGCATCAGGGTGATTTGGACAAGTTGAGTGAGTGGGCTAATGCATGGCAGATGCAGTATAATGTGGATAAATGTGAGGTTATCCACTTTGGCAGCAAAAACAGGAAGGCAGATTATCTGAACGGCTATAAACTGAGAGAGGGGAATATGCAGCGAGACCTGGGTGTTCTCATACACCAGTCGCTGAAGCTAAGCATGCAGGTGCAACAGGTGGTAAAAATGGCAAATGGTATGCTGGCCTTCATAGCGAGAGGATTCGAGTACAGGAGCAGGGATGTCTTGCTGCAATTATACAGGGCCTTGGTGAGGCCACACCTGGAATATTGTGTGCAGTTTTGGTCTCCTTATCTGAGGAAGGATGTTCTTGCTATAGAGGGAGTGCAGCAAAGGTTTACCAGACTGATTCCTGGGATGGTGGGACTGACATATGAGGAGAGATTGAGTCGGTTAGGATTATATTTGCTGGAGTTCAGAAGAGTGAGGGGGGATCTCATAGAAACCTATTAAATGCTAACAGGACTTGACAGGGTAGATGCAGGAAGGATGTTCCCGATGGTGGGGGCATCCAGAACCAGGGGTCATAGGCTAAGGATACGGGGTAAACCTTTCAGGACTGAGATGAGGAGAAATTTCTTCACCCAGAGAGTGGTGAGCCCGTGGAATTCACTACCACAGAAAGCAGTTGAAGCCAAAACATTGTATGTTTTCAAGAAGGAGTTAGATATAGCTCTTGGGTCTAAAGGGATCAAAGGGTATGGGGCAAAAGCGGGAACAGGCTACTGAGTTGGATGATCAGCCATGATCCACACGGACTGTGCGGTGGTCACTCCTACCAATACTGTCATGGACATGCATCTGCGGCAGGCAGATTGGTGAGGACGAGGTCAAGTATGTTTTCCCCTCTTGTTGGTTCCCTCACCACCTGCCGCATACCCAGTCTAGCAGATATGTCCTTTAGCACTCGGCCAACTCGGTCAGTAGTGGTGCTACCGAGCCACTCTTGGTGATGGACATTGAAGTCCCCCACCCAGAATACATTTTGTGCCCTCACCACCCTCAGTGCTTCCTCCAAGTGCTGTTCAACATGGTGGAGTACTGACTCATCAGCTGAGGGAGGGTGGTAGGTGGTAATCAGCAGGAGGTTTCCTTGTCCATGTTTGATCTGATGCCATGAGACGGGTGCAGAGTCGATATTGAGGACTCCCAGGGCAACTCCCTCCCTACTGTATACCAATGTGCCAACGTCTCTGGTGGGTCTGTCCTGCCGGTGGGACAGGACATACCCGGGATGGTAATGGCGGTGTCTGGGACATCGGCTGTAAGGTATGATTCCGTGAGTATGACTATGTCAGGCTGTTGCTCAACTAGTCTGTGGGACAGCTCTCACAACTTTGGCACAAGCCCCCAGATATTAGTAAGGAGGACTTTGCAGGGTCAACAGGGCTGGGTTTGCCATTGCCGTTTCCGGTGCCTCGGTCGATGCCGGGTGGTCCGTCCGGTTTCATTCCTTTTTATTGACTTCGTAGTGGTTAGATACAATTGAGTGGCTTGCTAGGCCATTTCAGAGGGCATTTAAGAATCAACCACATTGCTGTGGGTCTGGAGTCACATGTAGGCCAGACCAGGTAAGGACAGCAGATTTCCTTCCCTAAAGGACATTAGTGAACCAGATGGGTTTTTACAACAATCGACAATGGTTTCATGGTCATCATTAGACTAGCTTTTAATTTCAGATTTATTAATTAAATTCAAATTCCACCTTCGGCTGCGGTGGGATTTGAACCCATGTCCCCAGAGCAACACCCTGGGTCTCTGGGTTACTAGTCCAGTGACAATACCACTACGCCACCGCCTCCCCTGCACCTACACTGTTTGGGATCTTCTTCTCCCTGCTGCTCTCACATGCGCTCAAGTCTTCAGAAGAAGGAATTTTCCTCCACACAAGATCAGAGGGCAGGTTGTTCAACCATGCCAGTAACCTGTCTCTCGATGCAGAAATCAACAAGCGCATGGGAAAGGCTTCCACTGCTATGTCCAGAGGCCAAGAGAGTGTGGGAAAATGGCGCACTGACACGCAACACAAAAGTCCGAGTGTATCAAGCCTGTGTCCTCAGTACCTTGCTCTGCGGCAGCGAGGCCTGGACAATGTATGTCAGCCAAGAGCGACGTCTCAATTCATTCCATCTTCGCTGCCTCCGGAGAATCCTTGGCATCAGGTAGCAGGGCCGTATCTCCAACACAGAAGTCCTCGAGGCGGCCATCATCACCAGCGTATACACCCTACTGAGCCAGCGGCACTTGAGATGGTTTGGCCATGTGAGCCGCACGGAAGATGGCAGGATCCCCAAGGACACATTGTACAGCGAGCTCGTCACTGGCATCAGACCCACCGGCCGTCAATGTCTCCGCTTTAAAGACGTCTGCAAACATGACATGAAGTCCTGTGACATTGATCACAAGTCGTGGGAGTCAGTTGCCAGTGATCGCCAGAGCTGGCAGACAGCCATAAAGGCGGGGCTAAAGTGTGGCAAGTCGAAAAGATTTCGCAGTTGGCAGGAAAAAAGACAGAAGCGCAAGGCGAGAGCCAACTGTGTAACAGCCCTGGCAACCAATTTTATCTGCAGTGCCTGTGGAAGAGTCTGTCACTCTAGAATTGGACTTTATAGCCACTCCAGGCACTGCTTCACAAACCACTGACCACTTCCAGGCGCTTACCCATTGTCTCTCGAGACTAGGAGGCCAAAGAAGAAGACGACGACAAGATTATGAGGGGCATTGATAGGTTAGATAGGAAGAAACATTTTCCCTTAGTGGAGGGGTCAAAGATTTAAGGTAAGGGGCAGGAGGTTTAGAGGGGATTTGAGGAAAAAAAATTTCACCCAGAGGGTGGTTGGAATCTGGAACGCACTGCGTGAAGGGGTGGTAGAGGCAGGAAACCTCAACATTTAAGAAGTATTTCGATGAGCACTTGAAACACCATAGCATATAAGGCTACTTGCCAAGTGCTGGAAAACGGGATTAGAATAGTTGGGTGCTTGATGGCTGGCACAGACCCGATGGGCCGAAGGGCCTGTTTCTGTGCTGTATGACTCGAATGGCGGAGCAGGCTCAAAGGGCCGAATGGCCTACTCCTGCTATTTTGTATGTTTCCATGTAACTCCCAGAATGCAGCAGTGTTTCCCTGTGCATGACCTGATAACATTCTTATATTGTAGTTTAAAGCTGGTATCATCTACCATGTTCAACACTGGTTCTTTTAAGCACACAGCCCAAGTGTTGAAATAGGAATACAACACTTTTCCTTCCAGATACAGCCTTCTAATTAGAAATCAAACCCAAGGGAAAAAATTCCCTTCAGAATTTTTCCTATGTCCACAGCTCTATTTGCCAGGCAAGTCCTCACATGTCTCTTGGATCAACAGTATAAATTTCAAAATTTGGACCCCTGAACTCCAGTCCCTCTGTGGGGCTCTCTGATACTCCAGTTCTTTGTTGTGCTCCACTTGCTAGCTCCCTTCCCCAAGTGTTCTACTCCCTGTTGTGAAATGCTCCGAGGTCCTTTGCTGTGTATTACTCCCTGGGTTCCTCTCCCCACAATGCACCACTACAAGACTCGGCGTGGTAACTCAGTAAACATCACAACTGCATTACAGACCTCACAACAACCCATAAGCAATACCTAGAAAAGATAAGGTAGAGAACAGGAACATAGGTCTTAGGAACAGGAGCAGGCCATTCAGTCCTTCGTGCCGGCCCTGCCATTCGATAAGATCATGGTTGATCTGGTTGTGGTCTTAACTCCACTTTCCTGTCTGCCCCGCATAACCCTTGACTCCCTTGTCTATCAAAAATCTATCTAACTCAGCCTTGAATAAACTCAATAACTCAGTCTCCACTGCTTTCTGGGGAAGAGAATTCCATAGACTAACAACCCTGAGAGAAAAAAAATTTCTCATCTCCATCTTAAAAGGGAGACCTCTTATTCTTAAGCTGTGTCCCCTAGTTCTAGTCTCCCCCACAAGAGGAAACATCCTCTTGGTATCTACTGTATCAAGTCCCCTCAAGATCTTATATGTTTCAATAAGATCACTTCTCATTCTTCTAAACTCCAATGGCATAGGCCCAACTTGTTCAACCTTTCTGCATAAGATAAGCCCTTCATGCCCAGAAATAGTTGAGTGAACCTTCTCTGAACTGCTTCTAACGCAATGAAATCCTTTATCAAATAAGGAGACCAAAACTGTACACAGTACTTTAGATGTGGTCTCACCAAGGTCCTGTACAGCTGCAGTAAAACTTCTCTACTTTTATACTCTATTCCCCTTGCAATAAACAGCAACATTCCATTTGCCTTCCTAATCACTTGCTGTACCTGCATACTAACTTTTTGTGATTCATGCACCCAGACCCCTTTATTACAGAGTTCTACAATGTCTCTCCATTTAAATTGTATACTGCTTTTTGCGGACTCTTTATCCCCACTTGACAACTTACTTTACTTCCTTTCTTGGTGTTATCAGCACATTTAGCTACCATACATTTGGTCCCTTCATCCAAGTCATTGATATAAATTGTAAATAGTTGAGGCCACAACACCGAAATTGCTGTTGGTACTTCTATTGCGTTTGTGGACTGAAATTGCTTCTGTTAAGGAACTGCCAGCCTTGGCTCAATGGTAGCCTCTAAACCAAAAGGTTGTGGGTTCAAGTCCCATTCCAGAGACTTGGGCATATAATCCAGGATGACACTTCAGTGCAATACTGAAGTAGTGCTGAATTTTCGGAGGTGCCGTATTTCAAATAAGACTTGAAAACAAGGACCCGTCTCCCCGCTCAGCTGAATGTAAAACATCATATGACATTATTCCAAGAGCAGGAAGTTTCTTGGTATCTCATCATTTATATCTCAACCTGCATTACCAAAATGAATTGGTCATTGCTGTTTGTCTTGCTGGACACAAACTGATTGCTTTTGCTCACATTACAGCTAGCACACTAACACTCACATGAAGGTTTTTTTTTTAGGGGGGGGGGGGGGGAGGAATGAAAGAAAGAAAAAGAGACAAAATATGGAACAAATGAAAGGGGCAAATACCAAACTTTGGCTTTTGGTGAGCCATAAAATGTAGCATTGGGGAAGAAAGAGAGCAAACTTGCATCTATAGTCACTGCTGCAATGTGAGCAAAAGCAAATCACTATGTGTCCAGCAAGACCTCACAAACAGCAATGAGATAAATGACCAATCTGTTTTGGTAATTTAGGTTGAGAGATAAATGATGGCCATACCACCAGGAAACTTCCTGCTCTTCGAAAAATGTCATATGATGTTTTACATTCAGCTGAGCGGGGAGGCAGGTACTCATCTTAAAGTCTTATTTGAAATACGGCATCTCCAACAATTCAGCACTACTTCAGTATTGCACTGAAGTGTCATCCTGAATTATATGCTCAAGTCTCTGGAATGGGACTTGAACCCACAACCTTTTGGTTCAGAGGTTACCATTGAGTCAAGGCTGGCAGTTCCTTAACAGAAGCAATTTCAGTCCACAAACGCAATAGAAGTACCATCAGCAAAATTACTTACAGATGGAAGAACAAGAGGTGGCACTTTATTAAACATCCTGAGCATATCAACATCCAGATCAATTCCATCTTAAATCTCCAGATCAGGGTGTTTCAATGGGATTCTTAATCTTAAACACCCACTTAATAGTTGACCACCAAGACTGTCCACGTGGAATCCAGTACTTGGTGTCATGTTTAATTAAATGTGTGTGCTGAAAATGCAATACGCTTTTTTTCCCTGCTCTAAAATGACGAGATTTAATGGGAGAACAACTTCCCAAAAGACATCAACTCAACATGATCTGCAATTGGATCAAACTGCTCTACACAAACTTCAGTAGCGCAGTCTCAATCAATGGGTGGGAATCAGAAAGTTTCCCGATCCAATCTGGAGTCAGACAGGGCTGTCCTCTCTCCAGTCTTGTTTGTTTGCTGTATCGAACCTTTTGCCGAGTCCATTAGGAAGGATGCGAGCATAAGAGTGGTGACAATCCCAGACAGCGGAGGCACTCAGGTAAAAGCTTCCCTGTACATGGACGATGTCACTGTCTTCTGCTTGGATCCGCTGTCCGTTCGCAGACTGATGAGCATCTGCGACCAGTTCGAACTGGCCTCGGGAGCCAAAGTTAACCACGGCAAGAGTGAGGCCATGTTCTTTGGGAACTGGGCCGAGCGATCCTTTGTCCCCTTCACCGTCAGGTCAGACTACCTGAAGGTGCTGGGGATATGGTTTGGAAGGGCCAGGGCGTGCGCCAAAACCTGGAAGGAGCGAGTAGCCAGGGTACACAATAAACTGAGCATGTGGAAGCAGCAATCTCTCCCCCATTATGGGTAAGAACCTGGTCATCAGGTGCGAGGCGCTCACGTTGTTGCTGTATGTGGCGCAGGTCTAACCCATACCCCACTCCTGCGCCGTGGCGGTCACCCGGGCCATTTTCCGCTTTATCTGGAGATCCAAAAATGGACCGTGTCCGGAGGGACACGATGTTCCAACCTCTGGATAAGGGCGGGTTAAATGTACCCAACATCGCCCTCATCCTGATAACCACTTTGGTGTGTGGCTGCATCAAGCTGTGCGTAGAGCCCCAGTACGCAAACACCAAGTGTCACTACGTGCTGAGGTTCTCTCTGTCCCCAGTGTTGCGAAGGATGGGTCTGGTCACATTGCCGCAGAATGTTCCATCCAGTTGGACCGTGCCATACCACCTATCCTTCGTGGGAAAGTTTCTGCAGGAAAATACCTTTGACCACCAATCCATCAGGCAGTGGTCTGCACGGAATGTGAAGGCCCTAAGGGAAAAGGAAATGGTGGATCCGGTCGGATGGTTCCCCGAGCAGACTGCCAAAGTCATTTGGCAGAATGCCTCATCACCAGAAATTTCAAACAAGCACCAAGACGTAGCTTGGCTGGTGGTGAGAAGGGCCCTCCCCGTCAGATCCTTCCTGCACGCCCGGAGTCTAGCCCCCTCCACACGCTGCCCACGAGGTGGCTGCAGTGGGGAAGAGACAGTTGCCCACCTCCTTCTGGAATGTGTCTTTGCAAAGCAGGTGTGGAAAGAGAGGCAGTGGTTTTAGTCAAAGTTCATCCCAAGCAGCTCTGTACCACAGGAGACTGTGCTCTACGGGCTGTTCCCAGGGACGCACACCGAGACAAACATCACCTGCTGCTGGAGGACCATCAATTCGGTGAAAAACGCTCTTTGGTCTGTCTGAAACTTGTTGGTCTTCCAGCACAAAGGGTTGTCCACGACTGAGTGTTGCAGACTGGCACATTCCAAGGTCCAGGACTACGTGCTAAGGGACACACTAAAGCTTGGGGCAGCCACTGAAAAGGCTCAATGGGGAAAGGCCACTATGTAAGGTCCTCCCACCAAAGTGAACTGAGGGGCTGGTCACATAGAAAAACCCCTCGGGCTGTATACACCAAATATGGGTTTGCTGTAAAATGTACATGGCATGTAAAATGGAATGGAAGGGCTGTGAGGCTCCTATATCGAAGAAAACCGATTTCCTTTGCACTTTTTGGAATGTCAACTTGGTGCTGTTTTGAACAGTTTTGTAATGCATTTTTTTTTTTACAACAGATCTTTATGAATGAAGTATATTTTTGAAAAAAAAAATCAGCTCAACATGATTCAAAAAGTAATGAAGTGCTGATCTGCGAGTATAAGCTACCATCCCATTGTCTGCAAAGTACAAGAATAAACCTCTAGAGTTACTACAAATTGTCAGAAGCATTGAATTATGGTTAAATTACAAATACATATACCAGCAAGAGTTTTTTGTGTCTGTAACGTACGCAAGTGGCATGTCTATGGGTCTGAACACAAGACCACAATACTTGCCCCCAGGTACACCAATAATTTACCCTAGCTGTCCAATACTTTGCATATTACGAACACCATTAATTATTCTATCAAGTTTTGACTTCTTCCGCTGACTGCAGTCAGGGGACTGGAGAGAAAGCCTGTAGTAATATTGAACTGTAATGCAGCTGGTTGCTAATAATCACACACCTGATCTAAGTACAGAAATCAAATGTACCAAACCACTTCTCATTCACTACTATTGTACACTATTCGCAATCCAAGTGTATTTAAATTCCAAATCTAAACTGCTACATTATTTAATGCTCAGCACATTCCATATAGTTAATGGACTACAAAGTTTCACAGAGACAGCGGCACATTTTAAAAGATCAATTACTCATATAAAAACATTTATTTGGCAAATTAGACACCAAGAGTTACTATAAAAGGGGCTGCGGTAGAAATATATGTCAATTAGCTGGAATCTGGCATCTGTAAATTCTAGATCCAAGCACAATCCCTCATCACATTGGTTACATGGTGCTAAACAAGATTCAACTCTTGGTCTATTGCTTTTGAATTGTTTGTCTTTGGCCGTCAATATTTTTGCGAATTTGGTCACCTTGTACAGCCCAGAGGAGATACTGCACCACTGTTTAAATGTTACAGTTGGACTCACCAAATCAGAATGAGATGGGACTTGCTTTAATGAAGTAGTACTAAAAAACATCCTCTAAAAGAGATCAGATTCTCCACCAAAAACTTAGCCCTTGGCATTTACAATAAGGGACCCTATCTGGATTTCTCATCCACTGAGACAGTGTGTTATGGTGCAATGCCACTTATTTCAACATCTGTGCACAAAGGAAAATATAGACAGTATTGTTTTAAATATAGAATAATGGATCACTTGGTGAACTACAGACATGTATATGATCCAAGAGTTGGGCTTGGGTAAGTAAGTGCAAGTGGCAAAACCAGGAGTTTACAAAGCTAAAATCAGGTTTGCAGTTTATCATTGTCATTATACGTGGGGGGAAAATGTGGATCAAAGACATCTTTGCTAGATTTCCATTTGTAAGAAAGCAACCAATGCTGGTTTAAAGGAGGTGACTATACTTGTGAAGGGATCATCAGTAACAAAGCACAGTAGATATAATAAAAGCAAAATACTACAGATGCTGGAAATCTGAAATAAAAACAAGAAATGCTGGAAATACTCAGCAGGTCTGGCAGCATCTGTGGAGAGAGAAGCAGAGTTAACGTTAACAATGTTAACTCTGCTTCTCTCTCCACAGATGCTGCCACAGTAGATATAATGTGGAATGTCACAACTGGCGTTTAATGCTGCAAATGCAAAGGTATGAGAAAATAATTTGCATGTCTGACATCAAGGTTTGTAAATTACAATGAATTTCAAAAAATGATGGAGGAGGAAGAATGTGGATAAAATACCTTGTATCTTTCATATAAAGTGGGATATCTGGGAGTGATTACATCACAACCTATTCTAGGGAAAGAATACAAGGGATAGCATAAGCACAAAGCCTAAATGGATAACAGTTATCTGCACTCAGATTAGAATAAAGCCTTAAAAAAGCACACAATGTATTTCATTAAACGCACAAAACATTACATATACACATACTGTTAAATTGGATGGATGGGTTCATTCATTCACTTTTGTCTCAGCTTTGCGTAGATGCTAACTGGTGAGGCACAATGACCTTCACACTGAAAGATTAACGACGGAGACATAAATTGTTACTCTATGAAAAAGTAATTTGCAGTTCATTAAAAGAAGTTCTCGAGCCATCATCTGTTATATGGTGTCAGCTTTACTCAGTGGCAGCACTCTCACCCAAATCAGATGCATTTGGGTTCGAGGCCCGTTACCGGCTCGAGCATATAATGTTGGCGGAGCGAGTGTTGCACTGTGGAAGGCGTTATCTTTTGGATGAGACATCAAACCAAGGCCCCATTTACCAGTTCAGGTGGAAGTAAAAGATAACCATGGTGCTAATGGAAAAAAAGCAGAGCATTCTCCCAGTCAATATTCTTCCCTCAAATACACCACCCAAACAGATCAAATACTCATGTATTTATTCATTTGGCTTTTTATGAGACCTTGCTACAGGTATACTAGCTGCTGCATTTGTCTATGTAACGGTGACTGTATTTCAAAAATTAACTGATTGTAAAGTGCTTTGGTACCTCGAGGACATAATTACAAGGTATATAAATGTAAGATTTTTTTGACGACATACATTTACATGTAGAGGGGAAAAGTAATTGAGCATGCAGCCCATCGTGTGATATCAACCTTGCCCTTTGTTAGTTATGAAAGATACAAAAAAAATTGGAGATGGAAGAATTATCAGGACAGGTAAAGTTCCCCTGACCAAAATGGAAGAATGTTTGTTTTTCTCCATAATTAACGACCCTTGAACAAAACCCCATTCCCAGGAACTGCATGCTTCAAAGCCATGTGCTGTTGCAATTTTATTCATTATAGGGTGACCTCGTTGGAGTCCTGGGTAGAGCAGGTTGACATTTTCAGTGGCATCCCTTCATCAGAACACAGTCTAGCCAGGGAGAGCGAATCTGTGTGCGTGGTGTTGCTCTACTTTTTTTCTCATAGCGGACTGCTGCATCCATTGTATTTCCAGTGCTTCCATTTTATGCCCCTTCAGACTTCCTCCATTTTTATACCTTTGCTTTGAGAGGGCCTCTCACTGTCTGTCTTCAAAATTTTCCCATTCTTTTGTTTCTTTAGTGTCTTTGAGATGACTTTTTATTAAAATATCTAACATTCATCTGTTCTTTCAAACGAGTCTTTCAGCTCACATGACACAAGAGTGACCTCAGCTTCCAGTCATTTGCCATTTTAATTCTACATCCCATGCTCACTTGGACCCATCTGTCCTTAACCTCCTGTTCCAATGAAGCTCAACACAAGCTCGAGGAACAGCACCTCAAATTTCTATTTGGCACTTTACAGCCTTCCAGCTTCAACATTGAGTTTAACATTAGATCTTGACCATCACTCCCATTTTCTCAGACAACGGGTGCTGGAAGATAGCTGCACCAGAGCCACTGGGAGTGGAGGAGGCATGGGTTGCTGCATGGGCTAGATATCCCCTATTGGTACATGGCTGGGGCAATGGAGGTGGTGTTGAGATCCCCTAGCAGTACACTGCTGGGACAGCGGGTCTGGTGCGGGGATCCCCTATCAGCACATGGCTAGGGATGGTGGTGGGCGGGGGGGGTGGGGGAAGAAAAAAGAGAATCCCTTATCGGTGCATGGCTGGATCAGTGGGGTTCCCCTATCGGTACATGGGTGGTGAGGGGGTCCACACACCCGGGTTCCGTCTGTTTTTCTCCACCACGTTCCTATGTCACGGGAGCCTTCGCCTCTTTGCCAGATTTGCCACGCTTCCCCCTCTGCTATTCTGCTTTAACCATTTACACTGCCAGTGCAGTGTCTCTAATTACCACCTCCATTTGCCTTGCACCATCATTTAATCACTCCTGCCTGCACCCTATGATAGACCTCTCCCTTTTGTTCATCCCTCCCTTTTCCCTGCCTCGCCACTTGCTTAAAAACCGTTCATCTCTAGCACCTTCCAGTTTTAATAAAAACTCAGTCCCGAAACGTTAACTGTTTCTCTCTCTTCAGATGCTGCCTCACCTGAGTATTTCCAGCATTTCTGTTTTTATTTCAGAGTTCTGTTGTCATTATTTCACTTTTGTTTGAGTGCAGTATATTTTTTTCTGATTCAATTGAAAAGCTTGTTTATCTTTCAGTTTTTAGTCTCTAAGGGCGGCTGCCTGAAACCTTGAATCAATCTTTCCTCTCTCCAGATGTTGACCAACCTGCTGTGCATTTCCAGTTCTCCCTTTTAATTACCACAGATCTGGTCTTCCACATTCTCCAGACTTCTTTGAGATTACAGACACCCTCATGGTTGACCTCAAAACCCCTGGGACACAGAGCTCTTTTCAAGGACCACACAGGACACAGAAGATAAAAGCTCTGGCCCATTAAACCCAGAATGGTTTCTCCATTGACAGTGGACATTCTCAGACTTAAACCTCCGGTTGCGCTGTAATGAAGAAAGTGCAGTCATCAAAAGAAAGGTGACTGACACTGCGTATACAAAAGGGCACAGAATCCTTCTCCTCATACTGTTACCTAAAATGCTACAAGTACTCTGCCTCCTCACCTAAGGAATCCAAAATCTCTTCAGGATAGGTGCCTCATATGGTACTGGATGGTCAGCAGTCACAGCTGAATTTGATAAGAAGCTGGTGATATCTGCCAGCACTGGTACCATTGTCAAAAGAGGCAGAATGCTCAATAGTAATTTCTGAGCTATAAAGTGAGTCCGTGTGAGCTACCGTTCTAGATTATTCCTGTGAGCATCCCTTAGATATACTGAGAGCCAGAGGTGTTCTTCATAGAGAAAGTAGAACTCAAGAGCTCTTGCTGTAGAGGATCAAGGGAGATTCTCATAGGAAGAAAATGCCGAAAGCAGGTGATTTCAGTGAATTGAAGCAGGTTTTGTTCTTGCACCATCATAAGACAACACAAACAGGTGGCGCAGCTGTTAGTCACAACAAAGCATCCACGACATTCAATGCTGATCTTAAAATCAGATGCCATCAGCTAGAGCCAGAGCAGATCCATCCAACAGCAGGTTTCAGTCAACTGATAGAAGAGGTGTGTTTTTTTTTGATGTCATTGCAATGACTAGTTTAAAAGTCATTATTTATTTAGCAAATGCAAATCCCCGGAGCCAAGCAATAGCCTCATTTGTTGACTTTAAGGTGATTAGTCTGCCGCTTAGTCTGTAGAGGCAACACTCCTTGGGAACGTGCAGCATTGTTTGCGTCTCTCCACAAATGCATAAGGGGTTTGTACTAAGGTCCCAGCGGTGGTGGTTTGCTGCTCAGGGGCCCTGGCTTGTCCTGAACCTGTTTAGTAAGGATCACTTGCCGTGATAGTTCAAAGCCTGCCATTCGCCAGATGGGGTTTGTCACAAGGAACTGTTAGTGACTTCCCGTGTTTCCCATTCCTTGAACCAAAGGATGCCTGGTGGTTGATCTTGCTCAGGAAGGTTGCAACACATGGGGCGCCTAGATGGAAGGCGGGCAGTAGGTGGATTAAACATGTCATTATGGAGTGGTAAGTGAGGTGCAGCATGGATGGTTTCAATCAGCTTGTGGGTTTTCGTCAGTCAGCGGATATGTGGCGGAATGATGTTTGCGAGGACAGGAAGCCAGGGAAGGGGTGTTGAGCGCAGGGTTCCAGTTATGATGTGCATTGTTGCATTCAATTGAGTAACAAGATGTGTATGTGATGACCTATGCTAGACAGGTGCACAGTACTCTGCTGAGTATGATAGGGCAAGTGCAGAGGTCCAGAGTGTTGCGGCAGCAGCGCCCAACATAGATCCAGCAAGTTTGGTTAATAGGTTGTTTCTGGTTTTGACCTTTGCTGCTGTTTTGTTCAGATGCTCCTGGAAGGACAAAGTCCTATCCAGAGTCACTCCCAAGTATGTTGGATTGGGATCATGTTTTAGTCTCTGACCATCCATGTACATAAGCATTTCTTTTTTGGCACTGGCTTTGTGGAGGTGTAATACACTGGATCACTAAGTTCCGATTTTGATTGGCTGTTTGTCCAGCTCATCAATGACTGGCAGAGACCGGGCTGCATTGAGGGTGGTATCAGTGACAACATTTTCCCTGGAGTGCAGTCCTAGGTAATGCTCCACCCAGTGGTCCATTTGCTTGCATTGGTCAGTGATCGTTTCCCCTGATTTAGACTCGGGGGGGGGGGGGGGGGGCGATCTTCCTGATGGTTGGCCCAAAACCTCTCTTAATGCCATCATACATTCCTCTGATGTTTCCAGTGTCGGAGGCCAGCTGAATACGACTGCATAGGTGTTGCCAGTAGACATTTGCACAGCACCTGGCTGTTCTTTGTGCAGCGCCACTGGCTACTTTAAGTGCTACGGATGTTAACTCGCTGGGGGCTTTCGTGTAGTTCAACAGTGCAGTGCGCTTAGCAGCTATGACAGGTTCCAGCTCTTCAAAGTGAGATTGAAACCAGACTGCATTCTGCTTCTCGTGTTTACCAAAGGTGGTCATTGCTGAGTCATAGATGGCATCTCTGATGTGGGCCCACTTCATCTCTGAATCCCCTGCAGAAGTGTTTTGAAGGGCTTTTTCAAGTGAATTTAGAAACTTATGTAACAACTGGGGATAAGAAATTCTGTTCGTGTTGATGCGCAGGCACCCCTACTGTTTGGAGTGATTCTCAAGCCAGTGGAAAAGCCCCTGAAATAATCAAGAGTACCAAGCCTGCTATACTCTCAGCACTCCATGAACTGCTTTGCCTGTGCTGGGATGAGGGAGCAGTACCACAGGACATGCGCGATGCCAATATCATCACCCGTTTATAAGAACAAGGGTGACCACGGTGACTGCAACAACTACCGTGGAATCTCCCTGCTCAGCATAGTGGAGAAAGCCTTCGCTCGAGTTGCTTTAAACAGACTCCAGAAGCTGGCTGAGCGTGTCTACCCTGAGGCACAGTGCGGCTTCCGAGCAGAGAGATCCACCAGTGACATGCTGTTCTCCCTTCGCCAGCTACAGGAGAAATGCCGAGAACAACAGATGCCCCTCTACGTTGTTTTTATAGATCTCACCAAAGCCTTTGACCTAGTCAGCAGACGTGGTCTCTTCAGACTACTGGCAAAGACCGGATGTCCACCAAAGCTAAGTATCATCACCTCATTCCATGGCAATATGAAAGGCACAATTCAGCATAGCGGTTCCTCATCAGACCCCTTTCCTATCCTGAGTGGCATGAAACAGGGCTGTGTTCTCGCACCTACACAGTTTGGGATCTTCTTCGCACTGCTGCTCTCACATGCGTTCAAGTCTTCAGAAGAAGGAATTTTCCTCCACACAACATCAGATGGCAGGTTGTTCAACCTTGCCCGTCTTAGACCGAAGACCAAAGTACGGAAGGTCCTCATTAGGGAACTCCTCTTTGCTGACGATGCTGCATTAACATCCCACACGGAAGAGTGTCTGCAGAGACTCATCAACAGGACTGCAGTTGCCTGCAACGAATTTGACCTAACCATCAGCCTCAAGAAAACGATCATGGGACAGGACGTCAGAAATGCTCCATCCATCAATATCAGAGACCACGCTCTGGAAGTGGTTCAAGAGTTCACCTACCTAGGCTCAACTATCACCAGTAACCTGTCTCTCGATGCAAAAATCAGTAAGCACATGGGAAAGGCATCTGCTGCTATGTCCAGACTGGCCAAGAGGGTGTGGGAAAATGGCACCCTGACACGGAACACAAAATTTCAAGTGTTTGAAGCCTGTGTTCTCAGTACCTTGCTGTACGGCAGCGAGGCCTGGACAATGTATGTCAGCCAAGAGCGATGTCTCAACTCATTCCATCTTCGCTGCCTCCGAAGAATCCTTGGCATCAGGTGGCAGGACCGTATCTCCAATGCAGAAGTCCTCAAGGCGGCCAACATCCCCAGCACATACACCCTACTGAGTCAGCGGCGCTTGAGATGGCTTGGCCATGTGAGCCGCATGGAAGATGGCAGGATCCCCAAGGACACATTGTACAGCGAGCTCGTCACTGGTATCAGACCCACCGGCCGTCCATGTCTCCGCTTTAAAGACGTCTGCAAATGCGACATGAAGTCCTGTGACACTGACCACATGTCATGAGAGTCAGTTGCCAGTGATCACCAGAGCTGGCAGACAGCCATAAAGGCAAGGCTAAAGGGTGGCAAGTCGAAGAGACTTAGCAGTTGGCAGGAAAAAAGACAGAAGTGCAAGGACAGAACCAACTGTGTAACAGACCCGACAACCAATTTTATCTGCAGCGCCTGGGGAAAAGTCTGTCACTCTAGAATTGGCTTTCATAGCCACTCCAGGCGCCGCTTCACAAACCACTGACCACCTTTAGGCGCTTACCCATTGTCTCTCGAGACAAGGAGGCCAAAGAAGAAGAATACATTGGATATGGTTTTAGAGGGATTCACTGTGAGATACTACGTGCTGCAGTAGTCTGTCAACTTTGTAACAACTTCCTTAAGGATCTGGCCCAGGGTGCAAAAGGATGAAGCTTGGGTGGCACAACAGATGTCATCAGCATAGATGAACTTGCGAAACATGGCTGTTAGCAGGTCATTTGCGTAAATGTTGAACAGCATTGGGACTAGCACTAAGCCCTGTGGTAGTCCGTTGGCCAGTCTTCTCCATGCACTTCTCCCTTGTCCACAGTGGACTCAATCATCTGTGCGAAGGAGCGTTTCAACAACTGTCCTGACCCAGGTTGGAAGCACTCTGGACAGCATTAGGAGCAGGCCAGTGTGCCACACTGTATCATAGGTAGCTGTGAGCTCCAGTAGCACTGTGCCCATTTTCAGCTTCTTTTGGGAGCCATTTTCGATGTAGGCGGTGAGTGCTAGAAATTGATCACGTGTTGCGCCCCTTACAGAAACCAGTTTGGTCGACATTAAGGATGGTCTCTACTTAAGATAGGTGTTACAGGATAAGACGCTCAAAGATCTTAAAGCACACAGCGAGTAGTGAAATCTTTTGATAGCTGACTGCCAGCGTGAGATCTTTTCCGGGTTTTGGAATGGCAGTGATTTTGGCCATATGCCACACTTTCGGGAGTGAGTTTGAGCTGACAATTCTTGTGTAGAACTGAGTCAGCCAGACACGAACACAGGGGTTAAGCTGTTTCAAGAATTCTGGTGCAATGTTGTCATACCCCGCTGCTCTGCCACATTTCAGGCCCCTTAATGCTTCCTCCAGTTCTGTTATTTTGAAGGGATGAGGACTGCCATGTTCTGTATGTTGCTGGCATTTTTTCAGTTCATTACAGGTGATGCGTTTTGTTTTCATTGCCAATCATATTGTCAAGCAAACCCCCCACCAGCCAAGACTGAGGTACACATTATTGTGCTGCGTGAACATTAAAACCTAAAATTGCAAGCCCTGACTGGAAGGACATTTGCATAGTACCAGACAATGTTGAAACAATGGGGACCCAGCAGTTGTTTCCGCAATAGAGAGAAGTGGTCAGACCAGTTTAGTCACATGACTAACTGGCTGTTGAGATTTGAACTTCCAACAAATAATTTGTAATCAGAAAGCTCCTGGCTCGAGAAGACCTCTCCTCGCCTGCCTGCTCATCTCTCAGGGAACTGAAACCATTGAAGACATGTAAACTCAGAGAAAAATCTCCTACGTGAACAAGGTTTAAGAATAATACTGGGCCCCAGCGAAACGCAAGACCATATCTTCAATCAAGGACTACAGCGAGCTTGAGAAACAGTAGCACGATATTGCCTCAAACTGTTCTACTTATCTTTTCTTCTGCTCTTTTCTGTCCCTATCTGCATGCTAACAAGGGTGCAGCGTATATCCGCAGGCGTGAATCGTATTAGAGTTTAAGGTTTAATAAATTTCGTCTTTCTTCTTTAAACCACAGAAAGCCTGTTTGTGCTCATTTCGTTGCCTTATAATTGGAAAACTGTGAACAAGCATTCACAAAAAGGGGAGCTCAAAACACTGTTTAAAATTAAACCCTGTTACAATAAGACCAGGGGAAGATAGTAACAGACCCCTGGACACATTTCTAACCTGGTCGTTAACATTATCCTCACTACATGGAGCAGATGACTAGCAATTTGGTTCGAGGTGATCGATGGGCGATTTCTGAGTTGCTCCAAGGCAGCAAATCAGGCTTCAGCACTTCCGACTGGAATGAGTGAAACTGAGCCCTGCTGTCGTTTCCTCCCATCTGGCGTGGCATGCAGCACCAAGAGACTCGATGAGGTGGTCTGCTGGATCACCAGATGATTCATATCCCTTTAGGAGTGCTGCATTCTCTGTATTTTGAAAGTCATGATTGTAGTCAATAAAGTGGAAGAAACTACTGTGCAGCACAGCATGAAGCCTAGTGTGTAATACAGGTAGGAAAAAAATGCCTGCCCAAGACAGCCAGGGCCTATACATCTTTATGTAGACTGAATAAATGAGGAAGATAGTGAAACTTGAGGGTTTTTTTTTTTAAATGTGCAGAGGACAGATAAATTAGAGCTACTTTATTGTTGAGCAGTTAAAGCTTTGAAAATCAGTTAGCATCGGAGGTCAGAGAGAAGTGGACGATAATGTAATCATTAATCTATCTAGTTTCAAGGTCAGTGGTGATCACTTGCCAATTCTGTTGCAGAAGAAAAACTGTGTTGAAGTAGTCCCAATAGGGTAGCTGTTTCATCAAAAATTTGGAATAATTAAAAACTGCACAATTGGCGATATTTTTGACATCTTACTATGTTATGAACAGTGCTGCATCCAAGAACATACCTTATTCAGAAGCAGAACTGACCTGAAAAAAAAACACTCATTTCTGAGACACAGAACAATCAGTAAGCACAAGTGAGTTCAGCTCATCAACAGTTGGAGACCACAGCAAATCTTGACACTGGACAGTACCAGCGGAATACTGAGGGAGTGCTGCACTGCAAAGGTAGTCATTCGGATGTGGCGTTAAACCAAGGCCACATCTGCCCTCTCAGGTGGACGCAAGAGATCCTATGGCACTATTTCAAAAAAATGAGCAGGGGAGTTCTCCCAGATATCCTGGCCAATATTTTTCCCTCAATCCACATCACACAAAAAAAAAATTCTGGTCATTATCACATTGCTGTATGTGGGAGCTTGCTGTTTGCAAATTGGCTGCATGTTTCCTACATTACAATAGTGAGTACATTTCAAAAGTTCCTCATTGGCTGCAAAGAATTCTGAGACATCCAGTGGTCACGAAAGGTGCTATATAAATGCAAGTCTCTCTTTCGGACAGACCAAACTGAAGTCTTCTCAAAAGTTCAATTAGGTTCTTTGCATCAAAAAACAAAACATGCAATATCCCACTTCAGGACATGAGCACATTATCTGGCTTGACACTGCAGTGCAACACTGCGGGATGCTGTGCAGCAAAAGAAGGAAGAGTACAACAGTAAGAAGTCTGCCTGCAATTATACAGGGTCTTGGACTGACCATCCCTGAAGTGCTGTGTACAGTTTTGGTCTCCTTAACTAAGGGAGGATATGCTTGTCTGAGAGGGAGTGCAACAAATTCCTGGGATGAGAGGATTATCCTGTGAGGAGAGATTGAGTAGACTGGGCCTATATTCCCTAGAGCTTAGAACGACAACAGGTGATCTAATTGAAACATATAAAATTCTTAAGGGGCTTGACAGAGTAGACGCTGAGAAAATGTTTCCCCTGGCTAGGGGGTCTAGATCACAAGGTCACAGTCTCAGACTAAGGGATTGGCCATTTAGGACTGAGATGAGGAGAAACTTCTTCACTCAAAGGGTTCTGAATCTTGGGAGTTCTCTCCCCCAGAGAACTGTGGATGCTCAGTCATTCAGTATATTCAAGACAGAAGTCGATAGATTTTTGGATACTAAGGGATATGGGGATAGTATGGGAAGGTGGAGTTGAGGTAGATCAGCCATGATCTTATTGAATGGCAGAGCACGTTCAAAGAGCTAAATGGCCTATTCCTGCTCCTATCTCATGTTCTTAAATGTGAAACTGAAGACCCATCTGTCTGCTCAGGTGGACATAAAGCATCTCGTGACACTATTCAAAGAACAGCAGGGAGTTCTCCCAGTATCTTGGTCAGCATTCCTCCCTCAACCAACAATACCAAAATCAGATTAACTGCTCATTTATCTCATTACTGTTTGTGTAACCTTGCTGTGCACAAATTGGCTGCCATATTTGTCCACATAGCATTCCATTTCAAAAGTATTTAATGGATAGCGTTACAGACAGAATGGAGCGAGAACTGAAACCCAAGCTCTTTTCCTTTTGCTGTTCGTATTCAATCTGTTTTTGAAAAGGAAGATGTGTGCGTTTCTTAACCCGAGTGAATGGCCAATTTGAATGACCTGCAACATGCTTTTCGTGAGTTTAAATAGAGAGAATTATTTTTATTCACACGTTCAACCCGAAAGTCTAACGTTCCGTCACTCACTCACCACACACACACTTGAGAAAGAAAGCCATTAAAAAGGATACTGCACTTTAACAAATTACAAGCAAAGAAATAGTTCATATGTCACGTGATTTGGCTCGTCTTGAGGAAAAGGCATGCGTTGCAGGCCCGGCGTTTTCACTCCCAAAGCATAGTTAGGCAGATTCGATAGCCGGAGTTCTATATCGAAGTTGTTGCAGGATTCTCTCAAGAGGTGGATATTCAGCAGGTCATGAAGTTAGTTGCTTGTAGACTTAGGACTAGGTTAGTTTTTTGTGCTGGTGGACTTGAAAAGGAACATGTCAGAGACTTTAAGATGTTACAGCCTCCAGTTCTTTTAAGGCACGATGGTACTGCCTGGTCTGCTAGCTGCTTTTTGCTGTAGTCTGTATTTTTAAAGGTTTTTAAAAGGAGACCAACATGGCTGGCCCATCATGTGACATTGCACAGTTCCTTTTCCAAATATGGTGCAGGTCTAGGTTGATTAGCCTCACCCTGTTTATTGTTCTGAGACACTCATCCTGAGGAGGGTTAAGACATTTAAAATGTTAACGAATGCAACATTCTGTCAGATGAAAATGTAATTTCTGATTACTGACGGTGGGTCAAAACAAACGAGGCATGGTGTGGAAGCCACAAGATACGAGCCGTTATTCCACGCTCTGCAAAAGGTACAAAGATTTAACATATGGGGTTTGCTTTACTGCTCCTGAAGAAATGGTTTTACATCAAAGAAGCTTCACAGAACAAGTGTGCTAGTTCTGACTCCAGTTCTGACAAAAAAAACACAAGAGACTCCACGTGAACATACAGCTCATCTAATCTATATATCACATCCACTTGAAAGACCGGACTGTGCACCAACAAAAGAGGTTTGGCTGATTCATCCAAAAACTACCACATTCCAAGAAAGTATAAAAAGACCGCTTTATGATACAGGAATGTTAACCGGGTGGGGACTGATTCCAGTGCGCTCTCAATTATTGCACCCAGAATCACAGAATTGTTACAGCACAGGAGGCCACTCAGCCCATTGTGCCTGCACCTGCTCTCTCAGCGAGCAATTTACCTAATGCCACTCCCCTGCCTTCTCCCCATAGCCCTACATATTCTCTTTTCAGATAACTATCTAATTCCCCTTTGAAAGCCTCGATTGAACCTGCCTCCACCACATCTCTGGCAGTGCATTCCAGATTCTAACCACTCGCGGCGTGAAAATATTTTTTCTCATGCCACTTTTGCTTCTTTTACCAATTACCTTAAATCTGTGCTGTTAAATTCTCACTCCAGAGACATAAGCATGTGATCCTGCCTGGCATTTCAGTGCAGTACTGAAGGAGTGCTGCACCGTTGGAGGTGCCATCTTTCAGACGAGATGTTAAGCCAATGCCCCAGCTGCCCTCTTGGGTGGACATGGAAGATCTTTATAGAAGAGGAGTTCTCCCCAGTATCCTATTCAATATTTATCCTTCAACCAACATCACTCAAGACAGACGATATGGTCACTGTTGTTCATGGGACATTGTTGTGCACTGCCACTTTTCCTACATTACAACAATAACTACACTTCAAAAGCATTTAATTGGTCATGAAAGGTGCTACATAAATGAAAGTTCTCTGTCACTCAAGTTCTAAGATTGTCCAAAAATTTCCCCAGTTTGGTAATGCCGCCTTAATGCTTAAAACATAATGAAATTCTGGCTAAGGACATTACCATGTCAAAACAGGAGATCAGTACTCCAATAAAAAAGTAAAGTGCGCTTTTACTGCATGTTTATGAAATACAATCTTTTCAAACAGACATAATTTGATGCAAAATCAGCCTCGAGTATCCAATGGTAACAGCTGATTTCAAATAAACATACATTACTCAATCCAAAATGTGCCAAATCGCATCCTAGGCACTTCCAATCCAAGCAGATAGCAGAACAATTAGTATCACAGGAGTGCAGTCACACAGAATCACAGATTTATTACAGCACAGGAGGCGGCCATTCAGCTTATCTTGTCTGCACCAGCTCTCCGATTGAGCAAGTCACTTAGCGCCATTCCCCCGCCTTCTCCCCGTAACCCTGCACATTCTTCCTTTCCAGAGGACAGTCTAATTCCCTTTTGAACGCCTCAATTTAACTTGCCTCCACCAAACTCTCAGACAGTGCATTCCAGACCTTAACCACTCACTGTGCAAAAAAGTTTTTCCTCAATCACTTTTGCTTCATTCGCCAATTACTTTAAATCTGTGCCCTCTCATTCTCGATCCTTTCACGAGTGGGAACAGTTTCTCCCTATTTATCTGTCCAGACCCATGATTTTGAATACCTCGATCAAATCTCCTCTCAACCTTCTCTTCTCTAAGGAAAACAGTCCCCATTTCTGGGGCGGCGCAGTGGTTAGCACCGCAGCCTCACAGCTCCAGCGACCTGGGTTCGGTTCTGGGTACTGCTTGCGTGGAGTTGCAAGTTCTCCCTGTGACCACGTGGGTTTCCGTCGGGTGCTCTGGTTTCCTCCCACAGCCAAAGACTTGCAGGTTGATGGGTAAATTGGCCATTGTAAATTGCCCCTACTGTAAGTAGGTGGTAGGAGAATGGTGGGGATGTGGTAGGAAATATGGGATTAATGTAGGATTAGTATAAATGGGTGGTTGGTGGTCGGCACTGACTTGGTGGGCCGAAGGGCCTGTTTCAGTGCTGTACCTCCCTATGACTCTGAGACTCTTCTCCAATCTATCTTCAGAACTGAAGTTCCTTATCCCTGGAACCATTCTCGTGAATCTTTTCTGCACACTCTCCAATTCCCTCACATCTTTCCTAAAGTGCGGTGCCCAGAACTGGACACAATACTCCAGCTGAGGCTGAACTAGTGTCTTATACAAGTTCAACATAAGTTCCTTGCTCTTGTACTCTATGCCCCTATTAATAAAGCCCAGGATACTGTATGCTTTATTAACCACTCTCTCAACCTGTCCCACCACCTCAATGACTTATGCACATATACACCCAGGTCCCTCTGCTTCTGCACCCCCTTTAGAGTCAATGAAACTTTTTTTTTAAAACTCTCCCTCCTATCAAAGTGTGGGTCCACGAATGTGCAGCCAGATTAAGGGAGCTGCTTTCAGAAAAGTAAATGAGAATTGATCCACATATTTCCACTGATACAGCAACTAGGTGTCCACATCAGACAGCTGAGCCCAGCACTAAAACTAAAAAGGGGAGAGCAATGTACAGAAGTCACTCTTCTCTAATCAGGAACTTGTGTGATCTTCCTGCTAAATAGAGGCTCATTTTATCTTTTCTCTGTATATTTTAGATAGCGGTTAAATTAGTTGTTGGCAATGTACAAAGACTGGCTCACTGTCTTTAATTGCAATTTATACAAGTCCAGATCCAAGTATCATATTTCTTGACAAACCAGTTGACTTTATCAGAATTCAACTGCGTATGGATTAAAATAATTAGGTAGCAAAGACCTATCATTTTAACATCGTACACAGGACTGTTGGGTACTACACAAGCCATTTGGTAGCTTGTGTATTATTGGGCACATTCTTTCAAAGAGAACTACTGCGTCAAGCACTAAACATCTTCTACAATCTTTTTTTTAAAGAATCTTCATTTCAATTCAACTTATTTCTTAATTCAACTTTCCTGCAACGTCAACCAACCTGAGGAGACATTTCTAAAACTATTTTTTTCAAAAAAAAGTGTGTTTGGGAATCCAACCGTAGACTCAGATCCTCCTCCCACTTGACCCCTGGATCAAGTAGAATGACAGACATGAGAGTGAGCTTACCACAATGAGGTCAGGCTCCAGATGGACATAAACATGTATGTGCATGCGTCCACAATCAAACATTGCAATCATGGCAAGGAACAGCAACAACTTGCATTTATATAGCACCTTTAACATAGTAAAACATCCCAAGGTACTTCACAGGAGTGCAATCAAATAAAATTTGACACCGAACCACCTAAGGAATTTTAGGACAGGTGACAAAAAGCTTAGTCAAAGAGGTAGGTTTTAAAGAGCATCATAAAGGAGGAGAGCAATGTGGAGAGACAGAGATTTAGGGAGGGATTTCCAGAGCTTAGGGCATGGGAAACTGAATGCACGTCAGCAACAGTGCAGCAATGAAAATGGGGGATCCGCAAGAGGCCAGAATTGGAGGAGCAGAGAGATCTCAGAGGGTTTCAGGAGGTTACAGAGATAGGATGTGAACAGCACAAGTACTGTGCAGCAATTGAAAAGCTTTAAGAATGGTCAAAACTGCAATTGTATTAGTCACAAGCTAGGATTTATAGCAAAACCTCTGAGGCTATTGATTTTACAGTGAATGCTAATGAATGCAGTACCCTTTCAACAACATTAGAGGTTTCATGTGCTGTGTAAATAAAACCACTGGTGTCATCTAGTGGTATCCCAGTTATACAAACTTCCCTTTCTTCAAAATATGTTCGGTTAGAATGTTTCAAGAACAGGAATGGTGTGGGAAACTGTAATTGCATCTCAATCAAGATGGGGTAAGACCATTACAATTGGCTTGTGTTCTTGGCTTGGTGGATAGGGAGTCAAAAGGAGAGAAATCAGTCAGAGTTCCTGTTCCTGATGTTCATCCTGTAACCTATCCAGGGAAAGGCACATACGAATATTGGGTAGACAGCAACATGCTGATTGCAAACTGGTTTCCTGACATCCTATCAAAGCTAACAAAGTCACTAGGATAACATTCACTACTTGTGTGTGTGTCCTTAGCAGATTTCATGAGACCAGGTGAAATAGAAAAAAAACACATGCACAAACTTGTGCATTCAGAGACAAAGAGGGTTCAATTGACTTGCAGACTGACAAGACCACTCACTGCCTTTAAAGAGAAAATACAGGTGGTTAGAAAGTAAACAAGTCGACTTCCAGACGCTCCCAAGTTCTAAGCATTTCCGGAATCACCTCGTTATCAAAGAAAGGTCAAAATACTGATAGCTTTAAGCTGGATGATGTCAACAGTACTCCTGTATAGCAAATGGAAGTAGCTATCTTTTAGTTCTATAAATACTAGCCACTTCCCTGGATGTACCACCTGAATAATCTGAGGCAGTGTGAACATGTTCAACATTTCTTATTTGAGGAACTGTTTCAGTACTGGAAGAGGTCTTGCTCTTCAGAGACATTCTTGAAATAGTCTCCAAGTTCTGCCATGCACCATAAAAGCTTGCAGCAACCCTCACATATCCATCAAAAATACACCAACCATCAAAGGGTAGTTGCAAAGCAGAATGCCAAAAGCCATGGATCTTGCTTGATGATGTACACCCATCTCCCCCTTGAGTCCAAGACATGAACTGCTGCCTACATTTGATCTTTGATACAAAACAATGGTAAACTGTGAAAGGGACTGTGGACTGCTCTTAGTTTTAGTTTTAGAGATACAGCACCGAAACAGGCCCTTCGGCCCACCGAGTCTGTGCCGACCATCAACCACCCATTTATACTAATCCTACACTAATCCCATATTCCTACCACATCCCCACCTGTCCCTATATTTCCCTACCACCTACCTATACTAGGGGCAATTGCTAATGGCCAATTTACCTATCAACCTGCAAGTTTTTGGCTTGTGGGAGGAAACCGGAGCACCCGGAGGAAACCCACGCAGACACAGGGAGAACTTGCAGACTCCACACAGGCAGTACCCAGAATTGAACCCGGGTCACTGGAGCTGTGAGGCTGCGGTGCTAACCACTGCGCCGCTCTAGTAGCTAAATGTCTCGTGGGCTCATTGCCATGGTCAATCAGACCCTTCCTGGACACCCATCCATCGTAATGCAATCCAAGCTCTACACATCATTTTCTACTGATGTCCATTTCACAAAAGCTCCACTCTGCCTCTAAGTATTACCTTTTATTCAAATCCTCATAGAATTTACTCAAGTAGAAATTTGTTTTTCCTAAGTAACTGGCTCACCAGTCTACTCCATAAATATAACTGCAAGGAAGATGCAACAAACTCAGGCTCAATCCTGCATCATAATATATTTCTGCATTGTATCTTTTCATATGGACTTTCAGTTAGGCAAACTTATTTTAAATGTAACTTCTTTACTCGAACTCAAACAATCTCCTTTGTATTGGTGCCCGTGTGTAAAGAATACACACATGCTGAATTCTCCATGATGTTCAAAGGAGGCCAATCGTTCCTTTATCATCGACAGTAAACAGATAGTCATCAAATCCAAATTGTTTGGCCAAATGCGTCAGGCTCAAGAATTTATAAGATATGCAAGTTTGTCTTAAAAAGGAGTCAGAGTCACAATCTATAACAGCTGACACCTCAGGATTAACACCTGTAACACAACGGGGTGTGGGGAGAGTCCTTCAAAGAAGCTGGCCTAGATTGGTGGTGAGGGCTTTATCTGAGCAGATCTAGGTTATTCAGCTTGCTCAGCTTAACTCTATTTTCTACATCACGATAGTGAGATAGAACTCTGTGGAGGCAAGTGTGTTCTGTACAATAACCATCAGAAGACAGTTAAATAACGCCTGAGCTATATGGTCTGACAGTGTGGTGTTTTTCCACTTATTGCAGGGATCAGCACAAACTGTGGACATCTTATGACTTCTGATGCAAAACCCAACAGTACAGGGATAATTGTTATTCTTGGGGAGCACTACTTCTGTTCACTGCATACTTTAAGTGGTAAGTTTTAGCTCATAGGCATTGTGGCTTTGCCTCTAACCTGCAATTTGCCGTGAACATGGAGAGTGTGTTGGGAGAAGACCCAAATTGTATCAGATGGTCAAGTAAACCATTATGCACACTGGAAGCAAATTAGAGTCTGATCCAATTCACCATGTTTGGTACACGAACACTTTCAGTGGCTATGTTCTCAGCATCATTTGTGCTGTTTGATCATGTTCCTATAATCCTCGTTTACTTATATCTGAGAGAATAATAATTATTGGCATATATTTCTTAAAGGAGGTCAAATCTTTTTGCTCATTTCCACTGATTACTAAGATTTCTTAGAAACTAGTTACACTCCCAAGCATATTCCCAATTTTATTTTGGGAGACATCAAATCTTGGAGGTGACATCACGTAATGGTTAATCTGAGACAGTTCATAAGAATCATAACATTACATAGGTCAGTGAAGCTCTCATGCAGATTAGAGTCAAATTAAACACCAGACTGCATACCTCATCTAATTCATCAATGCTTGGTATTGCAAACATGGTCATAAATTAGACAAGTTACTTGCATATGCTTTGTGCAAGCAGAAAACTGGTAGAGATATTTTGATGGTACATCATCAGGATGGTTTATTTGTGAAGAAGGCTGTAGAAGTCAATGGCATCTTTAAACAGTTTTATTCTGCTCTGTACAAGGCAGAGTCAGCTGTTTCTATGAACTATATGCATAGTTACCTGGACTCATTGCCCTGTGAAGAATGAAGGATAAGAATAGATCTTGGTTAGCTTCCCCAATTTCAGCACAGACAAGATGTCAAGAGTAGCAATTCCTTACAGGCCCCCAATTTTGATGATTTTCCCAACAACTTGTAAAACAACAGCCTGTTAGATTGGCACAGTTCCGTCTAAATGGAATTTGCAGCACAAGAGACATGGCATCCAATCCAGACACATGGCATGAGCCAGCCTTGTCCATAAAAAAGGACAAAGACTACATTCAGCATGCCTTTTCTGAACCAACTTCTCTTGAATTGTGACACCAAAACTCCAGCCAAGGTCTTGGAAAGTTCCTTGTACAAATCATCACTAAATTAGTTCACCTAATTAAGCTGGTTACATCTGTGGAAGGCAGCTCACCACCACTTTCTCAAGGGCAATTAGGGATGGGCAATAAATGCTGGCCTTGCCAGCGACGCCCACATCCCATGAAACGAATATTTTCCATTTGTATGATGAGTAATTTGAAACATGACATATGGCAAGGGTAGCATACTTGAGGGGAACAGGTGATTATGGACCTATGGCTCCCAAAGGTCTCCAGCATTGAGGGTTTTCCTCACCTCATGTTTGGATGTGTTGTACACTATTGTAAAGACTGATTGCTGTGATTAGTCAAGAACTACATTATTGTTGTATCATGTGACCACCAGGACAGTAGAAAGTGAAATAGATGGACCTTGGTCTTTTTCACCTCACAATACCCATGTTCCTATTTGTTAATGCTTCCCCTTGATACAGCAAAGGTATCCGACACACTGAAATGGAATTCCTTCAGAGAGTGTCGGAAACAGATGAATTTTGACAAGATCGTCACTCTACTCGCAGGATCACAATCCAAAATCTTTCCAAATAAAGATAACGTCTCTCTACATTTCCAATCTTGTAGCCACCTTTCAATGCATGATGAGCGAATCAGAGTCATAGCGTCATTTACTGCACAGTAGTTGCAAACTTTGAGCGTTTTACTGATTGACACAAAGCTCAAGTCGCTGATTAGTAGATGACTGAGGGCAGTTTTGAGAGGAGCAGTCACAAGTACTAGCAGACAAGTGAGAATGCCAGAATGAGCAAATCAAAAAAGGCCACAATCATTACTGCAACCAAGCTCTACATACTGATGGCGGAATACTGTTTTGTACAAGCTGCAATGTTTTGTACAATCACATATGGCGGGCAACGGTTCAGCAACACAGAGACCGAAAGCTGTCGCGGAAGAGAGCACCCGACACTGCACTGCTGAAAAACGAATGCGCAGAGAAAAAAAACAAGCAACCATTTCATCTCTTTATAAGAAGCTGACAGAGCTCAGAAAATCATCAGTTGGTTACAATGGAAATTGTGGATGATTTTTGCAAGAGCCAACGTACCATCGGAAAAACTTGATCACCCAAAGCTGCAGATATTCATTCAACGTAATGTGCAAAATGGTGGTTGCTTGCCAAGTGCAAATAAACGACAACAGGACTACTTACCAAAGGTTTTTGCTACACATTGTGAGGAGATGAAATCTCAGAATAATGCAGGAGAGTCTTTTGCAATTATTTGTGACGAGTCTGCCGATGAACAAGACAACTATGTGCCACATGTTTTGTTTGATTTTGTGTCTGGTGAGGCCAAAGACTCAGAGTAAGGAAAGCTAACAACAGTGCTCGCAGACTGTGTCCACTTAGAAATTGTTAATTACACCACAGTTTCCCAAGTGATAATCAAAACAATTTCAAAATATGGTGCAAATTTCACCAAAGTCTGCTTTCATTAGTAACAATGCAACGTACATGTCAAAATCTTTCAAATCTGTGCTCCAAAGTGTAATGTCTAATGCTGTCCATATTACATGTAATGCACATATAATTTCTTGTTAGTGACCTGTGGAAAAGCGAGTTTGGTAAAGTCAACATGCTGGTCAGCTACATACATAAAATCTTCAAACATGCCCTAGCCGCAAGCTTTGATACAGGCAACACATTGCAAATGCAGCTGAAATTAGGGAACAAAACATTGCCCTTCCTCCAGAGTCAGTAATAATACATTAGAATTCTTGGTTTTGAGCAGTACCATGTAGCGCACTTGAAATACTACTCAGACTTAGTCTCAGAAGAGCTCACACTGACACCAAAAACACAGGCATTAACAGACACTGTAACTTTTCTAAATTATACTCAGCTTCATGAAGAGGTTCAGTTTGTTTCCGAGAATGCTGCACGACTGATGGATTTAATCACTTGGTTTGAATCTCAACATGTCACAATGCACAAAGCTTACAATAAAGTAATGGATGCACGGTTCTGGGCTGAAGTCAAACGAACAACACTCTGATAACACAATTAAATGCCTGTGCTCAACGGGTGTTTTCTTGCATGGCAACGAAGCTCAAACAATATTACTGCTACGGGGAAGAGTCAAGCAGTGAAGAAAAAGCGGCACCGAGGTTTCAACAACCTTTTGGGGTGTTCCTGAAAGCTGTGCGCATCTTTGCCCCTGCGCAAATGCACCTGTTGATGGCGGATCTGATCTTGTTTGATGCGATTCTTGGCTTTAACAAGAACTGTAAGCTGGAGATTCCTACGTATAAAAGCATTGCAAAAGCAGATTGTATTTTGCCTATGCTGCAGTTTTGGAACTCTGTGGAATGCAGAATTCCCCACTTTGCAAGGCTATTCCAACAAACTCTGTGGACGCGGAAACAGCTCTGTCGAAACACGGGCAGGCGTTCATAGAGCAGAGACAGGAATGAAGAAACAGTTACAGGTTGCTCCATGCTCACATTCAACCATTGACTTCAGTGAGCAAAGAATGTGACCTGTTAATATTCAGCTTTTTTACAATAGTTTTTGAGGACACAATAAATGCCATTTGAAGCCAGAAACCTCCTTTGTCATTTTTGTTTTAAATAGATCATTGTTTCTTGCGACACCATGAAATTTACTATTTAAAAATGCAAAATCGTGAAATTCACGTTTCTTAAAATACTGTGACCGTGAAATATGTTAAATTTGACCAATAATTTGGTAGGGCCTCGTGATACCAATCTCAACTAAACATAATAAGGACGTATACCTGACAGTGATCACATGGCTGAAACTTAACTGAGGGCTTCAAATAACGTTAAACTGCAGGACTCTAGGTATATCATTTACTGGACAGAATTCAGTGCCCTTTTACTGAAGGAGACTTTCTTTAATGCAGGATTTGAAATGAGCACTTCATCTTCATTAGCAGAACAAATCAATCATACAGTCCATCCTTTGTCGTTAGCTCAGCTTTTCCAACCAGGCACAAAAAAGGCAGGGGCATATGCTTTGAAGGACTTCTCATCTAGGATTCAAACTTGGGAGCCAGGACTCAAACAAAGTACTGCCCATCCCCTCACAGCCAGACCTGATTTCTCCAACATCACTAATTTTGTGTCAGCTGTGGTTCAGTGAGTAGCACTCGCGCCTCAAAGTCACAAGGTTCTGGGTTCAAGTCCCACTCCAGGGCTTGAGCACAAAAATCAAGGCTGACACTCAAGTACTGAGGAAATGCTGCACTGTTAGAGGTACTGTCTTTTGGATGAGACGTTAAACCAAGGCCCCATCTGCTAGCTCAGGTGAATGTAAAAGATCCCATGGCACGATTTCCAAGAGGAGAAAGGGAGTTATCTCCGATGTCCTGACCAATATTTATCCTTCAATCAATATCATAACAGATTATCTGGTCATTATCAGATTGCTGTTTGTGGGAGTTTACTGTGTGCAAATTGGCTACCGCATTTCCGACATTACAACAGTTAGCACACTTCAAAAAGTACTTCATTGACTGTAAAGCACTTTGAGAAGTTCGCTGGTCATGAAAGGCGCTATATAAATGCAAGTCTTTTTTTTTAAGCCAAAAACACTTGGGCCAGCATTGCACAGCATCACCAATTTGATACAACAATAGCGTTTTTTTTCCCCCAATGACATTTTGTAGAAGCACTGGATCACAGAACACTCAAGCTCCAAGATCATTCCCCGCCACCTGCTGAGTACATACACAAAGATTGTATGCCTGTAAATGCTTGCATTTTTGATACATTTTTGTACTCAAATTACAGGATTTCAGTGGTAGGAAATGAATCATTTTCCATTTTGCACACCCATCAAACACTCCCAGCACAGGTTAGATAGAGAGCAAAGCTCCCTCTACACTGTCCCCATCAAACACTCCCAGGCAGGTAACAGCACGGGGTTAGATACAGAGTAAAGCTCCCTCTACACTAGAAAAAAAGAAAAAAAACAGGGTTAGATACAAAGTAAAGCTCCCTTTACACTGTCCCAAAAAAAAACAGGGTTAGATACAGAGTAACGCTCCCTCTACACTGTCCCACCAAACACTCCCAGGACATGTAAAGCACAAGGTAGGTACAGAGTAAAGCTAATTTTACTCTGATCCTTTTTGCTTTAACCACAGCGTCAAAAGAGCACCGCTACTGCAGTAAGGTGAATTTGGCATTTCCCGCACGAGTGATCCTTGTGAATTGGAAAGAACTGCCAATTTGATGGGCAATGAAGTGCTGTAGGACTCGTGCCCACTGGAAAGTGGGTGGAAGCAACCTAAATTCCTTTCACACAGAACTCTTACTGCTAGCTATTTGAAATTACTTGTGAGTCACTCACCCACCTTCAGTTGCACTGTACATGGTTTTGTCTAATTCTAAAGGAAAATGAAGCTACGATTCTAGATTGTAATTGTCATTTCACAGACTAGTCAGCCGAAACTGCATGGGTGTAAAATAAGGCAAAAAGTAACAATCAAATGAAAGACTGATAAGAAAAATCAAGTTCTGATGACTAGATCAAATGTAAACATTGGACCAATTTAGCAGAAGAAAAATTGGGAACTTCCACTCAGATTCCTGAAGGAATCCCATGCATTTGCTGTCCTTGTCCTTCTAGTTAGTAGAGGTCGCGGGTTTGGAAGGTGCTGTCTAAGGAGCCTTGGTGCATTGCTACAGTGCATCTTGTAGATGGTACACACTGCTGCCACTGTGCGGCGGTGGTGGAGGGAGTGAATGTTTGTAGATGGGGTGCCAATCAAGCGGGCTGCTTTGTCCTGGATGGTGTGGAGCTTCTTGAGTATTGTTGGAGGTGCACCCATCCAGGCAAGAGGAGAGTATTCCATCACACTCCTGACTTGTGCCTTGTAGATGGTGGACAGGCTTTGGGGAGTCAGGAGGTGAGTTACTCGCCACAGGATTCCTAGCCTCTGACCTGCTCTTGTAGCCATGGTATTACATGGCTACTGCATTTCAGTTTCTGGTCAATGGTAGCTCCTAGGATGTTGATAGTGGGGGATTCAGCAATGGTAATGCCGTTGAATAACAAGGGGAGATGGTTAGATTCTCTCTTGTTGGAAATGGTCATTGCCTGGCACTTGTGTGGCGCGAATGTTACTAACCACTTATCAGCCCAAGCCTGGATATTGTCCAGGTCTTGCTGCATTTCTACACGGACTGCTTCAGTATCTGAGGAGTCACGAATGGTGCTGAACATTGTGCAATCATCAGCGAACATCCCCACTTCTGACCTTATGATTGAAGGAAGGTCATTGATGAAGCAGCTGAAGATGGCTGGGCCCAGGACACTACTCTGAGGAACTCCTGCAGTGATGTCCTGCAGCTCAGATGATTGACCTCCAACAACCACAACCATCTTTCTTTGCGCTAGGTATGACTCCAGCCAGCGGAGGGTTCTGACGATGTTCAAATCTTCCAGCATTAAGTGTGCTATCTTGAAATCAAATTGACCCCAGAAAGACAAGATTAACTCTTTCTCCAACCACCCATCCCCAAAATACGACAAGTTTGTCATGAGGCAGCATGTGTAGGTTTCAGACCTTGATGGGCAGACAGCTCCTTCTGAGTAACACAACTCACCAGGAAACAGGCAGGCATCACCATCACAAAGATGCAGCAGTTCAAGAAAGTCCACCACCTTCTCAGCACAACTAGAGATGGGCATTAAATGCAGTGTTGCCAGTATTTCCCACATCTCAAGAACAGATGATTAAAAAAATATCCTGGCCATAGCATGGGCGCACACCATATGCCATCACTCTATGATTCCATAAATTAGAGGTGGGAAACTTCAGCAGCTACTACATGTCCTGCTGACCAATTAAGAGAGACTTCAAGCCCTGGACATAGAAGCACATTCAGACATAACCCACCTCTCAGTAGTTCTTACCCTAACCCTCAGATTTCTCATCAGCTAATTGATGAATGACTTGTGAATGGTGGAAGGACCTATGCAGACATGCCAGCTGCCGTGATGCCCTCAACATCAAGTCCAATGCCATGCATTAGGAACCTTGTCAACAAATGCTTGATCCTGCAGTTTAGGAAAGGGACTTTGGCAAAGGTGCATGCCTGCCACGAGACCTACTGTCTCTCCAAAATACTCAGTCAGTGTTGGCCGTAGCCCAACATCCCCGCAACCATCTCTCCTCTTGCATAAATCCACTTCACCATTTGACCTTGAAACCAGTACACATGATCAAAGGAAACCCATTTGGTCACAGTCAGGAGATCTGAACCTTAAAGAACTATTTATATGTTATATGGCTTGTACGCCACAAGCTTGAGCTGAATGGGCCATTTGTTGTCACTGAAGCAGGACGTGAAAGACCAAAGCCTCCACTGCCCCTTCACAAATGTGGTCCTGAAGAACAGTGGAAAGGTTAAAGCTTTCAGCCACTAAAACCACAAGGGAATCAGTACCTTTGAGTGCAGCAAAGCCATTTTGCTTTGAGGCACTCACATTTGAGATGGCGATTTAGCATGCCAAATCAAAGAACAAAGAAAATTACAGCACAGGAACAGGCCCTTCGGCCCTCCAAGCCTACGCCGATCCAAATCCTCTATCTAAACCTGTCGCCTATTTTCTAAGGGTCTGTATCTCTTTACTTCCTGCCCATTCATGTATCTGTCTAGATACATCTTAAAAGACGCTATCGTGCCCGCGTCTACCACCTCCGCTAGTAATGCGTTCCATGCACCCACCACCCTCTGCGTAAAGAACTTTCCACGCATATCCCCCCTAAACTTTTCCCCTTTCACTTTGAACTCGTGTCCCCTTGTAATTGAATCCCCCACTCTGGGAAAAAGCTTCTTGCAATCCACCCTGTCTATACCTCTCATGATTTTGTACACCTCAATCAGGTCCCCCCTCAACCTCTGTCTTTCTAATGAAAATAATCCTAATCTACTCAACCTCTCTTCATAGCTAGCGCCCTCCATACCAGGCAACATCCTGGTGAACCTCCTCTGCACCCTCTCCAAAGCATCCACATCCTTTTGGTAATGTGGCGACCAGAACTGCACGCAGTATTCCAAATGTGGCCGAACCAAAGTCCTATACAACTGTAATGTGACCTGCCAACTCTTGTACTCAATACCCCGTCCGATGAAGGAAAGCATGCCGTATGCCTTCTTGACCACTCTATTGACCTGCGTTGCCACCTTCAGGGAACAATGGACCTGAACATCCAAATCTCTCTGTACATCAATTTTCCCCAGGACTTTTCCATTTACTGTATAGTTCACTCTTGAATTGGATCTTCCAAAATGCATCACCTCGCATTTGCCCTGATTGAACTCCATCTGCCATTTCTCTGCCCAACTCTCCAGTCTATCTATATTCTGCTGTATTCTCTGACAGCCCCCTTCAGTATCTGCTACTCCACCAATCTTAGTGTCGTCTGCAAACTTGCTAATCAGACCACCTATACTTTCCTCCAAATCATTTATGTATATCACAAACAACAGTGGTCCCAGCACGGATCCCTGTGGAACACCACTGGTCACACGTCTCCATTTTGAGAAACTCCCTTCCACTGCTACTCTCTGTCTCCTGTTGCCCAGCCAGTTCTTTATCCATCTAGCTAGTACACCTTGGACCCCATGCGCCTTCACTTTCTCCAACAGCCTACCATGGGGAACCTTATCAAACGCCTTACTGAAGTCCATGTATATGACATCTACAGCCCTTCCCTCATCAATCAACTTTGTCACTTCCTCAAAGAATTCTATTAAGTTGGTAAGACATGACCTTCCCTGCACAAAACCATGTTGCCTATCACTGATAAGCCCATTTTCTTCCAGATGGGAATAGATCCTATCCCTCAGTATCTTCTCCAGCAGCTTCCCTACCACTGACGTCAGGCTCACCGGTCTACAATTACCTGGATTTTCCCTGCTACCCTTCTTAAGCAAGGGGACAATATTAGCAATTCTCCAGTCCTCTGGGACCCGTGTTTAAGGATGTTGCAAAGATATCTGTTAAGGCCCCAACTATTTCCTCTCTCGCTTCCCACAGTAACCTGGGATAGATCCCATCCGGACCTGGGGACTTGTCCACCTTAATGCCTTTTAGAATACCCAACACTTCCTCCCTCCTTATGCCGACTTGACCTAGAGTAATCAAACATCTGTCCCTAACCTCACCATCCGTCATGTCCCTCTCCTCGGTGAATACCGATGCAAAGTACTCAAAATCTAAATCTACTGAAACATTATCGACAAAAAATGGGTCCTATCATTCTTTCAAGTGCCTGGAATGGACACTCCAAGACAATCCCTTATGATGTTATTCATCCAGTGTTCTGACCAACATTTAACCTTCATCCATCACTAAAACAGAGTATTTGATCATTTACCTCATTGCTGTTTGTGGGGTCTTGCTCTATGCAAATTGGTTGCTACATTTTTCTACATTGCGTTGACTATACTTCAAAACTACTTCATTAGCTGTCAAGAGCTTCTGAAAGCCCTGAGGATATAAATGCAACCTTTTCTCAATGACCAGAGCCATACCTCAGGCCCTGTTTGCATACATTGGCTCTTAAGAACTATGGAACTCCAGAGAGCGATCACTGGCCATTTCACATGTTGCTTGGGCAAGGACACGCATCCATTTATAGACATGTAGAAATTGCTAGATGGAAAAACAACCAAGAAACATCGAGTTTACCTTCTAACATCGTGGCAGGATACAATGATAATGGAGTTGTTAACCAATCAATCTCTATCATTCCTAGGAAAGGAAAAGCTAGATCGCAGGCTTCATATCATCTAAGGAATTGATATCCCAACAGACAGGAGAGGGGCCAGGCTTTAGACAGGAATCATCAGCCTTCTGGGACAGTGTGATCCAAAGTCGGTCCAGGATGTTGACCAGTTTGTTACCTGCACAAATGTATGTGCCATCTGCAAGTGTGGCAAACAGGCTTAACTACATTGAGCACCTCAATGTCCACCCCCTCCCCAGCCAGAGCTCAAGCTGAACCTTGGCAAAGTGCTGGTGTTCAAAGACATCAATGAAAAGTGGAGATCACATACTGAGATCTTCGTTGGGCGTCTCTCAAATACACTCAGATTATTCCTGTCTCTAGCATAAAACGACCACGTGGAATAATGTAAACCCTTAAAAATGTGACCTCCAAGACCTCATGGATCTACACGGCACTAAAACTTCACTTGACTGGTTAACGAGGAACATGCCTCCAGCGGCTTTAGCATCTTCCCCAGGGCCCCTTCACCCCCTCCCACCACCATCCCCAACCACTATCCGCCGTTGCACTGTCCCCGCCTCCTGCCCTCAACCCCCGCCCGCCAGTGAAGGCCTCGCACACACTGGCCCCGCACTTACCGCCTCACACTCGGCTTCAGGCCGACGCCTCAGAAACTCGGCGCTCGCAACACAAACCGTCCGTTACCGAGTCCCCAAAAAAGCAACCAAAGGCTGTCCTGTCGAGGAGTGAGAGAGGGAGGGGGTGGAGAGGGAGGAGGAGGGGGGGGAAGGGGAGAGAACACAACTAAGGAAGGGAGAAAGAAACCAAACTGCGAAGAAATAAAAAGAGAAAAGAAAGAAAATAATCTCGCCGGCTCCGGCGCCTGCGTGCTGCGTCACGCCTGCCTGCCCACTCAGTGACGTCAACAGGTGCTCTGTGCTTGTGACGTCACTGGTTTGTGCGTAGCGACCCTGGGGCCCAACGCTGCTCTGGAGGATGCTTTCCAGAGACAGAGTAGGTGTTTGACATCATGATTCCTTCTCCGCCACTCGATTCTTTTCCCTCCTTTTTTTTTTAAAGCACTGACTTGTGAGGGGCATATTTTTGTGTCAGCTGTGACTCAGTGGGTAGTTCTCCTGTCTCTGAGTTACAAGGTTCTGGGTTCAAGTCCCACCCCAGGGCTTGAGCACAAAAATCAAGGCTGACACTTCAGTGAAGTACTGAGGGAGTGCTGCACTGTCAGAGGTGCTGTCTTCTTGATGAGACGTTAAACCGAGGCCCCATGTACCAGCTCGGGTGGATGTAAAAGATTCCGTGGCACTATTTTGAAGACGAGCAGGGGAGTTCTCCCTGGTGTCCTCACCCATATTTATCTCTCAATCAGCATCACAAAAACAGATTATCTGGTTATTATCACATTGCTGTTTGTGGGAGTTTGCTGTGTGCAAATTGGCTGCCACATTTCCTGCATTACAACAGTTAATACACTTCAAAAAGTACTTCGTTGTGGCCCGAAATGTTAACTCTGCTTCTCTCTCCACAGATGCTGCCAGACCTGCTGAATATTTCCAGCATTTCTTGTTTTTATTTCAAAAAGTACTTAATTGGCCGTAAAGCACTTTGAGAAGTTTGCTGGTCGTGAAAGACGCTATATAAATGCAAGTCTTTCTTTCTACACAAGCACCTCCAGCACCTCCATCACCCATAAAGTAATTGTACATCCAAAGGCCTGGACATTGTGCACTAAAAATTCATCTCAGGCAGTGGTACAAAATGGGTGGTATAGGATCAGTCACCCATTATGCACAGCGCCTGATATTTCATTCTATTGACTGCAATGAAATTTACATCCCCTGCGCATAAAACAGCAACGTGCATTTATATAGATGTTTCATGTCCCAAGGAGCTCCACAAAAGTGTAATCAGATAAAAATGGGTATGGAGCCAAAGAACGAGATAGTGGATTGAGTGACCAAAAACAATGGTCAAAAATTTTGAAGAGAGTCTTAAAGGAGGAGACAGAGGTGGAGAGCTTTAGGGAGGAGATTCCAGCTGTAGGCAGCTGAAGACACAGCTGCCAATGGTGGAGCAAAGAAAATCACAGATGCATGAGAGGCCAGAATTGGAGGAACATGGAGATCTTGGAGGGTTGTAGGGCTGGAGGTTACAGAGATGAGGAGCCACAGTGACTTGAACACAAAGATAAGAATTTTAAAATTCTGGTGTGCTGGACTAGAAGGCGATGTAGGTCAGTGCGCACAGTGGTTTTGGATGAACGGGACATGATGTGAGTTAGGATACGGACAGCAGTTGTAGGTTATGGCTGCAATAGTAGGATGAAGAGAGCAGGAGATACACAAGAGCCCAGAGTCAGAGGAACAGAAAATTTAAAGTAGGAGGAAGTTACAGCGATTGTGGAGCGATTTGAACATGAGGATGAGAATTTTAAATTGCAAACTTTGGAGGACCAGCAGCCAACGTAGGTCAATAAAGATAGGAGTGATGGATGAGTGGGTCTTGATGCGGGATAGGATACGGGCAGCAGAGTTCTGGATGAGCCGAAGTTTACAGAGGGTGGAAGGCCAGTTAGAAAAGCATTGGACTAGTTGAGTTTGGAAGTGACAAGTGCATGGATGTGGGTTTCAGAAGCAGATGAACTGAGGCAAGGGTGGAGAAAAGCGATGTTACAGTGGTGTAAATAGGCAGTCTGAGCGATGTCGAGCATATGGGTTTGGAAGCTCAGCTCAAGGTCAAGCTGGGCACTAAAGTTGCAAATAGTTTGGTTCAACCTGAGACAGTAGCCGAGGAGGGGATGGACTTTGTGGTGAGTCCGAAGACAATGGCTTCCATCTTCCCAAAATTTAATTGGAGGAAAAGCAGTTCATCCAAGACTGAGTCTGATAACACAGAAGAAGAATATGGTTCGGGAGAGGCTTTGGAGAGGTTAAACTGGGTGTTATCAGCATTCACACGGAAGCTGACCCCATGGCCGGAATTTTATGTGGTGGCGTAGGCCCCGCCCACCAGCTTAAAAGTCGGGAATGTGCCCGCCTCTGCCAGGCCGAAAGCAACACTGCAATTTGCGTGGTCCAGGCCATTAATTGGCCTTGGGCGGGACTTCCAGCCCTCTGAGGCAGGAAGTCCCTGCTCCAAGAGCTGCCGCCCAATCAGTAGACCAATAGCTCCTCAGTCCCAGCAGCGCCACCGGGAGCGGTGGCCACTGCTGGGACTGCACCAAGCCAGAAGAGGACAATAGACATCTGCCTCCATAAAGATGAGTGGGGACAATCGGTTGGGCCCTGCCAAGGGGGGTGGGAGTCGTTCAGGAGGACGGGTGGAGGTGCTCCATTTGGGGTGGCTTGCGCTGCTGGGGGGGGGGGTCGCTTTCTGTGGGACACAGGGTTCCCAATCAGGAGGGCTCCCCCCGCCCCCGGGATCCGCAAAGTGGCTACTTGGTATTATCAGGCAGCCTCCTCAAGTGCTGAAGTTCCTGGCTGTTACTGGTAAAATACCAGCGGCAGCAGGTGGACACCCTTAAATGGCATGTAACTGGCCACTTAAGGGCCTCAATTGGCCTGGGGTGAGTGGGCCATTTTCAACCTCCCCCTCTGCTTGTAAAATGGTAGCAGGGGTGGGTAGGCGATGGGAACGGCACCCCTCCCCCCCACCCCCCCCCCCCCCCCCCCCGGCCTCCTACGCAATCTTATTCACCCCACCCCCTCCCCCACCACTTCCAGCCCACTCCTGGGGTGGGTAGCAGGGGGGCATAAAATTCCAGCCTATATCTTCAGATGCTGTTGTGAAGGGACAACATATACATGAGAAAGAGGTTGTTGACCCGTGTCCTAAGCTCTGAACTTCCTTCTGCCTCTCTACCTCTCTGTCCCTTCATGACACTCCTTAAAACATACCTCGTTGCCCAAGCTTTTGGTTCATCTGTCCTAATTTTTAAAAATTTCTTCATGGGATGTGAGCATCGCTGGCAAGGCCAGCATTTATTGCCCATCCCCAATTGCTCTTGAGAAGGTAGTGGTGAGCCACCTTCTTAAACCGCGGCAGTTCATCTGGTGTTGTTAGGAAGGGAGTTCCAGGATTCTGACCCAGCAACATTGAAGGAACGGCAATATAGTCCCAAATCAGGATGGTGTGGGATTTGGAGGGGAACTTGCAGGTGGTGGTGTTCCCATGCGTGTGTTGACCTTGTTCTTCTTGGTGGTAAAGGTCACGGGTTTGGAAAGTTCTGTCGAAGGGGCCTTGGCGAGTTGCTGCAGCGCATCTTGTAGATGGTACACACTGCTGCCATTGTGCGTCGGTGGTGAAGAGAGTGAATGTTGAAGGTGGTGGATAGGGTGCCAATCAAGCGGGCTGCTTTGTCTTGGATGGTGTCGAACTTCCTGAGTGTTGTTGGAGCTGCACACATCCAGGCAAGTGGAGATTATTCCATCACACTCCTGACTTGTGCCTTGTAGATGGTGGACAGGCTTTGGGGAGTCAGGAGGAGTCAGCAGAATTCCCAGCCTCTGACCTGCTCTTGTAGCCACAGTATTTACATGGCTGGTCCAATTAAGTTTCTAGTCAATGGTGATCCCCAGGATGTTAATGGTGGGGGATTCAACAATGGTAATGTCATTGATGTCAAGATGAGGTGGTCAGACTCTCCCTTGTTGGAGATGGTCATTGTCTGGCACTTGTGTGGCGCAAATGTTACTTGATACTTACCAGCCCAAGTCTGAATGTTGTCCAGATCTTGCTGCATGAGGGCACGGACTGCTTCAGTATCTGGGGAGTTGTGAATGGTACTGAATACTGTGCAATCGTCAGCAAATATCCCCACTGTTAACTTTACAATGGAAAGGAGGTAATTAATGAAGCAGCGAAAGATGGGTGGTCCTAGGACATTGCCCTGAGGAACTCTTCCAGCGATGTCCAAGGGCTGAGATGATTTGCCTACAACAACCACAGCCATCTTCCTTTGTGCTAGGTATGACTCCAACCAGTGGAGAGTTTTCCCATTGATTTCCAGTGACTTCAGTTTTACTAGGTTTAATTTATTAGATGCTACACTCAGTCAAGTGCTGCCTTGAGAGGCATTCCTCTCATCTCTACTAATAACTTATTACTAATAACTGCCTTATGCAGCTCGGTGGGATATTTTGTTTGTTAACACTCCTGTGAAGGAGCTTAGGACATTTTATTACGTTAAAGGCACTACATAAATGCCTTTAAAGAAGTGTGAGGAGAGACAGTGCACCACAGTCACAGAGGATGTCATTTCTGACTTTGATTAGGGACATGTCAATGCTGTGCCAGGCATGGAAACCTGATTGGAGAGTTTCAGACATGAAGTTGAGGGAAAGATTGGGCATGGATTTGGGAGGTGACAACATGTTCAGGGACTTTAGAGAGGAAAGAAAGGTTGGAGATGGGAGGGTTGTTCACAAGGACGGCGGATAGGTTTTTGTGAAGGGAGTAATGTCGGCAGTTTTAAAAAGGAGACCGACAGTACCTGAGGAGAGGGACCCATTTACAATGGGTGTCAGAAAGTGAAGTTGGGCGGCCAGCAGTTTTGTGGGAATGGGGTTGAGATCAGAAGGTGGGTCCCATAGACATGGTGAGCTTGGAGAGAGCATGAGGGAAGGTAGGAGAGAAAATAAAGGAAGATGCAAGATCAGGGTTAGGGCAGGGGAGTCAGGCGGGGTGTGGGTTTGGTTAGGTGGGCATGGGGAAGGGGGAAGCAGCAGAACGGTTGGCCTCAATCTTAATTACAAAGAAGTCTTCTTACTTGTTGGAAGTGAAGCTGCAGTGGCTAGGGGTGAGGTGTGTAAGGAGACAGTCAAGAGGAGACAGTCGAGAGTGGAGACAAGAAGCTGAGGGTTGACTTTGCTCTCCAGGATAAACCAGGAGTAGTTTGCGGTAATACATACACTCATATATGATATTGTATTTAGTTCACTTCAAGCTACCCAACATTAAATCAACCTGGATAACATTAAGAAACTATTCTGCTACAGTCTGAGTAAATTTGGTGAAAAACACTTTAACAATTGGCTTACTAAAGACCATAAAATGAATGGCAATTCACATTTGTATCAATAACAATGCTTTACTTTCCTAATTCTGCACATGCAAAGGTAATCTGGTTTATCAAAGTCATTATCACAAGTAGCAACGATCACTTGATTTCAGAGTCACCACAGCACAGCAGTGGCTGGGTTCAACTTGACATGACATAGCAGAGTTCAACATTACAGTAGTACTGCCCTCGCTGAGTTCTGCTTGATACAGAATCTCTTAGTTCAGGATTCAGGTTTAAGGCAGAAAATGTGAAGCACCAAGTTTTCTAGACATCTGCACAGATTAGAGAAAGGGCTACAATATTGCAGCCCTGATTTTGCGCCTGATGCTTGTGGAGTGTATACAGAGACCTCTTGCAGACAGCAGAGCTTCGCAATTTCTGAGCTTATGTTTAGTCCTTGCAAGTCTGTTTAGCAACATTAGCAACAGTAATTGTATACTTTCTATTTAAATCTGTGATATTATAAAAAGAGCTTAAAAATTCTGTACACAGGAAGTAGTTGCACAACAGTGAATCATCCTCTCTGGTTAGCTGGTTCTGCTTTTCTGCAATTGAGTGATTTAATGTGCACACACACACACACAGACACACATAAACACGCACGCAGAGACACAGACATGCGCACACAGACACATGCACATGCGCAGACAGGCAGGGACATGCACGCAGAGACACACACATGCAGACACAGACACATGCATGCATGTGCACACACACACGCACACTGTCAGACAGACACATGCACACAGACAAACGCATGAACACACACAGGCACACACTCTGGATATTAAAAGCTGATACCAGTAAAAGTGACCATGAAGCTGTCAATTGTAAAAGCTCAACTGGTTCATTAACATCTTTTAGGGAAGGAAATCTGTTGTCCTTACCCAATCTGTCCTATATGTGACGCCAGTCCAACATTAATGTGGTTGATTCCTAACTGCCTAGCAAGCCACTCAATTGTATCTGAGGGATGGGCAATAAATGCTGGCATTGCTAGCAACAACCATATCCTGAAAATGAAAAAATCTGTTACAGTAATAGAAAACTACAATATTGAAGGAAAAGGAAACTATCGGGGAAAGTACTCTCAATGTTAAATAATTCCTCTCATTCTTTGTACAGCCTTGAATTTTAAAGCTTGCTGGATCTCCATTTAAAGATTTCCCCCCCCCCCCTACTCGCCAGTGCATATCTGCTATTGGCATTTCAACCAGCCTCGAAACCATTTGGCTTTAGGGCCGCCAGACAAACACCATGAATGGAGTTGGAACCAATGTCATCTGCTCCAAAGTTGGGCAAGAGTCAAATATGTAAATGCAGGAGCAGCATTGTGTTTATCAAACATAGAGGCCTGTTCAATTTGCTCCTAATCTTCACACAACTTCTTTTATAGGAGCGTTTTAAAGGAGGGGAGAGTGATAGAGAGGCGAAGAGGTTTATGGAGGGTATTTCAGAGCTTAGGCCCAGGCAGCTGAAGGCACAGCCACCAATGGTGGAGCAATTAAAATCGGGGATGTTCAAGAGGCCAGAATTAGAAGAGCACAGCTATCTCAAAGGGTTGTGGGGCTGGAGGAGATTACATAGATGGGGAGGGAGTGAGGCCAAGGAAAGATCCGAAAACAATGATCAGAATTTTAAAGTCGAGGTGTTACTTGACCGGGAGCCAATGTAGGTTAGTGAGCACAAGGTGATGGGTGAATGGGACTTGGTGTAAGTTAGGATGCGGGCAGCAGATTTTTGGATAATCTCAAGTTTACAGAGGTTAGAACAGGGGAGGCCAACCAGGAGGGGTTGGAATAGTCAAGTCTAGAGGTGACAAGGGCATGGATGAGGGTTTCAGCAGCAGATGAGCTGAGGCAAAGACAGAATCAGGCAATGTTATGGATTTGGAAGTAGGCGATCTCAGTAATGGTGTGGATTTTTTTTACTATTTGTTCCTGGGATGTGGGCGATGCTGGCAAGTCCAGCATTTATTGCCCATCCCTAATTGCCTTTGAGAAGGTGGTGGTGAACCACCTTCTTGAACCACTGCAGTCCACGTGCTGTAGGAACACCTACAATGCTGTTAAGGAGGGAGTTCCAGGATTTTGACCCAGCGACAGTGAAGGAATGACGATATATTTCCAAGTCAGGATGGTGTGTGACTTGGAGGGGAACTTGCAGGTGGTGGTGTTCCCATGTGCCAGCTACCCTTGTTCTTCTAGGTGGTAGAGGTCATGGATTTGGAAGGTACTGTCAAAGGAGCCTTGGTGAGTTGCTGCAGTGCATCTTGTATATAGTACACACTGCTGTCATGGTGTGCTGGTGGTGGAGCGAGTGAATGTTTCAGGTGGTGGATGGGGTGCCACTCAAGTGGGCTGCTTTGTCGTGGATGGTGTCAAGCCTCTTGAGTATTGTTGGAGCTGCACTCATCCAGGCAAGTGGAGAGCATTCCATCACACACCTGACTTGTGCCTTATAGATGGTGGACAGGCTTTGTGGAGTCAGGAGGTGAGTTACTCACTGCAGAATTCCCAGCCTCTGACCTGCTCTTGTAGCCACAGTACTTATGTAGCTGGTCCAGTTCAGTTTCTGGTCAATCGTAACCCTCAGGATGTTGATGCTGGGGGCTTCAGCAATGGTAACACCATTGAATATCAAGGGGAGATGGTTGAATTCTCTCTTGTTGGAGATGGTCATTGCCTGGCACTTGTGTGGCATGAATGTTACTTGCTATTTATCAGCTGAAGCCTGAATGTTGTCCAGGTCTTGCTGCATATGGACACGGACTGCTCCAGTATCTGGGGAGTTGTGAAGAGAACTGAACACTGTGCAATCACCAGTGAAGATCCACATTCTAACCTTACGATGAAGGGAAGGTCATTAATGAATCAGCTGAAGACGGTTGGGCCTAGGACACTCCCCTGAGGGAACTCCTGCAGTGATGTCCTGGGGCTGAGATGATTGGCCTCCAACAACAGGAATCATCGTCCTTTGTGCTAGGTATGATTCCAACCCGTGGAGCGTTTTCCCCCGCTTCCCATTGACTTCAACATTGCTAGGCCTCCTTGATGTCACACTCGGTCAAATGCTGCCTTGATGTCAAGGGCAGTCACTCTCACCTCGCCTCTGGAATTTAGCTCATTTATCCATTTTTGCACAAAGACTGGAATGAGGTCAAGCTGAGTGGCCCTGGGAGAACCCAAACTGAGCACTGGTGAGCAGGTTTTTGCTGAGTAAGTGCCACTTCATAGTACTGTCAATGACACCTTTCATCACTTTTCTGATGATTGAGAGTAGACTAATGGGGCAGTAATTAGCCGGATTGGATTTGTCCTGCTTTTTGTGGACAGGACATACCTGGACAATTTTCCACATTGTCAAGTAGGTGCCAGTGCTATAACTGTACTGGAACAGCTTGGCTAGGAGGGCAGCTAGTTCTAGAGCACAACTCTTTGGCATTACAGCCGGGATGTTGTCAGGGCCCTTAACCTCTGCAGTATCCAGTGCCTTATCACGTGGAGTGAATCGAATGGTCTGAAGATCGGCCCCTGTGATGCTGGGGACCTCAGGAGGGGCCAATATGGATCATCCACTCGCCACTCCTGGCTGAAGGGATTGCAAATGCTTCAGCCTTATCTTTTGCACTGATGTGCTCGCCTCCTCCATCATTGAGGATTGGGATGTTTGTGGTGCCTGCTCCCCCGTTAATTGTTTAATTGTCTACCACCATTCACGATTGACCTGACCGAGACTCAAACTTGAGGGTTTTTACCTTAAAAGGTAACCTTTGGGAGAGAACAGGAGATCAGCCAAATAAAACACCAGCAGAGAACTGAAAAGGTGACTTTTTTTTAAACTCCCCATCTGCGAAAGTAAACCACGAATTTCCATCACCATCTCCGGACTGGAATTTTAACCACTAGAAATCTACAACACCTCAGCAAGTGCAAGACTGCAAACATCCAGGCCTGCACCTTTGAAAAGGCTTTCTTCCCAGGGAGATTTAACAGGTTTCTCTTACACCACTTGGGACTAATTGCATCTTACCCTTTTCCTTCTGTCTATCTATCCCTATGTGTGCATCTGTGTGTGAATGCGTGAATAGATGAAGTTTGCAAACCATTCAGGTTTTTCTGTTGTTATGAAAGTGTTTCTATTTTCGTGGTTGAAGATTGTAGAGATGGATTCATGTGAAAGACTGAAGAGATTCCATGAATGTATTTTTTTTTTAAGTGTCACTGAAAGGACACTGGATTTTTTTTAAAACAATTATTGAAAGAGTCAAGAAGTACTAAATGAACATCAGAAGCCTTGCTGGCTATTGGAGATGTTTACAGAGAAGCCACATGTCTTGGTCAGGAGGTTTTGACTTTCTGTTTGGAGCGTGGACTGTTTTGAATGTCAGTTGTAGGTTAGCCTGCTAAAAGAGAAGACCAGTTCATCTTTTCTCCACCTCTTTGAGAAGCTCTGAGAATCAAGTGTAAGAAATAGAGAAACTGAAGCACGATCTCTCCAAAGAAGCTTCTGGAAGACCTCCTCTCGACATCCCCTGAACAAACTGCTTCTGAAAAGATCCCAGTGACCCGTCTACGCGTGCATGGATGCCAGACTGTATGCCATCTGGAACATAAATATCTTATCCTTTTTCTTCAAGAATTAGCAAGTACTTTGGCCAAAGCATCTCTAATTTTCCTTTAACCGATGTGTGTGTGTGTGTGTGTGTGTGTGTGTGTGTGTGTGTGTGTGTGTGTGTGTGTGTGTGTGTGTGTGTGTGTGTGTTGGGTATTTAGCAGAGAATATATAGATTTGCTGTCATATTTCAAACTGTGTGTTAAAGCTTTGTATCTTTATTGACGAAGTCCTGTTTTATGATAGATTAATAATTATGTTGTTTATTAAAGAAATCTGGTTGGTGGATTTTATTCTAAAAATAAGAGTATGTAATTGGTCGTATCGGTAACTGAGTAAACATTTAAATATATGTTGCGACCTGTGGAGAAGTGGAGCTAAAGAAAGACAGTGCACTCCTCACACCACAGTCGTAACACTGTTTAAATAAAAATTTAATCTTCCTTTTTTAAACCTATGAGAAAAATTGTCACTGTCTGTTTATTTGGCAAACAAAATGCTCAGGGGCTAAACAGCATTTTTTTTTAGATATACTGTCTACAGTCAGTTGGGAGGTGAAAAGTGGAAGTCGCCCACACCATTTCCCCATCTGTCCATAACAATATATACAGTCACTGCACGAACCACATGGAAACGCATCTCACTCTGTCGGGCTACACCCACAACTCCCTGGTCATGTGTGATGCGACATCGCTTCCTCCGGTGACCTTCACTTACAGCTTCTTAAGGTGGTCCACTCTTAAGGACATCCCACAACATACCCTTTTTTTCCAAAGATAAAAACATATGTACAACATACAATGATGTTGTACTAACTATACTGTCGAACTAACTATACATGATTAAAACAAAATGCTATTTATGAGTGAGTAAGTTTAACATGCTCCTAAATGTAAAGGAGGTTTGCTTTTTCGGTCCGATCTTGTTATCATAAACTGCTTCCCAGACCTGAACTCATCTTGATGACTCGTCTGAGACCCTGGTGACTCAGGACTCTGCTTAGCATGTTCTTCCTCTGTGCTCGTAACCTCTGTACATTCATCTTCAGACTTTGTCTTTGAACGTGTCCGCATTGCTACAGGGTTGTCACATGTAGTATTGTCGTAAGCTCTCTGAGATGACTTCGGTTTCATCTGAGAATCACACCATTGTGTGCCTGGACCTTGTACGATCTGAGCTGGTCACATATCCTAGTAACCTCTGCAGGATACCAAGTTCTTAACCCATGATTGAGGACTCTGAACTTCTGTCCTACTCACAATCAAGAAAATTCTGGTCCTGCTTGCCTTTCAGACGATGTCTTCATCTTCGCTTGTTTGGAAAGCTTAGAAAACTGATGGCTGGCGACATTACCAGTCACCGGCAATCCCTCAGGCCTCCGGGTACTTGCTGCAATGAACTGAAGCCTGAGGAGAGACTCCCGATTATATCGCCTCTTCATGTCGAGACTCCCAGCCTTTGTGTCGTCCTTTACATGGACCGACCTGATACACTCGACCTGGATATTTTCTACCATCTTCGGTGCATTGTGACAATTTGTAGAACTCAGCACACTGGAAGTTCTGCGACAGCTGGTCGAGTTGTGTCTACAATATAAAAGATTTGTGGTAGCCATTCAAAGTTCCCATAGCTGCACTCTAAGGTTTTTGTTCCAATGCACTTGATTGGAGAACCATTGTAGGCAGTCAGCCTAGCCATGATGGACCGTATCATAAATTCCCATTTCTTTAAGTACATGCCCTTCAGTATACAGATGGGCGAATATTTGTACTTACTCTGGTGTCGAGTTTATGCTTGCCACTCGTCTCCAGACATATAACCCCAATCGTGGTGAATGCCTCAGATTGCGTGATAGCATTGACATGCTGATCCAGATTCACTATGTGAAATGCTTGCTCACTGTTCGCACAAGTGCACTCTGCATCCATGTCCTCCTGACAATCTGTCTCTCTGCTGACCTGATGTACCTGCTTGGGCTTTTGTTGTGTGTTGGTATTAGTTTTGTTGCGTTTGCCATCCTGTCTTGTAGACGTTCTCTCTGCATGTGATCTGCCAACATTCCTGTGTGCAGTATCTGAACTCGGTCTTCTGCACTGCCTTGCCCAATATCCTCGCATGCCACAAGCTTTGCACTGGTCCTGGTACGCCGGACAACTGCCAATTGGGTGAATCAGACCACGTTTGCCACAAGGCTTAGTTGACGTCTGAGACTTGGTTACCATACCAATTGTCATAGCTGCCTCCAATGCTGGTAACTGTTGACGCCCAGCCATGATGGCTTCCTATTTCCTACCATCATTGAGTAGTGCAACTATGGTGTGCCCTTTCTTCTTTTCTAGCAGGCCTTTTTGAAAGGCTTCTATTGGGATAGACATGATTACTAGCTCCATAATCCATTCTGACAGTTCCATATCTGTGAAGTTACATTCCTGAGCTTTGTCTCAGCACCTTGCAACAAACTGGTCAATGGACTCATCTTGCCTTTGCCAGTTGGTCATAAGCTCAAGCCTATGTACTTCGAAATTTACCTTTACCTTGAGTTTTGCTCCTCCAGGAATGTCCATATCTTGCTTGGGTCCTTTTGGTCCTCAGCTCACAATCCTGATGTATTTATCCATTGCAGGCCCTCATTGCCCAGTGCAATCTTAATCTTGATAGTTTGTTTCTTTGGTTTGCTCCCTTCTTGATCCAGGAAACACAGTTCCATTCACTGTAAAAATAGTTTAAATTCAGGCGCTATGTCCGACACCATTCAATCTATAACTGGATATCTGAAAGACATTGTCTTAATGATCCTGCTTTTTAATAGAATATAGGACTTTTTACAGGTTTTCTTTTTCACAGGTACACTTCTTCTTGTTTAGATTTGTTTTCTGCTGGCCTGCCCCTTTAAGAGTGAGACAATATCTTTTTTTTTAACAGAGAGAGCAGTTCTTTATTTACAGCACTTTTGATTTTAAACCGTGAGCTTTTTTTTAAACTGAGAAGTTTTTTTTGCGGCCAGCTGCACCGTGCAGTACTGGCAACTGTCACAACCAGGCTTTCTAACTGTGCTGCGGACCTCCAGTGGTGCTGTTGAGTTCTTCCCTCTCTTTTCAGCTTAGGCCCCACCCACGAAGCAAAAAAAAGGAAAACTTAAATAGTAATGGCTATACTACTGCTTTTCAGATTTTTTGACCCACTCACAGATTAGTTGAAAGCTCCAATCTCCTGGCAAATTCCCTACTGTACTCAGAGTTTCAACACCTTCTGGGGTCCTGTCTTGGTCCTAGCTCGCTGCACTGTTATGGGGTCTTCTGCCAACTGCAATCCTGGTAAGCAACCTGCTGTCCCTAGTTCTCTCTTGGTGTATTCTTCAGAAAAAAATCAAACATAGCCACTATGTAAGATCTGGTGGTCTTCAGAAAAATCACAGAATCACAGAATTGTGACAGCACAGAAGGAGGCCATTCAGCCCATCGTGTCTACACTGGCTCTCCAAATGAGCAATTCATCTAATGCCATTCCCCCACCTTCTCCTCGTAACCTCCTTTTCAGATAACAGTCTAATTCCCTTTTGAGTGCCTTGATTGAGCCTGTCTCCACCAGACTCTCAGGCAGTGCATTCCAGATCCTAACTACTCGCTGTGTGAAAATGTTTTTCTACATGTTGCTTTTGCTTCATTTGCCAATCACTTTAAATCTGTGCCCTCTCATTCTTGATCCTTTCACGAGTGGGAACAGTTTTTCCCTATCTGCTCTGTCTGGACCCCTCATGATTTTGAACACCTCTATCAAATCACCTCTAAGCCTTGACTTCTCCAAGGAAAACAGTCCCAACTTCGCCAATCTATTTTCATACCTGAAGTTCCTCATCCCTGGAACCATTCTCGTGAATTTTTTCTGTACTCTCTCCAATGCCTTCACATCTTTCCTAAAGTGTGATGCCCAGAACTGGATGCAATACTCCAGCTGAGGCTGAACTAGTGTCTTATGCAAGTTCACCATAACCTCCTTGCTCTTGTACTCTGTGTCCCTATTAATAAAGCCCAGGATGCTGTATGCTTTATTAACCACTCTCTCAACCTGTCATGCCACCATCAATGACTTATGCACTATACTCCCAGGTCCCTCTGCTCTTGCACCCTTTAGAGTTGTACCCTTTATGTTATATTGTCTCTCCATGTTCTTCCTACCAAAATGAATGACTTCACATTTCTCCATTGAACTTCATCTGCCACTTGTCTGCCCATTCCACCAACTTGTCTCTGTCCTTTTGAAATTCTACACTATCCCCTTCACAGTTCACAATTGTTCCAAGTTTCGTATCCCAAAACTTGCCACCATGTACTATTACTTGTTCCTTTGATATGTGAACTATTGTAAGACTCACAGGACTCCAATTAGTATCCAAAGAAAATGTGCATTTTTATTATACTTTAACTGGAACATATATATACAAACAGTTAGTGCACAATCCACATCTAAACACATCTCATTCTGTTGGGCTACACCCAAAACTCCCTGGTCATGTGTGATTTGACATCACTTCCTCCAGTCACCTTCACTTACAGCTTCTTAAGGTGGTCTGCTCTTAAGGTCATCCCACAACAGTCCTAGCAGCATCTATGGAGAGAAAAAGAGAGGTCTTGGAAGGCCCTAGGTCCCAATGTCAGATGGGGGAGTGGATGGTGGGGTGCGCTAAAGCTTCGTATTCTGTCGCAGCCGTCCAATTAACTGCCAGCAGGCGGGGGAGCTGTCCACTGAGGTGATGCAGGTGGCGTGAAGTCATGCTGCAAGCAGCGCTGGCGCCATACTTAAAGGGCAGCCAGAAGTCAGAAGTAAGTTAAATGGCAGCAGCCCCGGAGAGAGCCAAGAGGGAGTCCTGGAAGCCAAGGCACATACCAAGATGTCAGAAGGACGATCCAGGTTGGCTCCACGGTTTACTGATGCCTCCCTGGAGGTGCTCCTCCAGACTGTTCAGGCAAGGGGTTGGGGGGGGGGGGGAGCCCAGCAGATGAACCAAGCCTCTCGCCACGTACAGATGCAGATCCCGTCTCCATGCTGTTCTTTAAGATATGTGCAGTGTCAGTGTCCGAGCTGGTGGCTGTGAGTGTGAAATCGAGTGATGGTGCGTCTTCATCGTCATTGTCTTCTTGCTCTTCTACCACTGCCTGGCCAGGTTGAAATTCTTGAGAATCTGAAAGGAGAAAGGCACAAGGGTAAGGTTGTGATGTGTGGAGTTGTGGGGGAGGGGGCGGGGAGAAGTAAGAGGTGCATGTTTACATCATCTGCAGTTTGTAAATCAGAAGAGAGTGTGGGATAATGGGGAGGTGGGATGTGTGAAGGAGGATTAGCTATGAGGGTACCATCACCTTCGATGGTTTTAGCCCCATAGCTGGCCACGGCCTCAGTCATGACCAGATAATCTGTTTTTGTGACTTTGGTTGATGGATAAATATTGGCCAGGTCACCAGGGAGAGCTCCCCTCTGCTCTTCTTCGAATAGTGCCATGGGATTTTTTTACATTCACCTGAGAAGGAAGACAGGGCCTCAGTTTAACGTTGCATCTGAAAGACAGCACTTCTGTCAGTGCAGCACTCCAGCACTGGAGCCTCAATCTTGACTTTTATGCTCAAGTCTCTGATGTTGGCTTGAGCCCACAACCTTCTGACTCAGAGGTGAAAGTGCTAGCAACTGAGACACAGCTGACACCTATAAAGGCAATTTAACATGTTATTTTTCACAATTCCTGCTTTTATTTATAACAGGTATTGCATTATTATTTCCAATGATTGTTTCTGTTTCAGGATGAATTAATATTACACTTAGCTCTTTTTGTACTCTGACCTTTGGTCTCATCCCCTCATCTTATCTTTAGGTTACGATTATTTCCACTCAACCACCTCCCCCACTTTATTGATTTATAGTTCTTTCTATAGTTCTATTTATCCTGCCTGCAAGGACCTTAGTCCCAGGCTGCTTCAGCTGCAGCTCCTCCATGTTCCCCATCATTCTGAGGAAAAATTAATAAAGTTAGGAATGTTCCCTTTTGAAAGAGGAGACTTTGGTGTGAATGGTTTCAAAATTATGATGGGAATAACTTCTGTCTCCAGCTCATTGAACTGTGCAAATTGATTATTGAAGCGAAGTGTTGGAATCATAGAAAATTATGGCACAGAAGGAGGCTATTCTGCCCATTTTATTGCAGCCAACGAAGAGCCATCCAGCCTAATCCCACTTTCCAGCTCTTGGTCCGTAGCTTTGTAGGTTACAACACTTCAAGTGCATAAATGCAATGAGGGTTTTTGCCTCTAACAGCCTTTCAGGCAGTGAATTCCAGATCCCCACCACCCTCTGGGTGAAAAGATTTCTCCTTAACTCCCCTCTAATCCTTCCGCCATTTACTTTAAATCTATGTCCCCTGGTTATTGACCTCTCTGCTAAGGGAAATAGCCACTCTGTCTCCAGAGAACCTCAGAGATTCGGAGAGAAGCAGCGGGAAAGGAGAGCATTCAAAAAGCGTGCCAGAACTTCGGAGATTCGGAGAGAAGCAGCGGGAAAGGAGAGCATTCAAAAGTGTACCAGAACCTCAGAGATTCAGAGAGAAGCAGTGGGAGGTTTGGAGGCAAATCAAAAATCGAAAAGTAACGTCACAATCAACAGATACCGCGGGGAAACAAAAAGCAGGCCGGGCTGAGTATACTGGTAGGCTTTTAATTTAATCTAAGTTAATCAAATATAAAATAAGACTTGATCGATTCATTCGTATAAAAACTAAAAACTAAGGTGGATTTTATAATTTACCATATATGTATAGCGAGAGGGACCAGCAGGGAGGGTATTGGTTCAAATTAGGAGCTGGGTAATTAAAATTATTTCAATCGTGGTAGTGTAACAGTAAGTGTTATAATAAGTGTATAAACACAGAGCAGGACTAGAAGTATTAATTACAATTGATTGTTTAAACAGGTACATTTAATTTGATTTAATTTAAATCAAACATAGCATCAAACATCCAAATATTTAACATCCAAATTAATTAATTAAATAGAATAGAGATGGCTGGGCAGGCGATGTGTTACAGCTGTAGTATGTGGGAGCTGGTGGACGCCGGTGCGATCCACGGTGACCACATCTGCAGCAAGTGTTGGCTGCTCGAGGACCTTCGGCTCAGAGTTGATGAGCTGGAGTCCAAGCTGCGGACACTGTGATATATCAGGGTGGGGGAGAGTTACCTGGACACTGTGTTTCAGGAGACAGTCACACCCCTTAGATTAATTACATCCAACTTGGACCGTAGTCAGGGACAGGAGGGTCTGACTGCGAGTGAGGCAGGTATGGGGATCCAGAATTTAGCTTTGGAGGAGCCTCAGCCAGTGCCCTTATCCAATAGGTACGAGGTTCTTGCTCCTGGTGTGGATGTGGTCACAGACTGCAGGGAGGATGAGCAAACTGACCACAGCACCGTGGTTCAGAGTGCCATTCAAGTGGGGGGCGAAAAGAGAAACGTAATAGTAATAGGGGACAGCATAGTTAGGGGAATAGATACTGTTCTATGCAGCAAAGACAGGGAGTCCTGAAGGCTGTGTTGCCTACCTGGTGCCAAGGTTAAGGACATCTGTTCTGGGCTGGAGAGGAACTTGGCGTGGGAGGGGAATGATCCAATTGTCGTGGTCCACGTAGGTACCAATGACATAGGTAGGACTAAGAAAGAGGTTCCACTGAGGGACTATGAGCAGCTCGGGGCTAAATTAAAAAGCAGTGGCAGGGCGGCACAGTGGCGCAGTGGTTAGCACCGCAGCCTCACAGCTCCAGCGACCCGGGTTCGGTTCTGGGTACTGCCTGTGCAGAATTTGCAAGTTCTCCCTGTGACTGCGTGGATTTCCACCGGGTGCTCCAGTTTCCTCCCACTTGCAGGTTGATAGGTAAATTGTAAATTGCCCCTAGTGTAGGTAGGTGGTAGGAGAATGGTGGGGATGTGATAGGGAATATGGGATTAATGTAGGATTAGTATAAATGGGTGGTTGTTGGTCAGCATAGACTTGGTGGGCTGAAGGGCATGTTTCAGTGCTGTATCTCTCTATGACTCTATGAGAACTTCAAAGGTAACAATCTCTGGATTGCTACCTGAGCCACGTACAAATTGGCGTAGGGTAAATAAGATTAGAGAGGTAAACGTGTGGCTCAAAGATTGGTGTGGGAGGAATGGCAGATTACTTAAACCAATATTTTGCATCGGTCTTCACGGTGGAGGACACTATAAATGTCCCACAGATATCAGATAAGCAAGGAGCTAATGCCATTTCCCTGTTCCCCGTTATCAATTCTCCAGTCGCATCCTCCAAGGGTCCCGCGCTCACTTTAGCTACTCCCTTTCTTTTTATATACCCATAGAAGCTCTTGCTGTTTGTTTTTATATTTCTTGCCAATTTACTTTCATAATCAATTTTCTCCCTCTTTATTAGCGTTTTAGTCATCCGCGGCTGCTTCCTAAAAAATTCCCAATCCTCTGGCCTACCACTAGTTTTTGCCGCTTTGTATGCCTTAGTTTTTGATTGATGGCCTTTGTTAACCATGGATGGTTCATCCTTCTCATCGAGTCCTTTTTGATCGGCAACGAGCTAATGGGAGGAAAGATCTTGTAACAGTCTCTATCACGAGGGACAAAGTATTTGACAAACTAATGGGACTAAAGGCAGACAAGTCGCCAGGACCTGATGGCCTGCATCCAAGAGTTTTAAAGGAAGTGGCTGCAGAGACATTGGAGACATTGGTTGAAATATTCCAGAACTCACTGGATTTCGGGAGGGTCCCAGCGGATTGGAAAACCGCTAATGGTACACCCCTGTTCAAGAAGGGAGGGAGACAAAAAGCAGGAAACTATCGTCAGCCTAACATCGATCGTTGGGAAAATGCTCGAGTCCATTATTAAGGAAGACATAGCAGGACGTTTAGAAAAGCTTAACACAATCAAACAGAGTCAACATGGTTTTGTGAAAGGGAAATCATGTTTGACAAATTTGCTAGAGTTCTTTGAGGATATAACAAGCAGAGTTGATAAAGGGGAACTGGTAGATGTAGTGCATTTGGATTTCCAGAAGGCATTTGATAAGGTGCCACATAAAAGATTATTGCACAAGGTAGGAGCTCACGGTATTGGGGGTAATGTATTAGCATGGATTGAGGATTGGTTAACTCACAGAAGTTAATGGGTCTTTTTCATGTTGGAAAGACGTAACTAGTGGAGTGCCACAAGGATCAGTCCAAGGGCCTCAATTATTTACTTTCTATTAATGACTTGCAGGAGGGGTTAGAGTGTAATATATCCAAATTTGCTGACGATACAAAAACAGGTGGGAGGGCATGTTGTGATGAGGACATAAGGAGTCTGCAAGGGGATATAGATAGGTTGAGTGAGTGGGCAAAAACATGACAGATGGAGTTTAATGTAAATCAAAAGGCAGACTATTATTTAAATGGAGAGAGACTCCAAAAAAGTGCAGCACAGAGGGATCTGGGTGTTCTTGTGCATGAAACACAAAAAGTTCTCTTGCAGGTGCAGCAAGTAATTAAGAAGGCAAATAGAATTTTGGCCTTTATTGCTAGGGGGTTGGAGTTTAAAAATAGGGACGTCTTGTTACAACTGTACAGGGTGTTGGTGAGGCCACACCTGGAATACTGTGTACAGTTTTGGTCCCCGTATTTAAGAAAGGATATACTGGCATTGGAGGCAGTTCAAAAGAGATGAAGGGGTTGACTTATCAAGAACGGATGAACAGGTTAGGACTTTATTCATTAGAGTTTAGAAGAATGAGGGGTGATCTTATTGAAACGTACAAGATTCTGAGGGGGCTTGACAGGGTAGATGTTGAGAAGATGTTTCCACTAGTGGGAGAATCTCAAACTAGGGGACATAGTTACAGAATAAGGGGACACTCATTTAAAACTGAGATGCGAAGGAATTTTTTCTCTCAGAGGGTAGTGAATGTCTGGAATTCTCTACCCTAGCGAGTTGTGGAGGCTAGATCATTGAAAGTATTTAAAGAGGAGATAGATAGATTTTTGAAATATTGGGGAGTTGAGGGCTATGAGGAGCTGGCACGAAGGAGCTGAGGTCTGGGGCAGATCAGCCATGATCTTATTGAATGGCGGGGCAGGCCTGAGGGGCTGAATGGCCTACTCCTGCTCCTATTTCTTATGTTCTTATGTCTAGGCCCCTCTTAATTTTATACACCTCAATTGCTCGGGGACACAAGTTTCAAGTTAGGAAATTAGGAGTATGGAGGAAAGGTAGGTGGAATTTCTTTGTACACCGGGGACAATATAACGATAAACCAATTTACCTGGGAAGACTATCAAAGTGAATGTTATAAATGGGTTGAAGAGACAACTGGATGTGTTTCTAGAGAGGAAAATTATTGAAGGATCTGGCGAGAAGTGGATTTGAGATCATTCGATAACAGACAGGATTGTTGAGACGAGCTTCTATTCTTAAAAATTCTTTTGTCCTCATATTTTCAATACATGGCCTTGTGATGGTCTGCATCGTCACTTCAGGAGCCACATGTAAGGTGCTACAGTCCACAGTTCAGGCAGTTTCCGTAGTGCTTGTAGAAGGAAGAGCCAAGCACCATTTTGTCCACAGCCAAACAGCTTTATCTTGGTTAAAAGCAAAATTCTGTGGATGCTGGAAACCTGAAATAAAAACAAGAAATGCTGGAAACACTCAACAGGTCTGGCAGCATCTGTGGAGAGAGAAGCAGAGTTAACATTTCAGGTCAGTGACCCTTCTTCAGAACTGGCAAATATTAGAAATGTAAAAGGTTATAAGCAAGTAAAGTGGGGGTGGGGCAAGAGATAACAAAGGAGAAGGTGTAGATAGGACAAGGTCACAGAATAACTGACCAGAATAACTCATGGAGCAAAGATATGTTAATGGTGTGTTGAAAGACAAAGCATTAGTACAGAAAGGGTGTTAACGGACTGAAAATTGAACAACCACAAGTACAAACTTTATCTTGGTACCTGAGCAGGCATAGCAAGTGCAAAGTTTGGCCATATTCTCACAACAGATAACTAGTCTCTACCATGAACCTAGTACCTCAGGTCAATATATGGGATATTAGGTTATCAGTCAAAAGATTCAAAGATTCAGGCCAAGCAGATTATATGTAGTTCTGAAGAATATCATATTCAATCCAAACAAGTAAACTTTCAGAGACCTAAACTCTGGAATTCTCTCCCCAAATCACTTTGCTACTCCACCTCTCTCTCTCCTCCTTTAAATCTTTGCTTAAATCCTACCTCTTTGACCAAGCATTTGGTCCCTGTTGCAATATCTCCTTCTTTGGCTCAGTGTCATTTTTTTTGTCTGATAACACTCCCGTGAAGCGCCTGGATCTGTTTTACTGTGTTAAACGCACTAGGTGAATGCAAGTTGTTGTTGTTGCATTGAAGTACAGAGCTGGTTTGATGACAGATCTACTACAGTATTAACCAAAAAGTAGAAATAGTTTAGAAGACAGGAAAGATCAGGCAACAAAAAGGATAGTCAAGGTTATGTCATTCCAAGTCCCAGAATGAAAATACTTGGTCATCAGCTCACCAATGATGCAAATCCCAAACCAAGTCCAAATGAAACAGTATTTTAAGCCAGACTTCCATGCAAAGGCCAGAGGCACAGAAGCTGTAACATCAGCAGCTCAACATTCATCCAAAAAATTTACACAGAATACCAGTGGCAAAGCTTCACACACTGCATCCCCTGACTGTTGAGTTCTCTCCTGGACTGTGTTGTTGCCTCAAGCTCTGGTTCCCTTCTAAGTACAGGTCTGTATTTAGAGTTAATCAGTTGTTGAAACAGAGGCCTCAATATTAATCTCACCCTGCCATGTTAGGCAGGAGAATGTCAGGGGTGGAGGTGGGGGTTAAAATGTGCAATTAGTGGAAAACCACCCCAACGTGCCACTATTTTTGCAGCGGTGGACATCAAGGAGCCCAAGTGTCCCAAAGTGTAGAGATGGGATGCTTATGAACATATTTAAATCAGCTGCTAGGGTGCATTTGGGGGGCTGATTTGAAATTAACTGGTGCTGCATGGGTTCTTAGTCCTGGCAGCAGGTTTCTTTCTCTCATTGCTGAGAAGAGGACCTCCCTTACTGCACCCAGCAAGAGAATCAGGGATGATTTGCTGAACCTGGGTGCAGCCTTTGCTCTCTTGACAGGCATGCCCCTTTGTTTTCTCTTTCAAATACTTGACCGGAAACTCCAGACATTCCCCTCCATTACATGTGAAGTGGCCTTTGAAGAGGCAGGGTGAAATCGGGTCATATGGCTCTGCATGATGCCTACTCATGCACATTGGAGATGCGAATCCTGGAAGTATAATGATAATGAGGCATTCTTGTTGGAATCGGACATTGCTACGTGTCCCCTGGTGTTGTGCGTTCATCACTCTCCAACACCACTCCCCCACCCCCGCTCTGTTCCCTGCCCCACCCCTGCATTAATATTGGAGCCAGAGTTGCAGTGGGAAATTAGTTGTCTGGCTGTACTCCAATACAGCTTTTCCTAGTTTTCATGTAGTTCAACAAGTCACCAGGGTTCATAGAAGAGGCATCGCTGGGTCAGAATCCTAAAACACCCTCCCTAACAGCACTGTTGGTGTACCTACACCACATGGACTGCAGCGGTTCAAGAAGGCAGTTCATCACCACCTTCTCAAGGTCAATTAGAGATGGGCAGTAAATGCTGGTCTTGCCAGTGATGCCCACATCCCATGAATAAATTTTTAAAAATCTGTCCTTGCTACAATTGTCTCCAGTTGCATTTTGTTGCAAAGCCATGTGAAATTTGTGAAGTAACAAGGATCATTATGAGGGAGTTACTGAATGCTGTGAGGCCTCACTAAATTGGAAATAAGTTAGTGTAGTATGCGTATTCAAAACAGGAGACAAATTTAACATGGACAACTGCAGGTTCAGGAGTTTTCCATCATGAACTGGTAAAATAATGAAATTGACAATCAGCAAAAATGTTGAATTGACTCAGACTGGAGAGATCCTGGCTAACTAAACTTTTTCACACAAACACAAAAGCGTGCATGCTGGAAATCTGAAATAAAAACAGAAAATGCTGGAAATATTCAGCAGGTCCGGCAGCAGGTGTGGAGAGAGAAACAGAGTTAACATTTCAGGTCTGTGACCTTTCATCAGAACTGGGATAAGTTAGAAATGTAACAGGTTTTGAGCAAATGAAAGAAGGGAGGGTGGGAAGAAGAACAAAAGGGAAGGACTGTGTTAGGTGGAGGGCAGGAGAGATTAAATGACAAAAGGTTTCATGGTGCAAGGCCAAAGGGAGTGGTAATGGGACAAGTAAAGAAACAAAAGGTGTGTCTAGAAGAGGTGTGAGTAGCAGGATAGCAGCTGCCTGAATGCAAAGTAAAGGAAATAAGAGAAAAACAAGAGAAAAAAAAACAAACTCACAAAAAAACACAAAACAAAATAGGGATAGAGGTTATTATCTAAAATTGTTGAATGCAATGTTGAGTCTGGAAGGCTGTAAAGTGCTCAGTCGAAAGATGAGGTGCTGTTCCTCGAGCTTACATTGAGCTTCATTGGAACAGTGTAGTAGGCCAAGGACAGAAAGGTCAGAGTGGGAGCAAGGTGGAGAATTAAAATGACAAGGGACAGGGAGCTCAGAGTCTTGCTTGGGGACTGAATGGAGATGTACCACAAAGAGGTCACCCAGTCTGCGTTTCGTCTCCCTGAAGTAGAGGAGACCACATTGTGAGCAGCGAATACAGTATACTAAATTGAAAGAAGGACAAGTAAATCATTGTTTCACCTGGAAGGAGTGTTTGAGGCCTTGGACAGAGAGAAGGAAGGAGGTAAAAGGGCAGGTGTTGCGTCACTTGTGCTTGCATGGAAAGGTGCCGCGGGAAGGGGAGGGGTGTTGGTGGTGACTGCGGAGTGAACCAGGGTGTCATGAAGGGAACAGTCCCTTCAGAATGCTGAAAAGGGAGGGGAACGTGTGTTTGCTAGTGGCATCATGTTGGAGGTGGCGGAAATGGCAGAGGATGATCCGTTGAATATGGAGGCTGGTGGAGTGGAAGGTGAGGACAAGGGGAATCCTGTCATGGTTCTGGGAGGGTTGGGAGGGATGAGAGCAGAAGTGCATGGAACAGAATGGGCACGGTTGAGCACCCTGGTGGGGGGATCCTCATTTGAGGAAAAAGGAAGACATATCAGAAGCTCAAGTATGGAAGGTTGCATCGTCCGAACAGATGCAACGGAGGCGGAGAAACTGGGAGAATGGAATAGAGTCCTTACAGGAAGCAGGGTGTGAGGAAGTGTAGTCCGTGGGATAATAGTGAATATTGGTTGATAGCCTGTTCCCAGAAATGGAGACAGAGAAGTCGAGGAAAGGAAGGGAAGAGTTGGAGATGGACCACGTGAAGGTGAAAGAAGGGTGGAAGTTGGAAGCAAAGTTCATGAAGTTTTCCAGTTCCAGCTCAGAGCAGGAAATGGCACCGATACAGTCGTCAATGTACTTGAAGAAGAGGTGAGGGAGAGGGCCCGAGTAGGACTGGAACAAGGAATGTTCCACATATCCCATGAAAAGACAGACATAACTAGGACCCATGAGGGTACCCATAGCAAAACCTTTTATTTGGAGGAAGTGAATGGTGTTGAAAGAGAAGTTGCTCAATGTGAGAACAAGTTCAGCCAGGCGGAGGAGGATGATGGTGGATGGGGACTGCTCGGGCTTCCATTCAAAGAAGAAACGAGAGCCCTCAGACCATCCTGGTGGGGGATGGAAGTGTAGAGGGATTGGACGTCAATGGTGAAAAGAAGACGGTCAGGATCAGGAAACTGGACACTGTTGAAGTAACAGAGGGCATTGGAAGAGTCACAGATGTAGGTAGGAAGAGACTGGACAATGGGAGAAAAAACAGAGTCGTGATAGGAAGAAATCAGTTCAGTGGGGCAGGAACAGGCTGAAATGATGGGTGTACCATTGTAAATTCGACCCTTCATGCTTTACATCTACCTACGGTTACTGGTTTCTCCTAGACATTCAGAATTCCTCGAACCACTGTTCTCCCAACATCCTGAGATCCACTCTCAATGCCATGCGCCACCATATGCACACTCTTGACTTCCCTCTTAAGCAGCACCAACTCACTCTATCTCAAAGATGCCCTGCTCCGCAGTTTCATTTTATCCTTTGTCTCATCCGCACTTTAACAAAAATCTTTTTATCTTCCTTTCAGATGTGATGGATTACAAGCTTCAACAACTCATTGGTACCAACACCCTTCTATGCTTCTTCCCTTTTGCTTCCATCTGATCCCATCCCTTCATCGAATCTCACCCCTTGCCATGTATTCACGATACACTCTGACCTTCCTCTCTCTGACTCTAAATGATCTGTCCTTAGCAAAGGCCTCAGCTTCATCCCCTTACACCCCTACCTCAATGAATTTCGAGCTCGGCATGATGTTAAGCTCTTCTTCAATTACCTCTGCCTGCTTGGATTGGAAGTGCCTAGGATGTGATTTGGCACATTTTGAATTGAGTAAAGTATGTTTATTTGAAATCAGCTCCTACCATTGGGTACTCAAGGCTGATTTTGCATCAAATTATGTCTATTTGAAAAGATTGTACTCCATAAAAGAGCACTTTATTTTTTTACTGGAGTACCGATCTTTGTTTTGACATGGTAATGTCCTTAGCCAGAGTTTCATTATATTTTAAGCATTAAGGCGGCATTACCAAACCGGGGAAATGTTTGGGCAATCTTAGAACTTGAGTGACGGAGAACTTTCATTTATGTAGCACCTTTCATGAACTCAGGACAGCCAGTTAAATACTTTTGAAGTGTAGTTATTGTTGCAATGTAGGAACAATGGCAGTGCACAACAATGTCCCAAAAACAACAGTGATTATCTGTCTTGAGTGATGTTGGTTGAAGGATAAATATTGAACAGGATACCGGGGAGGATTCACCGGCCAGAATTTAATGTTGGGCAGGGACAGGAGGCCGGGATTTTTCACTCCCCAGGCCCTTAATTGGCCTTGGGTGGGACTTCCACCTCCTTGAGGCAGGAAGTCCCGCCTAATGGAGCTGCCAGCCAACCGACGGGCCGGCAGCTCATAGTCCCAGCATTGCCATCGGGAGCCGTGGCCACTGCTGGGACTACACCCAGCTTCAGGAGAAAGAAGAAGGATGGCCCGGGAAAGGAGGTAAGTGTTTAGGGCCTCAACAGGGACAATCGGCTGGGCCCTGGCGAGGCAAGGTGGGGGTCGGGGGGGTCGGTTGGCGCGGGGGAGGTGTTGTGCATTGAGGGCAGTTGGGTCTACGGGAGCGGCCCTCTGTGGGGCACAGGGTAGCCGATCAGGAGGGCATCCCCCCAGCCCGCAAGAAGGCCATAAGGTTTTACTTTGCAGTGTTCTTGGGGCGTTTGCCATCTGGCCACCGTGGATAAAATACCAGTGGCAGCAGGAGGAGGCCCTTAAGTAGCAGTTAATTGGTGAGAGTGACTGCCCATGACATCAAGGCAGCATTTGACCGAGTATGGCATCAAGGAGCCCGAGCAAAATTGGAGTCAATGGGAATCAGGGGGAAAACACTCTGCTGGTTGGAATCGTACCTAGCGCAAAGGAAGATGGTTGTGGTTGTTGGAGGTCAATCATCTCAGTCCCAGGACTTCACTGCAGGAGTTCCTCAGGGTAGTGTCCTAGGCCCAACCATCTTCAGCTGCTTCATCAATGACTTTCCGTCAATCATAAGGTCAGAAGTGGGGATGTTCACTGATGATTGCACAATGTTCAGCATCATTCGTGACTCCTCAGATACTGAAGCAATCTGTGCAGAAATGCAGCAAGACCTGGACAATATCCAGGCTTGGGCTGATGGCAAGTAACATTCACACCACACGAGTGCCAGGAATGACCATCTTCAACAAGAGAGAATCTAACCATCTCCCCTTGACATTCAATGGCAGTACGATCGCTGAATCACCCACTATCAACATCTTGGGGGTTACCATTGACCAGAAACTGAACTGGAGTAGCCAAATAAATACCGTGGCTACAAGAGCAGGTCAGAGGCTAGGAAGCCTGCGGCGAGTAATCTCCCAAAGCCTGTCCACCATCTACAAGGCACAAGTCAGGAGTGTGATGGAATACTCTCCACTTGCCTGGATGGGTGCAGCTCCAACAACACTCAAGAAGCTCGACACCATCCAAGACAAAGCAACCCGCTTGATTGGCACCCCATCTACAAACATTCACTCCCTCCATCACCGACGCACAGTGGCAACAGTGTGTACCATCTACAAGATGCACTGTAGCAATGCACCAAGGCTCCTTAGACAGCACCTTCCAAACCCACGACCTCTACCAACTAGATGGACAAGGGCAGCAAATACATGGGAACACCACCACCTGCAAGTCCCCCTCCAAGTCACACACCATCCTGACTTGGAACTATATCGCCGTTCCTTCACTGTCGCTGGGTCAAAATCCTGGAACTCCCTTCCTAACAGCACTGTGGGTGTACCTACCCCACATGGACTGCAGCGGTTCAAGAAGGCAACTCACCACCACCTTCTCAAGGGCAATTAGGAATGGGCAATAAATGCTGGCTTTGCCAGTGATGCCACATCCCATAAACGAATAAAAAAATTGCTTAAGAGCCTTGATTGGCCTGGGGCAGGTGGGCTGTTTCTCGCCGCCGTTGCCCTGCGTAAAATTGCAGCGGAGGCAGAAAGGCGTCAGGAATGGCCCCTCCCACCCCCACCCCCACCACCCACCTACTCGCTCGCTGGGGAGCCGTAAAACTCCAGCCCCCTTCTATAAAGATCTTGCACATCCACCCGAGAGGACAGATGGGGCCTTGACTTAACATCTTGTCTGAAAAATAGCACCTCCAACAGTGCAGCACTCCTTCAGTACTGCATGGAAATACCAGGCTAGATTATATGCTTAAGCCTCTGGAGTAGGACTTGAACCTAAAACTTTCTAACTCAGAGGCACAGTGCTACCAACTGAGACAAGCTGACACTTAACTTGAAATAGCCAGCAACAACCTGATCGTGTGACTTTTTGATATACGCCATGTTGCGTAACAACAAACACATAGGTTTATATGGCACTTTTGGTGTAAAATACCACAAGGTGCTTCACATGAGCATTATCAAACAGAATTTGACACTGAGTCACACAAGATATTAGGACCAAAACCTTGGTCAGAGAGGAACATTTAAAGGAGGAGAGGGAGGTTGACAGACAGAGAGGTTTGGTCATTTTACTTTTAGTCATTTATGGCATAGAAGGAGGCCATTTGGCCCATCGAGTCCATGCCAGAGGGAATTCGGGAGACAATTCCAGAGTTTGGGGCCTAGGTATCTGAAAGTATGGCCGCCTGTGGCGGAGTGATTAAAATAAGAGGCCAGAGTGGGAGGAGCACAGAAATCTCAAAGGAGGTTATAGTGATAGGAAATCTTTGCTGCAACGGATTTAGTAAAATGCACTTTTTGCAATTCATCGAAAAAGAAAGACTTGCATTTCTGTAGCACCTTTCAAAACCATTGGACATTTCAGCTTTGCAGCCAATGAAGTACTTTTGAAGTGTAGTCACTGTTGTAATGTAGGAAACACAATGGCTGATTTGCACACAGCAAGCTCCTGCAAACAGCAATGTGATAGTGGCCAGATAATTTGTTTTTTGTGACATTGATTGAGGGATAAATATTGGTCAGGACACCAGGAATAACTCATCTGCTCTTCTTCAAAATGGTGCCATGGGATATTTTATATCCACCCTAGCAGGCAGATGAGACCTCAGTTTTAACATCTATTTTTTAAAATTCATTCATGGGATGTGGGTGTTGCTGGCTAGGCCAGCATTTATTGCTCACCCCTAATTGCCCTTGAGATGGTGGTAGTGAGCTGCCTTTTTGAACCACTGCAGTCCACATGGGGTAGGTACACCCACAGTACTGTGAGAGTCTATGCTAGAATCTGTGAGTTCAATCTTATCCGAAAGGCAGCACTTCCAACATTATAGCACTCCCTTATTACTGCACTGGAGTATCAACTTTGAGTTTTGTGCTCAAGTCTCATGGAGTGATGCTTGAACCTAGAACCTTGTGACTCAGGTGCTGCCAACTGAGCCACAGATGGCACTGATATTTTGCTGAAAATATAATCAAAATAGAATTCTAGTGCTAACCTGATTGATGTAAATGACCTGATTGTGTGCACTTCCCTCTACTGAAATGATGTAAAATATTTTACAGTGGTATCCAAAACTGGCTAAATCTTTCTTTAGGAAGCTGTACATTTTGGTAATAGTGAAGTTCATCTAAAGGGTTAACTTCTTCTGTATTAGAGATAGCCTTGGCCGTGTTCATATCATACTTCAGACTTTTTCCCCGATAATTATTTCTCATTTACAAAACTATGAAATTTTCTATAAGCTCACCAAGCATCCCAGGAACTGAATCTTGCTGTTTTATTCTCTGCTTTATTTGCGTCAGTGGAGGCTAGTCTTGACAGTTAGCCCAGATTGGAGTAAATGATTTACAAATCAACTGTCTTCTGACTGATGGAAAAATATCACAGCATTAGACCACTTTATAGACACTCAAGTTCTGGATTATTTGCAAGTGATACGTACAAGAAAAATTGCATGAAGAAAAGGCATTTGATACAGTACCATGCAACAGACTTGTGAGCAAAGTTATAGCTCATGGAATCAAAAGGACAGTAGCAACATGGATATTGGCTGAGTGACAGGAAACAGTGAGTAGTGGTTAATGGATGCTTTTCAGACTGGAAGAAGGTTTGTCGTGGAGTTCCCAGGGTTCGGTGTTGGGATCCTTGCTCTTCCTGATATATATTAATGACCTAAACCTTGGTGTGCAGGGCACAATACAAAGTTTGCAGATGATACGGAACTTGGAAGTATTGTGAACTGTGAGGAGGATAGTGTGGAACTTCAAAAGGACAGAGACAAGTTGGCGGAATGGGCGGACATGTGGCAGATGAAGTTCAATGCAGAGAAGTGTGAAGTGATTCATTTTGGTAGGAAGAACATGGAGAGACAATATAACATCAAGGGTACAATTCTAAAGGGGGTGCAGGAGCAGAGGGACCTGGGTGTATATGTGCATGAGTCATTGAAGGTGGCACGACAGGTTGAGAGAATGGTCAATAAAGCATACAGTATCCTGGGCTTTATTAATAGGAACATAAAGTAAAAGAGCAAGGAGATTATGTTAAACTTGTATAAAACACTGCATCGGCCTCAGCTGGAGTATTGTGCCCAGTTCTGGGCATTTAAGGAAAAATGAGAAAGCATTGGAGAAAGTGCAGAAAAGATTCACGCGAACGGCTCCAGGGATAAGGAACTTCATTTACGAAGATATATTGGAGAAGAGAAGGCTGAGAGGGGATTTGATAGAGGTATTCAAAGTCATGAGGGTTTTGGACTGGGTAGATCGAGAGAAGCTGTTCCCACTCCTGAAAGGATCAAGAACAAGAGGGCACAGATTTAAGGTAATTGGCAAAGGAAGCAAAAGTGACAGGAGGAAAACCTTTTTCACGCAGAGAATGATTAAGGTCTGGAATGCACTGCCTGAGAGTGTGGCAGAGGCAGATTCAATTGAAGCATTCAAAAGGGAATTAGACTGTTATCTGAAAAGGAAGAATGTGCAGGGTTATGGGGAGAAAGCGGGGGAGTGGCACGAGGTAAATTGATCATTCGCAGAGCCGGTGCAGACACGATGGGCTGAATGGCCTCCTTCTGTGCTGTAACAATCTGTGATTCTTCACTCACTTCTTTGGCCAGGAGACCTCCCCACTGTTCAGTGGACACTTTTACCAGTCTCCAGTATTCTCCCTCCACTTGGACCCTTCCCCCTGGCCTCTTACTCTCTCTTAATTGTTACGGACAGGTGGGAGGTAGTGTGGGTGCCTTCCACTTTTCACCTCTCAAATGAGCACAGATAGCGTTTTTAAAGATAGTGTTTTAGTCCCTCAGTATTTTAAGGGTCAAATAAATAGACAAACAACAGGTTTTCTCATAGGTTAAAAAGAAAGATAAATATTTATTTTGCACAATCACCGAAAAATGTTCGCAACCTCACCCACTCACTTATTCACCCATATGAACATCCAAGAAAAGATAGAGAGAGTAGAGTGATAGCATGCATTTAGAGTCCAATTGTGGTAAGAGAGCTTGTTGTTTTAAGAAAACCTTTAGAAGCTTTTCAGGAGGAAATCTTTCAACAGTGCAGGCCTGAAAGTTCTTTATCTTGAAAAGGATGAAGTGTTCCCGGCTCCTTGTGGTTAAGCCTTAATCCGAAGTGAATGGTGGAAATCCTGGTTCACCTTCACAGGAGGGGGAGTTCTAAAGTCACCTTGCAATTTCTCTGCTGCAGTAGTAAAAAGGCTTTGTCAGCAGGCTCCTGCTTAGCTGGAATGGTCTCACAGCTATTCTGGCTGGAAAAGGCCTTCGTTGGCTGTTCTGCCTCTCTCTCTCTAGAGAGATATCTTTTAAGGTATAAACTTGTCAGGTTGGAGTGTTGTTCAAGTGACAAAGAGCTCTCTGCCCGGTGCGATTCATATAATGTTCCAGGATATGGGAACCATTGTTGTCCGTGATGGTGTCGAATGTGGTCCATTCTGATGGATAGGTGCTACTTCACAACTATTGGGCAGGATTTTAAGCGTTGGCTGCTGGGAGCGACAGCAGGTGAAGAAAATGGCAGCCCGCACATGCGGGCCGCGTGCCACCATACCGCTGTGATCTCCCGTGCAGCGGCTCATTTAAATACCCCGATCAGCCCACCCCCTCCCCCAATCACATGGAAGGGGCGAGCTCTCTGACGCCAGCAATGGCATCAGCTGCCTGTGCGCAGGTTAACAGTTAACTTTTATTTCATAATTCCTCTAGTTAATTTCATATTTCCTCACTGTTTCCTTTGTTAATGTGACATGATCTTTTCATTGAGAACTGCTGGCATGACATCGGTTGTCTCAATTTCTTTGCTTCCCTCACTCGCTTTAACCTGCCTCCCTCTGATCTTGATGCACTCCGTTCTCTCAAGTCCAACCCTAACATTGTCATCAAACCTGCAGAGAAGGGTGGTGCTGTTGTTCTTTGGCAAACCGACCTCTACTTAGCAGATGCCGAACCTCAACTCTCCGACACTTCCCCCTACCTCCCCTGGACCATGACCCCACCGCTGAGCATCAGGCCATTGTCTTCAGGACTGTCACTGACCTCATGTCCTCTGGAGATTTTCTCTCCACAGCCTCCACCATCATAGTTCCCCAACCCCCAACAGCCCACTTCTAACTCTTTCCCAAGATCCACAAACTGAACTGCCCTGGTCGACCAATGGTTTCAGCCTGTTCCTGCCCCATTGAACTGATTTCTTCCCTTCCTTTCCTTGACTTCTCTGCCTCCATTTCTGGGGATAGGTTATCTACCAATATTCACTATGAGCCCACTGACTCTCACAGCTACCTTGACGACACTTCCTCACACCCTGCTTCCTCTAAGCACTCCATTCCATTCTCTCAGTTTCTCTGTCTCTGTTGCATCTGTTCGGATGATACAACCTTCCATACCAACACTTCTGATATGTCTTCCTTTTTCCTCAACCGAGGATCCCCCAGCATTGCCACCCATTCCCCCAGCCCACCGTGTTTGACAGAGCCCTCGACCATGTCCGTTCTATTTCACGGACTTCTGCTCTCACCCCTTCCCCTCCCTCCCAGTACCACAATGGATTCCCCTTGTCTTCACCTTGCACCCCACCAGTCTCCATATTCAATGGATCCTCCTCTGTCATTTCTGCCACCTCCAGCGTGATGCCACCACCAAACACATCTTCCCCTCCTCTCCCCTTTCAGCTTTCCAAAGGGACCGTTCCCTCCGTGACACCCTGGTCCACTCCGCAGTCACCCCAACATCCCCTCTCTTTCCTATGGCATCTTTCCATGCAAGTGCAGGAGGTGCAACCCTGCCCTTTTACCTACTTCCTTCTCACTGTCCAAGGCCTCAAACACTCCTTCCAGGTGAAACAATGATTTACTTGTCCTTCTTTCAATTTAGTATACTGTATTCGCTGCTCACAATGTGGTCTCCTCTACTTCGGGGAGACGAAACGCAGACTGGGTGACCTCTTTGTGGTACATCTCCATTCAGTCCCCAAGCAAGACTCCGAGCTCTCTGTCCCTTGTCATTTTAATTCTCCACCTTGCTCCCACTCTGACCTTTCTGTCCTTGGCCTACTACACTGTTCCAATGAAGCTCAATGTAAGCTCGAGGAACAGCACCTCATCTTTCGACTGGGCACTTTACAGCCTTCCAGACTCAACATTGCATTCATCAATTTTCGATAATAACCTCTATCTCTATTTTGTTTTGTGTTTTTTTGCTAGTTTGTTATTTTTTCTCTTGTTTTTCTCTTATTTCCTTTACTTTGCATTCAGGCAGCTGCTATCCTGCCACTCACACCTCCTCTAGACACACCTTTTGTTTCTTTACTTGTCCCATTACCACTCCCTTTGGCCTTGCACCATGAAACATTTTGTCATTTAATCTCTCCTGCCCTCCACCTAAAACACACCTTCCCTTTTGTTCTTCTTCCCACCCTCCCTTCTTTCACTTGCTCAAAACTGGTTACATTTCTAACTTATCCCAGTTCTGATAAAAGGTCACAGACCTGATACGTTAACTCTGTTTTTCTCTCCAGATGCTGTCTGACCTGCTGAGTATTTCCAGCATTTTCTGTTTTTATGACCAAACTCCTTTATTGAGAGAATAACATGCCAAGTGGATGTGGGGAAAGCCATGTGACCTGGGGTACTTAGATTTCCGGAAAGCCTTTGATAAAGCGCTGCACCAAACATTATTACTGAAACTGAAAGTGGAGTCAATTCAAGATAAAACCTAAGTGTGGAGAAGGAATTGGCTGAAGGGAAAAATGAAGCAGGTAATTATTAGGGAGTAGTGTAGGTAGCCAGGGACCTACAAAAGAAGTTGGGTAAAACTTGTAAATAGGTAGATCAGTGGCAGATGAAATTTAAGACAGTTAAGTGTAAGGTATTACACACTGAGAAATGAGTGTTATAAGTATACTGTGGGTAGTGCAAACATAGTTAAAAGTGAAGTTGACCTGTTTATTTGAAAGAAGTTACTGTCTCCATTAAAGTAGTGAATGGAGGAATTTAATGCGGACTTGCGAAGTGTTCAGACAGTGGCAGCACTCAGCAATTTCCAGGTTATAATAATCAGCTGCTCGTGCATTTGTAGACTGGAACCATGGAAGGGCAGAAGCAGTTCTTAGAACAAAAAAAAAGCGAAGAACATGGGGGAGAAATTGGATAATCCCCCAAAACAGGCGTGCAAATTGCAATGCATGATTAACCTGTGCCGATTCCTTGCTTCCCAGGCAGCACATTAAATTAGTGTGGCCTGCTCTTTTAAATGATCTCTGCCCACACTGCTCCTTGGCTACATGCATCAGTAAGGGGCCTGATATCATGAGTGGCTAGCACTACTTAAAGGCAGCATGCAGCTATTAAAGGAGAGGTGCATTGTAGCTGCAAGAAGTGGTGGGAGTTTCTTCAAAAGTCAGTCTAGGCTCTGATGCCTCAGTGGTGGAACATGTGAGAGAGCAAGCACCAAGGTTTCAGACACTGCACTGGAGGCCTTGGTGGAAGAATGGAAAGAAACAGAGACATCCTATATCCACAGAGGGGTAGCAGTCTCTGTTGTACCCTCCCCTTCCTCTTTGCGTTGCCACTTCCCTCTCTTCCCCTTGCCCACTGGGCCAAGCTCTCTGTTGCCCTAGCCCTGAACTCGTATCTTTCTCTAGTTTCTCTCCTATCTCCCCTCATGCCCGCTTTGAACTTCACTTGCCCAAGAGACCCGCCTCCTGTTCGCTCGATCCTATTCCCACTAAACTGCTGATCACCCAACTTCCCCTCCTGGTCCCCATGTTACCAATATTGTTATTGGTTCACTCGCTTCAGATGTTGTCCCTCTCTCCTTTAAATCTGCCATCATCACCTCTCTCCTCAAAAAACCCACCCCGACCCTTTCTCTAACCTCCCTTTCCTCTCTAAAGTCCTTGAATGTGCTGTCACCTTCCAAATCTGTGCCCATCTTTCCCGGAACTCCATGTTTGAATCCCTCCAATTAGGTTTCCTTCCCTACCACTATGTGACTGTGATAAAGGTAAACTATTCCTCCTCGTCCTTCTTGACTTGTCTGCAGCCTTTGACACGGTTGACCACACCATCCTCTTTGAATGCCTCTTCACTGTTGTCCAGCTGGGTGGGACTGCTCTCACCTGGTTCCATTCTTATCTAGCTAATTGTATCCAGAATATCTTGCAATGGCTTCTATTCCTGCTCCTGCACCATTACCTCTCGTGTCCCCCAAGGATCTATCCTTGGCCTCCTCGTATTTCTCATCTCCATGCTGCCCCTTGGCGACATAATTCGAAATCATCAGTTTTTCCCTGTATGTTGACAGCACCCAGATCGACCTCACCACCACCTCTCGAGCCTTCTACTCTCTCTAAATTGTCAGACTGCTTGTCTGACATCCAATACATGATAAGCAAAAACTCCCTCCAATTAAATATTGGGAATACAGAAGCCATTGTCTTTGGGTCGCTGCTGCAAACTCCCCTCCCGAACTACTGACTCGCTCCATCTCCCTGGCAACTGTCTGAGGTTTAATCAGACCGTTCGCAACCTTGGTGTCATATTTGACCCCGAGATGAACTTCCGGCCACATATCTGTGCCATAGCTAAGACCACCTATTTCAATGTGCTTAACATCACCCGACACTGCCCCTGCTTAAGCTCAGCTGCTGCTGAAATCCTCATACAGACCTTTGTTACCTATAGACTTGACTATTCCAATGCACTCCTGGCTGGTCTCCCACATTCTACCTGCCTTAAACTTGAGGTCATCCAAATCTCTGCGGCACACCAAGTTCTGTTCATCCATCACCCCTGTGCTCACTGTCCTACATTGGCTCCCCGTCAAGCAATGCTTCAATTTTAAAATTCGCACCCTTCCTTTCAAATCTCTCCATGACCTTGCCCCTCCCTATCTCAGTAATCTCCTCCAGCTCCACAACCCTCCTCCAATTCTGGCCTTTCGAACATCCCTGATTTTAGTTGCTGTACCATTGGTGGTCGTGCCTTCAGTTGCCTAGGCCCCAAGCTCTGGAATACCCTCTCCATAACTCTCCGCCTCTCCACCTCGCTTTCCTCCTTTAAGACCCTCCTCAAAAACTACCTGTTTGACCAAGCTTGTGGTCATCTGACCTAATGGGCTGAATTTTACGCCGCCCCAGCGGGTCAGATGGTGGCATGGCGGCAGCGTAAATTTGAGCGGGAGGCTCCGGGAGGCCTACCTGCTCCGCTTCCGCCTCTGGCCAAGTTTACGGCGTTGGGCGGGGGGTGGGAAACGACCTGCCCACCCGAGGCCAATCAAGGCCCTTAAGTGGCCACTTAATGGCCACTTAAGGGCCCTCGCCCGCCTGCACGGGTATTTTACCCATGGTAAGCAGGCATGCTGGGGACATGAAAGGCTGCCCAGCGATAGCTGCCGGCCTTTCCGCGGCCCGGGGGGGCGGGCATGGCAATCAGGCACAGGGTGCCCGATTGAGGACCGTCTCCGCCTCTCAATCCACCCCCGGGACCCAAGACGCCGCCCCCCCACCCCCCCAACCAACCACTCCAGCATCACCAAGGAAGGACTGATCCCTCTGGTGAGGTTATCCCTACTTACCTTCCCTCCTGCATCCATGGTGTTGGCTGGGCTGCAGTCTCAGCAGTGGCCACCACTCCCGGTGGCGCTGTTGGGACTAAGGGCTGCCAGCCCGCTGATCGGCTGGCAGCTCACTGAGGCGGGACCTTCTCCCTCAAGCGGGTGGAAGTCCTGCCTCAGGGCAATTAAAGCCCGGGGACCCGTAAAATATGGGATGGATCCCCGAGCTAGGTGGAAGCGGGTTCGCCACCAACTTTCACGTCGGTGGTGAATTCCCGTCCACCTAAGGTTAAATCCAGCCCAATATCGCCTTATGTGGTTCAATTTAGTCTGATAACGCTCCCGTGAGGCCCCTTGGGTCATTTCACAACGTCAAATGTGCCATATAAATAGAAGCGCTTTGTTGTTGTTGCAGCACTTTAATGATTCCCAGATCCCTTTCAGCTTCAGTTAGAGCTTGTTTGAAAATGGTCATTAAGTGTGCCCATCATTTTTTCGCTCCATGTGTCAGACATTGCCCATACCGGTACTGAATTTCATCGGGCATAGTTCTGCCCACTTGCAAATATTGTCTGGATCCACCTATAGTTTCTTGAGCACTTCATCACTCTCTCCCTCGAGGTGAATATCATCTAGCGATTTGAACAATTTACTTTAAACTTCTGAATTCAGGTCACTTATGTAAATCAGAAATATTAAAGGTCCCAGCACCAATCGCGAGACCACTCCACTCAGTGCATCATTCCCAACTGATATATCTCCTATTAGTATTGGGAAACTTGCCTGATTTCTCCCTTCCTCTAGCCCAGGGGTGCTGAACCCAATTCTAGCCCCCGACAACACAACAGCTGAGATCAGCTAACTTAGCACTGATCATTGATGGACCTCAAGGTCTTCCGAAATTGCATGACTACAGTGGGTGGCACATTGACCTACTGAGACAGAGGAGGAGCTGCCAGATCTTCAAAGAGGCTTTTTCTCCTTTATGTGCAGCACCAAGTTTATTTTCTCATGAATTAAATCATGGCTGTGAAAGGACCATTGCCCACTCTGTTTACAAACCTGGCAAAGTGAATAATTCAACAGTCAACAATGTGCCATAACAGGGGGAAAAAAAATTAATAGAGGTTCAAATTTGAACAAAGACGAGCAAAATGGCATCATTGGTGGTGGAGGGTGTGTGGTGGCGAGGCTAGTTCTTGTTTCAAGCCCTATTTTTGGCACCTGTAAACCCAGTGTGTAAATAATCAAATCAGACTTAAATGCTGACATGTTGCAGAGTAGAAAAGGCAGAGGTTGCGTCATGTCTAAGTTCTGGCATTTTATGACTTTTGCCCAGAAATACCACTGTCAGCTAAAAAATATGAGCGAGCCATGCAATCAGACCAGCCTCCCTTTGACCCCATCCTGCCCCAGTCGATAATGGCTTTGGCACACGCAGTATTTTCCTGATCTTCCTGCACAGGTCAGTAGTTTAATCTGAAATGATCTGAGGTCTGTGGCAGCACCGGTTTCCCTTTACTGGGCAAGGAGATGTGCCAAAAGAGTCCAACAGAAGACTTGATATAAAGAGGCTGATGATGTGAAGTCTTAGAAACTGCTGCTGGTTTCTCCACTTGCACACCTGTCGGGTTCAGCAGGCTTTTCTGCAAAGGGAAGCCTTCAGCAGGATGAACAAAAGAATGATTTTGAGCCACTGCTGTTTCCTTTACTTGTGGATAAGGACTCTGACTCTGTCGCTATCTGAGGACTCAGCTTGCACTTTCAGCAGCTCCTACAGTTCTGAGGTGGGGACAGATGACAAGGTCCTCAAGTGGATGAAGAGCCACATTCTGAAACAAATGCACATGAAGACAAGGCCGAAACCCAGCAATGCAACACTCAGGAAAACTCAAATGTCCGTTCTGAGGAAATTCCACATGGACAATGTGATGAAGGCCAGCTCTCCAGACAGTCCAACACCTATTCAGAAGTTCGAGCACAGCCAGGGACCGAATGATAAAAGCTATGAAATCATCACCTTCGCACAATCAGGTTAGTCGGAGTAAATAAGTTGGTCCTGATTTATTATGAACCAGCATGCAGATTCGGTGGATTGTAACAGGGGGGAGCTCCAGTCTGGCTCTTTTTGTGCTCCTGCTGATGTTCAATTTCACCACCACAGTTTCTTCACGTCCCTCAGGAATCTAAAGAACGGTTTCCATCTCTTTGATGCCTCTAGCCATGGTCTTTTTTCAGGTTTCAACATTCCTGGCCCCTCTGTCTCCTCTGATCTCAAAACAAAAGGTCCACTATTCCTCGATTAATAAAAGCAGTCGCCAAGAAACACAGGTTTCTCTTTCATCTCAAAAACTTGTTTTACCAGAAACAAAACTTCACTGAACGTAAAAGATTTCATGGCACCATTTGTGTACTTTATATTCCAAGATAACAGATACCCGGGAGTGAGTTACAGATTGGAATCTAATCAAAGGGTTTGGGTGGTTTACATATAGAATAACAGATACCCGGGAGTGAGTTAAAGACTGGAATATAATCGAGGGATCGAGTGGTTTATATATAGAATAACAGATACCCGGGAGTGAGAGACAGACTGGAATCGAATCGAGGGGTTTAGTGGGGTGGGGGGTTTATATTTAGAATAACAGAGACCCGGGAGTGAATTACAGGCTGGAATCTAATCGAGGGGTTTGGGTGGTTTACATATAGAATAACAGATACCCAGGAGTGCGTTACAGACTGGAATCTAATCGAAGGGTTCGGGTGGTTTCTTTATAAAATAACACATACCTGGGAGTGAGGTACAGGCTGGAATCTAATTGAAGGATTCGGGGTGGCTTATATAGAGAATAACATATACCCGGGAGTGAATTACAGGCTGGAATCTAATTGAAGGGTTCGGTGGGGTGGGTGGTTTGTATGTAGAATAAAGGATACACAGGAGTGAGTTACAGCCTGGAATCAAATCGAGAGATTTAGGGTAGTTAAAATATAGAATAACAGATACCCGGGATTGAGTTACAGGCTGGCGTCTAATCGAGGGATTCGGGTAGTTTATATAAAGAATAACAGATACCCGGGAGCGGGTTACAGACTGGAATCTAATTGCAGAGTTCGGTGAGGTGGGGGGTTTATATATAGAATAACAGATACCCGGGAGTGAGTTACAAACAGGAATCTAATCAATGGGTTCAGGGGGTTTATATATAGAATAACAGATAACCGGGAGTGAGTTACAAACTGGAATCTAATCGAGGGATCGGGTGGTTTATATAGAGAATAACAGAAATCCGGGAGTGAGTTACAAAGTGGAATCTAATCAATGGGTTCAAGGGGTTTTATATATAGAATAACAGATACCCGGGAGTGAGTTACAGGCTGGAATCTAATCAAGAGGTTCGGAGTGTTTATATATACAATAACAGTTACCCGGGAGTGAGTTACAGATTGGAATCTAATAAATGGGTTCAGGGGGTTTATATATTGAATAACTGATACCCAGGAATGAGTTACAGACTGGAATCTAATCAAGGGATCGGGTGGTTTATATATAGAATAACAGATACCCGGGAGTGAGTTACAAACAGGAATCTAATCAATGGGTTCAGGGGGTTTATATATAGAATAACAGATAACCGGGAGTGAGTTACAAACTGGAATCTAATCGAGGGATCGGGTGGTTTATATAGAGAATAACAGAAATCCGGGAGTGAGTTACAAAGTGGAATCTAATCAATGGGTTCAAGGGGTTTTATATATAGAATAACAGATACCCGGGAGTGAGTTACAGGCTGGAATCTAATCAAGAGGTTCGGAGTGTTTATATATACAATAACAGTTACCCGGGAGTGAGTTACAGATTGGAATCTAATAAATGGGTTCAGGGGGTTTATATATTGAATAACTGATACCCAGGAATGAGTTACAGACTGGAATCTAATCAAGGGATCGGGTGGTTTATATATAGAATAACAGATATCCGGGAGTGAGTTACAGACTGGAATCTAATTGAAAGGTTCGGGTGGTTTATATATAGAATAACAGATACCAGGGAATGAGTTACAGACTGGAATCTAATTGAGGGGTTCAGAGGGGTTTATATATAGAATAACAGATACCTGGGAGTGAGTTACAGACTGGAATCTATTCGAGAGATTTAGGGTGGTTAAAATATCGAATAACAGATACACGGGAATGAGTTACAGGCTGGCGTCTAATCGAGGGATTCGGGTGGTTTATATATAGAATAACAGATACCCGGGATCGGGTTACAGACTGGAATCTAATTGCAGGGTTCGGTGAGGTGTGGGGGTTTATATATAGAATAACAGGTACCCGGGAGTGAGTTACAAACTGGAATCTAATCAATGGGTTCAGGGGGTTCATATATAGAATAACAGATAACCGGGAGTGAGTTACAAACTGGAATCTAATCGAGGGATCGGGTGGTTTATATAGAGAATAACAGAAATCCGGGAGCGAGTTACAAACTGGAATCTAATCAATGGGTTCAGGGGGGTTTATATATAGAATAACAGATACCCGGGAGTGAGTTACAGGCTGGAATCTAATCGAGGTGATCGGGGGGGTTTATATAAAGAATAACAGACATTCGGGAGTGACTTGCAGGCTGGAATCTAATCAAGGGATTCGTGGGGCTTATATATAGAATAACAGATACCTGGGAGTGAGTTATAGACTGGAATCTAATTGAAAGGTTTGGGTGGTTGAGATGTAGAATAACAGATATCAGGGAGTGAATTACAGGCTGGAATCTAATCAAGGGGTTCGGGGGGCTTATATATAGAATAACAGACACCTGGGAGTGAGTTACAGACTGGAATCTAATCGAGGGATCGGGTGGTTTATATATAGAATAACAGTTATCCAGGAGTGAATTACAGGCTGGAATCTAGTCAAGGGGTTCAGGGTGTTTATATATAGAATAACAGATACCCAGGAGTGAGTTACAGACTGGAATCTAATCGAGGGATCGGGTGGCTTATATACAGAATAACAGATACCCAGGACCGGGTTACAGACTGGAATCTAATCAAGAGGTTCGGAGTGTTTATATATACAATAACAGTTACCCGGGAGTGAGTTACAGATTGGAATCTAATAAATGGGTTCAGGGGGTTTATATCTAGAATAACAGATACCCGGGAGTGAGTTACAGGCTGGAAGCTAATCGAAGGGTTCGGGTGGTTTATATATAGAATAACAGATACCCAGGAGTGAGTTACAGACTGGAATCTCATCGAGAGGTTTGGGTGGTTTATGTATAGAATAACAGATACCCAGGAGTGAGTTACAGACTGGAATCTAATTGAAGGGTTCGATGGGGTGGGGGTTTTATATGTAGAATAACAGATACCCAGGAGTGAGTTACAGACTGGAATCTAATCGAGGGGTTCGGGTGGTTTATATATAGAATAACAGATACCTGGGAGTGAGTTACAGACTGGAATCCAATCGAGAGGTTTGGGTGGTTTATAAATAGAATAATAGATACCCGGGAGTGAGTTACAGACTGGAATCTAATTGAAGGGTTCGATGGGGTGGGGGTTTTATATGTAGAATAACAGATACCCAGGAGTGAGTTACAGAGTGTAATCTAATCGAGAGGTTTGGGTGGTTTATAAATAGAATAATAGATACCCGGGAGTGAGTTACAGACTGGAATCTAATCGAAGGGTTCGGGTGGTTTCTTTATAAATAACAGATACCAGGGAATGAGTTACAGACTGGAATCTAATCGAGAGATTTAGGGTGGTTAAAATATCGAATAACAGATACCCGGGAATGAGTTACAGGCTGGCGTCCAATCGAGGGATTCGGGTGGTTTATATATAGAATAACAGATACCCGGGAGTGAGTTGCCGACTGGAATCTAATTGAAAGGTTTGGGTGGTTTATAAAAAGAATAACAGATACTTGGGATTGAGTTACAGACTGGAATCTATTCGAGGGGTTCGGGGGGTTTATATATAGAATAACAGATACCCGGGAATGAGTTACAGACTGGAATCTAATCGAGGGATCGGGTGGTTTATATACAGAATAACAGATACCCAGGACCGGGTTACAGACTGGAATCTAATCAAGAGGTTCGGAGTGTTTATATATACAATAACAGTTACCCGGGAGTGAGTTACAGACTGGAATCTAATAAATGGGTTCAGGGGGTTTATATATTGAATAACTGATACCCAGGAGTGAGTTACAGACTGGAATCTAATCGAGGGATCGGGTGGTTTATATATAGAATAACAGATACCCGGGAGTGAGTTACAGACTGGAATCTAATCAAGAGGTTCGGAGTGTTTATATATACAATAACAGTTACCCGGGAGTGAGTTACAGATTGGAATATAATAAATGGGTTCAGGGGGTTTATATATTGAATAACTGATACCCAGGAGTGAGTTACAGACTGGAATCTAATCGAGGGATCGGGTGGTTTATATATAGAATAACAGATATCCGGGAGTGAGTTACAGACTGGAATCTAATCGAGGGGTTCAGGGGTTTATATATCGAATAACAGATATCCGGGAGTGAGTTACAGACTGGAATCTAATCGAGGGATCGGGTGGTTTATATATAGAATAACAGATACCCGGGAATGAGTTGCAGACTGGAATCTAATCGAGGGATCAGGTGGTTTATATATAGAATAACAGATATCTGGGAGTGAATTACAGGCTGGAATATAATCAAGGGGTTCGGGGGGCTTATATATAGAATAACAGATACCCGGGAGTTAGTTACAGACTGGAATCTAATTGCGGGATCGGGTTGTTTATATATAGAATAACAGATACCCAGGAGTGAGTTAAGGACTGGAATCTAATTGCGGGATCGGGTTGTTTATATATAGAATAACAGATATCCGGGAGTGAAATACAGGCTGGAATCTAGTCAAGGGGTTCAGGGGACATAGATATAGAATAACAGATACCCGGGAGTGAGTTGCAGACTGGAATCTAATTGAAAGGTTTGGGTGGTTTATATATAGAATAACAGATATCCGGGAGTGAATTGCAGGCTGGAATCTCGTCAAGGGGTTCGGGGGACATAGATATAGAATAACAGATACCCGGGAGTGAGTTGCCGACTGGAATCTAATTGAAAGGTTTGGGTGGTTTATAAAAAGAATACCAGATACTTGGGAGTGAGTTACAGACTGGAATCTAATCGAGGGGTTCAGGGGGGTTTTGATAAAGAATAACTGATACCCAGGAGTGAGTTACAGACTGGAATCTAATCGAGGGGTTCGGGGGGTTTATATATCGAATAACAGATACCCGGGAATGAGTTACAGACTGGAATCTAATCGAGAGCTTTTGGGTGGTTAAAATATAGAGTATCAGATACCCGGGAGTCATTTGCAGGCTGGCGTCTAATCGAGGGATTCGGGTGGTTTATATATAGAATAACAGATACCCAAGAGTCAGTTACAGACTGGAATCTAATCGAGGGGTTCGGGTGGTTTATATATAGAATAACAGATACCCGGGAGTGAGTTACAGGCTGGAATCTAGTCAAGGGGTTTGGGGGACTTATATATAGAATAACAGATACCCGGGAATGAGTTACAGGCTGGAATCTAATTGAAAGGTTTGGGTGGTTTATATATAGAATAACAGATACCCAGGAATGAGTTACAGGCTGGAATCTAATTGAAAGGTTTGGGTGGTTTATATATAGAATAACAGAAATCTGGGAGTGAATTACAGGCTGGAATCTCATCAAGGGGTTCGGGGGGCTTATATATAGAATAACAGATACCCAGGAGTGAGTTAAGGACTGGAATCTAATCGAGGGATCGGGTGGTTGATAACAAGAATAACAGATATCCGGGATTGAATTGCAGGCTGGAATCTAATCGAAGGGTTTGGGTGGTTTATATATAGAATAACAGATACTTGGGAGTGAGTTACAGACTGGAACCTAATCGAGGGGTTCAGGGGGGTTTTGAGATAGAATAACTGATACCCAGGAGTGAGTTACAGACTGGAATCTAATCGAGGGGGTCGGGGGGTTTATATATCGAATAACAGATACCCGGGAGTGATTTACAGACTGGAATCTAATCGAGGGATCGGGTGGTTTATATACAGCACAACAGATACCTAGGACCGGGTTACAGACTGGAATCTAATCAAGAGGTTCGGAGTGTTTATATATACAATAACAGTTACCCGGGAGTGAGTTACAGATTGGAATCTAATAAATAGGTTCAGGGGGTTTATATATTGAATAACTGATACCCAGGAGTGAGTTACAGACTGGAATCTAATCGAGGGATCGGGTGGTTTATATATAGAATAACAGATATCCGGGAGTGAGTTTCAGACTGGAATCTAATTGAAAGGTTTGGGTGGTTTATATGTAGAATAACAGATACCCGGGAATGAGTTCCAGGCTGGAAGCTAATCGTAGGGTTCGGGTGGTTATTATATAGAATAACAGATACCGAGGAGTGAGTTACAGACTGGAATCTAATTGAGAGGTTTGGGTGGTTTATAAATAGAATAACAGATACCCGGGAGTGAGTTACAGGCTGGAAGCTAATCGAAGGGTTCGGGTGGTTTCTTTATAAATAACAGATACCAGGGAATGAGTTACAGCCTGGAATCTAATTGAGGGGTTCAGAGGGGTTTATATATCGAATAACAGATACCTGGGAGTGAGTTGCAGACTGGTATCTAATTGAAAGGTATGGCTGGTTTATATACAGATTAAAAGATACCCGGGAATGAGTTACAGACTGGAATCTAATCGAAGGTTCGGGGTGGTTTATACAGAAAATAACACATACCTGGGAGTGAGTTACAGGCTGGAATCTAATCGAAGGGTTCGGGTGGTTTCTTTATAAAATAACAGATACCCAAGAGTCAGTTACAGACTGGAATCTAATCGAGGGGTTCGGTTGGTTATATCTAGAATAACAGATACCGGGAGTGAGTTATACACTGGAATCTAATCGAAGGGTCGGGGTGGTTTATTCATAGATTAACAGATACCGGGAGTGAGTTATTGACTGGAATCTAATCGAAGGGTCGTGGTGGTTTAGATATAGAATAACAGAGACCCGGGAGTGAGTTACAGGCTGGAATCTAATCGGAGGGTTCGGGTGGTTTCTTTATAAAATAACAGATACCTGGGCGTGAGTTACAGACTGGAATCTAATCAAAGGATCGGGGTGGTTTAGATATTGAATAACAGATACCCGGGAGTGAGTTACAGTCTGGAATTTAATCGAGGGATCGGGTGGTTTATATACAGCACAACAGATACCTAGGACCGGGTTACAGACTGGAATCTAATCAAGAGGTTCGGAGTGTTTATATATACAATAACAGTTACCCGGGAGTGAGTTACAGATTGGAATCTAATAAATGGGTTCAGGGGGTTTATATCTAGAATAACAGATACCCGGGAGTGAGTTACAGGCTGGAAGCTAATCGAAGGGTTCGGGTGGTTTATATATAGAATAACAGATACCCAGGAGTGAGTTACAGACTGGAATCTCATCGAGAGGTTTGGGTGGTTTATGTATAGAATAACAGATACCCAGGAGTGAGTTACAGACTGGAATCTAATTGAAGGGTTCGATGGGGTGGGGGTTTTATATGTAGAATAACAGATACCCAGGAGTGAGTTACAGAGTGTAATCTAATCGAGAGGTTTGGGTGGTTTATAAATAGAATAATAGATACCCGGGAGTGAGTTACAGACTGGAATCTAATCGAAGGGTTCGGGTGGTTTCTTTATAAATAACAGATACCAGGGAATGAGTTACAGACTGGAATCTAATCGAGAGATTTAGGGTGGTTAAAATATCGAATAACAGATACCCGGGAATGAGTTACAGGCTGGCGTCCAATCGAGGGATTCGGGTGGTTTATATATAGAATAACAGATACCCGGGAGTGAGTTGCCGACTGGAATCTAATTGAAAGGTTTGGGTGGTTTATAAAAAGAATAACAGATACTTGGGATTGAGTTACAGACTGGAATCTATTCGAGGGGTTCGGGGGGTTTATATATAGAATAACAGATACCCGGGAATGAGTTACAGACTGGAATCTAATCGAGGGATCGGGTGGTTTATATACAGAATAACAGATACCCAGGACCGGGTTACAGACTGGAATCTAATCAAGAGGTTCGGAGTGTTTATATATACAATAACAGTTACCCGGGAGTGAGTTACAGACTGGAATCTAATAAATGGGTTCAGGGGGTTTATATATTGAATAACTGATACCCAGGAGTGAGTTACAGACTGGAATCTAATCGAGGGATCGGGTGGTTTATATATAGAATAACAGATACCCGGGAGTGAGTTACAGACTGGAATCTAATCAAGAGGTTCGGAGTGTTTATATATACAATAACAGTTACCCGGGAGTGAGTTACAGATTGGAATATAATAAATGGGTTCAGGGGGTTTATATATTGAATAACTGATACCCAGGAGTGAGTTACAGACTGGAATCTAATCGAGGGATCGGGTGGTTTATATATAGAATAACAGATATCCGGGAGTGAGTTACAGACTGGAATCTAATCGAGGGGTTCAGGGGTTTATATATCGAATAACAGATATCCGGGAGTGAGTTACAGACTGGAATCTAATCGAGGGATCGGGTGGTTTATATATAGAATAACAGATACCCGGGAATGAGTTGCAGACTGGAATCTAATCGAGGGATCAGGTGGTTTATATATAGAATAACAGATATCTGGGAGTGAATTACAGGCTGGAATATAATCAAGGGGTTCGGGGGGCTTATATATAGAATAACAGATACCCGGGAGTTAGTTACAGACTGGAATCTAATTGCGGGATCGGGTTGTTTATATATAGAATAACAGATACCCAGGAGTGAGTTAAGGACTGGAATCTAATTGCGGGATCGGGTTGTTTATATATAGAATAACAGATATCCGGGAGTGAAATACAGGCTGGAATCTAGTCAAGGGGTTCAGGGGACATAGATATAGAATAACAGATACCCGGGAGTGAGTTGCAGACTGGAATCTAATTGAAAGGTTTGGGTGGTTTATATATAGAATAACAGATATCCGGGAGTGAATTGCAGGCTGGAATCTCGTCAAGGGGTTCGGGGGACATAGATATAGAATAACAGATACCCGGGAGTGAGTTGCCGACTGGAATCTAATTGAAAGGTTTGGGTGGTTTATAAAAAGAATACCAGATACTTGGGAGTGAGTTACAGACTGGAATCTAATCGAGGGGTTCAGGGGGGTTTTGATAAAGAATAACTGATACCCAGGAGTGAGTTACAGACTGGAATCTAATCGAGGGGTTCGGGGGGTTTATATATCGAATAACAGATACCCGGGAATGAGTTACAGACTGGAATCTAATCGAGAGCTTTTGGGTGGTTAAAATATAGAGTATCAGATACCCGGGAGTCATTTGCAGGCTGGCGTCTAATCGAGGGATTCGGGTGGTTTATATATAGAATAACAGATACCCAAGAGTCAGTTACAGACTGGAATCTAATCGAGGGGTTCGGGTGGTTTATATATAGAATAACAGATACCCGGGAGTGAGTTACAGGCTGGAATCTAGTCAAGGGGTTTGGGGGACTTATATATAGAATAACAGATACCCGGGAATGAGTTACAGGCTGGAATCTAATTGAAAGGTTTGGGTGGTTTATATATAGAATAACAGATACCCAGGAATGAGTTACAGGCTGGAATCTAATTGAAAGGTTTGGGTGGTTTATATATAGAATAACAGAAATCTGGGAGTGAATTACAGGCTGGAATCTCATCAAGGGGTTCGGGGGGCTTATATATAGAATAACAGATACCCAGGAGTGAGTTAAGGACTGGAATCTAATCGAGGGATCGGGTGGTTGATAACAAGAATAACAGATATCCGGGATTGAATTGCAGGCTGGAATCTAATCGAAGGGTTTGGGTGGTTTATATATAGAATAACAGATACTTGGGAGTGAGTTACAGACTGGAACCTAATCGAGGGGTTCAGGGGGGTTTTGAGATAGAATAACTGATACCCAGGAGTGAGTTACAGACTGGAATCTAATCGAGGGGGTCGGGGGGTTTATATATCGAATAACAGATACCCGGGAGTGATTTACAGACTGGAATCTAATCGAGGGATCGGGTGGTTTATATACAGCACAACAGATACCTAGGACCGGGTTACAGACTGGAATCTAATCAAGAGGTTCGGAGTGTTTATATATATAATAACAGTTACCCGGGAGTGAGTTACAGATTGGAATCTAATAAATAGGTTCAGGGGGTTTATATATTGAATAACTGATACCCAGGAGTGAGTTACAGACTGGAATCTAATCGAGGGATCGGGTGGTTTATATATAGAATAACAGATATCCGGGAGTGAGTTTCAGACTGGAATCTAATTGAAAGGTTTGGGTGGTTTATATGTAGAATAACAGATACCCGGGAATGAGTTCCAGGCTGGAAGCTAATCGTAGGGTTCGGGTGGTTATTATATAGAATAACAGATACCGAGGAGTGAGTTACAGACTGGAATCTAATTGAGAGGTTTGGGTGGTTTATAAATAGAATAACAGATACCCGGGAGTGAGTTACAGGCTGGAAGCTAATCGAAGGGTTCGGGTGGTTTCTTTATAAATAACAGATACCAGGGAATGAGTTACAGCCTGGAATCTAATTGAGGGGTTCAGAGGGGTTTATATATCGAATAACAGATACCTGGGAGTGAGTTGCAGACTGGTATCTAATTGAAAGGTATGGCTGGTTTATATACAGATTAAAAGATACCCGGGAATGAGTTACAGACTGGAATCTAATCGAAGGTTCGGGGTGGTTTATACAGAAAATAACACATACCTGGGAGTGAGTTACAGGCTGGAATCTAATCGAAGGGTTCGGGTGGTTTCTTTATAAAATAACAGATACCCAAGAGTCAGTTACAGACTGGAATCTAATCGAGGGGTTCGGTTGGTTATATCTAGAATAACAGATACCGGGAGTGAGTTATACACTGGAATCTAATCGAAGGGTCGGGGTGGTTTATTCATAGATTAACAGATACCGGGAGTGAGTTATTGACTGGAATCTAATCGAAGGGTCGTGGTGGTTTAGATATAGAATAACAGAGACCCGGGAGTGAGTTACAGGCTGGAATCTAATCGGAGGGTTCGGGTGGTTTCTTTATAAAATAACAGATACCTGGGCGTGAGTTACAGACTGGAATCTAATCAAAGGATCGGGGTGGTTTAGATATTGAATAACAGATACCCGGGAGTGAGTTACAGTCTGGAATTTAATCGAGGGGTTCAGGTGGTTTATATATTGAATAACAGATACCTGGGCGTGAGTTACAGACTGGAATCTAATCAAAGGATCGGGGTGGTTTAGATATAGAATAACAGATACCCGGGAGTGAGTTGCAGACTGGAATCTAATTGAAAGGTTTGGGTGGTTTTCTATCGAATAACAGATAGTATTAGAATTAGAATTAGAACATTACAGCGCAGTACAGGCCCTTCGGCCCTCGATGTTGCGCCGACCTGTGAAACCATCTGACCTACACTATTCCATTTTCATCCATATGTCTATCCAATGACCACTTAAATGCCCTTAAAGTTGGCGAGTCTACTACTGTTGCAGGCAGGGCTTTACACGCCCCTACTACTCTCTGAGTAAAGAAACTACCTCTAACATCTGTCCTATATCTATCACCCCTCAACCTAAAGCTATGTCCCCTCGTGTTTGCCATCACCATCCGAGGAAAAAGACTCTCACTATCCACCCTATCTAACCCTCTGATTATCTTATATGTCTCTATTAAGTCACCTCTCCTCCTCCTTCTCTCCAACGAAAACAACCTCAAGTCCCTCAGCCTTTCCTCGTAAGACCTTCCCTCCATACCAGGCAACATCCTAGTAAATCTCCTCTGCACCCTTTCCAAAGCTTCCACATCCTTCCTATAATGCGGTGACCAGAACTGCACGTAATACTCCAGTTGCGGTCTCACCAGAGTTTTGTACAGCTGCAGCATGACCTCGTGGCTCCGAAACTCGATCCCCCGACTAATAAAAGCTAACACACCATATGCCTTCTTAACAGCCCTATTAACCTGGGTAGCAACTTTCAGGGATTTATGTACCTGGACACCAAGATCTCTCTGTTCATCTACACTACCAAGAATCTTCCCATTAGCCCAGTACTCTGCATTCCTGTTACTCCTTCCAAAGTGAATCACCTCACACTTTTCCGCATTAAACTCCATTTGCCATCTCTCAGCCCAGCTCTGCAGCCTATCTATGTCCCTCTGTACCCTACAACATCCTTCGGCACTATCCACAACTCCACCGACCTTAGTGTCATCCGCAAATTTACTAACCCACCCTTCTACACCCTCTTCCAGGTCATTTATAAAAATGACAAACAGCAGTGGCCCCAAAACAGATCCTTGCGGTACACCACTAGTAACTAAACTCCAGGATGAACATTTGCCATCAACCACCACCCTCTGTCTTCTTTCAGCTAGCCAATTTCTGATCCAAAGCTCGAAATCACCTTCAACCCCATACTTCCGTATTTTCTGCAATAGCCTACCGTGGGGAACCTTATCAAACGCCTTACTGAAATCCATATACACCACATCCACTGCTTTACCCTCATCCACCTGTTTGGTCACCTTCTTGAAAAACTCAATAAGGTTTGTGAGGCACGACCTACCCGTCACAAAACCGTGCTGACTATCGCTAATGAACTTATTCTTTTCAAGATGATTATAAATCCTGTCTCTTATAACCTTTTCCAACATTTTACGCACAACCGAAGTAAGGCTCACAGGTCTATAATTACCAGGGCTGTCTCTACTCCCCTTCTTGAACAAAGAGACAACATTTGCTATCCTCCAGTCTTCCGGCACTATTCCTGTCGACAATGACGACATAAAGATCAAGGACAAAGGCTCTGCAATCTCCTCCCTAGCTTCCCAGAGAATCCTAGGATAAATCCCATCTGGCCCAGGGGATTTATCTATTTTCACACTTTCCAAAATTGCTAACTCCTCCTCCTTGTGAACCTCAATCCCATCTAGCCTAGTAGTCTGAATCTCAGTATTCTCCTCGACAACAAATTCTTTCTGTACTGTAAATACTGATGAAAAATATTCATTTAACGCTTCCCCTATCTCCTCTGATTCCACACACAACTTCCCACTACTGTCCTTGATTGGCCCTAATCTAACTCTAGTCATTCTTTTATTCCTGATATACCGATAGAAAGCCTTAGGGTTTTCCCTGATCCTATCCACCAAAGCCTTCGGGTTTTCCCTGATCCTATCCGCCAAGTGAGTGAGTGAGTTCCCGGGAGTGAGTTACAGACCGGAATCTAATCGAGGGGTTCGGGGTGTTTATATATACAATAACAGACCCCCGGGAGTGAGTTACAGACTGCAATCTAATAAATGGGTTCAGGGGGTTGATGTCTCGAATAACTGATACCCCGGAGTGAGTTACAGGCTGGAATCTCATCGAGGGGTTCGGGGTGTTTATATATAGAATAACAGATGCCCGGGAATGAGTTACAGGCTGGAATCTAATCGAAGGCTTTGGGTGGTTTATATATAGAATAACAGATACTTGGGAGTGAGTTAAAGACTGGAAACTAATCGCGGGGTTCAGGGGGTTTATATATAGAATAACAGATACCCGGGAGTGAGTTACAGACTGGAATCTAATCGAGGGATCGGGTGGTTTATATGCAGAATAACAGATACCCAGGACCGGGTTACAGACTGGAATCTAATCAAGAGGTTCGGAGTGTTTATATATACAATAACAGATACCCGGGAGTGAGTTACAGACTGGAATCTAATAAATAGGTTCAGGGCGTTTATATATAGAATAACTGATACCCAGTAGTAAGATACAGACTGGAATCTAATCGAGGGATCGGGTGGTTTATATATAAAATAACAGATACCCGGGAGTGAGTTGCAGACTGGAATCTAATCGAGAGGTTTGGGTGGTTTTTGTATACAATAACAGATACCTGGGCGTGAGTTACAGACTGGAATCTAATTGAAGGGTTCGATGGGGTGGGGGTTTTATATATCGAATAACAGATACCCAGGAGTGAGTGACAGACTGGGATCTAATCGAGAGGTTTGGGTGGTTTATACATAGAATAACAGATACCCAAGAGTGAGTTACAGACTGGAATCGAATTGAAAGGTTTGGGTGGTTTATATATAGAATAACAGATACCCGGGAGTGAGTGACAGGCTGGAAGCTAATCAAAGGGTTCGGGTGGTTTCTTTATAAATAACAGATACCCGGGAGTGAGTTACAGACTGGAATCTAATCGAGGGGTTCAGAGGGGTTTATATATAGAATAACAGAGACCCGGGAGTGAGTTACAAACTGGAATCTAATCAAAGGTTTCGGGGTGGTTTATATATCGAATAACAGATTCCCGGGAATGAGTTACAGGCTGGAATCTAATCGAAGGGTTTGGGTGGTTTATATATAGAATAACAGATATCCGGGAGTGAATTAAAGGCTGGAATCTAGTCAAGGGGTTCAGGTGACTTATATATCGAATAACAGATACCCGGGAGTGAGTTGCAGACTGGAATCTAACTGAAAGGTTTGGGTGGTTTAGATACAGAATGACAGATATCCGGGAGTGAGTTACAGACGGGAATCTGATCGAGGGGTTCGGGGGGTTTATATATGGAATAACAGATACCCGGGAATGAGTTACAGACTGGAATCTAATCGTGGGGTTCGGGGTGTTTTTATATATGGAATAACAAATACTCAGGAGTGAGTGACAGACTGGAATCTAATCGAGGGGTTCGGTGGGTTTACATATAGAATAACAGATACCCGGGAGTGAGTTACAGGCTGGAATCTAATCCAGGGATTCGGGCGGTTTATATATCAAATAACAGATACCCGGGAGTGAGTTACAGACTGGAATCTAATCGAGGGATTCGGGCGGTTTATATATAGAATAACAGATACCAGGGAGTGAGTTACAGACTGGAATCTAATCAAAGGGTTCGGGTGGTATATATATGGAATATCAGATACCCGGGAGTGAATTACAGGCTGGAATCTAATCGAAGGATTCGGTGGGGTGGGTGGTTTATCTAGAATAAAGGATACACAGGAGTGAGTTACAGACTGGAATCTAATCGAAGGATTCGGTGGGGTGGGTGGTTTATCTAGAATAAAGGATACACAGGAGTGAGTTACAGACTGGAATCTAATTGAAAGGTTTGGGTGGTTTATGTGTAAAATAACAGATACCCAGGACTGGGTTACAGACTGGAATCTAATCAGGAGGGTCGGAGTGTTTTTATATCCAATAACTGATACCCGGGAGTGAGTTACAGACTGGAATCTAATAAATGGGTTCAGGGGGTTCATTTATAGAATAACTGATACCCAGGAGTGAGTTACAGACTGGAATCTAATCGAGGGATCGGGTGGTTCATATTTAGAATAACAGATATCCGGGAGTGAGTTACAGACTGGAATCTAATCGAGGGATCGGGTGGTTTACAAATAGAATAACAGATACCCGGGAGTGAGTTACAGACTGGAATGTAATTGAAAGGTTTGGGTGGTTTATATGTAGAATAACAGAGACCCGGGAGTGAGTTACAGACTGGAATCTAATTGAAGGGTTCGATGGGTTTATATATAAAATAACAGATACCCGGGAGTGAGTTACAGACTGGAATCCAATCGAGGGGTTCAGAGGGGTTTATATATAGAATAACAGATACCCGGGAGTGAGTTACAGACTGGAATCTAATCGAGGGGTTCGGGGTGGTTTATATACAGAATAACAGATACCCGGGAGTGAGTTACAGACTGGAATCTAATCGAGGGCTTCGGGGTGGTTTATATATCGAATAACACATACCCGGGAATGAGTTACAGGCTGGAATCTAATCGAAGGGTTTGGGTTGTTTATATATCGAATAACAGATACCCAGGAGTGAGTGACAGACTGGGATCTAATCGAGAGATTTGGGTGGTTTATACATAGAATAACAGATACCCAAGAGTGAGTTACAGACTGGAATCGAATTGAAAGGTTTGGGTGGTTTATATATAGAATAACAGATACCCGGGAGTGAGTGACAGGCTGGAAGCTAATCAAAGGGTTCGGGTGGTTTCTTTATAAATAACAGATACCAGGGAATGAGTTACAGACTGGAATCTAATCGAGGGGTTCAGAGGGGTTTATATAGAGAATAACAGAGACCCGGGAGTGAGTTACAAACTGGAATCTAATCGAAGGTTTCGGGGTGGTTTATATATCGAATAACAGATTCCCGGGAATGAGTTACAGGCTGGAATCTAATCGAAGGGTTTGGGTGGTTTATATATAGAATAACAGATATCCGGGAGTGAATTAAAGGCTGGAATCTAGTCAAGGGGTTCAGGTGACTTATATATCGAATAACAGATACCCGGGAGTGAGTTGCAGACTGGAATCTAACTGAAAGGTTTGGGTGGTTTAGATACAGAATGACAGATATCCGGGAGTGAGTTACAGACGGGAATCTGATCGAGGGGTTCGGGGGGTTTATATATAGAATAACAGATACCCGGGAATGAGTTACAGACTGGAATCTAATTGTGGGGTTCGGGGTGTTTTTATATATGGAATAACAAATACTCAGGAGTGAGTGACAGACTGGAATCTAATCGAGGGGTTCGGTGGGTTTAAATATAGAATAACAGATACCCGGGACTGAGTTACAGGCTGGAATCTAATCGAGGGATTCGGGCGGTTTATATATAGAATAACAGATATCTGGGAGTGAGTTACAGACTGGAATCTAATCGAGGGGTTCAGGGGGTTTATATATAGAATAACAGATACCCGGGAGTGAGTTACAGACTGGAATCTAATCGAAGGGTTCGGGTGGTATATATATGGAATATCAGATACCCGGGAGTGAATTACAGGCTGGAATCTAATCGAAGGATTCGGTGGGGTGGGTGGTTTATCTAGAATAAAGGATACACAGGAGTGAGTTACAGACTGGAATCTAATTGAAAGGTTTGGGTGGTTTATGTGTAAAATAACAGATACCCAGGACTGGGTTACAGACTGGAATCTAATCAGGAGGGTCGGAGTGTTTTTATATCCAATAACTGATACCCGGGAGTGAGTTACAGACTGGAATCTAATAAATGGGTTCAGGGGGTTCATTTATAGAATAACTGATACCCAGGAGTGAGTTACAGACTGGAATCTAATCGAGGGATCGGGTGGTTTATATATAGAATAACAGATATCCGGGAGTGAGTTACAGACTGGAATCTAATCGAGGGATCGGGTGGTTTATAAATAGAATAACAGATACCCGGGAGTGAGTTACAGACTGGAATGTAATTGAAAGGTTTGGGTGGTTTATATGTAGAATAACAGAGACCCGGGAGTGAGTTACAGACTGGATTCTAATTGAAGGGTTCGATGGGGTGGGAGTTTTATATATAGAATAACAGATACCCGGGAGTGAGTTACAGACTGGAATCTAATTGAAGGGTTCGATGGGTTTATATATAAAATAACAGATACCCGGGAGTGAGTTACAGACTGGAATCCAATCGAGGGGTTCAGAGGGGTTTATATATAGAATAACAGATACCCGGGAGTGAGTTACAGACTGGAATCTAATCGAGGGCTTCGGGGTGGTTTATATATCGAATAACACATACCCGGGAATGAGTTACAGGCTGGAATCTAATCGAAGGGTTTGGGTTGTTTATATATCGAATAACAGATACCCAGGAGTGAGTGACAGACTGGGATCTAATCGAGAGATTTGGGTGGTTTATACATAGAATAACAGATACCCAAGAGTGAGTTACAGACTGGAATCGAATTGAAAGGTTTGGGTGGTTTATATATAGAATAACAGATACCCGGGAGTGAGTGACAGGCTGGAAGCTAATCAAAGGGTTCGGGTGGTTTCTTTATAAATAACAGATACCCGGGAGTGAGTTACAGACTGGAATCTAATCGAGGGGTTCAGAGGGGTTTATATATAGAATAACAGATACCCGGGAGTGAGTTACAGACTGGAATCTAATCGAGGGCTTCGGGGTGGATTATATATCGAATAACACATACCCGGGAATGAGTTACAGGCTGGAATCTAATCGAAGGGTTTGGGTTGTTTATATATCGAATAACAGATACCCAGGAGTGAGTGACAGACTGGGATCTAATCGAGAGATTTGGGTGGTTTATACATAGAATAACAGATACCCAAGAGTGAGTTACAGACTGGAATCGAATTGAAAGGTTTGGGTGGTTTATATATAGAATAACAGATACCCGGGAGTGAGTGACAGGCTGGAAGCTAATCAAAGGGTTCGGGTGGTTTCTTTATAAATAACAGATACCAGGGAATGAGTTACAGACTGGAATCTAATCGAGGGGTTCAGAGGGGTTTATATATAGAATAACAGAGACCCGGGAGTGAGTTACAGACTGGAATCTAATCGAGGGCTTCGGGGTGGTTTATATATCGAATAACAGATTCCCGGGAATGAGCTACAGGCTGGAATCTAATCGAAGGGTTTGGGTGGTTTATATATAGAATAACAGATATCCGGGAGTGAATTAAAGGCTGGAATCTAGTCAAGGGGTTCAGGTGACTTATATATCGAATAACAGATACCCGGGAGTGAGTTGCAGACTGGAATCTAACTGAAAGGTTTGGGTGGTTTAGATACAGAATGACAGATATCCGGGAGTGAGTTACAGACGGGAATCTGATCGAGGGGTTCGGGGGGTTTATATATGGAATAACAGATACCCGGGAATGAGTTACAGACTGGAATCCAATCGTGGGGTTCGGGGTGTTTTTATATATGGAATAACAAATACTCAGGAGTGAGTGACAGACTGGAATCTAATCGAGGGGTTCGGTGGGTTTACATATAGAATAACAGATACCCGGGAGTGAGTTACAGGCTGGAATCTAATCGAGGGATTCGGGGGGTTTATATATCAAATAACAGACACCCGGGAGTGAGTTACAGACTGGAATCTAATAAATGGGTTCAGGGGGTTCATTTATAGAATAACTGATACCCAGGAGTGAGTTACAGACTGGAATCTAATCGAGGGATCGGGTGGTTTATATATAGAATAACAGATATCCGGGAGTGAGTTACAGACTGGAATCTAATCGAGGGATCGGGTGGTTTATAAATAGAATAACAGATACCCGGGAGTGAGTTACAGACTGGAATGTAATTGAAAGGTTTGGGTGGTTTATATGTAGAATAACAGAGACCCGGGAGTGAGTTACAGACTGGATTCTAATTGAAGGGTTCTATGGGGTGGGAGTTTTATATATAGAATAACAGATACCCGGGAGTGAGTTACAGACTGGAATCTAATTGAAGGGTTCGATGGGTTTATATATAAAATAACAGATACCCGGGAGTGAGTTACAGACTGGAATCCAATCGAGGGGTTCAGAGGGGTTTATATATAGAATAACAGATACCCGGGAGTGAGTTACAGACTAGAATCTAATTGAGGGCTTCGGGGTGGTTTATATATCGAATAACACATACCCGGGAATGAGTTACAGGCTGGAATCTAATCGAAGGGTTTGGGTTGTTTATATATAGAATAACAGATACCCATGAGTAAGTTACTGGTTGGAAACTAATTGAAGGGATCAGGGGGTTTATATATAGAATAACAGATACCCGGGAGTGAATTACATTCTGGAATCTAATCGAAGGATTCGGGGTGGCTTATATCTAGAATAACAGATACCCAGGAGTGAGTTACAGACTGGAATCTAATCGAGAGGTTTGGGTGGTTTATATATAGAATAACAGATACCCAGGAGTGAGTTACAGACTGGAATCTAATCGAGGGGTTCGGGTGGCTTATATCTAGAATAACTGATACCCGGGAGTGAGTTACAGACTGGAATCTAATTGAGGGGTTCGTGTGGATTCTTTATAAAATAACAGATACCTGGGAGTGAGTTGCAGACTGGAATCTAATCGAGGGGTTCAGAGTTGTTTATATATAGAATAACAGATACCCGGGAGTGAGTTACAGACTGGAATCTAATCGAGGGGTTCAGAGTTGTTTATATATAGAATAACAGATACCCCGGAGTAAGTTACAGACTGGAATCTAATCGAGGGGTTCAGAGGGTTTTATGGGGCGGCACTGTGGCGCAGTGGTTAGCACCGCAGCCTCACAGCTCCAGTGACCCGGGTTCAATTCTGGGTACTGCCTGTGTGGAGTTTGCAAGTTCTCCCTGTGACTGCGTGGGTTTACTCCGGGTGCTCCGGTTTCCTCCCACATGCCAAAAGACTTTCACGTTGGTAGGTAAATTGGCCATTATAAATTGCCATTAGTATTGGTAGGTGGGAGGGAAATATAGGGACAGGTGGGGATGTGGGATGAGTGGAGGATTAATATAAATGGGTAGTTGATGGTCGGCACAGACTCGGTGGGCCGAAGGGCCTGTTTCAGTGCTGTATCTCTAAATGAAACTAAACTAAATATATCGAATAACAGATATCCAGGACCGGGTTACAGACTGGAATCTAATCAAGAGGTTTGGAGTGTTTATACATACAATATCAGATACCCGGGAGCGAGTTACAGATTGGAATCTAATAAATGGGTTCAGGGGGTTTATATATAGAATAACTGATACCCAGGAGTGAGTTACAGACTGGAATCTAATCGAGGGGTTGGGGTGGTTTATATATAGAATAACAGATACCCGGGAGTGAATTACAGGCTGGAATCTAATCGAGGCGTTCGAGGGGTTTATATATAGAATAACAGATACCCGGCAGTGAATTACAGGATGGAATCTAATTGAGGGGCTCGAGGGATTTATAGATAGAATAACAGATACCCGGGGGTGAGTTACAGACTGGATTCTAATTGAGGGGCTCGAGGAGTTTATATATAGAATATCAGATACCCGGGAGTGAATTACAGGCTGGAATCTAATCGAGGCGTTCGAGGGGTTTATATATAGAATAACAGATACCCGGGAGTGAGTTACAGACTGGAATCTAATCGAGGGGTTCGGGGTGGTTTATATATAGAATATCAGATACCCGGGAGTGAATTACAGGCTGGAATCTAATCGAGGCGTTCGAGGGGTTTATATATAGAATAACAGATACCCGACAGTGAATTACAGGATGGAATCTAATTGAGGGGCTCGAGGGATTTATGGATAGAATAACAGATACCCGGGGGTGAGTTACCGACTGGAATCTAATCGAGGGGTTCGGGGTGTTCATATATCGTATAACAGATACCCGGGAGTGAGTTACAGACTGAAATCTAATCGACGGGTTTGGGCGATTTATGCATATAACAACAGATACTCGGGAGTGCGTTACAGGCTGGAATCTAATTCAGGGGCTTGGGGGTTTATATATAGAATAACAGAAAACCCAGGAGCACAGTTACAGACTGGATTCTAATTGAAGGGTTCATGTGGTTTATATCTAGAATAACAGATAACCGGGAGTGAATTACAGACTGGAATCTAATCGAGTGGTTCAGGGGGGTTTACATATAGAATAACAGATACCCGGGAGTGAGTTACAGACTGGAATCTAATCGAAGGGTTCGTGTAGTTTATATAGAGAATAACAGATACCCGGGAGTGAGTTCCAGACTGGAATCTAATCGAAGGGTTCGTGTAGTTTATATATAGAATAACAGATACCCGGGAGTGAGTTACAGACTGGAATCTGATTGAAGGGTTCGATGGGGTGGGGGTTTTATATATAGAATAACAGATACTCAGGAGTGAGTGACAGACTGGAATCTAATCGAGAGGTTTGGGTAGTTTATATATGGAATAACAGATACCCGGGAGTGAGTTACAGACTGGAATCGAATCCAGGGGCTCGAGGGGTTAAAACATAGAATAACAGATACCGAGGAGCACGGTTACAGACTGGAATCTAATTGCGGGTTTCAGGGGGTTTATATATAGAATAACAGACAACCGGGAGTGAATTACAGACTGGAATCTAATCGAGGGGTTCAGGGGGTTTTTATGTAGAATAACAGATACCCGGGAGTGAGTTACAGACTGGAATCTAATCGAGGGGCTCGAGGGGTTTATATATAGAATAACAGATACCTGGGAGTGAGTTACAGACTGGAATCTAATCAAGGGGCTCGAGGGGTTTATATATAGAATAACAGATACCCGGGAGTGAGTTACAGACTGGAATCTAATCGAGGGGTTCGGGTGGTTTATATATAGAATAACAGATACCCGGGAGTGAGTTACAGACTGGAATCTAATCGAGGGGTTTGGGGGGTTTATATATAGAATAACAGATACCCGGGAGTGAGTTACAGTTTGGAATCTAATCGAGGGGCTCGAGGGGTTTATATATAGAATAACAAATACCCAGGAGTGAGTTACAGACTGGAATCTAATCGAGGGATTCAGGGTGGTTTATATATGGAATAACAGATACCCGGCAGTGAGTTACAGACTGGAATCTAATCGAGGGGCTCGAGGGGTTTATATATTGAATAACAGATACCCGGGAGTGAGTTACAGGCTGAAATCTAATCGAGGGGTTCGGGGGGGTTTATATATAGAATATCAGATACCCGGGAGTGAGTTACAGACTGGAATCTAATCGAGGGGTTCGGGGTGTTTATATATAGAATAACAGATTCCCGGGAGTGAGTTACAGACTGGAATCTAATCGAGGGGTTCGGGGGGTTTATATATAGAATAACAGATACCCGGGAGTGAGTTACAGACTGGAATCTAATCGAGGGGTTCGGGGGGTTTATATATCGAATAGCAGATTCCCGGGAGTGAGTTAAAGACTGGAATCTAATAAATGGGTTCAGTGGGTTTATATATAGAATAACAGATACCCGGGAATGAATTACAGACTGGAATCTAATCGAGGGGTTCAGGGTGGTTTATTTATAGAATATCAGATACCCGGGAGTGAGTTACAGACTGGAATCTAATCGAGGGGCTCGAGGGTTTATATATAGAATATCAGATACCCGGGAGTGAGTTACAGACTGGAATCTAATTGAAAGGTTTGGGTGGTTTATATGTAGAATAACAGATACCGGGCAATGAGTTGCAGGCTGGAAGCTCATCGAAGGGTTCGTGTAGTTTATATATAGAATAACAGATACCCGGGAGTGAGTTCCAGACTGGAATCTAATCGAAGGGTTCGTGTAGTTTATATATAGAATAACAGATACCCAGGAGTGAGTGACAGACTGGAATCTAATCGAGAGGTTTGGGTGGTTTATATATGGAATAACAGATACCCGGGAGTGAGTTACAGACTGGAATCGAATCCAGGGGCTCGAGGGGTTAAAACATAGAATAACAGATACCGAGGAGCACGGTTACAGACTGGAATCTAATTGCGGGTTTCAGGGGGTTTATATATAGAATAACAGACAACCGGGAGTGAATTACAGACTGGAATCTAATCGAGGGGTTCAGGGGGTTTTTATGTAGAATAACAGATACCCGGGAGTGAGTTACAGACTGGAATCTAATCGAGGGGCTCGAGGGGTTTATATATAGAATAACAGATACCTGGGAGTGAGTTACAGACTGGAATCTAATCAAGGGGCTCGAGGGGTTTATATATGGAATAACAGATACCCGGGAGTGAGTTACAGACTGGAATCTAATCGAGGGATTCAGGGGGTTAATACATAGAATAACAGATACCCGGGAGTGAGTTACAGACTGGAATCTAATCGAGGGATTCAGGGGGTTTATACATAGAATAACAGATACCCGGGAGTGAGTTACAGACTGGAATCTAATCGAGGGGTTTGGGGGGTTTATATATAGAATAACAGATACCCGGGAGTGAGTTACAGACTGGAATCTAATCGAGGGATTCAGGGTGGTTTATATATGGAATAACAGATACCCGGCAGTGAGTTACAGACTGGAATCTAATCGAGGGGCTCGAGGGGTTTATATATTGAATAACAGATACCCGGGAGTGAGTTACAGGCTGAAATCTAATCGAGGGGTTCGGGGGGGTTTATATATAGAATATCAGATACCCGGGAGTGAGTTACAGACTGGAATCTAATCGAGGGGTTCGGGGGGTTTATATATCGAATAGCAGATTCCCGGGAGTGAGTTACAGACTGGAATCTAATAAATGGGTTCAGGGGGTTTATATATAGAATAACAGATACCCGGGAATGAATTACAGACTGGAATCTAATCGAGGGGTTCAGGGGGTTTATTTATAGAATATCAGATACCCGGGAGTGAGTTACAGACTGGAATCTAATCGAGGGGCTCGAGGGTTTATATATAGAATATCAGATACCCGGAAGTGAGTTACAGACTGGAATCTAATCGAGGGGTTCAGGGTGGTTTATATATGGAATAACAGATACCCGGCAGTGAGTTACAGACTGGAATCTAATCGAGGGGTTTGGGGGGTTTATATATAGAATAACAGATACCCAGGAGCACGGTTACAGACTGGAATCTAATTGAGGGGTTCATGTGGTTTATATATAGAATAACAGATACCCGGGAGTGATTTACAGACTGGAATCTAATCGAGGGGTTCAGGGGGGTTTATATATAATAGAACAGATACCTGGGAGTGAGTTACAGACTGGAATCTAATTGAAAGGTTTGGGTGGTTCATATGTAGAATAACAGATACCCAGGACCGGGTTACAGACTGGAATCTAATCAGGAGGTTCGGAGTTTTTATCTGTCCAATCACTGATACCTGGGAGTGAGTTACAGACTGGAATCTAATAAATGGGTTCAGGGGGTTTATTTATAGAATAACTGATATCCGGGAGTGAGTTACAGACTGGAATCTATTTGAAAGGTTTGGGTGGTTTATATGTCGAATAACAGATACCGGGGAATGAGTTCCAGGCTGGAAGCTCATCGAAGGGTTTGGGTGGTTTATATATTGAATAACAGATACCCGGGAGTGAGTTACAGACTGGAATCTAATCGAGGGGTTCGGGGGGTTTATATATAGAATAACAGATACCCAGGAGTGAGTTACAGACTGGAATCTAATCGAGGTGTTCAGGTGGTTTATATATAGAATAACAGATACCCGGGAGTGAGTTCCAGACTGGAATCTAATCGAAGGGTTTGTGTGGTTTATATATAGAATAACAGATACCCGGGAGTGAGTTACAGACTGGAATCTAATCGAGGGGTTCAGGGGGTTTATATATAGAATAGCAGATACCCGGGAGTGAGTTACAGACTGGAATCTAATCGAGGTGTTCAGGTGGTTTATATATAGAATAACAGATACCCGGGAGTGAGTTCCAGACTGGAATCTAATCGAAGGGTTTGTGTGGTTTATATATAGAATAACAGATACCCAGGAGTGAGTTACAGACTGGAATCTAATTGAAGTGTTCGATGGGGTGCGGGTTTTATATATAGAATAACAGATACCCAGGAGTGAGTTACAGACTGGAATCTAATCGAGTGTTTGGGTAGTTTATATATAGAATAACAGATACCCGGGAGTGAGTTACAGACTGGAATCTAATTGAAGTGTTCGATGGGGTGCGGGTTTTATATATAGAATAACAGATACCCGGGAGTGAGTTACAGACTGGAATCTAATCGAGAGGTTTGGGTGGTTTATATATAGAATAACAGATACCAGGGGATGAGTTACAGACTGGAATCTAATTGAAGGGTTTGGGTTGTTTATATCGAGAATAACAGATACCCAGGAGTGAGTTACAGACTGGAATCTAATCGAGAGGTTTGGGTGGTTTATATATAGAATAACAGATACCCGGGAGTGAGTTACAGACTGGAATCTAATTGAAGGGTTCGATGGGGTGGGGGTTTTATATATCGAATAACAGATACCCAGGAGTGAGTTACAGACTGGAATCTAATTGAAGGGTTCGATGGGGTGGGGGTTTTATATATCGAATAACAGATACCCAGGACCGGGTTACAGACTGGAATCTAATCGAGGGGTTCGGGGGGTTTATATATAGAATAACAGATACCCAGGAGTGAGTTACAGACTGGAATCTAATCGAGAGGTTTGTGTGGATTCTTTATAAAATAACACATACCTGGGAGTGAGTTACAGACTGCAATCTAATCAATGGGTTCAATGGGGTTTATATATAGAATAACAGATACCCGGGAGTGAGTTACGGACTGGAATCTAATCGAGCGGTTTGTGTGGATTCTTTATAAAATAACACATACCTGGGAGTGAGTTACAGACTGCAATCTAATCGAGGGGTTCAGACGGGTTTACACATAGAATAACAGATACCCGGGAGTGAGTTACAGACAGGAATCTAATCGAGGGGTTCAGGGGGGTTTATATATAGAATAACAGATACCCGGGAGTAAGTTACAGATTGGAATCTAATCGAGCGGTTCAGAGGGGTTTATATATGGAATAAGAGATACCCGGGTGTGAGTTACAGACTGGAATCTAATCGAGGGGTTCGGGGTGGTTTCTATCTCGAATAACAGATACCCAGGAGTGAGTTACAGACTGGAATCAAATCGAAGGGGGTCAGAGAGGTTTATATATAGAATAACAGATACCCGGATGTGAGTTACAGACTGGAATATAATCGAGGGGTTCGGGGTGGTTTCTATCTCAAATAACAGATACCCAGGAGTGAGTTACAGACTGGAATCTAATCGAGGGGTTTGTGTGGATTCTTTATAAAATAACAGATACCTGGGAGTGAGTTGCAGACTGGAATCTAATCGAGGGGTTCAGAGTTGTTTATGTATGGAATAACAGATACCCCGGAATAAGTTACAGATTGGAATCTAATCGAGGGGTTCAGAGGGGTTTATAGGGCGGCACGGTGGCCCAGTGGTTAGCACCGCAGCCTCACAGCTCCAGTGACCCGGGTTCAATTCTGGGTACTGCCTGTGTGGAGTTTGCAAGTTCTCCCTCTGTCTGTGTGGGTTTTCTCCGGGTGCTCCGGTTTCCTCCCACAGCCAAAAGACTTGCAGGTTGGTAGGTAAATTGGCCTTTATAAATTGCCACGAGTATAGGTAGGTGGTAGGGAAATATAGGGACAGGTGGGGATGTGGTAGGAATGTGGGATTAGTGTAGGATTAGTATAAATGGGTGGTTGATGGTCGGCACAGACTCGGTGGGCCGAAGGGCCTGTTTCAGTGCTGTATCTCTAAACTAAACGAAACTAAATATATAGAATCACAGATATCCAGGACCGGGTTACAGACTGGAATCTAATCAAGAGGTTCGGAGTGTTTATATATACAATAACAGATACCCGGGAGCGAGTTACAGATTGGAATCTAATAAATGGGTTATGGGGGTTTATATATAGAATAACAGATACCCAGGAGTGAGTTACAGACTGGAATCTAATCGAGGGATCGGGTGGTTTATATACAGAATAACAGATACCCGGGAGTGAATTACAGGCTGGAATCTAATCGAGGCGTTCGAGGGGTTTATATATAGAATAACAGATACCCGGGAGTGAGTTACAGGATGGAATCTAATGGCGGGGTTCGGGGAGTTTATATATGGAATAACAGATACCCGGGAGTGAGTTACAGACTGGAATCTAATCGCGGGGTTCAGGGTGTTTATATCTTGTATAACAGATATCCGGGAGTTAGTTCCCGGCTGGAATCTAATTGAGGGGTTCGGGGTGGTTTATATATAGAATAACAGATACCTGGGAGTGAGTTACAGACTGGAATCCAATCGAGGGGTTCGAGGGGTTGATGTATAGAATAACAGATACCCGGGAGTGAGTTACAGACTGGAATCTAATTGAGGGGCTCGAGGGGTTTACATATCGAATAACAGATACCCGGTAGTGAGTTACAGACTGGTATCTAATCGAGGGGCTCGAGGGGTTTATATATAGAATAACAGATACCCGGGTGTGAGTTCCAGACAGGAATCTAATTGAGGGGTTCAGGGGGGTTTATATATAGAATATCAGATACCCGGGAGTGAGTTACAAGATGGAATCTAATTGCGGGGTTCGGGGAGTTTATATATGGAATAACAGATACCCGGCAGTGAGTTACAATTTGGAATCTAAGTGAGGGGCTCGAGGGGTTTATATATAGAATAACAGATACCCGGGAGTGAATTACAGGCTGGAATCTAATCGAGGCGTTTGAGGGGTTTTTATATAGAATAACAGATACCCGGGAGTGAGTTGCAGGATGGAATCTAATAGAGGGGCTCGAGGGGTTTCTGTTTGGAATAACAGATACCCGGGAGTGAGTTACAGACTGGGATCTAATTGAGGGGCTTGAGGGGGGTTATTATATAGAATAACAGATACCCGGGAGTGAGTTACAGTTTGGAATCTAATGGCGGGGTTCGGGGAGTTTATATATGGAATAACAGATACCCGGGAGTGAGTTACAGACTGGAATCTAATCGCGGGGTTCAGGGTGTTTATATCTTGTATAACAGATATCCGGGAGTTAGTTCCCGGCTGGAATCTAATTGAGGGGTTCGGGGTGGTTTATATATAGAATAACAGATACCTGGGAGTGAGTTACAGACTGGAATCCAATCGAGGGGTTCGAGGGGTTGATGTATAGAATAACAGATACCCGGGAGTGAGTTACAGACTGGAATCTAATTGAGGGGCTCGAGGGGTTTACATATCGAATAACAGATACCCGGGAGTGAGTTACAGACTGGTATATAATCGAGGGGCTCGAGGGGTTTATATATAGAATAACAGATACCCGGGTGTGAGTTCCAGACAGGAATCTAATCGAGGGGTTCAGGGGGGTTTATATATAGAATATCAGATACCCGGGAGTGAGTTACAAGATGGAATCTAATTGCGGGGTTCGGGGAGTTTATATATGGAATAACAGATACCCGGCAGTGAGTTACAATTTGGAATCTAAGTGAGGGGCTCGAGGGGTTTATATATAGAATAACAGATACCCGGGAGTGAATTACAGGCTGGAATCTAATCGAGGCGTTTGAGGGGTTTTTATATAGAATAACAGATACCCGGGAGTGAGTTGCAGGATGGAATCTAATAGAGGGGCTCGAGGGGTTTCTGTTTGGAATAACAGATACCCGGGAGTGAGTTACAGACTGGGATCTAATTGAGGGGCTTGAGGGGGGTTATTATATAGAATAACAGATACCCGGGAGTGAGTTACAGTTTGGAATCTAATCGAGGGGCTCGAGGGGTTTATATGTAGAATATCAGATACCTGGGAGTGAGTTACAGATTGGAAAATATTCGAGGGGGTCGGGGGTTTACATATGGAATAACAGATACCCGGGAGTGAGTTACAGACTGGAATCTAATTGAGGGGCTCGAGGGGTTTATATGTAGTATAACAGATATCCGGGAGTGAGTTCCAGACTGGAATCTAATCGCGGGGTTCAGGGTGTTTATATCTAGTATAACAGATACCCGGGGGTGAGTTGCAGACTGAAATCTAATCGAGGGGCTCGAGGGGTTTATATATAGAATAACAGATACCCGGGAGTGAGTTACAGACTGAAATCTAATCCAGCTGTTTGGGGTTGTTTCCATATCGAATGCAGATACCTGGGCGTGAGTTACAGACTGGATTCCAATCGAGGGCTTCGGGGTGTTTATATATCGAATAACAGATACCCGGGAGTGCGTTACAGGCTGGAATCTAATCGAGGGGTTCTGGGTGTTTATATTTCGAATAACAGATACCCGGGAGTGAATTACAGACTGGAATCTAATCAAGGGGTTCACGTGTTTTATATACTGAATAACAGATACCCGGGAGTGAGTTACAGGCTGGAATCTAATCGAGGGGTTCGGGGTGGTTTATATATAGAATAACAGATTCCCGGGAGTGAGTTACAGTTTGGAATCTAATCGAGGGCTCGAGGGGTTTATATATAGAATAACAGATACCTGGGAGTGAGTTACAGACTGGAATCTAATTGAGGGGCTCGAGGCGTTTATGTTTGGAATAACAGATACCCGGGAGTGAGTTACAGACTGGGATCTAATTGAGGGGCTTGAGGGGGGTTTATATATAGAATAACAGATACCCGGGAGTGAGTTACAGACTGGAAAATATTCGAGGGGGTCGGGGGTTTATATATGGAATAACAGATACCCGGGAGTGAGTTACAGACTGGAATCTAATTGAGGGGCTCGAGGGGTTTATATATAGAATATCAGATACCCGGGAGTGAGTTACAGACTGGAATCTAATTGAGGGGTGCGAGTGGTTTTTATATAGAATAACAGATACCCGGGAGTGAATTACAGGATGGAATCTAATCGAGGCGTTCGAGGGGTTTTTATATAGAATAACAGATACCCGGGAGTGAATTACAGGGTGGAATCTAATCGAGGCGTTTGAGGGGTTTTTAGATAGAATAACAGATACCCGGTGGTCAATTACAGGATGGAATTTAATTGAGGGGCTCGAGGGGTTTAGATATGGAATAACAGACACCCGGGAGTGAGTTACAGACTGGAATCTAACAGAGGGGTTTGGGTGGTTTATATATAGAATAACAGATACCTGGGTGTGAGTTACAGACTGGAATCTAATCGAGGGGTTCGGGGGGTTTATATATAGAATAACAGATACCTGGGTGTGAGTTACAGACTGGAATCTAATCGAGGGGTTTGGGTGGTTTATATATAGAATAACAGATACCTGGGAGTGAGTTACAGACTGGAATCTAATCGAGGGGTTTTGGAGGGTTTATATGGAATATAACAGATACCTGGGACTGAGTTACCGACTGAAATCTAATTGAGGGTTTCGGGGTGGTTTATACATAGAATAACTGATAGTGGGGAGTGAATTACAGACTGGAATCTAATAGAGTGGTTCAGGGTGGTTTATATATAGAATAACAGATACCCGGGAGTGAGTAACAGACTGGAATCTAATGGAGGGATTCGGGGTGGTTTATATATCGAATAACAGATACCCGGGAGTGCGTTACAGGCTGGAATCTAATCGAGGGGTTCTGTGTGTTTTTCTTTCGAATAACAGATACCCGGGAGTGAATTACAGACTGGAATCTAATCGAGGGGTTCGGGGGGTTTATATATAGTATAACAGATACCCGGGAGTGCGTTCCAGGCTGGAATCTAATCGAGGGGTTCTGTGTGTTTTTCTTTCGAATAACAGATACCCGGGAGTGAATTACAGACTGGTATCTAATCGCGGGGTTCAGGGTGTTTATATCTAGTATAACAGATATCTGGGAGTGAGTTACAGACTGGAATCTAATGGAGGGGTTCGGGGTGGTTTATATATCGAATAACAGATACCCGGGAGTGAGTTACAGGCTGGAATCTAATCGAGGGGTTCGGGGTGGTTTATATATAGAATAACAGATACCCGGGAGTGAGTTACAGTTTGGAATCTAATCGAGGGCTCGAGGGGTTTATATATAGAATAACAGATAACCGGCAGTGAGTTACAGACTGGAATCTAAGTGAGGGGCTCGAGGGGTTTATATATAGAATAACAGATACCCGGGAGTGAATTACAGGCTGGAATCTAATCGAGGCGTTTGAGGGGTTTTTATATAGAATAACAGATACCCGGGAGTGAGTTGCAGGATGGAATCTAATAGAGGGGCTTGAGGGGGGTTTATCTATAGAATAACAGATACCCGGGAGTGAGTTACAGTTTGGAATCTAATCGAGGGGCTCGAGGGGTTTATATATAGAATATCAGATACCCGGGAGTGAGTTACAGACTGGAAAATATTCGAGGGGGTCGGGGGTTTATATATGGAATAACAGATACCCGGGAGTGAGTTACAGACTGGAATCTAATTGAGGGGCTCGAGGGGTTTATATATAGAATATCTGATACCCGGGAGTGAGTTACAGACTGGAATCTAATTGAGGGGTTCGTGGGGTTTTTATATAGAATAACAGATACCCGGTGGTCAATTACAGGATGGAATTTAATTGAGGGGCTCGAGGGGTTTATATATGGAATAACAGACACCCGGGAGTGAGTTACAGACTGGAATCTGACAGAGGGGTTTGGGTGGTTCATATATAGAATAACAGATACCTGGGTGTGAGTTACAGACTGGAATCTAATCGAGGGGTTCGAGGGGTTTATATATAGAATAACAGATACCTGGGTGTGAGTTACAGACTGGAATCTAATCGAGGGGTTTGGGTGGTTTATATATCGAATAACAGATACCCGGGAGTGAGTTACAGACTGGAATCTAATCGAGGGGTTCGGGTGGTTTATATGTAATATAACAGATACCCGGGAGTGAGTTACCGACTGAAATCTAATGGAGGGGTTCGGGGTGGTTTATATATCGAATAACAGATACCCGGGAGTGAGTTACAGGCTGGAATCTAATTGAGGGGTTCGGGGTGGTTTATATATAGAATAACAGATTCCCGGGAGTGAGTTACAGTTTGGAATCTAATCGAGGGCTCGAGGGGTTTATATATAGAATAACAGATAACCGGCAGTGAGTTACAGACTGGAATCTAATTGAGGGGCTTGAGGGGTTTACATATAGAATATCAGATACCCGGGAGTGAGTTACAGACTGGAATCTAATCGAGGGGTTCGGGGTGTTTATATATAGAATAACAGATACCCGGCAGTGAGTTACAGTTTGGAATCTAAGTGAGGGGCTCGAGGGGTTTATATATAGAATAACAGATACCCGGGAGTGAATTACAGGCTGGAATCTAATCGAGGCGTTTGAGGGGTTTTTATATAGAATAACAGATACCCGGGAGTGAGTTGCAGGATGGAATCTAATAGAGGGGCTTGAGGGGGGTTTATCTATAGAATAACAGATACCCGGGAGTGAGTTACAGTTTGGAATCTAATCGAGGGGCTCGAGGGGTTTATATATAGAATATCAGATACCCGGGAGTGAGTTACAGACTGGAAAATATTCGAGGGGGTCGGGGGTTTATATATGGAATAACAGATACCCGGGAGTGAGTTACAGACTGGAATCTAATTGAGGGGCTCGAGGGGTTTATATATAGAATATCTGATACCCGGGAGTGAGTTACAGACTGGAATCTAATTGAGGGGTTCGTGGGGTTTTTATATAGAATAACAGATACCCGGTGGTCAATTACAGGATGGAATTTAATTGAGGGGCTCGAGGGGTTTATATATGGAATAACAGACACCCGGGAGTGAGTTACAGACTGGAATCTGACAGAGGGGTTTGGGTGGTTCATATATAGAATAACAGATACCTGGGTGTGAGTTACAGACTGGAATCTAATCGAGGGGTTCGAGGGGTTTATATATAGAATAACAGATACCTGGGTGTGAGTTACAGACTGGAATCTAATCGAGGGGTTTGGGTGGTTTATATATCGAATAACAGATACCCGGGAGTGAGTTACAGACTGGAATCTAATCGAGGGGTTCGGGTGGTTTATATGTAATATAACAGATACCCGGGAGTGAGTTACCGACTGAAATCTAATGGAGGGGTTCGGAGTGGTTTATATATCGAATAACAGATACCCGGGAGTGAGTTACAGGCTGGAATCTAATCGAGGGGTTCGGGGTGGTTTATATATAGAATAACAGATTCCCGGGAGTGAGTTACAGTTTGGAATCTAATCGAGGGCTCGAGGGGTTTATATATAGAATAACAGATACCTGGGAGTGAGTTACAGACTGGAATCTAATTGAGGGGCTCGAGGGGTTTATATATAGAATAACAGATACCCGGAAGTGAATTACAGGCTGGAATCTAATCGAGGCGTTTGAGGGGTTTTTATATGGAATAACAGATACCCAGGAGTGAGTTGCAGGATGGAATCTAATAGAGGGGCTCGTGGGGTTTATGTTTGGAATAACAGATACCCGGGAGTGAGTTACAGACTGGGATCTAATTGAGGGGCTTGAGGGGGGTTTATATATAGAATAACAGATACCCGGGTGTGAGTTACAGACTGGAAAATATTCGAGGGGGTCGGGGGTTTATATATGGAATAACAGATACCCGGGAGTGAGTTACAGACTGGAATCTAATTGAGGGGCTCGAGGGGTTGATATATCGAATATCAGATACCCGGGAGTGATTTACAGACTGGATTCTAATTGAGGGGTGCGAGGGGTTTTTATATAGAATAACAGATACCCGGGAGTGAATTACAGGATGGAAACTAATCGAGGTGTTCGAGGGGTTTTTATATAGAATAACAGATACCCGGGAGTGAATTACAGACTGGAATCTAATCGAGGGGTTCGGGGGGTTTATATATAGTGTAACAGATACCCGGGAGTCAGTTACAGACTGGAATGTAATCGCGGGGTTCAGGGTGTTTATATCTAGTATAACAGATATCTGGGAGTGAGTTACAGACTGGAATCTAATGGAGGGGTTCGGGGTGGTTTATATATCGAATAACAGATACCCGGGAGTGAGTTACAGGCTGGAATCTAATCGAGGGGTTCGGGGTGGTTTATATATCGAATAACAGATACCCGGGAGTGCGTTACAGGCTGGAATCTAATCGAGGGGTTCTGTGTGTTTTTCTTTCGAATAACAGATACCCGGGAGTGAATTGCAGACTGGAATCTAATCGAGGGGTTCGGGGGGTTTATATATAGTGTAACAGACACCCGGGAGTCAGTTACAGACTGGAATCTAATCGCGGGGTTCAGGGTGTTTATATCTAGTATAACAGATATCTGGGAGTGAGTTACAGACTGGAATCTAATGGAGGGGTTCGGGGTGGTTTATATATCGAGTAACAGATACCCGGGAGTGAGTTACAGTTTGGAATCTAATCGAGGGCTCGAGGGGTTTACATATAGAATATCAGATACCCGGGAGTGAGTTACAGACTGGAATCTAATCGAGGGGTTCGGGGGGTTTATATATAGAATAACAGATACCCGGCAGTGAGTTACAGTTTGGAATCTAAGTGAGGGGCTCGAGGGGTTTATATATAGAATAACAGATACCCGGGAGTGAATTACAGGCTGGAATCTAATCGAGGCGTTTGAGGGGTTTTTATATAGAATAACAGATACCCGGGAGTGAGTTGCAGGATGGAATCTAATAGAGGGGCTTGAGGGGAGTTTATATACAGAATAACAGATACCCGGGAGTGAGTTACAGTTTGGAATCTAATCGAGGGGCTCGAGGGGTTTATATATAGAATATCAGATACCCGGGAGTGAGTTACAGACTGGAAAATATTCGAGGGGGTAGGGGGTTTATACATGGAATAACAGATACCCGGGAGTGAGTTACAGACTGGAATCTAATTGAGGGGCTCGAGGGGTTTATATATAGAATATCAGATACCCGGGAGTGAGTTACAGACTGGAATCTAATTGAGGGGTTCGTGGGGTTTTTATATAAAATAACAGATACCCGGTGGTCAATTACAGGATGGAATTTAATTGAGGGGCTCGAGGGGTTTATATATGGAATAACAGACACCCGGGAGTGAGTTACAGACTGGAATCTAACAGAGGGGTTTGGGTGGTTTATATATAGAATAACAGATCCCTGGGAGTGAGTTGCAGGATGGAATCTAATAGAGGGGCTCGTGGGGTTTATGTTTGGAATAACAGATACCCGGGAGTGAGTTACAGACTGGGATCTAATTGAGGGGCTTGAGGGGGGTTTATATAGAGAATAACAGATACCCGGGTGTGAGTTACAGACTGGAAAATATTCGAGGGGGTCGGGGGTTTATATATGGAATAACAGATACCCGGGAGTGAGTTACAGACTGGAATCTAATTGAGGGGCTCGAGGGGTTTATATATAGAATATCAGATACCCGGGAGTGAGTTACAGACTGGAATCTAATTGAGGGGTGCGAGGGGTTTTTATATAGAATAACAGATACCCGGGAGTGAATTACAGGATGGAATCTAATCGAGGCGTTCGAGGGGTTTTTATATAGAATAACAGATACCCGGGAGTGAATTACAGGGTGGAATCTAATCGAGGCGTTTGAGGGGTTTTTAGATAGAATAACAGATACCCGGTGGTCAATTACAGGATGGAATTTAATTGAGGGGCTCGAGGGGTTTATATATGGAATAACAGACACCCGGGAGTGAGTTACAGACTGGAATCTAACAGAGGGGTTTGGGTGGTTTATATATAGAATAACAGATACCTGGGTGTGAGTTACAGACTGGAATCTAATCGAGGAGTTCGGGGGGTTTATATATAGAATAACAGATACCTGGGTGTGAGTTACAGACTGGAATCTAATCGAGGGGTTTGGGTGGTTTATATATAGAATAACAGATACCTGGGAGTGAGTTACAGACTGGAATCTAATCGAGGGGTTTTGGAGGGTTTATATGAAATATAACAGATACCTGGGACTGAGTTACCGACTGAAATCTAATCGAGGGTTTCGGGGTGGTTTATATATAGAATAACAGATAGTCGGGAGTGAATTACAGACTGGAATCTAATCGAGGGGTTCAGGGTGGTTTATATATAGAATAACAGATATCCAGGAGTGAGTTACAGACTGGAACCTAATGGAGTGGTTCGAGGGGTTTATATATAGAATAACAGATACCTGGGAGTGAGTTACAGACTGGAATCTAACAGAGGGGTTTGGGTGGTTCATATATAGAATAACAGATACCTGGGTGTGAGTTACAGACTGGAATCTAATCGAGGGGTTCGAGGGGTTTATATATAGAATAACAGATACCTGGGTGTGAGTTACAGACTGGAATCTAATCGAGGGGTTTGGGTGGTTTATATATCGAATAACAGATACCCGGGAGTGAGTTACAGACTGGAATCTAATCGAGGGGTTCGGGTGGTTTATATGTAATATAACAGATACCCGGGAGTGAGTTACCGACTGAAATCTCATGGAGGGGTTCGGGGTGGTTTATATATCGAATAACAGATACCCGGGAGTGAGTTACAGGCTGGAATCTAATCGAGGGGTTCGGGGTGGTTTATATATAGAATAACAGATTCCCGGGAGTGAGTTACAGTTTGGAATCTAATCGAGGGCTCGAGGGGTTTATATATAGAATAACAGATACCTGGGAGTGAGTTACAGACTGGAATCTAATTGAGGGGCTCGAGGGGTTTATATATAGAATAACAGATACCCGGAAGTGAATTACAGGCTGGAATCTAATCGAGGCGTTTGAGGGGTTTTTATATGGAATAACAGATACCCAGGAGTGAGTTGCAGGATGGAATCTAATAGAGGGGCTCGTGGGGTTTATGTTTGGAATAACAGATACCCGGGAGTGAGTTACAGACTGGGATCTAATTGAGGGGCTTGAGGGGGGTTTATATATAGAATAACAGATACCCGGGTGTGAGTTACAGACTGGAAAATATTCGAGGGGGTCGGGGGTTTATATATGGAATAACAGATACCCGGGAGTGAGTTACAGACTGGAATCTAATTGAGGGGCTCGAGGGGTTGATATATCGAATATCAGATACCCGGGAGTGAGTTACAGACTGGATTCTAATTGAGGGGTGCGAGGGGTTTTTATATAGAATAACAGATACCCGGGAGTGAATTACAGGATGGAATCTAATCGAGGTGTTCGAGGGGTTTTTATATAGAATAACAGATACCCCGGAGTGAATTACAGACTGGAATCTAATCGAGGGGTTCGGGGGGTTTATATATAGTGTAACAGATACCCGGGAGTCAGTTACAGACTGGAATGTAATCGCGGGGTTCAGGGTGTTTATATCTAGTATAACAGATATCTGGGAGTGAGTTACAGACTGGAATCTAATGGAGGGGTTCGGGGTGGTTTATATATCGAATAACAGATACCCGGGAGTGAGTTACAGGCTGGAATCTAATCGAGGGGTTCGGGGTGGTTTATATATCGAATAACAGATACCCGGGAGTGCGTTACAGGCTGGAATCTAATCGAGGGGTTCTGTGTGTTTTTCTTTCGAATAACAGATACCCGGGAGTGAATTGCAGACTGGAATCTAATCGAGGGGTTCGGGGGGTTTATATATAGTGTAACAGACACCCGGGAGTCAGTTACAGACTGGAATCTAATCGCGGGGTTCAGGGTGTTTATATCTAGTATAACAGATATCTGGGAGTGAGTTACAGACTGGAATCTAATGGAGGGGTTCGGGGTGGTTTATATATCGAGTAACAGATACCCGGGAGTGAGTTACAGTTTGGAATCTAATCGAGGGCTCGAGGGGTTTATATATAGAATAACAGATAACCGGCAGTGAGTTACAGACTGGAATCTAATTGTGGGGCTCGAGGGGTTTACATATAGAATATCAGATACCCGGGAGTGAGTTACAGACTGGAATCTAATCGAGGGGTTCGGGGGGTTTATATATAGAATAACAGATACCCGGCAGTGAGTTACAGTTTGGAATCTAAGTGAGGGGCTCGAGGGGTTTATATATAGAATAACAGATACCCGGGAGTGAATTACAGGCTGGAATCTAATCGAGGCGTTTGAGGGGTTTTTATATAGAATAACAGATACCCGGGAGTGAGTTGCAGGATGGAATCTAATAGAGGGGCTTGAGGGGAGTTTATATACAGAATAACAGATACCCGGGAGTGAGTTACAGTTTGGAATCTAATCGAGGGGCTCGAGGGGTTTATATATAGAATATCAGATACCCGGGAGAGAGTTACAGACTGGAAAATATTCGAGGGGGTAGGGGGTTTATACATGGAATAACAGATACCCGGGAGTGAGTTACAGACTGGAATCTAATTGAGGGGCTCGAGGGGTTTATATATAGAATATCAGATACCCGGGAGTGAGTTACAGACTGGAATCTAATTGAGGGGTTCGTGGGGTTTTTATATAAAATAACAGATACCCGGTGGTCAATTACAGGATGGAATTTAATTGAGGGGCTCGAGGGGTTTATATATGGAATAACAGACACCCGGGAGTGAGTTACAGACTGGAATCTAACAGAGGGGTTTGGGTGGTTTATATATAGAATAACAGATCCCTGGGAGTGAGTTGCAGGATGGAATCTAATAGAGGGGCTCGTGGGGTTTATGTTTGGAATAACAGATACCCGGGAGTGAGTTACAGACTGGGATCTAATTGAGGGGCTTGAGGGGGGTTTATATAGAGAATAACAGATACCCGGGTGTGAGTTACAGACTGGAAAATATTCGAGGGGGTCGGGGGTTTATATATGGAATAACAGATACCCGGGAGTGAGTTACAGACTGGAATCTAATTGAGGGGCTCGAGGGGTTTATATATAGAATATCAGATACCCGGGAGTGAATTACAGGATGGAATCTAATCGAGGCGTTCGAGGGGTTTTTATATAGAATAACAGATACCCGGGAGTGAATTACAGGGTGGAATCTAATCGAGGCGTTTGAGGGGTTTTTAGATAGAATAACAGACACCCGGGAGTGAGTTACAGACTGGAATCTAACAGAGGGGTTTGGGTGGTTTATATATAGAATAACAGATACCTGGGTGTGAGTTACAGACTGGAATCTAATCGAGGAGTTCGGGGGGTTTATATATAGAATAACAGATACCTGGGTGTGAGTTACAGACTGGAATCTAATCGAGGGGTTTGGGTGGTTTATATATAGAATAACAGATACCTGGGAGTGAGTTACAGACTGGAATCTAATCGAGGGGTTTTGGAGGGTTTATATGTAATATAACAGATACCTGGGACTGAGTTACCGACTGAAATCTAATCGAGGGTTTCGGGGTGGTTTATATATAGAATAACAGATAGTCGGGAGTGAATTACAGACTGGAATCTAATCGAGGGGTTCAGGGTGGTTTATATATAGAATAACAGATATCCAGGAGTGAGTTACAGACTGGAATCTAATGGAGTGGTTCTGTGTTTTTTTCTTTCGAATAACAGATACCCGGGAGTGAATTACAGACTGGAATCTAATCGAGGGGTTCAGGGTGGTTTATATATGGAATAACAGATATCCAGGAGTGAGTTACAGACTGGAATCTAATGGAGTGGTTCGGGGTGGTTTATATATCGAATAACAGATACCCGGGAGTGAGTTACAGACTGGAATCTAATCGAGGGGTTCGGGGTGTTTATATATAGAATAACAGATACCCGGGAGTGAGTTACAGTCTGGAATCTAATCGAGGGGTTCGGGGTGTTTATATATAGTATAACAGATACCCGGGAGTCAGTTACAGACTGGAATCTAATCGAGGTGTTCAGGGTGTTTATATCTAGTATAACAGATATCCGCGAGTGAGTGACAGACTGGAATCTAATGGAGGGGTTCGGGGTGTTTATATATCGAATAACAGATACCCGGGAGTGAATTACAGACTGGAATCTAATCGAGGGGTTCGGGGTGTTTATATATCGAATAACAGATACCCGGGAGTGAATTACAGACTGGAATCTAATCGAGGGGTTCGGGGTGTTTATATATCGAATAACAGATACCCGGGAGTGAATTACAGACTGGAATCTAATCGAGGGGTTCGGGGTGTTTATATATCGAATAACAGATACCCGGGAGTGAATTACAGACTGGGATCTAATCGAGGGATTCGGGGGGTTTATATATAGTATAACAGATACCCGGGAGTCAGTTACAGACTGGAATCTAATCGCGGGGTTCAGGGTGTTTATATCTAGTATAACAGATATCCGGGAGTGAGTTACAGACTGGAATCTAATGGAGGGGTTCGGGGTGGTTTATATATCGAATAACAGATACCCGGGAGTGAGTTACAGGCTGGAATCTAATCGAGGGGTTCGGGGGGTTTATATATAGAATAACAGATACCCGGGAGTGAGTTACAGTCTGGAATCTAATCGAGAGGTTCAGTGGGGTTTATATATAGAATAACAGATACCCGGGAGTGAGTTACAGGCTGGAATCTAATCGAGGGGTTCGGGGGTTTATATATAGTATTACAGATACCCGGGAGTCAGTTACAGACTGGAATCTAATCGCGGGGTTCAGGGTGTTTATATCTAGTATAACAGATATCCGGGAGTGAGTTACAGACTGGAATCTAATGGAGGGGTTCGGGGTGGTTTATATATCGAATAACAGATACCCGGGAGTGAATTACAGGCTGGAATCTAATCGAGGCGTTTGAGGGGTTTTTATATAGAATAACAGATACCCGGGAGTGAGTTGCAGGATGGAATCTAATAGAGGGGCTTGAGGGGGGTTTATATATAGAATAACAGATACCCGGGAGTGAGTTACAGTTTGGAATCTAATCGAGGGGCTCGAGGGGTTTATTTATGGAATATCAGATACCCGGGAGTGAGTTACAGACTGGAAAATATTCGAGGGGGTCGGGGGTTTATATATGGAATAACAGATACCCGGGAGTGAGTTACAGACTGGAATCTAATTGAGGGGCTCGAGGGGTTTATATATAGAATAACAGATATCCGGGAGTGAGTTACAGACTGGAATCTAATAGAGTGGTTCGGGGTGTTTATATATAGAATAACAGATACCCGGGAGTGAGTTACAGTCTGGAATCTAATCGAGGGGTTCGGGGTGTTTATATATAGTATAACAGATACCCGGGAGTCAGTTACAGACTGGAATCTAATCGAGGTGTTCAGGGTGTTTATATCTAGTATAACAGATATCCGCGAGTGAGTTACAGACTGGAATCTAATGGAGGGGTTCGGGGTGTTTATATATCGAATAACAGATACCCGGGAGTGAATTACAGACTGGAATCTAATCGAGGGGTTCGGGGTGTTTATATATCGAATAACAGATACCCGGGAGTGAATTACAGACTGGAATCTAATCGAGGGGTTCGGGGTGTTTATATATCGAATAACAGATACCTGGGAGTGAGTTACAGACTGGAATCTAATTGAGGGGCTCGAGGGGTTTATATATAGAATAACAGATACCCGGAAGTGAATTACAGGCTGGAATCTAATCGAGGCGTTTGAGGGGTTTTTATATGGAATAACAGATACCCAGGAGTGAGTTGCAGGATGGAATCTAATAGAGGGGCTCGTGGGGTTTATGTTTGGAATAACAGATACCCGGGAGTGAGTTACAGACTGGGATCTAATTGAGGGGCTTGAGGGGGGTTTATATATAGAATAACAGATACCCGGGTGTGAGTTACAGACTGGAAAATATTCGAGGGGGTCGGGGGTTTATATATGGAATAACAGATACCCGGGAGTGAGTTACAGACTGGAATCTAATTGAGGGGCTCGAGGGGTTGATATATCGAATATCAGATACCCGGGAGTGAGTTACAGACTGGATTCTAATTGAGGGGTGCGAGGGGTTTTTATATAGAATAACAGATACCCGGGAGTGAATTACAGGATGGAATCTAATCGAGGTGTTCGAGGGGTTTTTATATAGAATAACAGATTGCCGGGAGTGAATTACAGACTGGAATCTAATCGAGGGGTTTGGGGGGTTTATATATAGTGTAACAGATACCCGGGAGTCAGTTACAGACTGGAATGTAATCGCGGGGTTCAGGGTGTTTATATCTAGTATAACAGATATCTGGGAGTGAGTTACAGACTGGAATCTAATGGAGGGGTTCGGGGTGGTTTATATATCGAATAACAGATACCCGGGAGTGAGTTACAGGCTGGAATCTAATCGAGGGGTTCGGGGTGGTTTATATATCGAATAACAGATACCCGGGAGTGCGTTACAGGCTGGAATCTAATCGAGGGGTTCTGTGTGTTTTTCTTTCGAATAACAGATACCCGGGAGTGAATTGCAGACTGGAATCTAATCGAGGGGTTCGGGGGGTTTATATATAGTGTAACAGACACCCGGGAGTCAGTTACAGACTGGAATCTAATCGCGGGGTTCAGGGTGTTTATATCTAGTATAACAGATATCTGGGAGTGAGTTACAGACTGGAATCTAATGGAGGGGTTCGGGGTGGTTTATATATCGAGTAACAGATACCCGGGAGTGAGTTACAGTTTGGAATCTAATCGAGGGCTCGAGGGGTTTATATATAGAATAACAGATAACCGGCAGTGAGTTACAGACTGGAATCTAATTGAGGGGCTCGAGGGGTTTACATATAGAATATCAGATACCCGGGAGTGAGTTACAGACTGGAATCTAATCGAGGGGTTCGGGGGGTTTATATATAGAATAACAGATACCCGGCAGTGAGTTACAGTTTGGAATCTAAGTGAGGGGCTCGAGGGGTTTATATATAGAATAACAGATACCCGGGAGTGAATTACAGGCTGGAATCTAATCGAGGCGTTTGAGGGGTTTTTATATAGAATAACAGATACCCGGGAGTGAGTTGCAGGATGGAATCTAATAGAGGGGCTTGAGGGGAGTTTATATACAGAATAACAGATACCCGGGAGTGAGTTACAGTTTGGAATCTAATCGAGGGGCTCGAGGGGTTTATATATAGAATATCAGATACCCGGGAGTGAGTTACAGACTGGAAAATATTCGAGGGGGTAGGGGGTTTATACATGGAATAACAGATACCCGGGAGTGAGTTACAGACTGGAATCTAATTGAGGGGCTCGAGGGGTTTATATATAGAATATCAGATACCCGGGAGTGAGTTACAGACTGGAATCTAATTGAGGGGTTCGTGGGGTTTTTATATAAAATAACAGATACCCGGTGGTCAATTACAGGATGGAATTTAATTGAGGGGCTCGAGGGGTTTATATATGGAATAACAGACACCCGGGAGTGAGTTACAGACTGGAATCTAACAGAGGGGTTTGGGTGGTTTATATATAGAATAACAGATCCCTGGGAGTGAGTTGCAGGATGGAATCTAATAGAGGGGCTCGTGGGGTTTATGTTTGGAATAACAGATACCCGGGAGTGAGTTACAGACTGGGATCTAATTGAGGGGCTTGAGGGGGGTTTATATAGAGAATAACAGATACCCGGGTGTGAGTTACAGACTGGAAAATATTCGAGGGGGTCGGGGGTTTATATATGGAATAACAGATACCCGGGAGTGAGTTACAGACTGGAATCTAATTGAGGGGCTCGAGGGGTTTATATATAGAATATCAGATACCCGGGAGTGAGTTACAGACTGGAATCTAATTGAGGGGTGCGAGGGGTTTTTATATAGAATAACAGATACCCGGGAGTGAATTACAGGATGGAATCTAATCGAGGCGTTCGAGGGGTTTTTATATAGAATAACAGATACCCGGGAGTGAATTACAGGGTGGAATCTAATCGAGGCGTTTGAGGGGTTTTTAGATAGAATAACAGATACCCGGTGGTCAATTACAGGATGGAATTTAATTGAGGGGCTCGAGGGGTTTATATATGGAATAACAGACACCCGGGAGTGAGTTACAGACTGGAATCTAACAGAGGGGTTTGGGTGGTTTATATATAGAATAACAGATACCTGGGTGTGAGTTACAGACTGGAATCTAATCGAGGAGTTCGGGGGGTTTATATATAGAATAACAGATACCTGGGTGTGAGTTACAGACTGGAATCTAATCGAGGGGTTTGGGTGGTTTATATATAGAATAACAGATACCTGGGAGTGAGTTACAGACTGGAATCTAATCGAGGGGTTTTGGAGGGTTTATATGTAATATAACAGATACCTGGGACTGAGTTACCGACTGAAATCTAATCGAGGGTTTCGGGGTGGTTTATATATAGAATAACAGATAGTCGGGAGTGAATTACAGACTGGAATCTAATCGAGGGGTTCAGGGTGGTTTATATATAGAATAACAGATATCCAGGAGTGAGTTACAGACTGGAATCTAATGGAGTGGTTCTGTGTTTTTTTCTTTCGAATAACAGATACCCGGGAGTGAATTACAGACTGGAATCTAATCGAGGGGTTCAGGGTGGTTTATATATGGAATAACAGATATCCAGGAGTGAGTTACAGACTGGAATCTAATGGAGTGGTTCGGGGTGGTTTATATATCGAATAACAGATACCCGGGAGTGAGTTACAGACTGGAATCTAATCGAGGGGTTCGGGGTGTTTATATATAGAATAACAGATACCCGGGAGTGAGTTACAGTCTGGAATCTAATCGAGGGGTTCGGGGTGTTTATATATAGTATAACAGATACCCGGGAGTCAGTTACAGACTGGAATCTAATCGAGGTGTTCAGGGTGTTTATATCTAGTATAACAGATATCCGCGAGTGAGTTACAGACTGGAATCTAATGGAGGGGTTCGGGGTGTTTATATGTCGAATAACAGATACCCGGGAGTGAATTACAGACTGGAATCTAATCGAGGGGTTCGGGGTGTTTATATATCGAATAACAGATACCCGGGAGTGAATTACAGACTGGAATCTAATCGAGGGGTTCGGGGTGTTTATATATCGAATAACAGATACCCGGGAGTGAATTACAGACTGGAATCTAATCGAGGGGTTCGGGGTGTTTATATATCGAATAACAGATACCCGGGAGTGAATTACAGACTGGGATCTAATCGAGGGATTCGGGGGGTTTATATATAGTATAACAGATACCCGGGAGTCAGTTACAGACTGGAATCTAATCGCGGGGTTCAGGGTGTTTATATCTAGTATAACAGATATCCGGGAGTGAGTTACAGACTGGAATCTAATGGAGGGGTTCGGGGTGGTTTATATATCGAATAACAGATACCCGGGAGTGAGTTACAGGCTGGAATCTAATCGAGGGGTTCGGGGGGTTTATATATAGAATAACAGATACCCGGGAGTGAGTTACAGTCTGGAATCTAATCGAGAGGTTCAGTGGGGTTTATATATAGAATAACAGATACCCGGGAGTGAGTTACAGGCTGGAATCTAATCGAGGGGTTCGGGGGGTTTATATATAGTATTACAGATACCCGGGAGTCAGTTACAGACTGGAATCTAATCGCGGGGTTCAGGGTGTTTATATCTAGTATAACAGATATCCGGGAGTGAGTTACAGACTGGAATCTAATGGAGGGGTTCGGGGTGGTTTATATATCGAATAACAGATACCCGGGAGTGAATTACAGGCTGGAATCTAATCGAGGCGTTTGAGGGGTTTTTATATAGAATAACAGATACCCGGGAGTGAGTTGCAGGATGGAATCTAATAGAGGGGCTTGAGGGGGGTTTATATATAGAATAACAGATACCCGGGAGTGAGTTACAGTTTGGAATCTAATCGAGGGGCTCGAGGGGTTTATTTATGGAATATCAGATACCCGGGAGTGAGTTACAGACTGGAAAATATTCGAGGGGGTCGGGGGTTTATATATGGAATAACAGATACCCGGGAGTGAGTTACAGACTGGAATCTAATTGAGGGGCTCGAGGGGTTTATATATAGAATAACAGATATCCGGGAGTGAGTTACAGACTGGAATCTAATAGAGTGGTTCGGGGTGTTTATATATAGAATAACAGATACCCGGGAGTGAGTTACAGTCTGGAATCTAATCGAGGGGTTCGGGGTGTTTATATATAGTATAACAGATACCCGGGAGTCAGTTACAGACTGGAATCTAATCGAGGTGTTCAGGGTGTTTATATCTAGTATAACAGATATCCGCGAGTGAGTTACAGACTGGAATCTAATGGAGGGGTTCGGGGTGTTTATATATCGAATAACAGATACCCGGGAGTGAATTACAGACTGGAATCTAATCGAGGGGTTCGGGGTGTTTATATATCGAATAACAGATACCCGGGAGTGAATTACAGACTGGAATCTAATCGAGGGGTTCGGGGTGTTTATATATCGAATAACAGATACCCGGGAGTGAATTACAGACTGGAATCTAATCGAGGGGTTCGGGGTGTTTATATATCGAATAACAGATACCCGGGAGTGAATTACAGACTGGGATCTAATCGAGGGATTCGGGGGGTTTATATATAGTATAACAGATACCCGGGAGTCAGTTACAGACTGGAATCTAATCGCGGGGTTCAGGGTGTTTATATCTAGTATAACAGATATCCGGGAGTGAGTTACAGACTGGAATCTAATGGAGGGGTTCGGGGTGGTTTATATATCGAATAACAGATACCCGGGAGTGAGTTACAGGCTGGAATCTAATCGAGGGGTTCGGGGGGTTTATATATAGAATAACAGATACCCGGGAGTGAGTTACAGTCTGGAATCTAATCGAGAGGTTCAGTGGGGTTTATATATAGAATAACAGATACCCGGGAGTGAGTTACAGGCTGGAATCTAATCGAGGGGTTCGGGGGGTTTATATATAGTATTACAGATACCCGGGAGTCAGTTACAGACTGGAATCTAATCGCGGGGTTCAGGGTGTTTATATCTAGTATAACAGATATCCGGGAGTGAGTTACAGACTGGAATCTAATGGAGGGGTTCGGGGTGGTTTATATATCGAATAACAGATACCCGGGAGTGAATTACAGGCTGGAATCTAATCGAGGCGTTTGAGGGGTTTTTATATAGAATAACAGATACCCGGGAGTGAGTTGCAGGATGGAATCTAATAGAGGGGCTTGAGGGGGGTTTATATATAGAATAACAGATACCCGGGAGTGAGTTACAGTTTGGAATCTAATCGAGGGGCTCGAGGGGTTTATTTATGGAATATCAGATACCCGGGAGTGAGTTACAGACTGGAAAATATTCGAGGGGGTCGGGGGTTTATATATGGAATAACAGATACCCGGGAGTGAGTTACAGACTGGAATCTAATTGAGGGGCTCGAGGGGTTTATATATAGAATAACAGATATCCGGGAGTGAGTTACAGACTGGAATCTAATAGAGTGGTTCGGGGTGTTTATATATAGAATAACAGATACACAGGAGTGAGTTACAGACTGGAATCTAATAGAGTGGTTCGGGGTGGTTTATATATAGAATAACAGATATCCAGGAGTGAGTTACAGACTGGAATCTAATAGAGTGGTTCGGGGTGGTTTATATATAGAATAACAGATATCCAGGAGTGAGTTACAGACTGGAATCTAATCGAGGGGTTCGGGGTGTTTATATATAGAATAACAGATACCCGGGAGTGAATTACAGACTGGAATCTAATCGAGGGGTTCGGGGTGTTTATATATAGAATAACAGATACACAGGAGTGAATTACAGACTGGAATCTAATAGAGTGGTTCGGGGTGGTTTATATATAGAATAACAGATACACAGGAGTGAGTTACAGACTGGAATCTAATTGAGGGGTTCGGGGGGTTTATATATAGAATAACAGATACACAGGAGTGAATTACAGACTGGAATCTAATCGAGGGGTTCGGGGTGTTTATATATAGAATAACAGATATCCAGGAGTGAGTTACAGACTGGAATCTAATAGAGGGGCTTGAGGGGAGTTTATATATAGAATAACAGATATCCAGGAGTGAGTTACAGACTGGAATCTAATCGAGGGGTTTGGGGTGTTAAGATAAAGAATAACAGATACCCGGGAGTGGATTGTTGTTGTTGTGTTTGTGTTCCATGCTGGAATCTAATTGAAATGTTCGGTTGGTTGGTGTGTGGTGGCCACTGCCAGTACTGCGGGTGGCCTGCAGTACCGAGGACGTCGTAGACCCCAGGACAGGTGAGTGTGGTCGGGGTTATCAGGGCCAGTCAAGCAGTCCCAGGCGACAGTGGTGGGGGAGTGTGTTATTGAGGATTGGGGGTTCTTCCTGGGGGTCAGCCATCGCCGCCAGGGGGGCCTTCCATGGGCCATGGATTGCCCCCAAAGGAGGGACACCCATGCGGCAACTCCACACGATGGCAGGCCCCCTCCGTCATCCACAGAATTGGAGTGGAGGTGGGAAGAGGCCCTTAAGTAGCCATTAATTGCTATTTTGTTACCCTCCTCACCCCACTTTTGTTCCTGTCTCCAATGACTGTGATTTTCCACATTGCACCATCCCATTTCGTGGGACACATGAAAGGGAACTGCCGATTTGCCATCGATTCCTATGTTTAGATCAACTTCAAGCTAGTTGGCCATCCTTCCACTAGAAACTGGCAGGAGTATGATGAATACATGCGAATGGTGGCCAGATGCCATTTCTACAACCCCAAAACCATTTTCATCATCGTCTGCATTGCTCCTTCCAGTTCTTGTTGTCAATTGTAATTAAGGTCCAGCAGTTCTGAACTTTTTTCCGCCCAGGTCCATATAAGCTGCCATAGAGACATCAGTAACATTATTAATGTGTTGTCCATGCTTGTATTACTTCGGTGACTGATGCCTTGTTTTCTAAAGCAATCACTTTTTCCATGGATATCCAGTAGATTGCACAGATTGCAGGCTTACTCCAAGTCCAGTGCATCATTGACTACTCCCATGCTGCCCTGTGGGCTCTTTCTCATGACGCTACTGTGTTTTTGAATTGCAAGGGCTTCCACTCTGCTAATATGCAACATAGCTTGGCCACCAGCAGCGCAACAAGCAAATTAATAGCCATTTTCCTGGCAGGTGCCATGATACATTTATATTGCGCCAATTCTCCATCCCCACCACCTTTGCCTCTTTGCCTTTGCATAGCAACTGAGAGGCTGGCTTCTTGAGGACAAATGCTACCCTCTGCACACTTGGCTCATGATTCCTCTCAGAAACCCACAGTCAGTGGCTGAACCTTTCTACATCAGGTGCATGCGCCACTCGGGCCCTCATTGAGCAGACCATTGGGGTCCTCCAACACCAGTGTGATAATTAGTGTAGGCCCCCAGAGTCTGTCTTATATATTCTCTTACTTACTCTAGCCACAGCTGCCTTCCACTTTCCATGCTGGGATGTAGACTGATCTGATTAAACCCCGATCCATTCAGTCTCCCAGCCTCTCCGAGGCGGAGGGAGGGTCTGCAGAATTGGAGATGGCCGGGCTGTTGAGAGCGGCCAATTCCATTGGTGTCAATGTTTGTCGAGTGACAGGACGTCTTTCTGTGTTGACTGTCTCCCTTCTGTGGTGTGGTCAGCTTCTCATCTGGAACAGTGGAAGTGAATTAATATGTGCCCAATTCAAGGGTTTTCAACATGCATGAAACAGCTTAGTGTTGCGTGCATGGAGACAAACAGAAGGAGCAAGTGCGGCCAAGAGGGAGAAGTAGTTGGTAGGGTGTTAGCAGATTTTGAAAGTGTGAAATTAAGCACAAAGGAGGGACGGTGAAATCATCCCTGCTAACTTGAGAAGAGCCATGGGAAACAGAGAAGAGAAAGATTGATATTGCTGAAGCAAAGGTAGGGTCCTTGATGGGCTATGCAGAGAGTCTCAGAGAGATGAAGGGTGGCTTACCTTGATCGCCCTGGTTAGATCTTTTTTTTTACACTGCAGCCAGATCCTGGGGATAATGCTAGAGGCATTGATATTGTTGGCCACCTCTGTCCATGCCTGTTGACTGATTTGCCCATCAATTGGGGAGAATACAGAGTAGAATTTCAACATTTGCCACTGATACCAAACTTGGAGGTGTGACAAACAGGGAAGATGATACAAACCGCCTGCAACAGGACATAGATAGGCTCGCGGAATGGGCAGACAAAGTGGCCGATGGAATTTAATGCAGAAAAGTGTGAGGTGATGCATTTTGGCAGAAGGGATAAGGAGAGGCAATATAGACTTAATGGCGCAGTTTTAAGGAGTGTACAGGAACAGAGGGACCTGGGGATTCATGTGCATAGATCTTTGAAGGTGGCAGGACATATTGTGAGAGTAATTAGCAAAGCGTATGGGATCTTGGGTTTCATAAGTAGAGGTGTTTAGTACAAAAGCAGGGAAGTTATGCGGAACCTTTATAAAACTCTGGTTAGGCCCCAACTAGAGTATCGTGTCCAGTTCTGGTCACCACACTTTAGGAAGGATGTGAGGGTCCTTGAGAGGGTGCAGAGGAGATTTACCAGAATGGTTCCAGGGATGAGGGATTTTAGCTACAAGGTTAGGTTGGAGAAGCTGGGGTTCTCCTTGCAGCAAAGGAGATTGAGGGGAGATTTGATAGAAGTGTACAAGATTATGACAGGTTTAGAAAAGGTAGATGAAAAAAAACTGTTCCCATTAGCTGATGGTACAAGGACTAGAGGACACAGATTTAAGGTTTTGGGCAAGAGATGTGGTGGGGGGGTGGGGGGTGGGTGGGAACGGTGAGGGGATGTAAGGAAGAATTTTTTTTACGAAGCAGGTGGTAATGACCTGGCACTCGTTGCCTACGAGGGTGGTGGAAGTGGAGACGATGAATGATTTCAAAAGGAAATTGGATGGGCACTTGAGGGAAATAAACTTACAGGGCTACAGGAATAGAGCAGGGGGAATGGGACTGACTAGATTGCTCAACAGAGAGCCGGCATGGACTCAATGGGCCAAATGGCCTCCTTCTATGCTGTTATGACTCTATGACTTAGACTCTAAGACCTCCTTCTTGCTTATTGGCTCTTAAAGCAGCATCTCCAGCGCAGCATCAGAGAGCTTTCGGGTTCTGGAGAAGCCATTTTGCCTGCTACTGCACAATCCTGCTGGTCACTTTCCCCTACACTAAAGTGCACCTCTTCTAAGGTCTTGCCTCAGGTCATTAAGTGATAGCTGCATTGTTGGATTTCCTATTCAGTGAGCTGCCTAGAGGGAGAAAATTTCATAATGGCACCTCACCAAGATCATTTAAATTAGGCCTGACTTCGAGTGCACCCAATGCTTGCTCAATTTATGCCCCACTCCAAATTGTTCCCAGTATTTGCTGTTCTCCACTTCTCAGAAGCAGCCCTTACATGCACAAATGCCCAATATATTAACCAGAGACTCAGCCTTTCTTCAGTAATTTCTTTTAAGATTCTAGGAAGATTACTTCTGATCTAAGTCCCCTTGCAAAAGTTTTTGTGTAACATGCTGACTTTTCCAGAATTCTTTGATCTTTGATTGAAGTACAGAATGAAGGGCTGAGGCCCACAATGCTGGAAGCCACCAAAACTGAACAGGGTTAAGAAGAAGACAAGGCCATTTTACAGGCTGCCTAATTTGGTATTGTCTGTTTTGCGCTACCTCCAAAACCCGTGGCCTCTACCACCTCGATTGCCAACGGCAGCAAGCACATGAAATTTCCACCACCTGCAAGTTCCACCCCTCTGACTTGGAATTATATAATTGTTCCTTCACTACCGCTGGGTCAAAATCCTGGAACTCCCTTCCTAACAGCACTGTGGGTGTACCTACCCCACATGGACTGCAGCGGTTCAAGAAGGCAGCTCACCACCACCTTCTCAAGGGCAATTAGGGATGGGCAATAAATGCTGGTCTTGTCAGCGACACTCATATTCCGAGAATGAAATTAAAAAAAATTTCTGTGAGTGCTTTTGAAGTGTAGTCGCTGTCAAATATAGGAAACGCGGCAGCCAATTTACGCACAGCAAGCTCCCACTAACAGCAATGTGATAATGACCAGTTAATCTGTTTTTGTGATGTTAATTGAGGGATAAATATTGTCCAGGACACCAGGGAGAACTCCCCTGCTCTTCTTCGAAATAGTGCCGTGGCATCTTTTAAGTCAACCTGAGAGGGCAGACAGGGCCTTGATATAACGTCTCATTCGAAAGACGGTACCTCTGACAGTGCAGCACTCCCTCCTGAGATTGTTTGCCCAGACTTTGTGCTCAAGTCTCTAAGTGGGAGTGGGGCTTTTGTCAGGTGGCTTTCTCGGGCCTGGGCCGCCTGACTAGCCACGGGTAAAATCCCCGTGGTGGCGGGCGGGGCCCCTTAAGTGACCGTTAAGTGGCCACTTAAGGGCCTTGATCGGCCTGGGCGGGTGTGTCGTTTTCCACCGCCGCCGCCCTGCATAAAGTGGCGGCGGAGGCGGGAGCAGGTCGGGAAGGGCCCCTCGAGTCTCCCGCTCCATTTTACGCCCCCCCGCCAGCTTCCCGCTCTTTGGGGGGGGGCGTAAATTTCCGGCCCATGTGTCTTGATGTCATAAACAAGAGCAGGAACATTTCCTCTGCTCAGTATTTCCAGGGAAAATATGAACTCAGAAAGAAATGAAGCAAAGTGAAATGTCCTCACAATTGTACACAATATCACTCCAAGTAGGAACTGGAGGAAATCATCTGACTGATTTCTGTTTCTTAATGACTTCTTCCATCAGTGAAGATGCCAAGTAATGAACATCCAAACCAAGAGAAAGTCCAATAAACCCCTCTTGACCTTCAACCCCACACCACCATTGCCAAGTCCCTCACCATTGATACCCGGAGGGTCACCTTTGACCAGCCATGTCAACATTTTGGTTACAAGCTCAGGGCAGAGGCTGGTTGCTCTGAGGGGAGCGGCACAGTGACGCAGTGGTTAGCACCGCAGTCTCACAGCTCCAGCGACCCGGGTTCAATTCGGGGTGCTGCCTGTGTGGAGTTTGCAAGTTCTCCCTGTGTCTGCGTGGGTTTCCTCTGGGTGCTCCGGTTTCCTCCCACAGCCAAAAGACTTGCAGGTTGATAGGTAAATTGGCCATTATAAAATTGCTCCTAGTATAGGTAGGGGAATATAGGGACAGGTGAGGATGTGGTAGGAACATGGGATTAGTGTAGGATTAGTATAAATGGGCGGTTAATAGTCAGCACAGACTTGGTGGGCTGAAGGGCCTGTTTCAGTGCTGTATCTCTAAAAAATTTAAACCCCTCAAAACCTCTCCATCAACGACAAGGTTCAAATCAGGAGTATGATAGACTTGCTTAGCTGGGTCGAGCTACTACAGCACCCGAGAGTTTAATGTTTCAAATTGCTTCCAATTCATTTCATGGAAAAAACATGTTTAAAAAAATTTGTAGCTTTTGGTTCAGTTGCTTTTTGCTCCACCTTTTCCTGACCACTAAATGGATTGTCTCTTTTCTTTCATAGTCCATACAACTCCTTCCAAAATCAGGCTAAACTTTCTCCTTTGGATTGAACCAGCCCAGAGCACGCTGACTTTCATTCAACAAGCAAACCTGTGGCTGTACCTCAAGCTCTTTCCTCCTGCCTCTAACAGGAGGAGGCAAAAGGTTACTTTAAAAATACTTCTCAAAGATCCAGGGGATACCAACCACACACTGATTAGCAACAACCAGTTCAATGTCAAGCGGAGCAGCTGGCATACATTCCCAGTGACGCGTGCCATCCAGACTTTCTCTGCTCGAGAAGATAAGGGTTTTCATTTTGAACTAGAGTGTAGTGGCTGTACTGATGCCAGTGGAGCATCAATGCTTCTTGATAGCAACAGAAAAGCACCGATGGCCTTTCTGGTCTCTCAGGTCAGGGTCTCGCAGGAAAACTCCCACATACGGAAGCGAGGAATCGAATGCATGGAGAAGTGGAATGTTTGCTGCAGGAAAACATTCTTTGTGAATTTCCGTGACATTGGCTGGGACGACTGGATTATAATGCCCAGTGGTTACTATGCAAACTACTGCCTGGGTAACTGTGCTCCCCACATGGCCAGAACACCTGATTTTGCATCATCCTTTCACAGCATCATGTCCAACCTGCAGAAACTGAATGGCTTCCATCCTGCACAGAGCGTGAATTCATGCTGCATTCCGACCAGAAGGAGCAGACTGTCTATGTTATACTTTGACAAAAAGGGCCACATAATCAAAAAGGACATCCCAAACATGATTGTTGAGGAATGTGGCTGCACTTAGGTGTGACTTTAGGCCAATGCCCCTCAAATAAAGGGTGTCATTACTGGGAACCTTTCCAGCTGCTTGACCATTTTAGCCATTCAATGAATGCTGATGTTAATAAAGGAGTTTCAAGTGTGTCTTTGTCTTGTTTGAGCAGTAACATTCTCTTCAGCTGACTTCTTGCATGGTGTAAATACTGGGGTTTGTTTTACCAGCCTGAGCTGCTGGTGAATCATGCTGTACACAAAATCGTGCGCAAAGGTGCTGCATCAGCAGGGTGGGCACCCAGAGTTACCAGCACTACCCTGGACTACAGAGTGCCCAGCCTTTTGGAGCTGGGGGCCAGATACAGCTGTTAAAAACCAATAGGCTGACTGTTAACTCAGAGGTAAGGAGGGTACTAGGGCACTGCTTTGAGGTCAGGAACAGGTTTTCTGAAGGTCCTGTCAAATGTAATGGCCTGATTTAATAACCTGATTAGCATTTTGTATTTCTATTTCCCAGCTGCAGCCAGCCAGATTGAGAGGCTGGCGGGCGGGTAGGCCCATAGCACCGAACTGCAGCTGGGGAGCAGTGAAGAGGGAGAGAGGAATCGGAAAGGCCGGAGGGCAGAAGGGAAAATGAGAGACCAGAGGCAAGATCAAGGTGTGGAAGAGGGGGGAGATCCGAGGCCAGAGGCTAGGTTGGAGGCTGGGGTCAGGTGATATTGGAGGCCTCATGGAGGACATCAGAAGGAAGGGTTGGTGGTGGGGAGATTGCAATGGATCGGGGGAGATTGGAAGGATCAGTGGGAGATCAGAAGGGTCAGAGCTGAGATTTGAATTGTCGGGGTGAAATTGGAAGTGTCGGTGTGACATCAAAAGGGTCGGTGGGGGGAGAATGGAAGGATCAGTGGGAGATCGGAAGTGATGGAGTGAGATCGGATGGGTTGGGAGGGAGATTGGAAGGGTCGGTGTGGGGGAGTTCGGAAGGATCTGGGGGGAGATTGAAAGGGTCAGGGTGAGATCAGAAGGGTTGGAGTGAGATTGGATGGGTTGGGAGGGTAATGGGAAGAGGTTTTGGGGGGGAATCAAAAGTGTTGGGGCGGAGATCAGAAAGGTCTGGGGAGATTGCAAACGTCACGTGTGAGATCAGGAGGGTCTAGGGGACATCGGACATTTCAGGGGAGGAGTGGAAGTGACAGCGAGTGAACAGAAGGGCCAGGGGAGAATGGAAGAGGTGGGGAGGGGATCAGAAAGGTCGGGGGGAGATCTGAAGGGTCAGCGGGATAGGAAGGGGTAGGGGGAGTTTGGAAACATCGGGAGGGAGATGGAAAGGGGTGGGAGAGATTGGAAGTGTTGGTGGGGGCAGATCGGAAGGGTCAGGCAGTGATTGGAAGGGTTATGGGGGAGATCAGAAGGGTCGGGAGGATATTGGAAGTTGCGGGGGATATAGGAACAGCCAGGAGGAGATCCGAAGATTCAGGGGAATAGGAAGTGTTGGGCGGCGAGATAGGAAGGGTCGGGGGAGATCGGAATGTTTGTGGGGAGATCGGAAGGGTCAGGTTTTGAAATAGGAAGGGTCGAGGGGGAGATTAGAAGGGTAGGGGGAGATCGAAAGGGTCGAGGGAGGAGATTGGAAGGTTTAGGAGGTTGATCAGAAGGTTTGGGGAGAGATGAGAAGGCTTGGGGCGGGGGGTAAGATCGAAAGGGTTGGGTGAGTATAGAAAGGGTTGGGGGGAGATCGGAAGGGTCAGGCGAAGATTGGAAGGGTCAGAGGTTGATTGGAAGGTTCGTGGGGAGATTGGAATAATCAGGGGCAGATCAGAGGGCAAGCGGAAAGGGGGGGATTGGTGGGGGTGGGAGATGAGAAAGGAGGGGTATCGGAGGTGTTGGGGATGTGGTGTCTGACCATAGTGGGTTGGTGAAGCAGGTAAACTGGATCCAGCAGCTAAGTGTAAAGATACTTATCTCCTGGAGCAAGCATTTCTTCCCTCCCGTTAGCCACCGGGATTTCCTGAGGACTGGGGTTATGCAATATGAGAACATAAGAAATAGGAGCAGGAGTAGACTAATTCTGAGGCATACAGCCTCATTTTAATATTTAAATAACAAACCCTTCTTCTGGGAGCGGGTTGTTTGCTCACTCCACCGTATCCCCCCAGCCCCGTCTCCGTTAAAAGCGGAGGTGGGCGATTTGAAGGTGGGTAGAAGTATGGTTTCAGCTATTTAACATGTTTACATTCCACCCAACCCCAACCCACCTGTTTTCAGGGGTAAAATTTTCACCCGGCTGTGTGTGATAATGCAATAATGAACACCTTATACAGAATTTAAAAAAATCCTCCCCACACAAACACACAATACTAAGCAAACAACAAGAGCCCGCATAAACAGAAGCAGTGCGGAACATTCAAGGCATTCATCTTCCTTTGTCCCTCATCCTTTCCCTCCTCCGAAGCTTGTTCTCTCAGTCACCTATTCTTATTCTTTCTCTATCCCATTTTCTAGTTCCATCTCTCTCTCCTCTCTCTCTCCCTCGCCCCCTCTCTCACCCCTATCTATCGTCTCTCTCTTCTCTTTCTCCCTCTCCCCCCTCCCTCTACCCTCTCTCCCTCGTCTCAAACTCTCCTGACAACTCTCTCTCTCTCTCTTCCTCTCTCCCCATCTCTATCACTCCCCCCTCCCTCCCCTCTCTCTCTGTCTCTTTCCTCTCTCCTCTCCCTCTCTCTCGCCCTTCTCTATCCCCTCTCTCTTTCCCCTCTTTCTATCTACACTCTCTGTCTCTCCACTCTCTCCCTTCTCCATCTGTCGTCTCTCTCACCTCTCTCTCCCTACTCTATTTCTCCCCCTCCATCTCTTCTCTCTCCCCTCTTTATATCTCCTCTCTCTATGTTGTACTCTTCTCCCCCTCTCTCTCCTCTCTTTCTTTCCTCCTGTCTTTTGCCCTCTCCTCTCTCTCTCTCATTCCCCCTCTGTCCTTTCTCTCCTCCTCCCACTCTATCCCCTCTATCTCCTCTCTCTCCCTTCTTTCTATTTCATCTCTCTGGCTCTCTCGCCTCACCGTCTGTGTCCTTTCTGTCTCCTTTCTCGCCTCTTTTCCCCCTCTCTCTCTCTCATCCCTCTCTCCTCTCTCTCTCTCCATTGATGCTCTCCTCTCTCTCTTCCCCCTTTCTATCTCCTCTCACTCCATCTCTGTCTATCTCTTTTTCCCCCTGTCTCTCTGCCTCCCCTTTTCCCCTCCCCGCCCCTCTTTCCCCCCTCTCTCCCTCCCCTCTCCTCTCTCTCCCTCTTTCTCCTCTCTCTCCTATCTCTCTCTCCTCTATCCTCTTTCTTCCCTCTCTCTGTCCTCTCTCTTTCTCCCGCCTCTCTCTCTCTTTCCTCTCTCCTCTCCTCTCTCTCTCCTCTTTCTCCCTTCTCTTTCTGCCCTCTTTTCCCCCTCTCTCTCCCCCTCTCTCTCTCCTCTCTCCATCCCAGGTTACAGATCTCTCTTCACACCAAGTTTCTTCAATACACAATATAACTATGCGCCCTTTTTTCTGAGCAACTTAATTTTGACATAGATTGAACAGGTTGATAGGTAAATTGGCCATTGTAAATTGCCCCTAGTGTAGATAGGTGGTAGGGAATATGGGATTACTGTAGGGTTAGTATAAATGGGTGGTTGTTGGTTGGCACAGACTCGGTGGGCCGTAGGGCCTGTTTCAGTGCTGTATCTCTAAATATAAATATAAAAATAAAAAATAAATATAAAATATAAAAATATAAAATATAAAAATATAATATAAATATAAAATATAAATAAATATAAACTATGGTGGCCACCTCTGGCTAGATGCATTTCTGGAGGTTTCATCACATGATCTCCCATCTCCAATCACTCCACCCGCACACTCCCACCATTGGCTGCCCAACATGTCCATCCTCATGGCACCGCCACCCCACCCCCCCCCCGGACCAATTGGAAAGCAAACAGTCTCTTCATTACCCGATTCGTTGATTCTTGACCATCAGTCAAACAGCCTTTTCTTTTCCAACTCCAACATTTCCATCACTAATAATGGAAAGAATATTTTTCTTAAATGCCTCCAATGATTCTTCTCGTGATTGTTCTTGTGTCTGGGAAATTAATCTTCAATTTGTGGAGACTGCAGGACAATCCTGGAGGCTTGACAACTTGGCTGAGCACTTGGTATGCTTGGCATACTTGGTGTTAATGTGAATTAATTAAGGAAGGTGACATTTTCTAACATTACTAAGCTTCACACCATCTGACTTTACACAGCAACAGTGGAGGATGAGAGGCAGGAACAGGACTTTCCTGGCAGTCCTTTAATTATTTGGACGCTTCACAGGAGCTGTGGCTTCTTTGTGGGTCAGGTTCAGGAGAAAGCTAGTAACCAAGTTATATCACATGGTGATTCTGTACCTGAAATTGAAGCATCTTCCAGCCTATTTTGCTCATAAATTGGCAGCTGCCATTCCAAATATGAGAAGATGGATGTGCTTGCATTAGCCAGGCTACAATGTAGATTGCTATTCAGGATGAGACTGATGCCTATTCGGAAGGCAGCAGACTGGTTAATTTCTTCAGGCATACAGAACACAGTTGGTCACATGACAAAGATTGTAGCATATCACTGTTTTCCTCAGTGTGCTGGGTAAAATGGGTTCTGTCTTTCTAGACATACTGTCCCAGCAGTAAATCTAGTAGCAGCATCAAATGGTAGAGTTTCTCGTCCTTCAACATGTTTGTGGTCTGCAGTGCTTCTGAAGACTACCAAGAATCTTGGACCATTTTATGCCCAAGTTACTTGGATCACTGGTTGTAAGAATTATAGCATGATACAGTATTAGAAAGAGGCCATTCAGCCTATCATTGCCTGTTCTGGCTCTTTGAAAGAGCTATCCAATTAGATCAGCTCCCCCTTGCTTTTTCACCCTATCCCAATGGGTTGACTATTTAAGGTGGAGTGGGATGGCGGGGGGGGGGGGGGAGTTGGTGGGGGTGCAGGTCATGTTACCAATTGAAACCATGACTCATGACACATGTAACAAATGCCCAATTGCCAGTGACTACAGAAATAAATCTATTTGTTCCAACCACAGTTTTACTCAGGCAGAGGTTAAAGTGCTTGGATTTCTTTGGGAAGAACTACAGCATGAGCTACCCACAGACTGTAAACTCTATGTTATTTATGAGAGATTTCCATCGACCCAACAAAGAAGAACACATCCATGGCCTGACAATAAAGAAGGGGGTACTCTATGTGCCTGTGCCATGAAGTGATGGGTTCACATTGGCATAAGTGGTAAGGGGCAACCTTATTGAACAGTTCAATTGAACATTTCTTTTGTTGCAATACCATCTAAATATGGCCCAGGGTTTTCTGGAGTCGGGCATCTCATCCCATGCCCCATTAGTTAGACTTTTGCCTGCACCCTTCAGCTCAAACATTTTTCACCGTGTATGTTGCTGGCAGTGTGAGCTGATAACATTGTAGCGAGGGCAACAGGGCATCTGGGAATTCAGTGAATGGTGGGACCAACAGTCTATCTCCTCAACCAATAATATTTAAAGATTGAGAACAAAACAGAGGAATGACAGAGAAGGAGGGTGAATTAGAGTCAAATCAGGTACAGAAAGATAAATAAAGTGAGGAAAAGAGTGGGTTAAGAGAGAGAGAGTGAAAGACAAAGGAAAAGTAAGAACATTTTTTGCAATTTCCAACAACCTGAAGGTATGAAATTTACACTATTAATTACAAGACTTGATTTTCTGTGGCAAGTTTCATGGGCAATTCATGTTCAAATTCAGCAACTTCATCAAACTCACAGAGAGGTCAAGGACGCGAGGCTGTTTTCACGAAGCTAATGGCAGAGCAAATCGCCAAGCAACTTGTGGAGATTCACAATTCACGGGATATCTCATTCTTGTTACAATTTGCTGGCCAATTTGCACATTAAGAACAGCATGGGTCGTTCACATGCCATTAATTTTTCCAGCCAATTCCGCGCATTCTGTATTCCTTGTGCTTCCCCTATAGTATCAGTACCAGTGGTGGAAGGACTCACATTCAAATGGTTATGTATAGGTTGGAATGTGTGTGCATTGGAGGAATCAGCAGCATCATTCTCTGATTTCTGAACATTACAGTACAGAATGCCTTGAGTTGTTTCAATGGAGACCTCAGTGTTTTCAAAGGGCGATATACATACTATATTGCTTCTGCATCATGACAGACAGTTCACTGGCCTGAAAGATAAAATAACATCCAATATATTACACTTTACACAATGTAACTAGGCAGATGTTGAATGCCAACATGAATCGAGTTGAGACCAGACTGATTATCAACTTGCACCTCTGCCAAACTATTGCTCAACATTGACAGCAATCCCACTCCAATATTGGCCAGGTTCTGGCTGCAAAGCTACTTGGACAGTTAACCTCATGTTTAATACAACAACAGTCAGGGCAGAGTATAGTGCAGCCACTACATTTCTATGGTCACTAAGGCCTGATATTGGTTGCCAATCCCTTGTCAATGGACTCCAGCATGAGGATCCTGTTGCACTGCACAGTTTAGATCACAGAGGTCAAGCCTGCGAAAGTGTCTGATCTTTGACTCATTACATTCTGGAAACCAAACATCTTACATAAACTGCTGCTGCTCTAAACCAACTTCAGCATTCATTCCCTCCACCACTGACACATTGTAGGAGTAGGGGGAGTAGTGTATACCATCTACAGGAAGCACTGCAGCATCTCACCACACCTTCCTCGAGAGCACCTTCCAAACACACCCCCTCCACCACCAAGAACAAGAGCAGCAGGCTCATGGAAAAGGAAAGACTTGCAATTATATAGCACCTTTCACAACCACAGAATGTTCCCAAAGTGCTTTACAGCAATGATGAATTTTTGAAATGTAGTCGCTGTTGTAATGTAGGAAACAGCAACCAATTTGCACACAGCAAGCTCCCACAAACAGCAATATGAGTCCAACCAGATAATCTGATTTTGTGATGTTGATTGAGGGGTAAATATTGAACAAGACACAGGGGAGAACTCCACTGCCCATCTTCAGAATCGTGGCCATGGGATCATTTGCATTCCCCAAGAGGGCTGATTGGGCCTCAGTTTAACATTGCATCTGAAAGACGGCACCTCCAACAGTGCAGCACTCCCTCAATACTGCGCTGGAGTGTCAGCCTAGACTTTACATTCAAGTCCTGGACTGGAACTTGAACCAACAACGTACCAATGCAGAAGTAAATATGCTATCAACTGAGCCAAAGTTGACACACAGGCACCAGCACCTCCCAAAAACCACAACCTCTACCACCTAGAATGACAGGGGTAACAGGCACATTGGAACACCACCAACTCTAGATTCTGAGTCATTTCCAACTGAGTCTTTCTGAATCATTGTATTTCTGATCTATGCTTGCATCGGGTTCTTGAATGCCTCTGCCTGTATTCAGTTATTGAATTTGCTGGTTGTAGTTAGAATTAGAATTAGAATTAGAACATTACAGCGCAGTACAGGCCCTTCGGCCCTCGATGTTGCGCCGACCTGTGAAACCATCTGACCTACACTATTCCATTTTCATCCATATGTCTATCCAATGACCACTTAAATGCCCTGAAAGTTGGCGAGTCTACTACTGCTGCAGGCAGGGCGTTCCACGCCCCTACTACTCTCTGAGTAAAGAAACTACCTCTAACATCTGTCCTATATCTATCACCCCTCAACTTAAAGCTATGTCCCCTCGTGTTTGCCATCACCATCCGAGGAAAAAGACTCTCACTATCCACCCTATCTAACCCTCTGATTATCTTATATGTCTCTATTAAGTCACCTCTCCTCCTCCTTCTCTCCAACGAAAACAACCTCAAGTCCCTCAGCCTTTCCTCGTAAGACCTTCCCTCCATACCAGGCAACATCCTAGTAAATCTCCTCTGCACCCTTTCCAAAGCTTCCACATCCTTCCTATAATGCGGTGACCAGAACTGCACGTAATACTCCAGGTGCGGTCTCACCAGAGTTTTGTACAGCTGCAGCATGACCTCGTGGCTCCGAAACTCGATCCCCCTACTAATAAAAGCTAACACACCATATGCCTTCTTAACAGCCCTATTAACCTGGGTAGCAACCTTCAGGGATTTATGTACCTGGACACCAAGATCTCTCTGTTCATCTACACTACCAAGAATCTTCCCATTAGCCCAATACTCTGCATTCCTGTTACTCCTTCCAAAGTGAATCACCTCGCACTTTTCCGCATTAAACTCCATTTGCCATCTCTCAGCCCAGCTCTGCAGCCTATCTATGTCCCTCTGTACCCTACAACATCCTTCGGCACTATCCACAACTCCACCGACCTTAGTGTCATCCGCAAATTTACTAACCCACCCTTCTACACCCTCTTCCAGGTCATTTATAAAAATGACAAACAGCAGTGGCCCCAAATCAGATCCTTGCGGTACACCACTAGTAACTAAACTCCAGGATGAACATTTGCCATCAACCACCACCCTCTGTCTTCTTTCAGGTAGCCAATTTCTGATCCAAAGCTCTAAATCACCTTCAACCCCATACTTGCGTATTTTCTGCAATAGCCTACCGTGGGGAACCTTATCAAACGCCTTACTGAAATCCATATACACCACATCCACTGCTTTACCCTCATCCACCTGTTTGGTCACCTTCTCGAAAAACTCAATAAGGTTTGTGAGGCACGACCTACCCGTCACAAAACCGTGCTGACTATCGCTAATGAGCTTATTCTTTTCAAGATGATTATAAATCCTGTCTCTTATAACCTTTTCCAACATTTTACCCACAACCGAAGTAAGGCTCACAGGTCTATAATTACCAGGGCTGTCTCTACTCCCCTTCTTGAACAAGGGGACAACATTTGCTATCCTCCAGTCTTCCGGCACTATTCCTGTCGACAATGACGACATAAAGATCAAGGACAAAGGCTCTGCAATCTCCTCCCTAGCTTCCCAGAGAATCCTAGGATAAATCCCATCTGGCCCAGGGGACTTATCTATTTTCACACTTTCCAAAATTGATAACACCTCCTCCTTGTGAACCTCAATCCCATCTAGCCTAGTAGCCTGAATCTCAGTATGTTCCTCGACAACATTTTCTTTGTCTACTGTAAATACTGACGCAAAATAATCATTTAACGCTTCCCCTATCTCCTCTGATTCCACACACAACTTCCCACTACTATCCTTGATTGGCCCTAATCTAACTCTAGTCATTCTTTTATTCCTGATATACCTATAGAAAGCCTTAGGGTTTTCCTTGATCCTATCCGCCAATGACTTCTCGTGTCCGCTCCTTGCTCTTCTTAGCTCTCCCTTTAGATCCTTCCTGGCCAGCTTGTAACTCTCAAGCACCCTAACTGAGCCTTCACGTCTCATCCTAACATAAGCCTTCTTCTTCCTCTTGACAAGCGCTTCAACGTCTTTAGTAAACCACGGCTCCCTCGCCCGACAACTTCTTCCCTGCCTCACAGGTACATACTTATCAAGGACACGCAGTAGCTGCTCCTTGAATAAGCTCCACATTTTGATTGTTCCCATCCCCTGCAGTTTCCTTCCCCATCCTACGCATCCTAAATCTTGCCTAATCGCATCATAATTTCCTTTCCCCCAGCTATAATTTTTGCCCTGCGGTATACACCTGTCCCTGCCCATCGCTAAGGTAAACCTAACCGAATTGTGATCACTATCACCAAAGTGCTCACCTACATCTAAATCTAACACCTGGCCGGGTTCATTACCCAGTACCAAATCCAATGTGGCATCGCCCCTGGTTGGCCTGTCGACATACTGTGTCAGAAAACCCTCCTGCACACACTGGACAAAAACTGACCCATCTAAAGTACTCGAACTATAGTATTTCCAGTCGATATTTGGAAAGTTAAAGTCCCCCATAACAACTACCCTGTTACTCTCGCTCCTGTCGAGAATCATCTTCGCTATCCTTTCCTCTACATCTCTGGAACTATTCGGAGGTCTATAGAAAGACTCCCAACAGGGTGACCTCACTTCTCCTGTTTCTAACCTCGGCCCATACTACCTCAGTAGACGAGTCCTCAAACGTCCTTTCTGTCGCTGTAATACTCTCCTTGATTAACAATGCCACACCCCCCCCTTTTACCATCTTCTCTGTTCTTACTGAAACATCTAAATCCCGGAACCTGCAACATCCATTCCTGCCCCTGCTCTACCCATGTCTCCGAAATGGCCACTACATCGAGATCCCAGGTACCAACCCATGCTGCAAGCTCACCCACCTTATTCCGGATGCTCCTGGCGTTGAAGTAGACACACTTTAAACCAGGTTCTTGCTTGCCAGTGCCCTCTTGCGTCCTTGTAACCTTATCCCTGCCCTCACTACTCTCAACATCCTGTACACTGGCACTACAATTTAGGTTCCCATTCCCCTGCTGAATTAGTTTAAACCCCCCCGAAGAGCACGAGCAAATCTCCCCCCCAGGATATTGGTACCCCTCTGGTTCAGGTGAAGACCATCCTGTTTGTAGAGGTCCCACCTACCCCAGAAAGAGCCCCAATTATCCAGGAAACCAAAACCCTCCCTCCTGCACCATCCCTGCAGCCACGTGTTCAACTCCTCTCTCTCCCTATTCCTCGCTTCGCTATCACGTGGCACGGGCAACAACTCAGAGATAACAACTCTGTTTGTTCTCGCTCTAAGCTTCCACCCTAGCTCCCTGAATTTCTGCCTTAAATCCCCATCTCTCTTCCTACCTATGTCGTTGGTGCCTATGTGGACCACGACTTGGGGCTGCTCCCCCTCCCCCTTAAGGATCCCAAAAACACGATCCGAGACATCACGAACCCTGGCACCTGGGAGGCAACACACCAACCGTGAGTCTCTCTCGTTCCCACAGAACCTCCTATCTGTTCCCCTAACTATGGAGTCCCCAACGACTAATGCTCTGCTCCTCTTCCCCTTTCCCTTCTGAGCGACAGGGACAGACTCTGTGCCAGAGACCTGTACCCCATTACTTACCCCTGGTAAGTCGTCCCCCGCAACAGTATCCAAAACGGTATACCTGTTGTTGAGGGAAACGGCCACAGGGGATCCCTGCACTGCCTGCTGGTTCCCTCTCCTTCCCCTGACGGTAACCCATCTACCTACTTCGTTTACCTGAGGTGTGACTACCTCCCCATAACCCCATAACAAGTTGTCGGAGAATCAGCCAATATGTTGTATTATTATTTTTTACAGTCATAGTTCCTTTTCTAATATTTTAGACAAAAGCAATTCTGGAAAAAAAACAGTTTCATAGAATCGTAGAATGGTTACAGTCCAGAAGGAGGCCATTTGGCCCATCGTGTCCATGCCAGCTCTCTGCAAGAGCAACTCAGCAAATCCCACTCCCCCACCCTTTCCCTGTAGCCCTGCAGATTTTTCTATTCAGAAAATTGTCCAATTCTCTTTTGAAGGCCCCAATTGAATCTGCCTCCACCACACTGTCAGGCAGTACATTCCAGACCCTAACCACTCGCTGTGTAAAAAAGGCTTTTCCTCATGTCACCTTTGGTTCTTCTGCCAATCATCTTAAATCTGTGTCCTCTGGTTCACGACTCTTCCACCAATGGAAACAGTTTCTCCCTATCTGCTCTGTCCAGATCCCTCATGATTTTCAACACCTCTATTAAATGTCGTCTTAATCGTCTCTAAAGAGAACAGCCTCAGCTTCTCCAATCTATCCACATAACTGGAGTTCCTCATCCCAGGAATCATTCTCGTAAATCTTTTCTGCACCCTCTCTAAAACCTTCACTTCCTTCCTTAAGTGTGGTGCCCAGAATTGGACACAATGCTCCAGTTGAGGTCAAAGCAGTGTTTTATAAAGGTTCACCATAACTTCCTTGTTTTTGTACTCCAAGCCTCTATTTATAAAGCCCAGGATCCTGTTTGCTTTATTAACCACTTTCTTAACCTGCCCTGCCGCCTCCAATGGTTTGTGCACATACACCCCCCTCCCAGGTCCCTCTGTTTCTGCACCCTCTTTAGAATTGTCTCCTTTATTTTTTATTGCTTCTCCTTTTTCTTCCTCCCAAAATGTGCCACTTCACACTGCTCTGCATTAAATTTCATCTGCCACGTGTCCACCCATTCCACCAGCCTGTCTATGTCCTCTTGAAGTCTATCACTATCCTCCTCACAGTTCACAATAATTCCAAGTTTTGTGTCATCTGCAAATTTTGAAATTGTTCCCTGTACACCCAAGTCTAGGTCATTAATATAAATCAAGAAAAACAGTGGTCCTAATACTGACCCCTATACCATATACCTTCAGTCTGAAAAACGACCGTTCATCACTACTTTCTGTTTCCTGTCACTCAGCCAACTTCATATCCATGCTGCTACTGTCTCTTTTATTCCATGGGTTTTAATTTTGCTGACAAACCTGTTATGTGGCACTTTATCAAACATCTTTTGGAAGTCCATGTACACCACATCAACCACATTACTCTCATCAACCTTCTCTGTTAGCTCATTGAAAAGCTCAATTGTTAGTTGAACACTACTTTCCTTCAAAAAACCTGTGCTAGCTTTCCTTAATTAATCCGTATTTGTTCAAGTGACTGTTAATTTTGTCCCGGATTATTGTTGCTAAAAGTTCTCCCACCACTGAGGTTAAACTGACTGGCCTGTAGTTGCTGGGCTTATCCTTTACACCCTTATTTCAACAAGGGTGTAATGTTTGCAATTCTCCAGTCCTCTGGCATCACCCTTATATCTAAGCAGGATTGGAATTTTATGGCCAGTGCCTCCGCAATTTCTATCCTTACTTCCTTCAGTATCCTTGGATACATCCCATCTGGGCCTGGAAACTTAATCAACTTTAAGTACAGCCAGCCTTTCTAATACCTCCTCTTTATCAATTGTTAGTCCATTCAGTGCCACAATTACCTCCTCTTTCACTAGAACTTTGGCAGCATCTTCTTTCTTGGTAAGAACAGATGCAAAGTATTCATTTAGTACCTCAGCCATGCCCCCTGCCTCCATGTGTAAATTCTATTTTCGGTTTCCATTTGACCCTACCCCTCCTCCTGCTACCCTTTTAATATTTATATGTCTATAGAAGACTTTTGGATTCCCTTTTATGTTAATTGTCAGTCTGTTCTCACACTTTCCCTTTGCTGCTCTTATTTCCTTTTTCACTTTCCCTCTGAACTTTCTATATTCTGCCTGGTTCTCATTTGTATTATTAACCTGATATCTGTCCCCTTTTTCAGCTTCATCTTACTCTCTATCTCTTTCGTCATCCAGGGAGCTCTGGCTTTTGTTGTCCTACCTTTCTCCCTTATGGGTAACCTCTTGTGTCCTGGACAACCACCTATGCAGGAAATGTCATCGGCTGCAGCAGCTCGAGTTCCGGGTTTCAGAGCTTGAGCATCAGCTGACATCACTGCGGTGCATCCATGAGGCTGAGAGCTACGTGGAGAGCACATTTCTGGACGTGGTCACCCTGCAGCTTCAGGGTGCGCAGAGGGACTGGATGACAGCCAGAATTCAAAGAGGACCAGGCAGGTAGTGCAGGGGTTCCGCGTGCATCTCACTCTCCAACCAGTATTTCGTTCTGAATACTGGTGAGATTAATGGTTCTTCTGGAGAGTGCAGCCAGAGCCAAGTCCACTGCACCACGGCTGGCTCAGCTGTATGGGGTGGGGGGTGTAGGAGGAAGATTGGGAAAGCAATAGTGATAGGGGATTTTATATTTGGGGAAACAGACAGGCCTTTCTGTGGCCATAGGATCATACAGTGCTTCCCTGGTGCCAGGGTAAAGGATTTCACAGAGCGGCTGCAGACAGTGGAGGGTAAACATCAGCAGCCCTGATTCGTATCAGTACCAATGACATCGGTAGACGAGGTCCTGCAGGCAGGGTTTAAGGAGTTAGGAAAGAAACTAGTAAGCAGGACCTCAAAGGTAGT